>NC_135544.1:47913433-48579504 GCF_045843805.1 Urocitellus parryii
ATGGATTTGGGGATCAACTGAGGGCCTGAGACCAATGCCTTACAGGTAGCATAACTCTTTTATATTATTGTTATCTCCCAAAAGCCCAGTTAATTAAGAGACAGAGAGGAGGAGAGGAGAAGAGAGGAGAGAGGTGAGGAGAGGAGAGGGGAAGAGAAGAGAAAAGGGAAAAGAAAGAAACAAAACTACAGTGAATTTGAAAAGTTCTCCCCAAACTACTATTTGAACAGAGTGGCATGGATCTCATTAGGGTGCTAGGAGATTCCTTGCATGGAAGGGGCAGTTCCTGGCTGTAGACATGAGACCACAAGTAGCAAGCAAATTTTCCAGCACCACAGACTTACCAAGAGGACCCCAGGAACAACTCTATGTTCTGATCTGAAGAGTCACTATTAAATGGACAGCAGGTGCCACTTGGAAGAACCTCAAGACCTCCTCACATGTTTGGGGATTATAATTTTCTGGTAGCTCCCATGATACTATTCCCTACACTGCAATTGCAGCTGATGGTATTAGATATATTCCTGGGGTTCAAAAAAATTTTAAACTACAACAGAAGATGTTTCCCACCTAAGCTTCAAGCATCTTTGGAGAGGAAGGAGTTCCTCGATCCCCTCTTTCAATAGCACATCATTATCCTGTTGGATAACGGGTCTCAGTTCAAAGCCCTTCAGGTGGATATAAAATGCCTCCACCTGAAAGATGAATTGAAATACGATCTTTTTGATTTCGAACGTGAAGCTGCAACAATTGCTGAAATTACTACAACTGCTTTACAATAATTTCAAGGGACAAAATAATGAAAGAGTTCTAGCTCATGCTACAGAGACCTGCATCGCAGCAGACAGCACCTTCTGAAACCACCTGCTCATTCCACACCCATCACTTCCCTGGAGAGGCAGCCTGTGGGAAGCATCCAAGGCCTACTATGTAGTACTGCTGTGTAGCTGCTGTGTTATAAATTTTTCTGTAATTTAGTTAATATTACAGAGTCAACGTGAGTTTTATCCAATCATCAAATACGAATCCAATGTCTAGTATCTGGGAAGGACTAAGCCAAGGGGATAAAATAAGAGTCAGCCCAGGACCCTGTCCTCACAAAGGTCATGGGCAGTGGGAGGGACAGATCTAAAAATAACGGTGTCAGGGGAATGTGATCAATCATTGGTGATATAAACAAATTTCACTGCAGATCAGAAAAGGAAAGGACGGTTTCAGGTTAGAGGACTCAGAGAACTTTCAGCAGGTTCTGAAAAGCTACACATTATTTATTAGGTAGAGATGGGGACACTTGGGGACACCTAACTGATCCTGGATAGAGAATATGCAGCAGATCTAACTGAGTGTTCCTTATTTCCATCCTCATTTCACTATTAAGGATGCATACTGTCTTAATAAAAAAATAGAGAACTATAAACAGTCACCGTGTTATTGACTGTACCTATTTTCTTCTGGATTTTTGTATTCTAGTCTGACTCTTTCAGTTTTCATCTCTTTTTTACATGCCTCAGGGAAAAGTGAAAATATAATGTGCCTTGTCATAGTCCTTATTTTATTTTTATTTTTTTTAAAAATTATTAGTTCCTTCCATGTAGAAAGAACAGTTGGTTTTTTTTTTTTTTTTGTCCTTAAAGCCAAGGTAATGGGTCTCGAGATTGATATAAATGCAATTATCCTGTGGAGAAGTGAATCGAAGGTGGGTTCAGTTTTTAATGCTTTATAGCTATTAAAAACCTTGTAATGAGATACTGTTTTTTAGGAGTTTCCTTAGCTATTGAGGGCTAACATGCTGCTTGCCAGTGCTCCTCAGTTCTTTCTTTCCTACCTTCTGGCTCAGTGATATGACTGATGTAAGCAAAAACATAACAAAACTTACTTCTGTCAATCATCCCACAGCCCTAGCTTGTGAATCAGACAGTCAATGCTGCAAAGAATAAGACGAGACCCTCTCCACTGCAGAAACTTGTGAACCAGCATGCACAGGCTGAGAAGACCCAGCCAGTCTAGAAATAGTACAACACAACCTCAGGCATAATTCACTACTTTGCTGCTTCTTTATCTCTAGCAATTCAGAAAAGCATGCATGCCTCTTCAGTATGGAAACTCTGTGTTTTTCCAGTTTATTTGTCAGGCCAAGGTCTCCTTCCAGGACACAAATCTTAGTTGCAAGGTTGATGAAAAGGTGATGTCAATTTTCTTCAAACAAATGATCTCAAAGTTCAAATCCAGTGCTCACTATGGGTGGCAATGCTGCGGCTTTTATCATCCCCAGGACTAGGAAATTGCAGAAATTGCAAAGGTGTTTAACTTGAGAATGTCAAATTAGAGGTGCTAATCAAGCAAAAATAAATCCTTGCTTACACAGGAATTGCAGTTTCAAACAATGATCTGTTCTCAGACTGGAAGACCAGCCTTCCCCTCTGAGCTCTTCTCTCTACTGCTCGGCAGCACCCCTTACACACAATGCCCATCTCCCCCTGCTGTGCTGGGTGTACTCTGAGAAGCCTTCCCTGCTGTGCCCTGCTCAGTGACTTTCATGGGTCCCAGATAGCTTCTCTTTGCTACCTTCCCAGGATGACTGTCAGCCCCATTAAAGAGTCTCCGTTGCTGACATCTTACATATAGCTATAGTACAACATCAAAACCAGGACATTGACATTGGTGTACTGTGTGTTTGTTCTAATTTTTAATGTGTGTAGGAACATGGAAGCTAGGTGAGGGATATATGAGACCAACTCCCTGTGAATCTATAATTATTTCTAAATAAAAAGTTTAAAAAGAAAAAGATGATCAATTCACAAAGACCATAACTGTCAAATCCCATCTTCTCCTCTGCTTCACCCCAAACCACCTTTCTCATAAGCTCCCAACTGGGTTCAGGGAAAGAACATGGGATTGGGAGGCAGGAGTCCTGGTTCCCAACCCAATGCCTTGCATTTCCTTAACTAGGATAATAGGATACCCATGATTGATAGATAAAGATGACAGAGAAAATGGATAGTGCTTATTTGACTGATCAAGATATTACTGCAACTATGGAGACAGAACCCAATGGCAATCAATCAGAAATGAAAACAAACCATTTCTGAAAATGACATGTAATTTAAGAGGAAAATGCTTCATACTGTACCAAACTTCAATTTAATAATACTTTTCTGAAACATATCCAGATAAAGTATTTGCCTTATTCTTTCAATACTAAAATGATCAAGTCCCTGGTCATCCTAGGACTGGAAAAATGCTAACAAAAATCCATAGACAACAAACAGTTTAAGGAGTATTTACAGAGCACCTATTAAGTGCCAGGGGTCAATCAAGACATGTGATATCTCTATCTGTATATGCATCTCTGTCTACCTACATATCTATAGCTGACTATTGATAGGTAGATTTCCAAAGTCCTGGCGTTGAAAGTATAGTGGAGGAGACAGCGCCACCCCCCCCCCACCAAGGGATAAGTAGACCCATGAGGTAATTGCTATGACAGAGAAACCAAAGTGAGCAAAGGAACACAAGGAAGGGCGTCATTCAAGCTATCCTAGAGGGCTCAGAGAAGGCTCTCTGCAGAGATGACACCTCGGCTACTTCTTGGAGGAGACGTTCAGCAGGATAAACATCTGAGAAGATAAAAGAGCTTCTCTGACAGAAATAACTGAGTAGCAGAGGCAGAGATGTTCCTCGAATCCATCCACCCAAAGTCCAACCCGATGTAAGAGGTCTTCTCACCCCCTTTCCTGAGGCCCCTCATGACTCTGGGTGGTGAGTTTTACCCTCAGAGCAACAAGCAATAACACGTACGTCCAGCCACTGCCTGGTCCTGCTGATCTTTCACAGAACTTGGATGTGGAAGATAAACGTATTTAGTCCTGAAACCCCATAGGCTCAAAGGTTGGGACTGGAGTTATTGCCTGGGAGGGGAGAAGTGGAGTGGGACTTGGGAGGGGAATGGAGCCCTTGGAAATCTATAGGGGAATAGTTGTTCAAGTTAATAAGATTTTATTTCTCAAGCAGACTGGTGAGTATACGGGGCTGTCATTGTTAATAAAATTTTTATAAGTTTTTAGCAATACGCTTTTTTGCAGGGGTCCTGGGGATTGAACTCAGGGGCACTCAACCACTGAGCCACATCTCCAGATCTGTTTTGTATTTTATTTTAGAAACAGGGTCTCACTGAGCTGCTTAGCGCCTTGCTAAGTTGCTGAGCCTGGATTTGAACCCACAATCCTCCTGCCTCAGCCTCCTGAGCTGCTGAGATTACAGGTGCGTGCGCGCCCAGCAGCAACACACTTTAAGAAGGTGAGTGCAGTATCCAACAATGTCAGATGTGGCTGAGAAATCAAGTGAGCTAAGAATGAAAGCTGGCCTCTGAGTTGAGCAGCATGGAGACCACCCGGTGACTTAGTGATAAACTCCTGTGGACTGGCGAAGGTGAATTAAAGAGCCAGTGGGAAGGAATCAGACAGTGAATATATGAAACTTTTAATAGAAGCCTAGCTACAAGCCTAGAAGACCGAGGGGAGAAAGAGTAAGTGGGTGATAGCGGGAAAGTCTGGAATGAGGGAGAACCCGGTCCCAACTGCGCAAGTGACCAGACCTGCTGGCCATGGTCATTGCTGGGTAGCAGCTCCTCCCACTGCCTCCTGAGTCCTGTTCAAGACTGCTGGCAAGTGGGTGGCAGCTAAATCAAGCAGAAGACCTTGTGTTTCATTTGACCTTAGGAGATGGGCTCTTAATAATATACAACTGATTATTACTGCAATCATTACTTTCCTGTTACTAATAAGTTTCAAGAATAAGAAAAAATAAAAAGGGAAAAATAGTGCTTATTTCTATATCCCATATACATAAACAAATGTGTATATGTGTATGTATGTGTACACACAAATACCTATAGATAGATCATGAATGTATCTATGTGTGTGTGTGTATATATATATATATATATGATTTCATAAATCTGCTCTTTCCTTAACATAGATAAGTAGTAGACTTTGCACTTATGATTCAGTGTCTACTTTTATAAATTACCATCATATGTAAATTTTGCAAAAATGAGTTGCTAAACTCTTGTTTCCCCCCCTCCTCAAAAAAAAAAAAATCATGGAACCAACAGCAAAGCAGGAAAAAGTCAACTGCCTGCAGAGTTAGCAAGACTTTCCATCTCACTTCGTGCTAATGAAAAAGGGGCTGGTGAGGAGGAGAGAGACACAGAATGAGCAGCAGGAGGAGTTTCGTCCAACACGAATACATCACCATGATCACACCACCACAGTTGTGCTGGGACCACAGGCACACTCTATGCCCCTCCCCAAAGCCACTCATGTCACATGCCTACCTGCAGCTGATCTTCAAGCCTGGGACTCTAGCCTGAACTTCTGAGAACCTATATCAGTGGTTAGTTGGTAAAGCTGACATTACCACTACAGGAGAACATGGCGGTGATCAATTTAAAGAGTAAAGTCCCGAGACTAATCTCCAGGGAACTCAAAGTTCTTCACAGAAAAGACTAAATCCTCATTACATCCCACTCTGGGAGGCAGGCATCTCTCCTCCTTAACTTTAGAGATTAAAGAAGCAATTGAACCTCCAAAATACCAGCTTTCTAGATGAATATAAAATAATTAACTAATTAGTCTGCCAGAAGCGCCACTCCTCCTACACATAATTTATAAAGCAATTGGAGGTCAAATGGAATGGACATTCATTTAGCCATGCTGGTATCCTGGACCAGCTAGAAACTACCGATCAAAGGGCAGAATGCCCCGCTCAGCCTCAGCTAGATATGCAGCTTTGAGTGGACTCCTTCGTGTACTCATTTGCAAGAATGCTGTCAAAATTTACAATTCGGTTGTATCTGTATGTCTGGTTTCCAGCATGCAATACTAATGAAATAATCTTGGTAAGACTGGTCCCTTCTGGTCAAGTTTCTCAACTGTTAGTAAAATGGAGGTAAAACCTTCCAACCTTCAGACGGCATCACCGAACATCTCACCTCTCCACCGTGTAGCCCAGGTGAAATTCTATATCAACTAGACTTCTCTGGCAGAAAAGAACTTTATAGTCGACATCTGGAATTATTTGCTCTCGCAGTCTGCTTGCAGTAGACCACCCATCCTATCCCATTTTGGCACACTCTCTGCAATCCAGTGACCCTTTCCACCAGACTCAGCATATCAGTCCCTTTCCAGTCTGGGGCTCAATGTCTTTCCAGCAGAGAGCACCTCTCGTTTCTTCTGCCTGCTCTTCTCATCTCCCCAGATGCACAGGATCCCAAAAGGGACCAGAGGAGCCTGTCCCTTCTGAATCTACCTCCTGCCTCCTGCTTGAGTTTTTCTTTTCCACTGTCGGGAAAAGAGCCCTGCCAGCAGATCCTGCATCAGGACCAAAGGGCACATGAACTCTGTGCTAGACTGTCAGCTTCAGCTTGCAGGAAAATGCGGGCTCTTTGTTGTTTTCTCTCTCAACAAGTCTAGCTTTCGGAAATATAAACCAGCTTGCTTTCAGATTAGTGCTTCACTCTGGACTGTAAATTCCTGTTTGGTCCTGGAAGCCCATCCACGAGATCTTCGCCCAGGCTGCATCTACCCTCTTCCAGAAACGAACCATCCCAGACCCAGGGGATGGCCAGCTGCAGGGCACTGAGGAACACCTGGGAGTTACTGGGAGTCAGAACTTATGAGTGTAGAATTTTAAACAGCATTATCCATATTACAAAAGCCTTTTATATCTGCCGTCTCTTTTCTATTCCCTTAAACATCTCTCTGCTTTAGGCTCTCATGACTACAAAAGAGCTCCCTAATGGTCTTCCCACCCCAAATCCTTCTCCACACCTGCCATTAATTTTTGCTAAGTCAAAGCTTCAATCATGGTTTTTTAAAAAATAAGTAACTGGAAACTCCTCATGCAGACCCCAAAGTCCCTATAATGTGGCCTTGTCCTCTCCTTCTAGCCTGGCCTCCCACCCAGGTGTCACCGTGCTCAGATGACAGAAGGTGACTGAAGGGGTGATGAGCTCTCCGTTTCCACAGGTGCATGTGGTCAGACTGGGTAAGCCCTTGGCAGAGACGGTGTAGAGAGCTAGGTGTCACCCAAAACACCTAGACCCAGCACAAGCTGGCCCTGGGGGGACAGCATTTACATACTCTCCACTTCTCTCTCCTAAAGCTGAACTAGAAACAAGCTCCCTGTCAATCACAGGACCTTCCGAGGGCCACACCTTCGCTCTCATTATAACTTTTGTCTAAAACAGTCTTTTCTACCCCCCCCTTTTTTTAAATTTATCCACTTCTAAATCCTACCCCTTCTCTGAGCTTTATCTAAAATATCAAATTACATGTGAGGCTTTATTTTCCTACTCTATTTCCATCCAGGCTTCAGGCATTTTGATTTCATTTTTCCTCTGACTCATCATCACATATTTTTCGTCTTACTTTTGTTGCTGCTGCCTTTTGTGTGGATTGAACCCAGGGCCGTGTGCGCTCAGCATGTGTTCCACCACTGAGCTGCACGCTCAGCCTGACTGTATGTTTTCATGTACTTTACACCCTCCTAAAAGCACGTCAGTGCAAACAATGGATCTTGCTCATTTTGTACGTCAACAGTTTAGAGGGTGGCGAGTAAGGCCCAGTCTCAATTTGTTAAGCTTCCACAATATTCTTATCCTAATGCTCTTTGCTGGGGGTGTATGGAAAAAATTCTTAAAGGTCCTTCTCTTCAAGGAATATGCAATCTATTTGGGGAGAAAAGATAAAATACATGGCAAACAAAGCCTAGCCAGAACTTCGTCAAAAGGCCCAAATGATAAAGTATTTAAAATCACAAGGAGAAGAAACTCAGTCTTCAGTATTCTATCAAAGTTCAGCCTCCTCAAGTTTTTGGTTAAGACCCCCCTTACCTTCTCCTGAAACCAAATCATTTGCTTTGATGTGCTCAGCTGTAGCATTTGTCTTTCTTTTCCAAAGTCTAAATTTAATTTAAAATAATACTGAAAATATATCATGTTCAGAGACATGTGAAAGTAGAATAAAGCATGAAAAAAAATGCTTGATATTAGCAATCACATTATTGGAGGTGATATGAATCTGTCTCGGAGAATGACGAAGCCAGTTCTTGGGGTACCAAGCACGCATCCCCTGCCCTGCTGTAGATGGGGTGTGCAGGTGGGAAAACATACCCATTATGACCCTTCAGCAGCCATTAAGCCAGGAGCCAGAGAAGATTAAATGAAATCCACCAAGAACCATTTCTTGGCAGGACTAAAAGCAGAAGGAATAGAAAATTGAATCAGAAATGGAAAAGCCCCAGTGACCTAAACTCTCTCACACAGGTCTAAATTGCACAGGGAATGGCAGTTTAAAGAGGCATAAAAAATGCCTGGGGGAAGTCAAATAATAATCCTCAGGAGTTTATTAGAACTGGTCTTGCATTTGGCGGTATTTTTTCCTCTTCAGATCAAGTGCAGGAGTTTGTTATCCAAATAGTCCTGATGATTAACAATAAATTTGGTGTATATCTGCTGCACTTCCAATATGTTCTCCCAGGAGAGGCTTCAATGCCCTAAAAGCTGAGGAAAGACACATAGTGGCCAACATAGCCCCAGGGTGCTGCTGGCTTAAAGTGGATGAGGGCATAGAATTAGCAGCCAGGACCAGGGGAGAACTTTCAAGGGAGAGTAGCAAAGGCATAAGACCATCTGTGGATAAGGAAAGAATGAGGAAAGAGACAGGTTTCTAAGACATTTTAATATTTTTATCCTCTTCCTAATAATAACCCCTGCACCTATTGACAATGTTAGGGGAAAAAATAAAAAGCATCATTGTCTCCCATGTTTAACTTTATGGAATTATTAGTGAAGGTTTTCAGATCTCTAGAGGCCTTCAAAAAAAATGTGAGGGTGTTCTTCCAAAACCTCAAAGAAGGATTCATCATCCAAGATGCAGATTAAACTGTTTCCAAACTGATGGTCCAAGATAACTTAGTAATTTGCAACTCCGGTTCCAATGACAGCAATAAAAAAAATGAGGTAAAAGTTGATCACAATTTAAAGTGGACTTCCTGAAATGGGTGATTCATCAACTGAGTTCCTTGATTATAAAGAAGCTTTAGAAAAAATATACAGCTATGTACTTTTATTCTCAAAATCACTGGTTCAAGTAAATATCTATCAATACCGACAATAAACTCGTCCACATTTAAAATCACTTAAATAATGATTAATAGAGTCAGATGAAGAACTGAAAAATAAGATTTTGTTTCTCATAATGAGGCAAAACACTCCAATTTCTGAAAAATTTTAAAACTAACATGATTCCAACTGCAAGACAGTGAATCAATTCATGCATTTATTCCAATGTAATACACATATTAACAGGCAACAAAAAAAGTCACAATATGAATTGATGCAAAAGAGCATAAACTGACAAAATTTAATGCTCATGTATAATTTAAAACTGTGGAAATCAGGAATAGAGTGAATTTCCTCAAATTGATATCTACGCAAAACCTACAACTAACATTACCCTTACTGCTAAAATACTGAATACCTTCTTCATGATACCGGGTACAAGCAAGGATGTCCATTCTCTCAACTTCTGTTAGTCAGTACAAGAAATTCTTGTCAGTGCAATAGGCAAGAAAAGGAAATAAAAGATATAACTATTGTAAATGAAGAAATGAAAATGTTCACATTTGTAGCTGGCATGATTATGTATGTAGACAATCCCAAGTAATCTACCCCAAACTTCTAGAACAGATAAATAAGTTCAGCAAGGTCAAAGGATGCACAATCAATATACAAAAACCAGTTGTGTAATGTACACTATGGGCTATGGGTGAACATGATGTGCCAATGCCGGTTTATCAGCTATTCAAATGCACCACTCTGGTAGGGGATGTTGACATTGGTGGAGGCTATGCATGTGTAGGGTATGGGTTATGTGGGAAATCTCTGTACCTTCTTTCTTTTCAATTTTTTTATTTAAAAAATTTTTTTAGTTATATATGACAACAGAATGAATGTATTTTGACATATCACATATATATGAAGTATAATCTCTTGTATCTTCTTAACTTTTCTGTGAACTTAAATGTCTATAAATAAAGTTTTTGAAAAACCTGAAACAACTGCATTTACCTTGACTTAAAAACTGAAATATTAAGGTATTAATCTAACAAAATATGTATATCACTTAGGTATTGGAAACTACAAAACACTAAAGAAAGAATTGAAAGATCTAAATAAATGCATTCATGTAATGTAAAGTGTATTCACATACTGGAAGAGTCAACACAGGGAATATATAAATTCTCTCCAAATTTATATACAGATTTAATAGAACTTCTATAAAAAGTCTCAGCAAAATTCATATGAGAAAGCAAAGGAATTAGAACAGCAAAAAAATAATTTGAAAAAAAGTAATGTGGAAATAATTGGTCTATCCATAAGAATTATATAACCATTGTGAAAGGACTGTGTGGTATTGGTATGTAGATCAGTGACACAGGATAGAGAACCCAGAGTCGACCCAACTAACATGCCCAACTGATATTTTATGAAAGTTCAAGAGGAATTCAATGGCAGATGGAGAGTCCTTTCCAACCAATGGTGCTTTGCTGGAGCAATGGAACCTCTAAGTCATAAGCCAAATTTAAATTCACTTTAAGAAAGAGCCTTAACCTAAGTACCAAACCGTATATAAGAATTGACTCAAAAATGGATCACAGATTTTAATGCAAAATAAAACTTAAAAAATTAAACTTACAAAATAGAGAAATAGAAATTCTTTGGGACTTAAGACTAGACAGAGTTCTTTAATGTGGCATCAAAAGTGCAACCAATAAAAGGAAAAGTCGATAAATTAGACTTTATCAAATTAAAAACTGTTGTAGTGTAAAATAGTTTGTTAAGAAAATGAAAAGATAAGCATCAGACTGGGGAAAATATTTGCAAACCACATATCCGACAAAGTACTAACATCTAAAATGCATGAAGAACTCTAAAAATTCATCATAACACACACACACACACACACACACACACACCATCCAATTAGAAAATGTGCAAAAAACAGGAGCAGCCATTTCATCATAGTGGAAAATCAGCCAGGAGACTGAGGGGATGATAGAGGCAACAGATAACGGCCCCTGATAGTAATATTACACAATGTGCACAAGTGCTGAGCCATCTCACGGCACCCCACAGGTATGTGTAATTTTCATGTTCTTCTGAATCAGCTTAAAAATAAATTTAAATAAAATAAAATGATAAATAAATAAACAGTAATTAAAGATAAAGGTGACGTTAATGAGATGTGGCAGTGCATCTGGAGAGACGTGAATGAACTTGAGTTCTGTGTTGGATGGAGGACTGAGGACTGGGCAGTTTGAGTGGGAAAGTGGGGAGGAGTGTGAAGGGTGACCTGAGCCATTATGTGTGTGATGGTTTAATTTCCTGGGCAGAAGGAGCCTGGAGGAGCTATAGAAAAGGAGGAATAAATGGTGAGTTGTGCTTCAGGCAGGGTCTGCTGCAGATAACGGAGTATCAGGGGAATGGCAGGGTTTGTCCTCTGTCCTGTCCCTCTGCCTTCTGGACATCCCCAGGCTGACCTGTGGTGTATTCTCTGAGTGCACCACTCTCACTCTTGCCTCCAGGTTCACGTGTCTTTTCTCTGCCCGGAACATTCTTCCCGAGTTTGGTCTTCCTGACTCTTCTCATTAATTGAGTGTGAATTGAAGTATTTTCCCCTAAAAAACCCTGAGCTGGTCACAAGCAAGAAACCAGAACTTGATCCCCAGGCACTCTCTGTCATATTCTGTTTCATTTTCTTTCTTAAAATTTTTAATTTATATATTCAGGATGTACCACATGATGTTTTGAAATACATGATAAAATGACGATGACAGTCAAACATATAAATAGACCTCACATAGTTTTCCCTATGTGTGGTGAGAGCATCCCAAATCTACTTTCTTAGTCAATTTTCAGTCTACAATACAATATTACTAACTTAGTCCTCATGTACCTTAGATCTCTACATTTATTTATCCAATATAATTACAGATTTGTACCCTTTGATCTCCACAGGAAAAAAATCAAACCAATCAAACTTGGCTAACCGTATTTCGTTCTTCTAGGTTAAACCGTTCCTTTGCACTAACCGTTTTCATTTTTAGGTTTCACTCTGTTTTCTCCTATATGGATACATGTAGTTGGAACTCAAAACTATCTCATGATGGATGTTCCTATTTACCATCTGCCTCCACCCCAAGAAAGGCAAGTCTGCTAGAACAGAGATCATCTGAGGCAAATTCCTGGCTGAACCCTGGTGCTTGGGACAAGGCCTGCATATGCAAGGCCTGGGGTAACTAGTTGTTGACTGGGAGGGAGGAAGGAAAGGAAGGGCTTTAAACTAAAGGTTCTGTAGGTCATGACCATCAGGATTGCTAGGTGGGAAAAGTGTCCTCTTAATGTTGAGCAATGTGAAGACACGCTGTCCAGGGCACAGGAAGTGGCAGTCTCCCAAACACCACAGTCAGGCCGGCCAGGAGGAGCCTGATGTGCAAGTGAGCCTTGTCCATCCACCAAGAAGTGCACTCCCACCCCTGCTGGCCGTGATAAGACGGTGCCCCTCCTCCAGCCCTGCGGAGGGGACTAGGGGACCCGTCTGTACTGTGCCAGTGACACAGCCTTGCAGAGGGGCAGGCAAGTCCCTGTGGGGAGAACTGCAACACAGTTTGGTGGTAGTGGGCATGATTAGCCCAGCAGGCTCTGCCCCCTGGAGTGAAGAGATACTGAACTTACATAGAGACACAAAGAGGGTAGTGTAGGCACAACCACGAGCTCAAAGATCACCAAGTCCCGCACTCAGCCACATCTCTACAGTTGTCCTCCATCCTGAGAAATGACCACTCCTGGTTCCCGTGAGATTCCTGTCTCCTGCATGTGAGTCTTTACAACATCCCAGCTCCTCCTGCTCTTTGAAAGTTTACTCCTCGCTAACAATATAGTCTTAACAATCTATGCTGGCGGTGGTGGCACATGCCTGTAATCTCAGCGGCTCTGGAGGCTGAGGCAGTAGGATCACAGGTTCGAAGCCAGCCTGAGGAATTTAGTGAGGCTGTAAGCAACCTAGTGATACCTGTCTGGTTAGGCACCCTTGGATTCAATCCCTGGTACCAAAAAAAAAAAAAAAAAAAAAAAAAATCACCTAAATATGCAACTAGAAAATCAGGTACTATCCAATTAAGCATGTTCCTTCTATCTGTTGAACTATTTAATTATTAAAAGGACTGTCTGGTAAAATGGAAAAATGGTGTTTGTGCCTCATGTTACCTGGAGCAGATTATAAAGCAAGTCTTTGGCCTGTCCCCTGGTTCCCTGTACGGACACACTGGCTCACTGTACAGACGCAAAGATGTGAGTCTGGCGCATAGTATACGCTTGCAAATACTTCTTTTGAATAAATATCTGCATGGCAATTGCCAAAATGAGACATTCCAAACTTGTCAACCTGGCGGGAGGATTCTTTGTGAACAGAGCTCTTCCTACTGCCCCGACTTTCAGCCCCAGCTTCTTGGATTCTCTGCTTCAGCTGCCCTGACTTGGGCTGAAGGAGCTGCAGGTCTGTTGGTGTGCCCTGCTCCCTTCTCACCCATAAAGCTTTGCTGATCTGTTCCCTTTGACTGGGAAACCTTTCCTTGGAATAATCTTTTCCCCTTTGCCTGAACAATCCCTATACACCCTCAGCATATGCTCTCATGTCACCTTCCAAGAAGGCTCGTGTGGGTCGAGGCTAAATGCCCACCAGACCTCCTCATGGTGCATTGCAGCTGCCTCTTCACCAACCCTCTCCATCTCTCCTCTCACCTGTCCCCTGTCTGTAGGTCATGTGAAGAACTGTGTCATATTCATCATTGCCTTCCTGTACTTGTATCTAGGGCTCACAGTTCTTTATTAAAGAATTTTTACTGTTATTAGTTCAGCTCTTGTAAGTTTCCAATGTTGATTTTGAGAAAAATGCATTTAGTAATGAAAATACATTTAATTCTTGAACGTTCCCATTTTCTCTTTCCTTAAAATAAGTGTCAGCCATGGAAGAATGGAGGGCCTCCTTGAAAGCAAACCCTTTAGGCTTGTGTCAAACATTGCTTTTGGCAGTTCACATTTGAATCTCATAACATTTGACAGAAAAGGTCTCTGGTTAACAACAAATACTAAGACATGTTTATAAAAAAGAAGAGGAAACTCTGGCCCAGGTACATCTTATCATGGAAGCTATTCCCTGTCCAAGGAGGTTGTTTAGTTTTTGATGGAAGGAACAAGAGTAAATGAGGAGAAATCATCTTCTAAATCTCTCCTCTTGAGCTACTTGGTTTCGACATGAATTTCATTCCAGGTATCCAAAAAAAGAGGACAAAACACAAGGACCCCTCCCCCACACACACACATGCACACACACACACACACACGGACACAAGCACACCCATGCGCACACACACTCACACAAGTTATTGTTTACTGGATCTGATGAGCTAAGCCAAAGGACAGCCATTTAAATTCCCTATAAAGAAAGCCTGTCAATCAAACAAGAGCTGTCACTCAAGCCATAACAAGAAGGGAAGAATGTTCATTTCACAGAATATTGAAGCTGGGTTGGTGGCAAAGGGATCATTAAATCTTTCAGTCACAAGGCTCAAGGGTATGGCTCCCGGGGACAGTCTCTCCGGAGTCCCAGATCTTTCAACCTATTTCTCTCCTCTCCTCCACAAAGCTGGCTGTCCTCCCCAGGTTCTGAATGACACCCTGTGAAATCCTCGTGGAGTTACAGAGACAAGAGATGATGATTAATTTGTACAGGGGAGTTTTGAGACGGAGGAGGAACAAAACGCATTTTTGGTCTTTCAAGGTGAAGGTGTTCAGGTGGCCGCTTCTGCTAGGCACTTCTTTGCCACCCAGAACTGTTGTTTTTTTTTTTTTTTTCCCTACTTAAAATCTCTTAACTTATTTGATTTTTAAAAATAGTTGTTATTCAAAACAAAAAAAGAAGAAAACACAATTTCTAAATTGTTTTAAAGCCCTTTCCTTGATTCCAGTTTTCTTTCTGGATAAATCAAATTTGGTATTCATGCTTGGATAATGAAATATCAGAGAGGTCTGAACTATTCCAAGAATATTTACCCTCTTGTTCAGCAAGAGGCAGATAGAACATTCTAGTCTAAGCTACTGGCAGTAAGACCCAATTTAACTGCATGATGTTCAAGTCAGAATTTCTAAAGCAGCCATCTACAATGCAAAACGTAACCCAGATTATGACCGAATTGTAATTGAAAATATTTGTCTCATGAGATTTTTATAATTAAAAAAATTTATAATATACAGAGTCCTCAAATGTGCTCCTCTTAGCTCCAGATATCTTCATCAAATGCTAAGTCTAATCCTGATAGTAGTCCAGAGAAACAATTGCCTTTATCACCCCCACCCATCACCATCATTTAAAGATCAGTGTATTTTTACAAACTATTTACAAAAATAAAATGCAAGTCTGCAAGAGTGTGAACCCTGCAAGCCCGAGGCTATTGCAACCTGCAAGGTTGGCCTTGGCTGCCATCTGGGAACTTGGCTGGTATAAAGTTCCCTACGTGAGTAAGAATGGTTTCCTAACCAATAAGGTTGTTCTACTGTGGTTAGATTGTTTGTGCAAACAATGTGATTTACGGGATGCCTGCTTTCTTTCTAAGAAGCCTGGTACTTAGCAGGGGTGCTGGGCAAAGAACACCTACATGACCAGCTCTCTACTAAAACCCCAAACCTCCAATCTCAAATGGGCTCGTCTGGGCAGAAACACTGCATACAGGTGGCTGCACATTTTGCAGTGGAGGTGGGTAAGCTCTGTCTGACCTTCACCTAAAGGGCACAGGAAGTTGCAGAGGGATTCATCACCTATTGACTCCACCAGTTCCTTTCCCTGATGTCTGACTTGTGTCCCTGCTGTCTCATTGCCATCATCCTACAGTAAGTGTGACTACATACTGATCCTGAGTCCCTGTGGATCACTGAATGCATGAATAGTCTTTCTCTCCCCTCCTAAAGAAGGCCTAAAACACCATGTTAGCTTTTACTGGGTAAACTGTTAATCTTCATGAAGGGGAAAACAGAAAAGCCACCATGAATCCTATTTAATCTCAGATTGGAATTTTAAGAGAGAGACATAAAGCTGCTCTCCTTCTTTCTCAAAATACATTATAACCTGTGCTAAATGCAATAATGCAACTTTTTTTTAATGGAGAAACAACTGTAACTTTTTTTTTTACAAGTTGTTTTGTTGCTATTTAGTTAATGGAAAAAAGAATACTTTGGTGACCACAAGGACATAGCTGCCAAACTATAAATTTAGACAGGGCCCAAATAATAAATCTGCTCCTTGCCAGAGGCCACAAAATAAAGCAGAGGACAGCTGCAAAATGTGCTACCACTGTGGAGCCTGAGTTTTATTTCTCTGATTCAATCTTAAGAAAATACAATTTAATAGCACTCATCTCTACTTTTTAAAAAAATATATAGCTTAAAAGATAGGACAAGTTATCACTAAATAAATTTATTACTGAAACAATGGACATATTAGATGTGAAAATTCAGATGTTTAAAATAATAAGAACATGAAATACTTTGTCTTCGGTGGTAAAGGAAAATAACTATACAGCTCTCTGGTTGGTCTAGAAGAGGAAAACCCTGTGCTGTTTTTTAACTACTTTAGAACTATATCAACCTAAATCAAAGCTAACTCTAAGTAACTATGCTCTTGATGGAATGTCCTTCTTGCTTTTTTAACCTTTCTGAGGTTGAAAGTTCTAAAGAGGATCTGAAACTGACATACCCAAACGTTTTGTTGCATTTCATAGAGAAATGGGGAATATGACCCCACAGGTATGCTGGGGAAAAGCCAGGGGTAAATAAATAAACTTTTAGCCCAAAAGTTCACATGATCCTTGCATGGCGTGTTGACGGTATATAGGTCAGATCTCCGTTCATCTTGCGGGGACCCTGCACAGGCGTCTCCTCCTCCAAATGGAAATTGTGCTCAAGAAATAAAAACCCACTGAAAAGACAGCAGAGAAGCCAGCCGGCTGCAGTTCACACGGAAGGAGCTTCCAGCCCCTTTTCTTTCAAAAATAGGAGATTTCAAAGACAAAGGGTGGGAACCATGGGAGCGGTCTGTCTGTTCTTTCAGAGTCTCCTCTTTTCAGTAACTTAGCTGAGGACAACTACACAGGGACTCCAGGAGCAGCTCCCAGGCAGGGCAAAGCCACTCCCATGCCATCTCACACCGTGCTCCCATGAAATGATTGAAATCCCATTTCTGGACTGGATCAAGTCCCTCCTGGGAAGGGGGCCCGCTCCCAGCAGCTGAATGGCAGCCATGGTGGTTGGCATCTCCTATGCTGCAGCTGGATCTAGAGTGCCCTCGGGGAGGAGCAGAGATGGGTGAGGGCAAGCCCAGAAGGAAGACGTTTCGACGGAACAAGCAACGTTGGAATGGAGATTCAATTCGCAGGTGAGCTCTTCATGGAGAGGCGCTTGGGAGGACTTCCCCGCAGCCCCTGGCCTGTGCCTTCCTTCTCTGATTTAACCGACTCTGAGAAGCCTCGAATCCCATCACCGATTTTGCCAGATGAGTGACGGGATGGCAAGCTTCCTGACAGCTGGGACTTTGTCCTATTTATTTTTATTCCTCTTCAATGTCTAGGATAGTGCTTCCAACATGATAAACCCTTGACAAATGTTTCTGTATGAATGAGATGGGCAGATTAAAAAGATAAGGTGCTCCTTGGAGGGTAAGGTCCTCCAGGTTCGTCCATGTTGTCACATGGTGGTTATATTACATATGAAAACATATTGATTTTTGCATATTTAAAAATTGCTAACAGTAAATTTTACATGTTTCACCACCACAAGTATGCAAGGTGATGGATTTGTTAAATAGCCAGATGTAGTCATTCCATGTTATAAATATTGATCAAAATATCACATTGTACTCCTATATAATGATATGATTATTATTTATCAATTAAAAATAACTTTTAAAAATAAAAATAAATTCAAAAGTTTTTTTAATTAAAAAGTAAGGTATTAAAACAATAGAGAAGAAGAAACTCTGAAGGAGGTAAGTAAAATTATCAGACTGAACTAGGATACTATTTTCCTTCCAAAATCTCCAGGAAGCTAAGAAGGAGAAGATTTTGAGAAGAGCTGGTAAATAAAAGATATGGTAACTATATTTTTCTAAGGAGCAAAACAAAAACACACAAGGAAAGATAAATAAGGCACACAGTCCACAAATTTCAAGCACAGTTATTGGGGCTGTGATGGAGTTTGAAACCCAAAGAGCTGAGAAAAATTCAGGATATGCAGTTGCTATCACATTCTATCAAGTCTCTAAAGCACTTTTCCCTTAACACACTAAAAAGGATTTACAATGAAACGAGGAAAATCTCAACACACTTTACGTGTTGAATTCAATTGTACAAATGGGAGTATGCAGATCAATTCAGTAGAGTAGAAGATTTTAGTATGCTTCACCCAATTTCTATATGGGTCAATATTTGAATATCAACATTAAAAATATTTTTCTTTCATCATGTTTGGTAATTGTGCATAACATGGCTTTGATGTAGGGGTTGTGTTTTAATACTAGGGTTTTCATTTTTCCCTTCTCAAAAAAGGCTTCAAAATGGCCATATGTCCTTCACAATCCCACTATAACTATCAATTTCTGTGGAAGTTATGGTTGCACACCTGTGTTAACCAACATGCTTTCTAGCAGTAGCTCTGCCATTACTCTGCAGAATATTAAGACATTCGTGACCACAGACCTCAAGAGAACTGTTAGAATGTAACCCGCACCTCCTTCCTCCTCACTGAAATAGGAAAGTATGGTTAAGAATTAAACATGGGTCCTACAGCCAACCAGAGTTTTCTTAACCAAAGATGGCACTATATTATTTAGAAAACAAATATTTGGAAATTGTCCCATGATACATAGTCACAGATTCTCCCAGTTAAAGAGATTCACAAAGTCTTTCCCTCCTCCTACCCAATCATTCCTAGAATGCCTGAAATGTGAAGTAAGTACTCTTGCTACAGAGTACTGGAACAGAAAAGCAATGAACAATAACAACAACAACAAATACCCTTTGGAGACCTCTAGATCCCAGTGCTTCCAAAATCCCAGACCGCTGAAGTCCCCCACTGGCCCCTGACTCAGCTATCTGTCTGTTTTCTGGGTGGGGTTACATGCCTCGACCATGGACTGTCCAGAAACTAAGGGTCATGGAGACTATTGTCTAAGCCTGATGTTCTGCTCAAACCTCAAATTTTTAGCAAAAATGGGAAAGAAAATTAAACATAGCTCTCTCTATGTGATGTTCTCTTTTTTCTGCTTGTCACCACCTTCTCCCAAGTTTCTACAATCATTTTTTTCCTTGCAGGACAAAGTTACTCCCTTCTTATACTCTCTTCCCAGTGAGACCTGCGACCTGCCTGCATCTCTTACCATGGAGTCCTTCTGAACCCAGTACATTCCTGAACAATAGAGAAGGCAAGTGAAATTCTGTTTTCCTGTCTGTTGGGTTATAGGGGCTTTAAAGAATGAGCTAGAAATTGCTCTTTTGGATTTGATGCTTGATTGTCAATAGCCAAACAGGAGGAACAACCAAAATGTCCAATAACAGATGAACAGGTGAACAAAAGGTGGTAGGTACACACAACAGAGTATTATTCACCCATTTGAAAAAAAAAAGGATGAAATTCTGACACACACGTGTTACAATATGGATGAACCTTGAGGATAGAATGCTAATGAATAAACCAAATACAAGACAAATGATGTGTGATTCCTCTTATAATAGGTGCCTAGAATGTTAGAGTCATAGAGTCAGAAAATAAAGTGGTGGTTTCTAGGAGCTGAAGAGAGTGGCAGAGAGTATTATTAATGAGTAAGAAGCACCAATTTTAAAAGATGAAAAGAGTTCCAAAGATGTATGGTGGTGAAGAGTACCCACAATGTGGATGTACTTAATGCCAACAGACCATATCCTGAAAAAATGTTAGGGGGGCGAATTATATGCTATGTGTTAAAATAAAATGGCTAAAAGTAAGTGACTTTAGAATGGCAACATTTTAGAATGGCAACATTTATTAAACTGTGCAATAGTTTTAAAAAATTTAATGATACAATATTCCAAGAACACTGAATTGTACACTTGAGATGATTTATATATGAAATGATGCCTCAATAAAATTGTTTTTCAAAAAGAAGAAATTGGCCCTCCCAATGTGATAAATTCCCAATTTGATTCAATCAACTGCAACTGAGGTTCCCTGGAGAGATAATGCTGCACTTGATGAGCGAATCCTACCTGATGGTGCAGATGGTTACAAAGACAAGCTGCTTGAGGGACTGGACAGTCTCCATGTTTCTCCCGACCTGACCCTCCATCTATCCTTGTTCATCATGTAATCATTTATACAATCCCGTTAAATCGTAAATAACCTAATATCTCAAGAGTTGCCCTGCATTTCTCTCCAAACTCAGATGAGAACTAAAAAGCACATATGAGGAACTGGGGATACTGTTCTGTGCAAACGACTTTGAATCTAGACCAAGCTGAGGTCTGACCACTATGACCGAGGTCCCTGGTCAGTGTCACATAAGTTCAGGGGTACAGAGGGCTCCTCTGGCTTCACAGAATTAATCAACGGTCAAGATGCTCTTCCCAGAGTGAGCTGACTGTGGCTGAATCATCAGAAGCCCAGAAATATCTAGGGCTGATTTTCTGGAAACACCTTCTAAGAACTTACCGGTGCCTCAGAGTATTGCTACACTCAAGAATTGACAACAGGCATGAAAAGATACCACAATTCTTATTGTCAAGAAAAAGTAGTCAGGAGATGAAGGGTTTCATGAAGGATGCCAAAGGATGATGTAACAATAAAATCAGTGGTTTGTTGAAAGTCTGCCCGCCACTTGCTGGTGCTCTGAGGTGTAACCTAACACATACCCTAACAAGGAACAGATGGAAAGTCTCACTCCTTATGTTCCATGCCATCACCACTTGGAGTCAGAAATGCACTTAAGTGTTTAATAGAATAGAATACAGTGTATTCCAAGGACTTTCACTTGCATCAAGAATAACAATCTAAACCTCCTTAGAAAAAGGGAGATGGGATTGCTGATTTGTAAAACCAATTTATGAATGGCAATTCGGATGAGACAAATACAACCAAACCCTGAAGGACTTGGGTTTGATGCCAGGTAGATGGTGGACATGAAAGGGGAAGGGAGGAGAACAATTAGCATTCTACTAGGCTTCTACCATATTCCAAGCAGTATATTGGAGAAATTCGTATACGTGATCTAACACACTGCTCACACCAGCTCCGTGAGGTTGAAAACCTATAAGTGTGCAAAGCTGGAAGTAGAGTCTTACAGGAAGTGTTTCAAATTATATTTGAACATTTTTGAATTATATTTCAAACACTAAGCATTATAATGAGAAGAGGGAAACTACCTGCTTCATTACAACTGGAATTTTCCTCAAGGAAGTCAAATTGGGATTCCAGTGATTCTAGCAACTTTTTCTAATATTTAATAAATATGAAAGCAAAGTTGAATACCACCTGTGTGAATAAGAGTGCTATTATGTTCTCACAAATTCCAATTTCAAATATCAAACCAACCATGACTCAATTCACAATTCACACCAAACTAAAACATGTCACCTTTTTGACAAATTTCAAAACCTATTGCTGTTATTCTCAGATACATATTAATTAAAAAAATATTTCAGGAGGCTGAGATGGGAGAATTGCAAGTTCAAGGCCAGTCTCAGAAATTTAGTGAAGCCTGAAGCAACTGAGTGAGATCCTGTCTCAAATTGAAAGATTTGAAAAAAGGATTGGGGATGTAGCTCAATGGTAAAACACTCCTGGGTTCAATCCTCAGCACCAAACAAATAAATAAATAAATAAGAATTTAAATAAATTGCAGAATAAATATGATCTTACATATGAAAATGCACTGTTGTATAAATGTATTTAATTTACATTTATCAAAATAATACATGCACATAATTTTAAAATCAAATAATACCATGAGACTGATAAAAATAGCAGTTTTTTTTTCTTCTCTACTCTCCCATTCTTGAGACCAAAGGCAATAATTTTCAACTCTTTCAGGTTTTGTTTAGTACTGACTCTCATATTTCAAATGATACTCTTCAACGCCTCTCTATTTTTAGGACCTATTGCCTTCCTCCTCATCCTGTCTTCCACCACACTCTCCAAAATCCTCTCAGTTTTACTCTATCACAATTTTGGTTGTAAGACTACTCAGTACTTACACCACATCATATTGTCTATTTGAATACTGTTCCTAATTAAGCCCAATGGTATATATGTCTTTCTTGTACAACCCTTTGGGTTTTTTCCTGATGTTAATAATTGCCACAGTTTTTCATTTGACTGATGTTTGCGTATCTAACACAATTTTTCTTCACAGTCTAGTGCAGAACTGGAAGACTCATCTCATCATTCATAAATACATTAGGTGAACTTTCCCAATTGTGGTTTTGTTTTGGTTTGGCTTGGTCTTTCCCCCACACCAACCCTCTTGGTCTCTCCATCCTCCTGTCTCCTGGAGAGGTGGTTCTCCAGCCCGACATGGTGATGTCTAGCTGTCACCCAGAACTTCCCTTTCTCTCCTGTGATGGCTAATTTTAGGGATACCAGATAGCCGGTAAAGTATTATTTCTGGGTACATCTGTGACAGTGTTCCCGGTGGAAACTGGTATTGGAATCAGTGGGCTTGAGTATGGAAGATTTGCCCTCATCCAAGCTGGGTAGGAACTGGAGAGAACAAACAGAGGAACATCAGATTCCCCCTTTCTCTCCTGGAGCTGTGATCCCTTCTTCTCCTGCATTTGGGCATTAGAATTCCAGTTCTTGGGCCTTCCAGGCTTGGACTGAGACTTAGACCGTCGGCTTCCCTGGGCTGAAGCTTCTGGACACCTCTCACCGGGGATCTTCCTCCCTCTCTCTATACACTGCATATTTTTTTTTTTTTTGCATATTCTCATTTGGGGACTCACAGGGACTTGCCAAAAACGGGTGCAGGGAGGCCAATTTTTGAGACCTTGCATTCTGTCTGCAAAGATCCTTACTCTACCCTTGGGTCTGGTTGACAGGGCAGCCAGGTATGGGACACCAGGGGGTCCGTGCATTCCCTCCCATTTAAAGGGATGCCCTATTCCTCAAGGTCCAGCTCTGTTTCTTCTAAGTTCCACTGTTGCCGTGGAGACAGCAGTTCCCAGCTGGCCTCCTGAGCCTCTGTATGAGAATTACTTTTTTCTCTGTTAAAACTTTTAAGGAAAAAAATATTTTTATTCGCAGACTATCAAATGTGACTTGGAACGGGTCCTGGTTTCATCCATTGTGCTGAGCACTTAATGTGCCCGTTCCCTATGGAAATTCAAGTTCAGTTCTTGAAAGGAGTTTTCTATCATTTTCTCTCCTGCATTTTCTTTGTTCTTTTATTGAAATTCTTCTTGATCAGATTTTGGATTTCCTAAAAGGAGCCTCTTATTTCTTTCTCTTTTCTTTTTCTTTTTCTTTTTTTTTTTTTTTTTTTTTTTTTTTTTTGGTACTGGAGATTGAACCCAGAGGCACTTGCCACTAAACGACATTCCCAGTCATTTATTTTAAGACAGGGTCTCACTAAATTGCTGAGGCTGGCCTTGAACTTGTGATCCTCCTGTCTCAGCCTCCCAAGTCACTGGGATTACAGGTGTGTGCCGCTACATCTGGCTCTTCTGTGTTCCATCTCCATCTGTTCATACTGTTTTCTGGGAAATTTCATCAACATCCAAAATCTTTTTTAATTTCTGCTAATACATTTTTTACTTTCCAAGTGCTCCTTCATGGATACAGTATCTTCTCTAATCTCTCAGAGAGTATCAGCTGTGGT
The DNA here is from genome assembly GCF_045843805.1 of Urocitellus parryii. Taxonomy (NCBI): domain Eukaryota; kingdom Metazoa; phylum Chordata; class Mammalia; order Rodentia; family Sciuridae; genus Urocitellus; species Urocitellus parryii. The sequence continues at coordinate 47,937,451 of NC_135544.1, forward strand.
TAAAAATTTGTTTTTTCTTCCCTGGTTTCTCTGTTTCCTCTCAGCCTCCTTCTGTTGGTTTCCTGTTGGTCCGTTTTTGGTCTCACTCTTTGTGTTGGAGACAGTCCTCCATAGTGTGGTGGCTGGGTGTCTCCATGAGACCTAGAATAGCTGAGCTTATGCGTTATGGCCCAGTGAGGACCCCGTCATTTTATGGGGGAATCTTCAAATGTCTTTTATCTTTAATTGATTACTTTCCCGGAAAATAATTCTCTACTCCTGTAATCCAAGGAGAGAGGCATATATGGATAGTTGTCAGAGTTCCGGGGGTTCAGAAGGAAGAGGGCACCATTCTGTAAACAGAGTTTTCACTTAATGCTCCATTTTTCTTCAAAGTGTCTTACCCAAATTGTCTTGTCACCTGTGTGTTTCGTGTGTGGGTGTGTGTGAGTGTGTGTGTGTGTGTGTGTTTGAGTGTGTGTGTGTGTGTGTGTGTGTGTGTTTTGCAAGTCCAAAGCATCTTTGGTCCAATTTTTCTGCCTGCCAGGAAAATTTGTCCAGCCCCTGGGGATGGAATGGGGTGTACCTACGCCTACTGCAGACCTCACGCCAGGGCCTTGTCCTTTGTTTCTGTGTCCAGGCACAGAGAGTGGTTCCAAGTCTGCAGCCTTCCTGGTCTCTGCCGTGGGCTGGCTTTCCTCTCTGCGGCACGTGGCTTTTACTTTTCTCTCCTTGGTTAGTGTATTTCCCACTTATCCATTTATTTCCCACCTTCCCAAAACCTGTTCACATCTTCCCTCCACAACCCTCAGAGCCCATTTTCTTCATTCACTTCGATTCAAATCCTTTAAGATTTCTAGTCTATCATTTTGAGTAGTCTTAGGAGGAGACAGAGGATCAACAAGGGTGGTTCAATGCTCACATGGAGCATAAATCTGAAAATATTTTTATCATGATAATAATTGGGGTTAGAGGTCTCAGCTAGAGAGCCCCCGAGGACGAGATTCATTCCTAGGCTTAGCTAGCACTGAGCGTACCGTGGCAGAAGTATTACGTTCAATTTTTGAGCTTATAAATCTTGATTTATAAATGACATGGAAGATATTTGAATGGGGTAAAAAAAAAAAAAAAACAATAATTAGAAGATTTGGAAACTGGCCTAAGGGAAAGAGATAAAGAAATCAGACAGATCTGATGGAGATTACCAGAGGCCAAGCCCTTCGAGGATGGCCCGCCCAATTTTTCCAATTTCCATTTCAAACAGAATGAGATAATAGACTTGAAACAAAGCACAAGGAAAATCCACACACGGTGAAGTACATTAAATATTACCAGGAGAGAGTGGAATTTTCTCTTCTGGAATTGCATTAAGAGTGAGAATGGTCTACTTCCTTGAGTTGAAACACTGCACAACGGCCTCCCAAATTCCTTCCAGCTGTATGTTCCCAATGCAGAAAAGAATCACTGCCATCCCAAGCTGCTGCTCCTGCTTCTCCTTCTCCTTCTTCTACCTACTTTGCTTTTTCCTAGCAGAAACATTCTTCTATGAATAAGGAAGATTATTCCTAAAGCAAGTTCGGTTCAATTTCAAGATTCACCCTCCCAAGTTCCAACAACTTTTCAGGAAAATTAATGTCTGCCTTTCTACACATTGAAAGCATGACAACGTTCAAAATGTGGGTGACACACGAGGGCTGCTGATGCTTTAAAAATTTCTTTGCATTAAGTTGTGCTTTAAAAATGTATTAGTTTCCTTGTGTAAAGAGTTTCATGAAAATAAAGACAAACTAAGTAGAATACTGGTGAGATCAGCAAATAAAATATTTTCCCTTTCTCATTCACCTACCTGAGTAAAATGCTAACAGCTGGCTGGGTATGGTGGCACGTGCCTGTAATCCCAGCAGTTTGGGAGGCTGAGGCAGGAGGATTGTGAGTTTGAGGCCAACCGTAACAACTTAGTGAGGCCCTAGGTAACTCAGTGAGACCTTGTCTCTAAATAAAATATAAAAAGGAGACTGGGGTATGCCTCAGTGGTTAAACGTCTCTGAGTTAAATCTCTGTTGCCAAAAAAAAAAAAAAAATTCACCCACTGAGCAAACCAGAGGTGGAAGGGATCTATGTAGGACAGAGGGGGGACACACTGAGAGGACATGGCAAAGTCTCAGCCACAAGAGGTTACTTCCATCGCCTACTTGATTTTAATGTCGTTGCTGTTGCTAAAGAAATACAGCTTTGGTCTACAGAAATTTGAGCCTGACCTTACAATACACACACGAATCACTTCCAGGTAACTAAAGACCCAGACAAGAGGCTTTTAGAAAAAAAAGTGTAAGATAATAGCTCTTTAACTGCTGGTTAGAAAACTACTCCTTAAACAAGACAAAGTACTAAACACAAAGACTGATCAATTACTGGACCATCTTAAAATTAAACAAAAAAAACCTACTGTTTATTCAGTGATATCTTAAAGGAAGTAAGAGTCTGATGTCCTATTCTGTGTTCTGTTGCTGTAACAGAATACCCGAGACTGGGTGACTTATAAAGGAGAGAGGTTTATTTGGGCTCGCAGTTCTGGAAGTCTAAGAACACAGTGCTAACATCTGCCTAACTTTTGGTGAGGACTTCATGCTGCTTTAAGGGATGGTAGAAAGTGGAAAGGCAAGTGGGCACATGTGGAAGAGAGAAAAGGGGTCCAAACTCCTTGGATAGTTAACACATCCCCACAAGAAAGACATGAATCCATTCACAAAGAGTCTACCCCCATGACCTGAAGCCTCTCACAAGGTCCCACCCTCCGACACTGCCACATGGCAAAATTAGGTTTCCAGAGCACATGAACTCTTGAGGGACACACTGAAGTCACAGCAGCAAGCCAGAGTGACAGAGAATGCACCTCCTTACTCATCACGAATGAACTGAAATTCGGTGAAGTACCCAGTCAGTGGGGAGCTAACGCCTGGAAGAAAACCCCAACCTTCCAGCATCTAGGAATGCCGAAGTGTAAGGGCTTCCCCCTCACCCTCCCACACAGCTCCAATCTCTCAAAGGCAAAGATGCCAGGCAAAACCTCCAAGTCCTCTATGGACAGCCTCCATCTCCTGCTTCTTTCTGATGAATGAACAGACAATTAAGGACAATTTAAGGCAGGAATCGGGGATTTTAAATTTCCACAAGGAAAGCCCCCAAAGTGATAGAACATTCAGGAAAAACTAGGAACAAAGTTTTTTAAATGTCTTTGTTATTCTCAGAAAGCTTAAAAATTATTGCATCCCTAAAATAATCATAGAATATTATGGAAAAAAAACCAACGAATAAGTGACACACACAAAAAAAATTTAAAAATGAATAAAAATTTCAAAGATAAGGTTGAGGAGATCTTCCAGAATATGGGGGGGGGGGGCGAATATAAGAAAATAAAGTCATCTGAAAGATCATTTCTAGTTTACACATTGCCCAACAAGACAAAACAGAGAGATAAAATGGGGGAAAATTAGTCAAACCCAAAGTAAAACTTTTGTAAAGCACACACCCGAACACAACATGGAAAGATTTTAGAAACCCCAAAGTCAAAGAGTCAGATTCAATGTTGTGTGTCCTTCTCCAAAGAGAAAGCACAGATCCCCTGGAATGGATGGAAGACTGGACGGACATCAGACTTGCCATCAGCAACACTGGATGCCCCGGAGGGGAAACCAAGGGATCAATGTGTCAAATAAATATGATCAATTTTAGTAACTAGAAACTCAGTGTTTATGACAGAAACAGACGGGGAGAGAAGCTGTAGGAAAGGGTGGGAAAGCCAATATCCTCATCCGCTAAGTCAAGGGCCAAGAGATGCCATCCACGTACAGGCAATGAAACAAGATAAAAAACAGACAAAGTAGAGGAACTAAGAATCATGGTGGAGCTGCACTGGGTAAAGGGGGGAGGAGTGAGAGGAGAGAGCCCCAGGAAACCAGTCGATGCTGCCCCCAAATTGATAATCAGGAAATAACCGCGTAAGCACAGAACTCAGAGATAAGATGATAACTAGCCAAAGACGTGGTGACGGAGGTGAAAAGTGGTTCCCTTGGGCAGGAAAGAACAGGGGTGGTGGGGGAGGATGGGGAAACCCTTGTTTTTATTAACGAGAAGCTGTTCTGCAGTGTTTGACTTTTTAACCAAAGGCATGAGTTGCTGTGATAAAACCTTTAAAAGGAGATTTATTTTCAAATATCCGGAAACAAAAATAGGGAGGATTTGGCTGTGAATCTTCGACTGCAGGGAAGATTCCGAGGGACTTGATGGATGAGTGGGGCCACCAACCAAGTCAGCACTCAGAGGAAGACCAGGCCCTGGGGCAGGATGAAGAGTGTGGTTTGGACGCTTCAGCGTCCGAGGTGCCCGTGACACATGCAGGTAGAAAAGGTGAACTGGGATGACCCAGGATACAAATCAAAAGCTTAAGGCAGACACGTGGGCTGGAGGTGACAATCTAGCAGTCATCTGTCTCTTATGAGTGAGACTGTCCAGGAAGAATATGTGGATTAAAGCCGTGACCTCAGGATGAAACCCTAGAGAACAATCAACACAGAAGGGAGGGAAGAGTTTGCAACAAAGAACAGGAATGTCCGGTGCTATGGAAGCCCAGGGGGTCAAAGTTGAAGAAGGAAAGAGAGAGATTCAGGTGGAACAGTGAGGTCCACTTGGGAGGGACACAACTCCCTAATTTTTCAAGCCAAGTACTCTCTGACCTAAGTATCTGAAGTCTATCCAATAAAATGAAGCACGATTCTGACACATCTAGCAAAAAATAAATAAAAATCAAATAAAACAAGTCCTTGACTTTGGCTCAACAGGAAACATCTGTGAGCACTCAAAAGCATCTCTGGAGTTCCAGCGCTGTGCAGGGCTCCAACAGTGCGCTTTCAGACTTCACTGAGCATGTCACAGGTGGTTAGGCTCCAAGGGAATTAAGGCCTATCTCTGTTCATATTTGCTACCAAAATGAAATCTCTGGCCATCCTGACAGCCTCAGCCTAAACGTATGCTCTATCTGTTTTGCAGGAAGCATTCAATCCTGGTGTGCAAACTACTTAAAAATGCAACTCGGTGGAAACAACCACTGCCACACATTCATCCCCTTGGTAACGTGGCCGCAGGGGGAGAGGCTCAGAAACTGCAGAAGTGAAATGCTCGTCTTCATTGGCCTCTGGAGTCCCGTTTTTTTAAAAAAAGCCATCTGGAATGGGTGCTCTGTGGTGTTCTGTTCCCCTGGAAGACAAGAACAGCAGCCGCAGCCCTGGAGGTTGTGACGATCAGCGTGAGCAATGTCCTTCATCAACAATTTACATGATAAGGAATATTTCGTTACTGAAGAAGATCCTGCTTTCACATGGGCTCCTTTTGTCGAAGAGAGGAAAACCGTGAACGGCAATCAGTACTAATGAAATCCAATGGACTTGCCTTTTGCATTGATGCAGAGTCAATAGTCAGTGTCGCCGTGCCACGGCAACGGGGACTGCTGACCAACCGTGCTGTCCTCCAGGCAGCTGAATGAGTTGGCACAGGCAGAACTCAGCATTATTGGGACTGTTCTGTATGCAAGCTTCCATCTGCTGCCATCAGCCACGAGCTCATAGATTCTCTTTCTTTCTTTCCCCCAACCCAGAATAATTTCTTTAGCACCAACACCCAGAGCTGCCATCGTCTCACTCATGTATCATCTCTCTTGAAACAAATCTAGCCTCAAAAAAAAGCATATTCTGGTCAGTTCAGAAACTAAAGTAAAACACGGTGATGTTCCCAGATGTAAATTAACATTGAACCAGGTGCAGATCGTTTCCAGTCAATCCAATCCACAGTTAGTGTGGGCAGGGGGCACGATGAACAAACCCACCGCTGAAGACCAGAGGGGTCATGTGCCTGGAAGACTGACTCTTGAACCTGAACTTGAACACCCTTCAGGGAAGAAAAGCAAAATAAAATCCTAGGAAAAGATTAGTCAAGTAAGAGGGAATGGACATCGTTGTTGGGTGCCTGGGATTTCCCTTCTGTTACCCTTCTGTGCCTCTGAAACCCATGTTGCCTTCACCTCTAAGACATGACAAGGATCCAGCAGCTCTCGCCCTCTCTCAGTCCCCTGAATTCCCCCACCTTGGGTCTCTCGGCATAAACATGCAATAGCTCCTGGCTGCATCCTTCTTCCATTCTTGTCTGTCCTCAGACTACTCAGTCTGACTGAAGTCAGATGGTCTGACTTCCCCATCCCCAACTCTCCAGGGTCTTCCCATCACAGATAGAAGAAATCCCAGAGTCCTGACTGACCCTGCCCTGCAGGCCCCTTAGTGACCCGGCATCTTGCCTCATCTCCCACCTTGTGACCTACGCTCTCGCCATATGGACCTCCTTGCTCTTCGTGGAGAAGTGCAAAGGCTTGGGGTTTGGGTCAGCTTATTCACTGCTGTGACTTAAAGACCCAACCAGAACAATTGTAGAGGAGAAAAAGTTTTTATTTAAGGGCTCGGGGTTTCAGAGGTCTCAGTGCATATATGGCCAGCTCCATCATGGCGGAAGAGCATGGCAGAGGGAAGCAGCTCACATGATGATCAGAGAGCAGAGAGGGAGACTCTACTCCACATATACCCCAAAGCCACACCCCCAATGCCCACCCCCTCCAACCACACCCCACCTGTCCTCAGTCGCTACCCAATTAATCCCTCAGGTGACTAATTCACTGACTGGGTTAGGGCTTTCATAACCCAATCATTTCTTCTCTGAACCTTCTTGCATTGCCTCACACATGAGCTTTGGGGAAACACCTCACATCCAAACCTTAACACTTAGAAAACATTCTCCTTTGTTCTTTATTCCTAGAACATTCTTCCTCCAAAAATCCATAGGGTTCCCCACCCCCCATTTCATTCAAGTTTTGCACAAAGGTCAACATCTCTTCACTGACCTATTCTTTACCATCCAACCCAAAACACCACTCCTGGCCATCCCTATTTTCTTCCATTGCTTTATTTCCTTCTTGCTGCTAGCTATGGCTGGACATAGTTCGCCCCCCAAAGGCTCATGCATTGGAAGCTTGATCCCCAGTTTGGTGGTATTGAGGGAGCGGAACTTCTCATAGGTTGGGCTTGGTGGAGGACAGTACTCTCAGAAGGAATCAATGCTGGTCTCTCCAAATGGGTAAGTTCCCACAAGACTGGGGTGTTATAAAGGGAGTATGGCTTCGTCGATTCCCTCTTACTTCCTGACTCACCACGTGATCTCTCCCTCTCATCCGCACTTCTACCATTATGCCATCCACCATGGTGCAATATAGCCAGAAGGCCCTCACCAGAGCTGAAAAGAAGTTGGTGTCATGCTCTCAGACCTCCAAAACTGTCAGCTAAATAAATATCCTTTTCTGTATAAGTACTCAACTTCAGGCATTTTGTTATAGCAACAGAAAACATACGAAGACATCACTTGTCAATATGCTATTTTTTTTTTTCACATAGCTCTTTGCTCACTGTGATTCTCCTACTCTGGAATATAAATCCCATGAGGGAAGGACTTCTTTTGTTCACTACTCTATCCCTAGTATGTAGAACAACATCCCACACATAGCAGATTCTCAATAAACTTGTGTGGAATAAAGAAATAAACAAGTAAATAAATGCAGTTCCAACTCTAATAACAAATGTCTTTCAGATCTTAGGGAAATCCCTAGTCTTATCCCGTGGACAAGAAAAGCAGATTGCATGGTTGCTAATGGTCATCTCCTTCTAAAACTCTTACTGCATCCTTAATAAGCTTGTCACCCTTACAAAATGCTCAGAAGCTGCCCATTGAATAGTATATCCCATGTTTATTAGGTGATATTAATAGATCTGAAGTGCATTGAAACGACCTTTAGCAGAGCATACTTTATGTTAACTTTCTTTTTTGTATGGATTCATGGTTTTTTAACATATCCAATTTGTTTTAATTGTTGGTATCGTGATGTATCTATTTATACATACTACACAAGGTAAGGAACCCTCTCTCAGGCTGACCCCTAAGCTCTTTGCCTTTCCCAACATTATCTTGATCATTATCTTGATCATTATATTTAGGGACCCAAAAGTTCCTGTAGCTAAAAAATTTATACCATGGGGTTTTCCAAGTGATTTCTCAACACTCTTGAAAACAGCATGTTAATATAGAAAGAGAAATATATGTGGATCTAAAATCAATTGATGTCATAGATTTGACATTATGTAGCTTTTACCTAGATTTTTACTTCTCTCTAACTTAAAATACTTGTTTTTCCTTTCCAAAGTGAAAACCATTTTTAGAATATACACTACTCAATTACTGACTCAACACTCAAACTGTCAGTACCACAGGCTATCCAAGACAAGAAAAATTCTTTCCATATGACATTTAATTTAGAGATTGAAATAGAATATTGAATAAGTTTCAAAAAATATTGTTGTTTTTAAAATTGTTTCATCAAAGGATGAGGCCACTAGGTACATGTCACCAACATTCTTGTGAAGATATCTTGAAAAGGACTCTTTTTTCTATGAAACAATTGATATAAAGGAATTTTCTCACTATTAGCCAGACTGAAAACATTCTGAATTTGATTTGAATTTTTCCAAAGAAAGAAAGTTTCCAAATATTTGATATTCCTTGAAGCACATGCATTGGTAAATAGTTCTATTTCAAAACTGTGCTTTTAACATTGGAAAAACTTAATTTTTATTCTTCAGGGTACTTCAGAATGAAATGAAATACTTCAATGCCCAACTCTAACAACAAAAATGGTATGAAAAAGGAAAATTACAAAGTATTCCTCTTAATGAACATAGATCCTAAAACCCCACTCAAAATTTTAACAAATTGAATCCAGTAATATATACATACTATCACAACCAAGTTGATTTTCTTAGATACTAAGTTGATAATATGTTGAAATCAGGGATTTTATTTTTCACCATAATAGTTCAAAACAGAAGAATCACATGATCATCTCAATGAATGCGGAAAATATATTTTATAAAGTATAACATCCATGGCTTAAAATCCTTAGAAAAGTGATAATGGAAGGTCACTTATTTTTCTACTATTAGATTATCTACTCCCTCCTCCAAATACTGTAACAAACATCGTACTCACTTGTTAAATGCTAAAAATTTCCCTTCCAAAGCAGAAGCAAGAGAAGGATGCTTGCCATTACCCCTTTTGCCATCAACATTAAACTGGGGGCTGGCCCAGTACAGGAAGGTACAAGTAAACAAAGATCATCAGGATCAGAAAGGCAGAGACAAAGCCGTCATTATTCATGAATGACATGATTATGTTTGTGGAATATTCAAAGGTATTTCCAGAGAAGCTGTTATAAATGGAGAGGTTAACAATAGAGAAGAATCAGTTAACAATGTAGGGGAAAAAAACCATTAGATTTCTGAATAACAGCAAACGGAAAATGAAATTCTAAAAAAGTACCATTTGCAACAGTATCTAAAAGTATGAAGTGTGCTTTGCAATCAATCGAACAAAAGATATGCCAAGTCTCCAAAAGAAAAAACTATAGAGCTTTATAAGACATTTTAAAAGACTTAAATAAAGATTCAATATTGTAAAAATGTCAGTCAGCTCCAAATTAACTTACAGATTCAATGCAATCCCAATCAGAATCCCCAAAATTTAAGCGTCGGGTATGGATACTTGACTAAATTGATTCTAGAATTTTACGTGAAAATGCAAAGGGCCAGGAATAGTCAAGACTCTTGAAGACCAAGAATGATTTATCTGATATTAAGGCACATTTTCAAAGAAAGATACGGTGACTAAACCAGAGTCCTGACATAGAATAAATAAACAGAACAGACTAGTATACCCAGAAACAGTCCCACTCTTATAAGGATATATCATAAATCACAGAGTAGGAGGGACAGTCTTTCTAAGAAATGGAACTGGGACACTACCCATGCAGAAGAAAATTAAGTTGACTTTTTTTTAACCTCATACTACATATAAAAATCAATTTGAGATGAACTTTAGACCTCAGTGTGAAAGGCTAAACTCTTTAACTTTTAGAATTTACTATCAAAAATTTCTCCATGACCTCAGGGTAGAGAAACACTTTATAAACAAAGCACAAAAAGTAGCAATCATAAAGGAAAAGATTGATATGGTTGTCTATATCAAAATTCAAATTTTCTGCTTATAAAGAAACACCAAAAGAGTTACAAGACATGTCACAGAGTGGAAGAAATTAACCATCTGAATAATTAACAGAAGCCTGGACCCAGAAAGTCAAGCAATTCTACAGACAATTAAAAAAAGGTAGATAGCATGATAGAAAACTTACCTGCTTCACAAAAGAGAAACTCCATATGGCTATAAACATTAAAAAAAAAAAAACTGATCAACCACACTAAAAAAATGGAGAGAAGAAAAATGAAACACATCTCTGTTCAGCAAAATCAAAAATAAAAGTAGTAATACTGAGTGTTGCCAAAGATACATGACCATTTGGGAACACAGTAAAGATGAAAAGGGGTCATATTCCATGAGCTATCAACTCCCCTTCTAAGCCGACAGAGATACACATGCTTCTATGCACTGCGATGCAAGTATGGAAAATCTTCACCCTGCAGGATTTGGATTCCTTAAACTGCTAACAAGGCTAATGTGGGGAGGCACCATGTTGCACGTTCATTCACTGGAATACTATATGGCAGCAAAATGTAACAAATTATAGCTAACCATAGTGAAATAAATGCATCTTACAAGCCTAACAGAACAAAACAAGATGCAAAACAACATGTACAGTCTGAGTCCATTTATAAACAATTCAAAATAAAAACTAAATACTATTTTAAAAGTGGTGGGATTATTTTTAAAGCATATATATATGCTTTAAAAATTATATATATATATAGTAGTTTCCTGTGGAAGAGGAAGAGAGGGTGGTCAGGAAGGGACCCGTGGAAGGCTCTGGCAGGCTGGCTGGCAGGGCTCTGGATTGCTCAGGTGTTTATGTTTTCATTATTCATTAGTCTACCCATTTAAGGAATACTGAGTTTTTTGTACACATGTTGTATTTTGTAATAAAAATGACTAAAACAAATGCGTACATTTTAGAGTTCCATTTGGGGATATATTGGATAAATGTTTCATTACCATAATCAAGCAGAGCAAAATCAGAGAATGATAAGAAACACACTAAAGTGTGTTTCAAAAAATCCCTATTGATTAGAGCCTCTCCAAAGCCTCCATGCTCCTCCCTCGGGAGTCCTCTGGGCTACCCCAGATCCAGTGAATCCTTTCAGATCTTGGCACTGCTTTCACCTGCTGAAGTTGGCCTCTGTCTGTTGCACTGTAGGCCCGGTGATTGGGAGGTACACTCAAGTCTTGCCCTCTCTTTCAAGGACAAATAGATAAGCGGAGAAAGGTCAGGGAGCGTGCAGAGAAGGACTCTGTAACCCCACTTGCCTTGTTACCAGCAACTTGTCACAAGGCCAAGAGCAAAAGGAAAATCTGTGAAGCTATTTCTGTAGGCAGTGAGCCAGGAATGAGGCAGGTCAATGGAAGCAACAGATGGCTTCGTGGACAAGAGAAGACAGCGGTGTTCAAGGGCAAAGAGGCCCTGTGTCAATGCAGGGTCCAGATGTGTTGGAGAGGGGTCACTTCTCCCCATGAGGCCCCTGAATTCCCACATTTCTCCTCCTGATCCCCTGCAGTGTTGGGGCCTTCCCACACATTCCACCCCAGGCCTCCCTACCCCTGTCCCTCCTTGCTGGAGTCCCCAGGGCTGCACTTCCCTGACAAATGGGGGGAGAGCTGTGGCTGCTCTCTGAGTGTGGGAGGCCAACCTTACGGGTGACTGAGTTACACTCCCCAGCTGGGTGCTGAGGCGCTCAGTCACAGAAATGGGTATGTCTTGCTACAACCCCATGGGTGAAGCTATGCTCACCTGTTCCTTTGTAATCTAACCCCTTGCCCTGTTTAGGATAGAATCTTCCATGGAAGTGCCTTGTGTGTGTCCCCTCCTCTTACTGTGCCCTTGGGTGTGGCCTACCCAGGTGTCACTCAACCTGCTGACAGTGGACATCATGAAGATAGACTCAGCCCCCTGAAACCTGACCCCTAGCCTCATTTGAATAGCTTCTCCTCAATAAAAGGGGTCAGCGCGTGCTCTCGCTCTCTCTCTCTGCAGACCCTTAAGGTCAGAGGAGCCGTCACAGCAACCTGCCCTCCTGCAGGTCCTCACTCGTGGGCTGCACTGACTTACCACTATGGCCTCCTAAGCCATGTCCCTGCCTCTCTCATGTCTTGAATCCACCTGTCAGTCACTTGATCCAGGCTCCTAACCACAAGTCTGCTCAGATCCTTCTATGCCTCAGAGGTCTTCAGGAACTCCCAGCAGCTCATAAAGAAGGCTAGGCCTCCTTGCAAAACACTCAAAGGCCCCAGCCTGCCCTCTCAGGCTCTCCTCCAGCCACTAGCTAGTATCTTCCTTTCCATCAGCCAAGTTTACCTCCTCAACACAATCCACAGAGTAGCTCATTCTAAACCTGGAAGTCTATCTATCTCCACTGCTTTCCACTTCTGATACCTCTTCCTTCAACTGTGACCTCCCTGTGCAAATTTGGTCTTTCCACTCCCAATGCTCCCATAAGACTTTGGTTGAACATTAGTTAAAGCATGAATTTCACTTAACGTATCTACAACTAAACTCTTAATTTTCTGAAAACCACAACCAACTAGGTAACTGGTTCTCACCAGTTATGAGGTTAGGTAACTGGTTCTCACTCCCTTTCTAACCTCATTTCCCATCACTGGTTCTCAGCCACAACAGTCACAGGAAACCAAAGGACACTTCATGGATTGCTTAATATGTGCGAAGCATTATGAAACATGGTGCAAGAAAATTCACCTCTATCAAAAATGTTTCTGTTTCTCAAGGAAAGTAAATTTCTTTAACATTTACATTTTAAATAATTAATATATTCTAGTTCCACTTTGTAGGTCAGGTCTAAGACATGAAATTTCATTCTTGTTGATTTGAAACCACTCATGTGTTGTCTCTATAAGGTAGTTCTCCATCTGAAAATATAAGATTAAAATCCTTAACTCCCTTGGAGTAGAAGGGATAATGCAGAAGAGGAAGATATCGGTCTACCCTTCAAAAAATCTGTGGAGCCTTAGAGTTAAAACAGGCAAGAAAGGGTATTTAGTGCCAGACCTTTATTCTAGGGATGGGAACACAAAGACTCATAGGGGTAAGGACCTTACCATATGAGATCCAGGAAGAACTCTGGGCATCTTGATTCTGGTTCAGAGCCCTCTGCACAACTTTGTGCTGCTTCCAGAAGGATCAAGATGGTATCCCCAATTAACCCACACTCTGGTTTCTTCCTCTAGTAAAGGGTGAATTAATTTTCATTGATTCAATGTAAACACTTCATCTTTAGGGCTAATGGCAAAATATACGGTTGGAAAATCAATTGTTTCAACTGAAAAGACTTAATCTTAGACCTGAGGGTGAAGGGGAGATAATAACATGAAAACCCCAAATGTACTATGATCATGATGAGCCATTCCTTGCTCAGAACCAGATTTTCATCAGAACATATAGGGAGACATAGACAATTATAAATGTCAATTCTTCCAGCATCACTTAGCCAGGAAAGAGGGTAGAAGGATCAGTCTAAAACCCAGTCAAAGTAACGATAATTTTTAAATATATAAAATATCATGTCTTAATGAGAACGATTCAGTATTGTTAAGAACAATGTGATAGACAAAGGGTGTGATAGAAATCAGCATCCACTCAGAATAACTAATTCACTTGGAATAGGAGGCAACTTCCTTAACCTAATAACTTGTGACAAGCTGCTAGTAGCAAGGCAAGTGGGGTTAAAGAGTCCTTCTCTGCACTCTCTCTGCTTTTTCTCCATTTATCTATTGGCCCTTGAAAGAGAAAGCAAGACTTGATGTATATCCTAATCGTCAGGCCTATATTTATAAAAATCCTTTAAGAGATATCAGAGTGTCAGTGAAATGTTAAAAGTTCCACAGTTGGGATCTGGAACAATATAAGAATGCCGACTAGCACTTCTCTTCAACTTTGTACTTAGGATCTCAGCCTATGCAGTAAGGCAAGAAAAAGAAATAAAAATTATAAGAAACAGAAAGGAAAAAGCAAAACTGACATTATTTACTGAAGCATAATTGTAAATGTAGAAAATTTAAAAAAAAAGCACAGATAAAATATTAGAATTCATAAGAGAGTTTAACAAAGTTGCTGGATACAAAACTCAATGTAGGAAAATCAATTGCATTTCAATGTGCCTGCACAAAGAATTATAAAATAAAATATTAAAAAAACATTTCCTATATTATCAAAAATATAAAACACAAAGAAATGAATTAAATGAAAGATGCACAAAACATCTTTTTTGTATCATTCTATGGAAATTATACAAATTTACTGAGTTTTCCAAAGTAACACAGATAGGTTTTATTCACAGTAAATGAAAGAAAAACTGTAGTAGATGTAATACAATATCTTCTGAAACACTAGTTGTTGTTGTTTTTTAATACAGAAGTATCCTGATGTGTTACATAAGAATTCTGATTAGATGAGTGAAATGCAAGTTCTGATGGTGAACCAAAATTAATATCATTATTCCATGTTTTAACTAATCATTGAGGGAGAGTTTAAATTTCCATATAAATACTGTATTAACTTTGAAAAAACAGACTTTGAATTATTTAATTTAATAATGAGTATACAGAAAAGTCTGTTATTGTATAAGATCTAAACTGACAGGCTGGGATGGAGCTCAGGAGTAGAGCTCTCACCCAGCATGCCCTGGGTCTGATTTCTGGCACCAAAAAGCAAACAAACAACAACAACAAAAACAAACAAACAAACAAAACAATAACCCTAAACTGGCAATATACATAAAAGTTAAACTTAAACAGATCTAAGAGTCTACTCAGCCAATCTATTCAGAATTAAATGGTTTGAAACTTCTGTTTTATTTTTCAGCCATTACACTGTTAGAACTACCTTTAAATGTGTGTACAATAGACAGCTTCTTTTATGGTAACGTGTATACATATAATTTCTCAAAATTCTCCATTAGCCTGAAAACAGCAAAAATCCAATCATAAATTCCTTGGAGCTAAGACATTATGTCTCCTAGAATCCATTATTAAAATGAAAATATTTCTGGGAAGAGGTAACATAAATGAGCCACTACACAGTTTTAACATTACAACTTAATTTACCTGACTCACAAGCAAGATTTTTGGAATCAGTCCTGATAATAATATAGAAGAGAAAGAGAAATTCCAAGGAGATAAATCTGGAGCACATATAGCTACCATTAGCCAGATGGGTTGGTGCAGTGAGGTATTCTGGAAAATACAATGCTAATGACATTAGAGTACTAAAGGAAAAGTAAAAAGATGGTAGAGACAAGAATAATGTATTTAACAATGTAATGGAAGACATGGTCCTGCTGTCAAGATGTGTCTTGAGTTAACTGTTGGATACAGCACTTTATTCTACTAACTTGAACCACTAACGGGCTGTTCTTTATGGCACCCTATGAATTAAGGCAAACTTATCAAAGCATAGGTTGTGTTTTATTCACTTATAGACTCCAAGGCACAACAAAGCACTTTGAACAGAATAGGCACTCAATAATAATAGCACTTGTGATTTAAAAATATATATATATTTTAAAAACAAGTGACCAAACTCTAGTGATACAAAAATTGTATTTTTTAAATTAGAGTTAGCATTGTTTAAATGTTAAAAGTTGACTGTTGACAATACAAGTGTTGGCAAGGATACGCATCTACTGGAACTCACATACTTTGTTAGTGGAATCTAATATGAGACAACCAATTTGAAAAACTATCAGTGTTTTCTAAAGATAAGAACAGACCTATTTTATGACCAAGTAATTCACAAATAGACATGTATACCAGGAAACACATACATGTGTATTCAAAGCTTTATTCAAAATACTAAAAAGCTAGAAAACAGGGGCTGGAGTTGTGGCTCAGAGGTAGAGTTCTCGCCTAGCATGCACGAGGCACTGGGTTTGATCCTTAGCACCACATAAATGTAAAATAAAAATATTGTGTCCACCTAACACTAAAAAATAAATATTAAAAAAAACCCTGGAAAACAAACTATCCATCAGCGGTTGAATGGATAACTAAATTGCAGTATATTTATTTAATGGAACATGGTACCATAACAAAAAACAAAAACAAGCTACTGTTTTATGAAGCAACATGGATCAATCTCATAGACACAGGGGAAGAAGCCAGACACAAAGGAGTACATACCTAGTGATGCCATTTGTATGAAACTTAAGAACCATCAAAATTCATCAGAGACGTTAGATTCTATTAGAAGCCAGAATAGCACTTATCTTGGGGGGAGGAACTATTAGGTGTGAGGGAGGAGTGGGTAGGGAGCCTTTGGTGCTAGAGTGTTCTCCATCTTGTCTGTGGGGGGATTACATGGGTTTATTCGCATATGAAATTTCATTGAGCTGCATGCTTAAGAGATGTGTACTTTGCCTTATGCAAAATCAGACCTCATTAAAAAGGTAAATAAGAAAATGAAATGTGGGCTGTTTCCTGATGGTTAAAAAATGTTCTGGTTGCTTTAGTTATGGAAGCCAGTTTTATTTAAACACATTTTTGTCACTGGCTACAGTAAGTCTGAGCACTGTAAAGGATACTTCAGCTCATCGAATAAGGAGATGTGCTCTCTCCCTACACAGGTGTATAAACCATTCCTATTGTCTCAACAGCTTGCTCCTCATTAACATCCAAAGGGAGCTTCAACTCAAATCCATATGTTAGCAGAGAGCAAGCAATAATGAGGACAGGCACAGAATGAGTGACATCTCCAGTTCCATGAATGAAGGTCTCCAAGGTACTCCAAGTGGGGCCCACACTATCACTAAGTGTTTTTTAGTAATTTAATAAGACATGCATAGAGATGTCTCCGGTTCCTGAAGTTCCAAATCTGGTATGCATAAGACACTCATCTGCCAAACCTTCTATTGCATCTGAGCCAGTCTCCAGCTCAGACCTATCACATAGGGAGTCCTTGAAGTCCAGAGACATGGGAGACATGTGAAGATTATTATGAAATAAGTCTGGTGTCCACATGGGGGAAGTCCCAAAGGCAGCTGGGAGCAGTCAAAAATTGGGTCCAGGCAAAGAGCCACTGCCGGCTGCCACCTCTCTTCTGCAGGGACTAATCTGACTAATAAGGCCATTGCATTAAAAAGGTGCTAACATATTGTAGGTTAATAACTAAAGCAGACAGGAGCTCCTCTGAAAGTAACTCCAAGTAAAAATGACCAATATTTGAGAAAATGTTACTGAAAAGTCACGGAGAACCATGTTCCCTTCATTTTTCACAGCCAAGTCCCTTAAAAGTGGCCTCAGCTGTTTCCGTAACTGACTTTTCAGAGGGTGTTAAAGCAAACCTATGGTACCCCCAACCCTGCAATGAAGCAAAACAGGAACAGAAACCTCTGCCCTCCTTGCTACCAGACAATGGCTACTTGAAAGGCCTCCATCTCCTGAAGGAAGATGCCGTGAAGTTCCCTGGGCCCTACATACTCAAGAAAGATTCATTTCAAAATATTTGGATTACCACTGCCTGCCTCCCATTCACCAACAAACAGCTCTTTCTTTTCCAGGGCCCCTGACACTGACTTCCACATGAATGGGAACATTCTTATCATAGGCTGTATCGTAATTTCATATTTACAATGGCTAAATAAAAACACTCACCAGCAAGTGCTTCTCTCCTATTGGAAACAGCAACATCCACCCGTCAGCCAGAAAGATATTGACAACCACCATAACAAAAATTTGAGTGCTTTCCCTTAAAATAATAATTATGCTTTCGTAGGCTTTTTAAGATTTCTGAGCTCCATTTCTCCCACCCTATGCCATCCTACAGCCACCTCCCCCAGAGACAGACCTAAATGTGTGTCTGTCTATAAAATTCCAACTCCATAGATGCAATGGATGAAACCCTTCAAAATTCATGCCATTCCTTCTCTCGCTTTCTTGTCATTCTTGATGGATATGATGCAGAGAAAGAAGAGTGTCCCGAGCTTAACACTGATTCTAAGAGCAAAATCATGGTCGTTTTCAGAATAGGTCAACACGGGAAATCAAGAAACCAAAACACGAGATTCAAGAGTCTCTTCCAGGAAACCCGCCTTCCTGATGGTTAGGCCCTCAATATCAATAAACAGACAAAAGATTTCATCCAGCAAAAGAGTCACTTCATGTGTCTATACTAGTCCCAAAGATCAAGTTTTAATTCAGCACATATGCTAAATTATTCCAGTAGTTCAAACTAACTCTATTTACTGAACTACAAATAAAATTACTATTTCACCTTTGGGTGGATCATGTTGCAAGGTATATATGTTTCTTCTCATACAAAAGGAGGAAAACTGTGTAGCAGATGCTAAAAACGGCATTTCATAAAGACTCTCATGTGTTCAACACTTACTGTTAGATTATTCGGAGTCATTTATGATAATTCACATCAAAATCTTTCATAAAACACGAAAGACACTATTTTTAAGCCTTTCCCAGTGAAGATAAATAAACTGTAGCGAGAGATAAGTACTTTCTCTAGAAAATTGACATGCTCCTAAAACATCATACTTAAAAAGTGAGAAGGGAGGATGAGGAATTCTGAATCAAAACCATACTGGTTATATGGGGTGGGGACAACACTAAATGATAAATACACCAGGACAAAGGATGCAGTGGCCTGAAGGTGAGTTCACACCTCCCACCACAGGTCCTCTAAAGGACACTCTCTCTGGAAGCAGCATTCTGACGCTTCCCTTTGAGTTCAAGACACGACAAAGGTGCAGTCAGCTGGATGCATCCTGCCCTCACCTGCCATTCCCAGCAAGCTGGCCCTCACCAGCTCTTTAGCCCACCCTTAGCGCACTATCTGGGTGACCAGAAAGCCCAGCAAGCACTCGTACTGGACCGTGAGCAAAACACCTTATTTTCCCTCTGCACCATAAAACTCCATCAGAGGGTTCACGGTGGCCTTCCCTTGCTCTGGATGAAAACGTAGCAGGTGCCAGGACCTTTCTCTTCACTCTGAGGTCACTAAGTCACTTACAGTCGTAAAATATTCCAGTCCCTCTTAAAACTCAGTCGTCAGAGTTCCATCTCTCCTTCCAGGGCCACGTTGGTGTCAGGCCAAGTCCTGGGGAAGGGAGCGGGCACGTCAGGTTTCCCTCTTTCCAGCTGCTAGTCCCCTCAGGCGCTGGGATTCCAGGGAGGTTGAAGAAAGGGGAGGAGACAGCTCTTACCAGGGCTGGTTCCATCATTAACTGGCTGCCAGTGCTCTGGGCCTGGCAGATGTCTGAAGCTCATTTTGTCCTGGCTGGGCTGCTTGAGAGCAGCTGTAACCTCCCTTACCTTCTACCAGTCAGGTCAAAAAATCATCCTATTATCTCTGTAATAGACAAGGCTACCCGTTATTTTTCCCTCCTGCTCCTGTGTGGTCGTTTCATTTTACCTCTTACAGTTCTCTGACCCCTAACAGGACAGCCACCCGTGTGGTACCAGTATCAACATGGCAGCCAGCCACTCATGTGGTGCTGCTCTGCAGCTCAGAGAGTCATGGAATCGCACTCTGTGGAACCCTGCCCCACCCCAAAAGGTTCCAGATAAGAGGGCAGCCTGCGTCCACCATCTCTTCTTTATAGTCCCATCGCTTCTCTACAGTCTGACCATTTCAGAGCTGTGGGGTTGGTTTTCAAAACTGTCTCATCTGCCAACTCACACATCTATTTAATTTGGATCCCTGGTGGAAAAAGCAATTTAAAAATTCCATTACACCTCTCGCCTATGACCAGAATCGCTGAAGAGGCCCAGATTGTTCAACACAGTGGTTTCATTTTTTCCAGTAACTTCTTCTACTAGCTGCACTCTGGATGTTACCTCTTCCTCGTGGGAAGTGAGCAACCTCGTCGGGAGCCGCTCTGGATAGGACCTGTGTGCGCACCTTTAAGTCCTGAGTAAAGGGGTACTGAACAGTGACTGCCCCCTGCAATACAATGGACTTCACCTCCGCTAGGATAAGGAGGTGTAGCTCCAGGAGTGAGTGTCACCCAGTGGTGAACACCCACCTATTCCTTTGTAATCCTACCCCTTGCCCTTTTGGGGGTAGAATGTTCCATGGAATAGAGTCTCAATAAAAGGCGAGCCTCAGGACGTGCCCCTTCTCTCGTCAGCCTCTCGCCTCTTGCCCCCTTCTGTAGGAGACTGAGGCCGGAAGCAGGGGAAGCCATCCTGAAGCTCAGAAAAAGATCATCCGTGTCTGTGAGGTCTTTTAGTGTCACGCCAAATTCACTCGAGTGACTTTGGTTCAGTAGCCAGCATTGGATGGGGGCTGGACAATCTTAATTTTCAGGCCAAAGACTAAAAACATTTTAGTTTTTTTTTTGATTATTAAAACAATCCAGAATACACAGCAACACTTAGGAAGTATTCTTGTCAAAAAAAAAAAAATGTACCTGAGTCTCATCAAGCTCCTGAATCTACCCAGCAGCTTACAGGGACTACCAGGGATAGAGAAACAAGTTAAACGACACCATTGGGAAGCAATATTAGTCTATAGGACAGATGACCTGCTACTCCGTCAAATCAGGGTCATAAAAAAGAAAAGAAAGAAAGAAAGAAAGAGGGGACAAACTACATAATAAAATAAACTTACAAAACATAGTGATCAAATGAAAAATGTGGACCTTTCTCATAAAAATCCAAGAAACAATTTAAAAGTTACCTTTGAAATAACTGGGGAGAACTGAATATGGATTCTATTATTATATTAAGGAATCAACATTAATTTTGTTAGGAACAGTAATAGTTTTTTAATAAGGTCTCTTCTATGTATTAGAAATGTATACAAATGAATTTACCCATAAGATGGCATAATGCCTGGGATCTGTTGTTAAATTATCCTTACTAAATTTTTTTTAAATAAATAAAATAAAAGTTTGGGAGGGACAGATGAAGTAAGATTGCAAAATGTTAATAATCGCTGAAGCTGGGTGTGAGGTCATGAGTGTTCATTATATTCTAATTTTGTGTATAGTTAGTTAAAGATTTAACAATAAAAGGTTTTATAAAAGAAATATATCTAAAGCTCATGCCCATCTCTAATTCTCCTCCCTTCTACATGGAAGGCCAAACTGGTGGTCTAATGGCTCAGATGGGAAGAGGTGGGTGGGCAGAGGGAGAGGAAGAGGTTATGGTCTGCCCCCCACATTTCCTCCTTCTTTTCTGTGCTTTCTCCTCTGGCTACAGAACAGAGAATAAGTTGGGTGGTTTCTCCTGAGTAGTTAGTGATCATTTCTTCTACGTGATTGATCACCACCGCACAGGTGATAAGATTGCTGCTGTCTTTCTGTTGGTCGTGACAACTGATACAGATGGTGGTCCAACAAGTCTCCTGGGCAGGATCTCATCCTGAGTAGCTCTCCTGGGCACTGAGAGTCTCTTGACAGATCTGGTTGCATCTTCCAGTTGACCCCCAGCTAGCAGCACCAAGCCATAATGCTTTGATGTGAGAGACCTTCCACCTCCCTATCCTCTTCCCGGTGATGGCCCAACCTAGTCTCGTATCTAGGGACAAGGCCAATACTCGGGCCTGCCCATGAGACAAGTGTGGTCCTACCTGCATTTCTCTCAGAGGCCATGTATTGGAGGGGGCTGCCTTGCTTCTGCAACTGGTTATACCACCTTGATATCTCTCCCTAACTGTGCTCCATTAGTGCTGGGGTGGATGAGTCAGCAAGATGGCTTAGTAGATGTTCAATAAGAGCAAACGAGCTGTGTTCCCTACTTAGAGAACCCAAGAATTATAAGACCGTGTTTTTGCCCTCCATTCCTACCTCAGCTCAGAAGCATGGTGTTATGGTCTAGATATGAGGTTTCCCCTAAAAGCTTGTGTGTGAGACAACACAAGAAGGTTTAAGGTGAGATGATTGGGTTATCAGAGCCTTAACCCAATCAGTGCATTAATCCCCTTATAGGGATTAACTGGGTGGTGAGTGTAGGTAGATAGGGCATGGCTGAGGGAGGAAGGTCTTGCGGGGTGTGCCTCTGGGGTATATTTTGTCCATGGTGAGGGGAGCTCTCTCTGCTTCCTGGTGCCATGTCCTGAGCCGCTTTCCTCCTCTACATTCTTCTGT
Source organism: Urocitellus parryii (assembly GCF_045843805.1). NCBI lineage: Eukaryota > Metazoa > Chordata > Mammalia > Rodentia > Sciuridae > Urocitellus > Urocitellus parryii. Next base: position 47,959,689 of record NC_135544.1, read on the forward strand.
CCTGATCTGCCTCACCTGGGGCCCTGAGCAACAGAGTCAGCCATCTGTGGACTGAGACCTCTGAAATCATGAGGCTCAAAATAAAATTTTTCCCCTTTAGTTATTCCTGTCAGGTCTTTTGCTCACAGCAGCCCAAATGCAAAACAACAACAACAACAACATCAAAAACTGACTAAAACACATGGAAACGTCCCAGATCCCTCAGCCTCTGCTCTTCTAGGGGAAAGAGAGAGAAGGTCAACTTTATTCACAAAGATTATACTCACAAAGAGAAAGTCCAGCTTCTTCTCTATCCCAGGCCTCCTCTTACGTGCCATTAGTGAAAATTGGGCTAATTAGTGTCCCTTCTTGGACCTGGAAGTGGACTGGGAGTTGTATTTGGCTTCGGAGATTTAATAGCTTTGTTCTCAACAGAAATACCACCGCTGCTGTTGGAATTGGGAGTGTGGTACACAAAGATAGCAGTGAGCATCTCCCACCACTGTGCTGCATCTACTAGGAGACACGTTTCCAAGACAGGCAAAGAAAATACGAAAGTGAGTAAGACTCACTCCCACTAGTCTCAAAATAATAGGAATGGGTGTCGGTCCATTATTCACCACTTTCTAGTTGTTGGAGTGAATAAAAGGCTGGAGCAGTGTTTGAAGTTAAGACTTTGTAACTTTAACTATAAAATGAGAGAGGTGACTGAGATGACTCCCAGATCCCCTGGAGCACTCGCAGCCCATGACTGAATGAAGCTACTGGCATCACCTCCCAGGAGACAGGAGTCCAGCCCCCTGCCACAGTTATTTCAAATGTAAAATAAAGAGCTCGCTGGCACCGAGATCAGTGGACGCTGTAGGTGTGGCTGCACTGAATAAAGTGGTGGAAAAAATGAAGGCAGTGCCCTGGCCGGCTTTCACGCCACAGATGGGGCGATGCAGGTTCCAGCTCAGCTACATCCTCCGTGGTCCAGGTGCAGGCCGCGGGCACTGGCCATCCCCGAGGCACAAAGCAACACGTGGGCTGCAGATGCCATCGCGAATTCTATTCCCCTAACCTGGCACTGTGCCACTTGCAATTTAGGATAAGAATCTGCCATAATTTCTACATTATCTTTCTCAAAAGCCCAGCCTTCTTATGAGAGCTGGGCCAGCACCGAGCCACAGAGAGGACCACAAGGACAACCCACCGCAGTGGACGTGTGTTGTGCTCCGGGACTTTGTGTGCACCCTTCCTGTGTTGAAGAATCAGCTTCCTGTCCCAAGGAGGAAGGTATTTTTTTTTTCCAGCCTCTCTAACATTTAGAGTGTACCAACATCTAAGGTCTTTATGTAAAACAAACAAACAAAAAATTATTGAAATCACTGTATGGGGAGTTACTTGGCCTGTGTTCTAATACACAGGCAACATGAACACATTCTGTGATATAGAAATGCAGGTCCTAATATCTCTGTTTTATCTATCTATGGACTTTGCACGTGTCTGTGCATGTGTGTGTGAGAGAGAGAGGAGGAGGAAGAGGAGGAGGAAGATAGAGGTACTGACTCAGGACTGTGTTACCACCTCTCTGGTTTAGCCACATTTCTCAAATCAGTGGGGGGTCTAGCTGTCTCCATCTTCTCACCAGGCATTCCTCAGTCTGACCCCCAACCTCCGCCTCCATCCCTCCACTCAAACTGTCCCTGCTAAGGTGGCCCCTGATTTCCACATTGCCAAATCCCAAAGCCAATTTTGCCTCTCCATCTTACCTGACCTCTAGCCAACCAAGGTCGACACTGCCTAAGACTCCTTCCTCCATTACACAACACTTTCTCTTGGCTTCTGGAACACCGATGTCACCTGAAGACCTTGGATTCTCAGCGGCTCCTTCACTCTCCTCCACTAGCTTCTTTCAGATGGTTACATGTTGCGAGTTCCCAAAACTCCTGCCTGTTCTCCTCCTTCTGTCTGGGCAAGCCCACCAACTCTCTTTAGTTCATTCATATCTTCCCTGGACCTGAACCTGCCTACACTTCTCTCTGGCTTTCAAGCACTTTTACCCAACTTCCTACTTGACTCAGAGGTTCAACAGGTTTAACAAATCCAAAGCTGAACTTCTGACCCCAGTGCCAAATCCCTCCTCCCCTGTGTTCTCCTGATCAGTAAGTGGTACCTGCTGTCACCCAGGTGTTTATGCAGAAACAAGGCCTTGTCCTAAAACCCGCTCTCTCACTCCCTTCCGTCTATTCCAATCCCAGAATCTGCTCACTTGCTCCTTCCTGTCATTACCCCTGTCTCACCCACCACCATCCTTGTCTGAACCACTGCAATAGCTTCCTATCTGGTCCCCACTCCGGCTCTTGACATGTCTAGTGCATTATCCACACAGAAGCCAGAGCAATTGTCTTATACAATGAAATTGTCCTAACCCCAGATCATGCAATAGCCTTCAACTGTATTGAGGAGAAATTACAAAACCCTTAGCATGACCTTAAACATTCATCAGGATCTTGTTCCAGCTCCAAATTCATCTCGTGTTACTTTCCACTGGAAGTTTTTAGATTACATAATGTTACTGCCCACTGCCCACATACCCTCTCCACACTCCTGAAAGGCCAGATAAGACACACTGGCATGCATTCATCAGTTCCTCAGATGAACTGGGTTCTTGGTTCTCAGGGTCTGCATTTGTGCTGCATATTCTCTTTCCTTGATCAATTCCTTTTCAGTCTGCGGGTCTGTAATCTCACATCCAAAAGGGCACATTCTCTAAATCCTTCCTCCTATGCTAAATCAAATTACACTTTTACTCTCTTTCAAAATTCTCTTTACCTCTCCTCTGAAGCAGTTAAAACAACTTATAATTATATATAGATGTGGATAATAGATTTAGATAGAGGTAAAGAGATAGACATACAGGTTATCTGTCTCTGCTACTGCACTATAAGATTCCCAAGGGCAGCAATTATGTCTATGTAATGTTCACGGTAATATCTCCAGTCTCTAGTATGTTCAATAATGAATAAAAAAGTTAATGGACAAATATGAATAGGCTATTTAACCTAAAACAGTTATAATATTTTGCATAACATCTTTTCCTGAAGTCAAACTTTGTTACAAATAAGACAATAGAATACATGCGGCATTCTGGAAATTTTTGGATTACATAAGAATTCCAATGTGTAATGGACATCACACTGAGAAGAAAAAAAAAAAGAAAGGAGAAGGAGATGGTCAAGGAGGAGGAGGAAGAGGAGGAAGGTTGCTGCTTGAAGCCCTGGTCTTCAAGAAACACAGGCAGACTTGAGGGGCCAAGGAAAACACAGTGGTGTGAGAGCTTCCTTTGCTACCAATTGTTCCTATGGAGACATTCATCAATTCCTGGTCTTCCCATAGCTTAGAGCAGTCTCACTGAGCTGTGGAGACAGAAATTGAATTCAGGACTGCTTGTGTAGTCAGAACTCGAGGCACTGATATCCTGGTGAAAACAGAACCTTCGAGACATGAATCAAACCTTCTTCTCAGCCCTTGTGCCCAAGGCATTTGCTGAATCCAAAGCCGAGAGTTGTAAAAGGAGAGGGAAATAAGCAGAAAGCTTCTGCTAAGGGGCTAAAATGCCAAGCAGAGCTTTGGACAGTGTCACTGTGCTGGGGACTTGAAGTTTAAAATCTACCATAGGAAAAGAACCCTGGTGAATACCTCAGGCTTTCAGTTGAAGCACCAATGGGTATGTCCAAGGACATTTAGGTTATTTTTTTCCCCCAATAGACGGTAGAATATAGCTGTTCACATAGAGCCAATTGACCATTATGTAGACTGGAGCGGAGTTTCAGTCTGATCTCTGTTTCCCTGACTCTTAAAATACTGGGGTCTCAACTGATAGCAGGCAGCAAATCTACATATTTTCATATATAATGTCAGGAATGTGGTAAAATTACAAAGTACCACAGAAAGAAAGAACAAATGACCCAAAGCCAAGAGAAAGAAATTGATAATACATAGATGAAGAGGTCTTTTAGATACTGCCATGATGGAAAAGAAATTTTACTATAAATATATTAAGAAGACAGATTAAAGATGGATAATTTTACTGGATACCTGGAATGTATGTAAACAAATTAGTGGGAAATATAAATTGAAGTTGAAAACTCAATATATGAATGCAACAGAAGGTTAGATAGCAAAAGAGGGTTTTGCTAAAGTAAAATAAATGTAACAGAAAATATCCAATCAGAAGTATAGAGAGAAAAAACGAATTGAGCGTAAGTGATATTTGAGGCATGGATAAAAGTACTAATATACATGTAGCTGGAATCCTAGAAGAAGATGAAGATAATGACAAAGAAGCAAGAGTATCAGAGCTAGTCACCTAGTTTTCCAAAATTGGTAAAGATATCAAGCCCCAGATCCAAGAACTACAATTACAGAAGAGAAAACACACCTAAACCCCATCATAGGAAAACTATTGCAGATCAGATATAAAGAAAAATCTTAAAATAAGTCAAGATGGGGAGAAATAGGAAGAAGGCAGCAATAGAGGAAATAAATAGCATATTTAGCCTCACTCATATGCCGTGCTCAATTATGGAACTATGATAGCTTCTGTCACCCATTTTACTATTGAGTCAGACTAAGGATAAAATTCAGGTAATTTCCTCTTAAAATCATAAAATCAAGATCTTATATTCACTGAAGGTAAAATTCTGCCAATATCAATTTTGCCATATAAAATCTGTTATTGTTCTATTGTGTTGTGAAAACCTGTCAATTACTCTGTAAAAAGAAAAGGTTTTTTTTATTGAAGTCTGATACTTCTCTAACTACTAAAATGAACATGAAATATACTTCTGCTAGTGATACCAACTGCATACTGATTCATATGCATTATTTCACTTTTCAGGGTCCCAGGCCCTTAAAGTAGGGGATAAAAATGAGTTATTATCTTGGTGTAGTTAGATGGACCTCTTATCATGTAGACAGAGGCTGCTATTGTAGATAGTTAAGAATGATGAGCATGGGGCTGGTGCTGTGGCTCAGTGGTAGAGCACCTGCCTTGCATGGGTGAGGCCTTGGGTTCGATTCTCAACGCCATATAAATATATATATTTGAAATTCATCAGAATTTCAAAGGATTCATACATTTATTCTGATTTTTCCCAACTTGGAAATCTATTTATCTTAGCAAGAAAATAAAGCTTAAAGATAAATGTCTTTAATGGCAATTGTCTACCAGTCCAAGCTCTATTTGAATCATCTCTCTAACCCAAATGAGTCCTGGAAGTTCTGGTACAGAAAAATAAGACTGGAAAATAGAAGTGCTCTGTCACTTGTCACTATTCCAAGAAGACCTTGGCTGCCACTAGAGATGGTGAGTGGCAGTATGTCCCCATTTAACTGGGATTTTTAGATATTATCCTAGTGAAAAAGAACATGCTAGAAGACTATGATTAACGTTTTCAGATGATTTAGAGAAAGCAACAGGTGAACTTTATGGGGGGGAAAAAATCAACATTTCCACATAAAGACTAACTCAAACCTACAAGGTGCATTAGTTATGCTAGAAGATGCAGCATAAAAAATGAACTTGTTACTTATTTCCCCTCAAAGTCCTGACATTTGAAAGAGCCTGAAATCATCTACCTAAAGCCAACATTTCCTATAGCCTTAGATGTGAAGGAAATTGTCTGGCATTAGGAATGATACACATAATCAGTGCTCAGCCCCGTTGATCTGAGTCCTCTCAAATTCAAAGTCAGAGCAGGTGGCCAACAGATTTTGGAAGCTTACTTAAATTCTTCAGTCACCTCCCTCCTACCTACAAGTCACAAAGCTTCCATGTTTGGTTTAAAACTACCAACAAACCCAGTCATTTGAGTAGTTCAGACCCCTTGACCAGGAACTGGCTTCGAGATGGACCCATGACCCAATCCCAGCCACAGGACGACAAGTCTTGGACTCCACTGGGAAGACTGACAGGTATGCCCACTCTTCAGTTAGATTTCAATTTAGAGGTGTTTTGCCTTTCCCCACAACCTGAAAATGAAGCCAAGGTAAAAATCAAAGCCAAGAGATCTGAGTTCCTGGATCAAGGCATCCTAGAGTCAGATGCCCCTGTATATTCTCATAAGCCACTATATTCCCTGCTTTTTGTGAGCTGTGCTAACAAGAGTCCCAACTCATATGCTCACTTTGAAAAAAGGTCATTTTAACAAGTACCATTTTGAGGTGCCTCAAAAGATTTCCCAGCTAAAAGTCCTGCTGAGTGGGTGGCCAGTAGCCAGATTACACCTGGAGGGCAAGCCCTGGCCAGGACACACGAGCCCTGGAGAGGGAAAAAATTCTAAGTTGCCCTGGATATAATACAAAGCTATGACCTTTTTATGGTATCTGACCAGCCTCCAATAGGAAAACAAAAGTAAGGTTATTTGATTTAATTCTAGGGGACTTTGTCCCAAAACTTACCAGGCTACCAAATTTCTTAGCCCACTCTGATAATAATAAACAGGTATAATTCAAACAACATAGCAGCAGAAAACTACATTCAATTTTTATTAAAATTATCAACCGCTATACATTTCGTTGCTTTGATTTTAGCCCTTGCTGGGATTATGTTCATTGGCAGCATTCAGTTTCAGCTTACTTAAGTTCTTGGGTCACCTCCCTCCTACCTATGAGCCACAAAGCCTTCATGTTTGGTTTGAAACTGCCAACAAAGAACTGAGCATTAGCCTGTAGTCACTGAGCAACTGGAATAATATTTCAAAAGCTTCCCAAATCTGTGGCCACCTGCTCTGACTTTGAATTTTGAGAGGACTCAGACCAACGAGGCTGAGCACTGACAACTATCTACCTCTACGCAGCCTGCAGCTTCTGGGGTGTGTTTACGTGGCTCAGTTGTGATTAAATGACACATCAGAAGCACAAACTGGGCCAAACTTAATAGGCTGCTACATTAATAGGCCTGGCTGAAGTGTTTCTTAAAACGACTCCAACTAAAAGCAACACTATCTACAGTGACCAAAGAGAAGAAGCCATGTCTGCCATCCACTAGCCTTGTGAATTGTGAAAGATCACTTGCCTGTGTAGTTTTTTTTTTTTTTTTTTTTTTATCTGTAGAACATGAATCAAATTAAATGATCGCCTTCCAGAGCTAACATTTGAGAAGTCTTGTAATGTCTAAAGCTGGTCGCTTAGAGTCATGTGCCTCCCAAGCAAAGTTATTTGGTATTTTGCAATTAGGTTATGAAGCCAGTTAATATTACTCATAGGGCACTTTTGCAAGTCTGTGGTGATTTTCCTATTCCAGTGTCAAACTGAGCTAAACTACAGTACCTTTTATTTTCTTGACAGAGTAAGGCTTAGCTTGGAATCTGAATTAAGAGAAAGCTTAGGGGCTGGAGATGTGGCTCAAGCGGTAGCGCGCTCTCCTGGCATGCGCGGGGCGCTGGGTTCTATCCTCAGCACCACATAAAAATAAAAAAGATGTTGCATCCACCAAAAAAACTAAAAAAATAAAATAAAATAATATTAAAAAATTCTCTCTCTCTCTCTGTCAAAATAAAAAAAAAAGAAAGAAAGAGAGAGAAAGCTTAGGCCAGTATTACCCTTGGATTAATATTTATTTTACTGATGACTAATGTTAGCTAGATCACACAGTGATATTGTTTCCTCCAGAGAACTGTATGCCATTATAAAAATTCTAGTTAACACCACTAAATTCTAGACATAAGACACATTGCTAGTGAACACCATTCATTGTCTATTTGAAAATTCAAAACAATCAAAAGAAGTAGAACCGAAATATTCTTGTTGGAAATAAATGTATGGATACTTTGACTTACCATTGTGACTTTTTGCTTTCAGAGTGTATCCCATAATGACTGCTGACAGAAAGCAGCAATAAATAATAAGTCTTAAGACACTGGTTTTAGGCATCTCTTTATTTTTTAAAATTTCTACCAGATTATGAGTTTATTATCTAGATTAACTACAAAGGAGATCTTCTGAAGCAAGACTGACAGTGATACTGACATGACACCAACTGTAGACAGCAGGACAGGGAGGTGGGGACTTCAGGTGGACTTATCACTTATCTCGCTAAGGCTCCACCGCTCATCTTTATTTAAGGAATTAATGAGACGTACACTTTCCAGGACTGTTGAAGAGAACAAAGGAGGCAATTGTACAGGTAAACTGGATCACACAGTTCTTGGGCTACTCTACAGAAATGAGCTTCCTTGGCTTTTCTTCTGGCCCGTGCGAAGGCAAAGCACTTCAGAGAGAGTGAATGCAAAAGAAGAATGCAAATCAGCACAAGTAGGAAGAGGCCTGCTTTCCTACTGAGTTCACACTCTCTAGTAACTACTGGCATACTGCTGTGGCAAGGACACAACCTTAGCCCATTTTCTGTTATTCTAACAAAAATATCTGAGACCAGGTAACTTATTAAGAACAGAAGTTTATTTGGCCCATGGTTCTATAGGCTGAGAAGTCCAAGAACATGGTGCCAGCATCTGCTCAGCGTCTAGGGCCTTCTTGCTGCACCATAACATGACAAAGGGCATTACTGACAAGAGAGAGTAGGTGTGTGTGTGTGTGTGTGTGTGTGTGTGTGTGTGTGTGTGTGTCTTCTTATAAAGCTACCAATACCATCATAGGGGCCCCACCCCATGACCTCATCTAATTCTATTAACCTCCCAGAGGCTTCACCTTTAAAAACCCTTGACCTGACTTTGGGGGCTAAGTTCTCAACACATTCACTGTTGGGGATACACTCAAACTGCAGCAGCCAGTGAGCCACTGTGACTGCAGAAGGCAAAGCAGGACGACTCTCCTCAAAGCACCTCTTGGGCCCCTGAGCACATGCTTGACTCTCCAGTCCCTTATGAAACATTTCGCTTCTGAGCGTTTTCCAAAAGCCAAGACAGAACACTTGCAACATGGCTGATGATCCTGACTTGGTGTCATTGTCTTCTGTTTCTACCTGTGTCCTCGATGGGTAAAAAAGACCTCCGGCTGGGCCACACCACTTCCCTATGCCTGTGTTAGTTCCCTAAGTGACACTAGAAAGGCTGCCAATCACACTGAGCTACGGCATGTCACCACATGACACCAAGGAGCAGAGATTCTAGGGGGTGCTGGGCCATGAGGTGGAAGATGAGAGGAACCCACAGCAAAGCCCACTTCTCCAAGAGAATGGCCGGCCAGTCTCCAACGTTCCGAGTCCTGAGTTGTGTCCACAAAGCTGAGCCCAGTCCAGGGTGGCCTGCTTGGAGGAGCCCGGAGAGCCCCTCAGCAGTGGTCTCCCTCCTGACCACTTCTCTACACCTGCCAGCAGCCTGCCACCTCCAGACCTGCCAGGGACAGTGTGAAAACTCAGGCTGGAAAGAGCAGGATGGGGCCTGGGGAGCAGGGGACCTTAGTTTCTTTCAACACGAAACAAATCCCCTAGGAAACAGGCAAAATGGAGACGCCTCTGGTAGCCATATAGAAAAGAAAGAGAGCTTAGAAGCCTCTTCAGATACAGAGATTCTAGAACCTATATGGGCACCTGTGGTGCTTTTCCAAAATGTAGGTAACTGGCACCACCCTGGCTATACAGAGCAGAGACTCTGGGGAGGAGCCTGCGCATCTGTAGCTGTTGACAGATCCCAGTGAAAGGGAGGGAAACACAGGCTGAGTCCACTGGCTTAGCAAAGTACAGATCAACTGGGCAATCAGGTTTTCCCAAAAGGCGCCGTGGGCAGCTTCTCAAAGGCTAGTGGGAGGAACGCTGTTCTTAAGAAAGCGAAGAAACACCATGTTGGAAAAGGACCATGTGGAGATGAAAGCTGGGAACCCCAAGGTTAAAGAGAACATGTGTCCTTACTTTAGAACTCCCACACCACCCTACCCAGGCCACTTGCCACAAGAAGGGAATTCATTATGCAACATTTTCCAAACCTATTTGATCAGAAAAGTCCCCTGGAAAACATATTATAGCACCAGTAATGTCTGGAACACACTTTAGGAGATGTGGTCTAATATAATTGTCCTTCATTCACCATCTCTAGTTTCCAGGAAGGACAGCATGGTAAAAATCATCATAAAAGCATGATGTGTTCTTGCCCCGCGTGTTTTCCTGACTTCTCACTGCTGGAGTCCAAGGAAGGGCAATTGTTGAAAACCGACTTCCCTTGTGGACTAGTTTGGAGTCAGGTAGTGAGGACCCACTTCCCACATCTCCCCACTTGGGAAGTTAAAGTTACCCCAGATGACTCTGCACTTTCCTAACACGGCCCTCCTACAAACAAGGAGTAAGTAACAACAACCGAGTTGTTGGGGAAGACGAAACTGTGTACACATGAGTCAATTTCTTGGAATAAAATGGCAAACAGCAGTACTGAACCCCCACAGGCACCTCCTTATGTAAAGATGATGTCCTAGAAGCTCTGTATGCCATTGCTCTACTAGTGAATGGTAAGGGCATTCATGGCCCGGTATTCCAACAGAGTGTTCAAGGGACCCTGAGCTCATACTGTGTCCCATATTTCCCCCCATCCCTCCCCACTTTGGGAAGTCAGATTTTAAAACAGTCAACCATGTGATAAGCTTCTAGCTATGAGGGGCTTTATATTTGTACTCCCTTTGGGACCAGCATCACAAATATCTAACAATATCAAAAATGCCTTGGGCAGGTTATTCAATTAATGATGACAAAACTACTAATAACAAAGTAATACTCTCATACCATATTTTATCCAGTGGGAACTCATCGCAGACATTAATATTTCCATAGATTATTATTTGGTTCTTATGAACTAATAAAATAAAAGTTCATGTAAGCCAACTTAGAATTCGGTAATTGTTTCAAGTCAGCTTTTTCGCTGCTGTGACTAAATGACATAATCAGCTCAATTGTAGAGGAGAGAAAGTTTATTTGGGGGCTCACAGTTTCAGAGGTCTCAATCCACAGACAGCAAGCTCTATTCCTTGGGGCTTGAGGTGAGGCTGAACATCATGGCCGAAGAGTGTGGCAGAGGGAAGCAACTCACATGATGATCAGAAAGCAGAGAGAGAGAGATCTCCAATTGCCAGACACAGAATATATACTTCAAAGCCACTCCCCCAATGCCCACCTCCTCCAGCCACACCCCACCTGCCTCCTGTTCCCACCCAGTTAATCCCATCAGGGGATTAATTCACTGATTGGGGTAAGACTCTCCCAACTCAATCATTTCTCCTCTAAACCTTACACTGCATTGTTTCACGCGTGAGCTTTTGGAGGACACCTCACATCCAACCCATAATAGTAATTTATGTCTTAAAAAAACACTGATTACCTAAATGTGTATGTTTCCCATAAAATTACCCATGAATTAACGTGTGCCCAGGAACTTGGTTGACAAACATGCTGAATGTTTCTGAGACACCAGGAAGTGCACAAGGAGTTGGAAATAAAGCAGTGAGCAGAGATAAAATCCCGCCCTCATGAAAGTCATTCTAGGCCTGGGAATCCACGTATCTGACACTGGTCATTTCAGTTTTCTTGTGGGGCTTCATCACTGTTTGAACTCCTCTATCTCTAAGATCACAAGAATATGGAACTGCTAAACCTCAAAGCACGTTAGCAGTCCTGTCTGTGACACAAGTTCCAGAGAGGTGGGCAGGGAACTTGGGTCCCAGCAGTACTTGTCCACGTGGCCTTAGATGATCACTTTACATTTCTGAGCTTCAGTTTCCTCTTTTATTAAACAAGGACTGAATTAGAGTCTCGCTCAATCGAAGAGTTAGAGGGCTCTGGGAACACACGGCAGAAGGAGGACATTCTGGTTGGTGGAACAACTGAGCTGGCCAGGAATGCTGGACATCCTGCGTGTCACGGGATCAGCCTAGCCCAGGGTCATGGTGACCGTGAGAGCCAGGATCTGTTGACACTCCGTTTGGGGCCTTTTCTGGACATTCTGCCATTCCGTGCTTTCGAGGATTGCCTGGGTGCTATGCAACCTGTTTGCTGTTCATTTGCTCAGGCTTATGAGTGCCTGAGGTGGAAAAGCAATCCACCAAGATCCTCGCCGAGGACATTCCACTGAGTGGAGCCTGCAGCTCCTAGTTATCACTCTACAGCTACCAAAATTTTCAACTATCCTGATTACTTTTAGGAAAAAAAAATTTTTTTGTAGCTGAAACTCAAATCAATAAAATTAAAATTATCATGTCAACCAGATCTAATTTCTGCTAGGATCTAGCTATTTTGCACAGCTATTGTGTCTTGTTACAAAGAGCAGGAAACCTGATTATAATCCTAGTTTTCACAAGATTTATAGCATTCTCCCAAAGCCTGAGGTGGATAATGCTAAAATATTTTATAAACAAATCATTAATCTAGAAAAAAATAGGCAGCTTGTGGAGAAAATAACAGGCGAACCAAATCAAAAAGGTTAAGTAAGAAAGTCAACACATAAACAATGTGGTTCAATGGCTATTCTTTTCTTCCCTGGTAAACAGGATGAAATACTGTATTAAAAGACACTAGTCAGGCCTCTCCAGCTGATACACAGCAATGTGAAAGGACTTTTTACCTTCTGCTGGTTAGGTCAAAAATCTTCCTCTTATCTCTACAATAGATAATATTATCGGTTACTTCTGCTGCCTGCCCCTTTGTGGTAGTGTTATTATATCTCCTACAGTCATTTGACCCCAACCTGCCCCTAAGATACACATTTGGGTGACTGAAGACAACAGAAAGATGCTAAAACATGCCCAGAAAGATTCTTTTGCCTAAATCAATAGTTCTCAAACTATGCACTGAAGAATCCTGTGGTACCTAAAGGGTGTTCCAGGACATTTCAAATTGTCAAGCAAATTTGAAATGGACATCTGCTGCAAACTGCTAGGTCAAAGGAGTTCACACTTCCCTCATTAGATGGAGCAACATTTCTCCTGATGTATCACAGCTTTGCAAAACTGCTTTTTCAGCAGTTGCTGTAATAAAAGGCAATTAATCGTGACACAAAATGGGGTGGTGGGGTCCAATTTGATTTCAAGGTTTGCAAGGCTGTGCTGAGCCCAAGTGATGCAGACATATCATTACTCAACTACTGTGGTTACCAAAGAATGAGGTAAAACTATTGTTTTCCTTTCACTTTATAGTATTATTATTATTATTATTTTCAAATAGCTATGAAGTTGTTAGGACAGAAATAACCAAGCTGACAAACCTAACTACTTAATTTTAAAAAACTGTTAGCTGTTTCTTTGGGTCAAGGGAGTGCTACAAAAAATTAATGAGATGCTAATGGCACCATGAACTAAGAACACTGAAGAACCTCTGACCTACATCTCTTGGTCAGTCTCCAAAACAAAGCAAAATAATAGGAAGGTTTCTTTTTGAAAGAGCTGACATTTGGAAAAAAAGAGACCCCTTCCTAGACCCATCCTCATGGAGTCACATCGGCAGCAACAGCTGCAGACCCTGCAACCAGCAGAAGGGTCAGGACCACCAGGTGAGCTGCACCCCACCAGGAAGGTCTGCTGCTGCTTTTGTTTTGGGGGGACTCCAGGGTGGAAGAAGAACAGCTGGCATGTCCACTAAACACTGCATAAAAGCTAGGGGTACATATTCAGACACTAGATTGCATGTTTTCATTATGAACTTCAAAGGGTGGGCTCTTCAGAATTAATCACCAGGATACAAAACATAGCATTCTGGAAAACATCCGTGATGGCTACTTTCGCTCCCTGTCAGTCGCTTATTCATGCATCTTCAACTTGTCTACCTGAAGCTCTCATCACAGAGTAATATTAGGTGGGAGACTCCCTCTGAGCCGACTTCCCAGCTATACAGAAGACACTTTAAGAAGGCTAATTGCACAGTGGGCTCATAATTGACTGACAGGTATCCAAAAGGAAGGGAGAAGAATAAAAGCAACTTCTTATTAGTTTAAGGAAAAAAACCCAATAACAGTGAAGAAATCAAACATCACTTTGTGTCACCATAACGAGGGAAAGATGGACACCATGTGCCTCCAAAGGTGATACTCTGATAAGCACGCATCCATCCCCACTCAGGCAGACTTCATGCTGGAAATGTGTAACCTGCATCCAATCAAGACAATTACTCCTCCAACCCAAAATAAAGGAGACTTTTTAAAAAATATTTTTAGTTGTTGATGGGCCTTTATTTTATTCATTTATTTATATGCGGTGCTGAGAATCGAACCCAGTGCCTCACATAGGTGAGAAAGCATCCTACCACTGAGCCACAACCCCAGCCCAAGGATACTTTTTTTTTTTTTAGTTGTAGGTGGACACAATGCCTTTATTTTTATTTATTTATTTTTGTGTGGTGCTGAGGATCAAACCCAGTGCCTCACCCATGCTAGGTGAGCGCTCTACCACTGAGCCACAACCCAGCCCCCAGGGATACTTTTTAAAAGAACAGAAGCTTATATTCTTCAAACACATCTTTTTCATGAAAGACAAAGAAAGGCTATGAAAATGTTCAGATTAAAGGAATAAAGAGACATAGTAACTAAATGCAGTACCTGATTCTGGTGCTGGAGGGAAAAATGCTACAAGGGTCATTATGAAATAAATTTATAAGACAAGAATATATACCATATATAAGGTAAAATTAAATAGATGCTAAATTTACTGATGTTGATGCCTGCACTGTTGTTAGTATATGAGAATATCTTCATGTTTAAGAAATACACACTAAATTTATGATGTATGAACCTGTTCTCAAATAGTTCAGAAAAATATTATGATATATATTTTTGTATGTGGGTATAAATAGTATATGTACACATATATATGCATATATATACATAAATATATATATATATATATATATATATATATATATATATATATATATATATATATACACACACACACACACACACACACACACACATATTTTAGAGAGAAAGGGTCAAAGGGAGAAAGAAAGAGCATAAATAAAAAACAAATATTGCAAAACATTAACAATAGGTCAATCTGGGTCAAGGGTGTATGAGTGTTCTTTGCACTCTTCTTATTTTTTGCAACTTTCTAATACTTTGACAATATTTCCAAAAAAAATTTCAAAAAATAAAATCCTATACAGATGCAAGAAGCCAAGTGCTTAAGTAAACTGGATATTTGCACTGCAGATCAAGAAGGTCTGTGTCAGAAATACAAGGTCTGGTGACAGGAAGTTCACTACAAATTCACTGTGTGAAGGAACCGGAGCACAGGGAAAGGGGTCTTAGGCCTCCGCCTGTGGCAGGTGCTACAGTACAGGGCACATAGCAAAGAGGACTGAAGATGTCAAGCAAGAAACAAAGAAGCTAAAAGGAGCCCTGACTGCAGAGGTGTGCCATCTGGGAGTGACATGTTGGCGTCACTGTGTGGCACTCCTGTGGGAGCTGACCACAACACCGAGCTTCCCCAGTGATTCTGTTCTGTGGGTGTGGAGTGGAGCTTGGGGACCCTGACTGTTCTGCCGGTGTCCTGCTGCAGGTTGATCCAAAGACCACACTGTGGGCTGCACCTTCCAGCTGACCCTTCCGGTGCTGGGAACCCCCAGCCCCCAGTGCCATACTTTGAGGACAATGGTTTGTTCTTTTAAAGGAGGCTGCAGATTTCTCTACAGGGTATGAATAAGGAGAATAGTTTTCATCTTAAGTCAAATGAGCTGGAGACTCACCCCAGAGAAAAAGGACGCCTGGCATCAAAGGGTGTCTGCGGCTCCTCCCATCAGCCTCCCTAATTACTCCACACCCTTCTAGACTTTGGCTCAAGCATCACTCTGGGGGCTGGTTCCTGTACTCCTTCCCTCCAGGCGGGGCCAGAAGCCCCTCTTCCTGCTCCCAAGTCCCTCTTCCACATGCCTGTTCTCCACCTTGTGCCCAAGATGTCACTCTCTTCTCTGTTTCTCCCTCCAGGCTGCTCCTTGAAGAAAAGGATTGTGTCATCCCTGCCTGAATCTCCAGCAGCTAGAACAAGATCTGCTCATGGTTGATATCCAAACCATGATTTGTTTAATCAATTAACCCACTAAGAAGCAGTTGCAATTTTCAATTATGGGTAAAGGAAAATGGAGGAAGGCGTGATCAAATATATATATATATATATATATATATATATTCATTTTAGAGAAGTGCAAGAGTGTATGTCATGTTGTATGTATTGTATTGATAATGACTTACTGAATACCTACTACGTGCCAGGTACTTCATAATTACTCATTTCAATCCTTACAACTTTAAAAGGTAACTTTCACTTCCTTTTCCAGCGGGAGAAACTGAAGGGCAAGGAGTTGATACCATGAGCTGGCTCACAGAACTGATATGGGTGTGGCTGAGGTTTCTAGAGCCCTTGTCAAGCCAATGCCTCTCTCCTGGGAGAGCTCTGCCATAACCACACCACCAAGATACCCAACATCTAGAGGGGAAAAGGGTTGTAGGCACCACATGTGCCCCTAAACTAAAGTAGAAATTCCTAGATGACAGCATGGCCTGCCACCAAGGGAGGAAACTGCATGGGTACATCTCATGAAGACACTGACCACGGACGGTGCAGACTCAGCTCACTGGTTATCTATGGATTTCTGTTTCTGTTCCCCAAACCGACATGAAACAATTTGATAAGGGAACTAGAAGTGTAACCAACAGGATAACCAAGAGTTACTTTTTTTTTTTTTCTAAAGCACTTTTTACTCTCTCAACGTGAATTGTTTTCATTCATTCGTGTACATTTTTATCTCCAGTTTCTCCCATGATTTATTTGGGGGAAAAAAATGAGAGTCCTCCCTTGAGAGGGAAGGCAGACCTGCAGCCAAAGAGGTAAGAAGAACAGACACTGTGGACTGAAGTGGACTGAAGGCTCCAAGCATTTCACCACCTCCCTTATCAGAAGGAGGTTCTACTCCCTATCCACACCCTTATCACCTACTTACTGAACATTTGTTGAGTACCTACTGTGTGCCAGGCATCATGCTGGGCACTGAGGATGTAAATGGCTGTACCCAATGGGAGCCAGTACACTGAGAAATCCCAGCAGATGGGAAAGAAAAGCAGGAAAACCAAAAGGCTGCAGCATCACTGCTAAGTGCCACAAAAGGGGAAAATTAGCCCAGAAAGTCAGCCCAGGGAAAGGGTTCAGGAAGAAGGGCTTCCAAAGCCTGTCCTTGAGAATAAGTAGCAACTGGTCTAGCCAACAGGCTGTAAAAGACAACCCAGGGAGAGGACACAGCAAAGCCATCAGCTAAGGGGAGAGGGGAGCGGTGTTAGGGAACTGTGCAGATTTCCATATCTCTGAACAGCAGAGTAGGGAAGTGGGAAGGTGAGTAGCCTTCAAGGTCACCCTGGAGGAGATTCTGACCAGGGAGTGGCTGAGCACAGATGCAGTCTTTAAAGGCCATTGTGATGGTGGGGTGGAGGAAGGTGACCGCAGGAAGATGAGTTCAGGAGAGCACTGTAGAGTCCAAGTGCAAAGTGATGTTAGGGCCTGAACCAACAAGAGATGGTAGCAAAGCAGAAGAGACAAATGGAAAGTAGAAGACAGCACTTGGCAACAGGCTAGGTAAGCATGGTGAATGAAATAAAAATGGATGCTGAGGACACATCTGGACTTCTGGCTTGTAGATCTAGGTGGAAGGAGGAGGGTTACGCTGGTGACAGGTGGGAAGAAAAGTAAGAAACCAGGCAGCGATGTAATGAGTCAGGGACACGTGATAAACATGACCCAGAGTCCACAGTTCAAAGTAGTGTGAGCTGGAGGTACAGTAAGCATTTAAGGGATCAGAGTTCACTACTTTGACCAAAAGAAACTATGTAGATGAAATAGATGAGAACAGTCTCGAAGCTCTAGAGAACATCTATAAAGGAGACTACACAGAATAGCCAGAGAAGGAGGAGGAGAACTGCTAGAGGAGCTTATTATCACATTATATAAATAAGCCAAAGAATTGAGAGTTTCAGGGACAGTGGTCAAAGTATCAAGCATTGAAGAGGTTGGGGAACACCTAAGATGCATAATTTGTATATCAGTCTCAGCTACTATAGACAAACACCTAAGCCAAAGAACTTGTAGGCACAGGTTTACTTAGTCCAGAGTTCTGGAATTTCATGGGATGGTGCCAGCATCAGCTCAGATCTGGTATCTCATGGAAGATGGCACCATGGCAGGAGCACATGCAAAAGGGAGAGATCATACTACCTCACAGGAAGCCAAAGGGGCCAGAGCATGGCCAATCAAGAACTAATCAAGGAGTCCAAGAAGGATCACTTTAGTTTCTTCCCAAGACACGCCCCCAATGACTTAAAAGCCTCCCCTTAGGCCCCACCTCTTAAAGGTTCCATCACCTCCAAACATCACCACATCAAAGACAGAGCTTCCAACACAAGAAACTCTGGTGGACAAACCATAGCAATCTGGTACCAATATCTAAGTACTCAAAATAATAGTTAACCTGCCTTGAATCAAATTATGATGAGATGAACAAAAACACTGAGACTGAAACACACAACAAGGACTTTAGGAGAAAAAAAGGAAAATGACCATATAAAATAAAAATAACCAAAAGGCCCACATTCACCTAGCAAATCTATACCTAGGTACAGTCCTCATTTTAATGTAACTAAATTGGGGCAGATGTGAATTTCCTAAAGCTATAGGTAAGAGCTTTAATTGCCTTCCGAAAGTAAAAGTCATCATAAAAATCAAATGTTATAAATCATGTGATGGCATTTAATTTTTACTTAATTTTTTTCTCCACCCATCAAGACCTCTACTCCTTGGCATATATCCTGTACACTGAGACATGGTTGGCTACTCACATGCTTTCTAAAGTTAGAAAACACATTTGATGATTCCAATATCCCTAGCTGCAAATTTTTATTCTATCTGAGATTTTAATTTTCCAGCTTTCCCATCAATTCTGTGAAATTACTTCTAATAATTCCTTTTCTGCATAAGTTAGACAAGTTGATTTTTGTTTCTTGCAACCAAGAATGCTAAATGACATTTTATTTTGCCAAGAAATATAATTTAAAGCAATCATTAATGTAATTAATAAACCATCCTAAAAGAAATTTTAAATTTCAATAAATACAAGTTATTCTTTGAAAGGGAACATCAGCTCTTTGAAAACAACACCCTATTTTTCTCACTTGTCTGTGGATAACTGAGACCTTCACCTGAGCCTGGGTTCCAATCCAGTAACTAGCACATGGCAACCACATGTAAACACTTGTAAGCCTTGAGATGTTGGCTGAGTTGAAAATATGTAGCACTATATTGAAACATTTAGGTGTAAACATTAAGTCCTATTTCTGATTACTGAATATTATTAAAGAACTTCAGAAAAAAAATATAAAGTATCAGCTTGGATTAGATATTTGCCCAGTAGAAGAGATGAGTTTAATTTTTCTCAGGGAGGCTTGCCAACATGATTATGTTAGTAAAAATGTTTATAAACCTAAGTAACAACCAGCAGTACATTTGCAGCAGGTACGTTTCCTCTGGCTGCCCTCCCACTCTGTTCACCCCATGCTCAGCCCAGACCTTCCTCCCTCAGGACCTTCTTTCCACTCCCAGCTCACATGTTCCTGCCTAGTCCAATTCCAGTTTCACTGTAACTTCATCAGAAAGATAACACACCGTGGGTCAGAACCTTTGAGTAGAAAGAGAACCTAAAGAATCAGCTGAACGTTTTGAAACTGCACTCTTTCACACATTAGAGGGTTGTACACTTTTAGAGTCATGGTTTTCCACCAGAAAGGTCTATGAGGGTAATGAGGGGGGAGAAAAACAAAAAGACCACAGCCGATGGCTTCCATGAGCAATCCAATCAAACTCGGGAGTTTGCCAGGCCCTCGGCTTGTGACAGAACAAAAATTTCTGCTCTTAATCATGAAAGTAATTTTTAAAGTGTCATACAAGTATTTCTGGATGAGCAATAAGATCCTATTATCTTTTTTGGAGAAAAAAAACAGTTAGGAAATGAGTAATTAATTCTGAATCAGGTTTCAACTGCCAAAATAGGCAACAATAAGAAAAGTTATAACAAGGTCTAAAATTAAATTCCAAAGATCTTACCAATATAAATACAGTTTATTTTTATACATAATACATTTAAATTTAAAAACAGATTTATTTGTTTTTCAAATAAAAAGTAATATTTAAAAATCTGAGCAAAGGAGAAATGGAGCTCAAAGAATAAAAAGTCCCCAAATCAAAGAAATTCTTTTTAACTTTTTTCTCATTTTAAAGGATAATAATGATCCTGATAAAAGCAAGCACTTTGACTTTATATTTAATTATGGTAAAACATATAAAACATAAAATTTACCATCTTAGCCGTTTTTAAGTATACAGTTCAAAAAATTTACCATCTGAATAATTATAAATTCACAGTTCACAGTTCAGTAATCCTAAATACATTCACTGTTGTGCAACCAATTTCCAGAACATTCTCATCTTGCTAAACTGAAATTCTTCACCCAACCAACAAATCCACCATTCTCCCCACCCCTGTTCTCCCACCCTATGCTACTTTGTCTCCATAAGTATGACCATTCTAGGTCCCACATAGAAGTGGAATCACACAGAATTTTTCTTTTGTGATTGCTTACTTCACTTAACACAATGTCCTCAAGGTTCATTTACATCGTAGCATGTATCAGAATTTCCTTGCTTTTTAATGTCGAATAATATCCCACTGTATGGATAGACCTGTTGTGTCGATCCATTCATTTGAAAATGGTCTCTGGGATTGCTTCCACCTTCTTTGACTTACTTCAAAAATTTTTATTTAACTAAGCAGGTGTGGCTTGCTGGTGTCAGACTGGCTGGGTTCAAATCCCTCACTTCCACTGTGGCCCAGAAAACACAAGGTTAAAGAGAATGAAGGAGGCAGAGACAGAGGAAAGGCAAGGACAGAAAATGGGAATGCTGGTATTGCCAGGTGATGAGGAGGGGGTTCAGAAACCAAGAGCTCATTCAAGCACTTGTCAGTGAAATCGACTATGGATGGACAAGGGCTACTTGCTAAAAATTCAGAGACCATGTCTCCTTTGGGGACAATGATGGTCAAAGTCTATCTACAGGTAAATAATTATAGACAATGGGAGAAGATAAGGCAACAGAGGGGCACAAGGGACAAGCCTAGCATAGGCTGTGGCTCAGGAGAGGTGCCCACCATGGCCCCTGCAGCTGAGTCCCAGGGAAGGAAGGAGAGGCTGAGGGTAAGGAGAGAGGGAGGCCCTGGATAGGGAAGGCTGAAGCAAAAGCTGGAAGACAAAAATGAACTCAACTTACTTAGACAAAGTATGAAAAATGTATCTCCATAAGCAGAGTCCTAAACCCGATTAGGAAAGACAAGAAACAAGACCTAATTAAGTATCAATCAATACGAAGAAATGAAAACCTGCCAGAAAGCCCACAGAGAAAATACCCATTCCAGTGCCAGCATGATCCTCCTGGGGTCGCCTCCACTGCAGAAAACAAACCCGTGGCTCAGGAGTATAAATTAGAATTGAGGCGGTCAAAGCCGACACTCATTAAAAGCTTACAGACTTTATGTCGCACCTCATTCCATCAAATGAAAATATCTTAAAAGTTGAAAACATGTCCAAAAGACGGCCACTTCATAAAACACAAGCCGCTCTGTTTAATTCTTTGGCTTTTCAAATATAAGCAACTTGCCAAGAGACTACATTATATTTTTCTATTAGTATAGGCATGCCGTGCTTTAGGACAGGGACAACTTCTGAGAAATGCATGGTTAGGTGATAGCATTCCTATCCAAATATCACAGACTGCACTTATACAAACCGAGAAGCTATGACGTCACTAGGTGATATAATCTTATGGGACCACCATCATCGTTAATGACAACGTTGTCAAATCGCACATGGCCGTGTGTGCTTATAACACCTGCTTTGTTCCCCCCCAAAGATTGGATCAGCTACATTTTATGTTATTTGGTAGTCATGTTTCATGAGCTTGTAGAACTGCAAGGACCTACAAGGTTATGAGTCCACAAACAAATCTCCACTTCCCAGACACTATTGGAGGAGCTGGACCACCAAAATGAAAAAGAAGGTCTGCCTGCTGCTTCAGGATGTGTTCAGAAGGCCACCCTGCAAACAGTAGTGACAATGTGATGGCCTGAGCCATGCAGAAGCAACCAGAAGGGGCTGGGGGACATAATAAGAGGCAGCACCTTCAGAAATGAGAAGCACCCCTTTATTCACTTCTCCATTGTTCATCCATCCATCTCCCCATTCATTCCTTTACTTGGCACTTCTCAGGAGCCAGGGGCAGGTTCTCAGGGCTAAGCAGCATCTATGAAGCAACGCCTGCTTCACTAAGGTGAGTTTGAAAGACAAGTTCTGGGGGGAGCCGGAAGGAGGAAGTATTTCAGGTAGAAAGAAGAATGTGGAGGCCAACAGAGCTCTGCGCAGTCTCAGTGAGTTAGGAAGGAACAGGAAGGGAAGGGGCCAGAAAGCAGGGAGATCAGAGCAAGTGAGACCAGAAGTCCGGGAAGCCGGGTACAGTCCTGAGACAGAAGCACATCTCTCCCTTGACATGAGGAAGGGAACTAAGGATGTGGGAATGTGGATACATTTCAAGTCAGAGAGAAGAAGGGAACACATTAAGGAGCTGTCACAAGTTACCAAATGAAGATTAAAAATAAGGTAAGTAGCAATTCACTGAGCAGCAACCATGCTGATTCAGGCTCTCTAAAGTATGTGTGCAGGACACGAAGATACCCCTACTGCAACACTTTTGAGGCCTAGTGCTAGCAAATATTTGAATCAAGCAATGAACTCCTCTTGCTTGGGATTCCATGGTTACCAAACCTGTGCCAGTATGGTACATCGGTCTACCAGAGGGAGGAGAACACAATCACTCACTAGGATTTCAATTTACACTTTGATTTCTTGCAGGTCTGGGGGAGGTTCACTGCTGCAGGATGTTCGAGACTGGAGTCCATAAAAGTGAGGTGCAGTCCCAGGAAAAAGGATCCCTTTCCAAGTTTGCAATGCCCTGGAGTTTTGGCTCCCTGGAAATGTCTCCTGTCTCTGTACTAGGATTCAACAGCCTTATGACTATCACTCAAATTCAGCCTACGCTGTACAGCCTTGCCTTTCTTCTACCAAATATCGCCCTGTCCTGCTAATCTAAACCTTAACTTCAGACCATAAATATGCTGTAGCTTTGCCTTTTTCCAAGTAGACCTCAATCAGCCCTTGGCTGCTTTTCTAAGTTTACTTTGACTCTTTTCTAATATTATCTCAAGATTTGGACAATTATGATCTCCAATGACATTGTGCTCTTTTACACCTTCCAAGACATTCTCAAAAACATTAAACATCACAATATCCAAGAAGAGAACAATTCCACATGCCCCTGGCATCACTTAGACCTCTTGGCCACTTGACTTGCTACTCAGAAAAGAATTTGTGAAGAACTATTCTTCAGTTATTTTTGCTTATATTTTAACTTTTGGTTACAGTTATTTATATTTTCTCTATTATTAGTAACTCAAAAGCCATCCCCCTTAAAATTGCACACCCTGTCATTTTAGTGGAAGGCATTTCATTAATGCCAAACCAAATGATTTGACTTCTACTCTTTTCTCTTTCTCAGGATAGCAAAACACACAGGACCAATGTCTCTACAGACATTTGTTCAATGAAGAAGGAAGATAAAGGACACTTTTTGTAGGTATGTGTATGCAGAACACAGCTTGCCTATTTTCATTTTTATGTCTACTGAATTATTTCTAGAGAAAATGAAAAAGAAAAGTATTGTGCTGCTAAAGTTGAGAACCATCTATACAACTTCCCAATTCAGACTGTTGCATTTCAACACTAATGATGTCCCAAAGGTGTTGGTTTTGTTTTCATTTTTAAGTTTAGTCCTGCCAGATGCAATAAAATACCTTACTGCAAAAAAAAAAATGCTCTCAAAATTATTAGTTATGAGAGCAGAATTGAAACAATGTTCCAGAAATTTACATTTGTCTTCAGCCCAAAACTCACCATATAACCCATTAGGGGGCCCTTCTCAAAGAGTTCTAGCAAGTATACCCCTGAGATGTTGTAAGTCAGGAAAAAAAAAAAAAAAGATCACTCTTCAATTTCAATTTCCTAAACGACTTTCTTTAAATCATTATTTTGTAGCATGGTCAAAATTATGATACCCATATGATTGTAGGTAGGGTAAATATTTTAGAAAGTTTAATACTCTGTCCCAACTTCTAAAAGGAGGGGAAAATTTCTGCTTAAGTGAACTTAAAAAAAGAAGAAGAAGAAGAATTATGTAGCTCTTCTAGCTATGTTATTGACTTGCCAGTCTGAGATGAATAACAAAAAAAGTTGGGAAAGTTAAATGTAGATTATATCCTTTAAAAAGTGAATAAAAGGATTCAAAGTAAAGTAATTGTGCTACTTGGAAAAAAGAAATATTTTGAAATAATGTCTTGCCATTAATCAAGTTATTGAAAATAAATGAAATTTAACACATTTCAAACATATGCAGAATGCTGAATACAACTCAGACCAAACACAGCTTTGCTTTTTAATTCATCTATGTTAAATAGACTCACTTACCTGGAAGTATAAGAAAAGGTTAGGATCTACATTATTCCTCCCCTGGGTAAAAATCACTTAGACTTCTCTCCTTGAAATGCAAAAGAGCCTATAAATAAATAAAAAATAAATAAGAAAAGGAGGTAACCCCTGTAAATTTCCATGTCTTAAATTCAGGTGCAATTACAAAATGGTAAAATACTACAGGATTTTGTACACAAAACTCAATTCATCTGAAAGTACTACTCCAAAAAGCAGGATGATATTCCCCACCCCACCCACCCCCCATTTTAATGAGTACAATTCGAATTATTTGTTTTAAAATAAAAACAATCAAGGTTTCAAAGAGTGGAAGCCATGCAGAAGATGGTGTTAGTCAAAGCAGAGCATTTTCACGTGAAAAACAACCAACAAAAATAGCTAACCTTGCCAGGAAGAGCCGCGCACAGCCGCCAACGTGCTGCTCCCGACTCGCACATCTGCTTCTGGTGCTGTGACAGCGCTGGAGTCGCGCTCGGGCTCCCAGGTAGGGGTGAAAGTGCTGCCCCCCTCTGCAAGGACCGCGTTCAGCGCCGCCACTTAAAAAAAAAAAAAATCCAAGGAATGAAATGTTAAAAAAAAAAAAAAATAGAAAATCCTCATATAAGTTTTCCTCGAGGGAAGGAAAGCATCCACACGCCTCGCAGAGGGAGGCAGCGAGGAGCGCCGGCTCCCAGGCAGCCTGCCAGGCGCACGGGGCCGCCCCGGAGGCTGCGCGCCCAGCGGCCGCAGCGCAGCGCCATCTCCCGCGCCTGCAGCCGCCGCTCCCCAGGGAGGGCGCCGCGCCGCGGAGACTGACAACGCCGGCCACTGCTGGCGCCGCACGCGCTACAGCTTGCCGCGCGGGCGGGGACACCTCCCTAGGAACAGGGAGTGGGTGGGCTGTGTCCTGCTGGATGCCATGGCTGCCCGCGTCCGAGGGCATGAACCCCAGTCCCTGCCAGCCTGCAGCTCTCCATGCTCCCTGTATTCCCGGGGAGGCAGGGCGTGGGGACAGCGATGGGCCCCACAACTGTTCCTGCCTCTGAGGAATTTCACCTTCACAAATGCATCATCTAAAATAAAAGTAGAATGGGAACGAGGGACAGGCAAAATACTCTGGATCAAAGACCAGAGAGAAATGTTCTGGAAGAAGTCTGAACGCTGCCTGTTAAATGTGTTAATAATGCTGTCTTCCATGAACCAAGGCAGATTTCTTTCCCAAGAGTTTTCATGATTATATTCCATCTGTCCTTATAATTCAATAGTGCTCTGTGTGTGTCTGTACAATTGTTTTCATTTCACTTCCAGGAATTAAAAAAAAAGAAAAGTCCAACAGGACTCCTACAAGGCGGAAGGAAAGACTGATAAGCCACTCTGGTCTGCACTCTGCTGATCCCCCCAGTGTGGGGACCACCTGCTGGTGACTTAAGTTTGAAGGTTTTCTCTGACTCACTGGCATGAACAAAGTTAGCAGATGTGTAAAGAGTATTACCATAGAAGTTTAGAGTCTGTTTTCTCTTACCCAAGTTCGCTGCGGGCTTAATGTTGATGTGGGTTGCCAACTGCCTGGGGCCAAGTCCCTGGGACCCAGGCTAGAGGCCTGTGCTGCCTGCTGCCTTCTTTGGCTTCTGCTCTCTCAGCCCACTTCCGCCTCTGCCCGACTAATTAATCTATGTCTAAATGGAACTGCAGTTGGCAGGAAGGCAGCAGTGTCAAAGTGGAATAATCACTTGGACCCGAATCTGAGTTGTTTTCCATCCTTGACAACAAATAATGTTACTTCACAGCCTGCAGGCCAAGAGTTGAAATGAGTTTATAATTTGGCTTCCAATCAATCTCTCATTCTCATTCTCCACCACTTAAATTTTCCTTTCTGTCTTTCAGCATGCAGGGGACAGCTCCGGAGGCTCAATCACTGGCATGGTCTTTACTGATATCCTTAATGAATATTCTTTGCCATCCAAGCAAAAAAGGGAGGAAATCTACATAATCCAAAACCACACTTGTTTTAATAATGAAAACAAATACACTGTCAGCTCATACCTCCCCGTGATCATTAATAATCTAACTTGTACTTTTCAGTTCAGCAACTTGAAGAAAAATGTTCACAGTCTTTTCATTTCCACACAGTAATCCGCATTCCTCCAGCTTCGAGAGCTCGGCACTTGCAATGCCAAACTGCAGGATAAGAGGCCCAGGATGGCTCAGCGTCTCCCTCTTGGAGTGAAAGAACTCATTAAAACTCTGCTCCTGGGCTCTGGGAAGTGCATATCTCCTTAGTAGTTCCAAGTCTCCTGTTCCTTCAGAGGGGAGTGTTCTCAAGCCAGTAAGGGAAAAGGAAAAAATACAGGAAGGCAGAATCACTGACAAGGCCCCTTTAGTGATCAGGGTGGAATGGGAATGGCATCATGGAAAATTACAGAAGATGAACCATGGGTGTGCCTAGGAGAAGGGGTTGTGTTCAACTGGACCTATGCCCAGTAGAAGAAAGGGAAGGCACATCAACAGCACACCTACCATGTGCCACACACCTGCTGCTGAGATGTGCAGGAACTCACGTGATTCCCACAGTGATGCTGTGGATATGTGCGTTAATATCCCCACTTTTACAAAAGGGAAAAATGAGGTGTTAAAAATCTGCCTGGCTAACATGTGGTGGAGCCAGGATTTTTCTCACTTTCAAAACCAAAACTCTATAAAGAAAGAGAAAAGCAAGTCTTTCCACTCTAGCATATTTACCTTCCATGCAAGTACTAGTCTTTGTGTGTGTCTCTTTAACAGTGAAGATGGGGCTTGTGGGTGGGTAGCTGCATGTGCCCAAACTAAGCAGATATGGGGGCACAGCCAAAGACTGCCACCAAGGCTTTGGGAACATAGCCCCTTGAGGATCCCCTGATCTGTCCTCAAAAAAAAAAAAAAAAAAAAAAAATCACAGAAACAGAAACACATCCTCTGACCAGCCTTCCCGAGTCTCAGTAAGAATGTGCTAAAAGTAAGAACTCACTCTAGGAAATAACTGCAGTAGGTACAGCAGATAAAGTGTCTTGCTCCCAAAGTGACAAGCAGACAACCCTCAGTTTGCACACTAGTGTCTGGGCTGAGTCCACTCCCCTGTTGTCTGAGTCCAGTGTGTCCTTGATAGTTTGGCACAGAGATCGACACGAAGGAGCTTATGTGACTTTGCACCTTTAAGTTATGGTGAGCAGTGGACAGATCAAGGCTGGCTGTGCACCAGAGTGGCCCGAGAGAAGTCTATGGAAACATCACATGCTTGGATTGTGGAAGCTTCCCATCAGGATTCTAAAGATTAGAAAGTCACCCCACCCAAGGTCATAGACTTAGGCATACATTAATTACCAGTCCTCCTGAACTCGGCCAGCCTTTAATCCTGGCACATGGAGGCTTCCAAAAATGGTTTACAGAAAAGAACGATCCAAAATATTGAACAGGAATAATTGAGAGCAGTAATATTTTAACAATCTGGTCATCATTCTAGTCAAGGTACGCTTAATTTGTGAACGTTCTTCCCATTTGGATTCCCAAAAATCTTCAAAACCACAATTGATGCAATAGCGTGAAAATACTACTCCCGCAGCCTCCAGCTCCCAGACTCCTTGCTGTCATCAACCTAAATCCCTACATCTGTCACCCATCTCAACCGTGTGTGTGTCAGATCCACTGAGTCCTGAAATGTGGAAACAAGGAGAGAGGTTTAAGAAGACTCTTTCCCCCTAAGCATGCCTAAAATCAACGAAATGCACCAAGTCACAAGATAGGTGTCTATAACACACCCAGTCACAAGGGAGGGGCTCCCCCTGAAGACTACCTTTGCGCAGAGACACGTAATCATATGTACTTTAAGAACTGGATGGAAACTCTTTCAATGTGTACAATCACTTGCATCTTCTGCATGTTAGTACTGGAAGCCAGAGTCAGGACAGGGTCAGGAACTGTGTAGCCAACTTCTAAAATTATCATCTTTCTCAAGCGCATGTCTCTGAAAAGAAAGCGCCTTGGCCGCTACACGTGAAAAAAAAATGAGTATTCTTAACCACATTCCTTCCACATTAAATAGTTTTTACTGCAAATGGCATGTTTTAGGGTACAAATGACTTTAAAAGGCATGAGGCCTTCTCCACAAAGGGTACTCTCCTGTCCTTCTGTGACTGATAAACAGGAAAATCTCTGTGTCCTGCTCTGGAATGCACAGATTAAGTGAGAAGATATTCCACTTTTATTTCTAATCCTTTCAGTGGAGTAAGGCCACTCTTATTTTCTTTTCTGATAAATGGAGGTCACCTCAGATGATAAAATTATGTTATTCATTTATTCAAAGTCTCTTTTTACATGTACAGGTCTATTAGCCTTAAAGAAATCAAATATTTTCCTGATACTCTATAAAGATTTGACAAGTGCCTTCCAAGCTTGGCTTGGGGACCCCCCTCACCCCAAGCCCACAGTTTAAACCATCTTCACGTAACCAACATGGAAGACACTGACAAGAGAGAAAATGAAATGACTCACATCACAACTACAGGTATAAATAATAAGCTCTTAGAGCATAACGAAAGTGTGACTAATTGAGACCAGAAAGGGTCAGAATTGTAACTAGTTTCTTTTAGAAACTACATTGTTCTGCTTGCGATTGGTTTGAGATGGGGAACACAATCTTTCTTCTAAATCAGTTAAGATACAGATGGCTGATGAATCCCCATGAAAGAGAGCTGTCCTCTAGCATGCAATCTGCTGTCCTGCAGTTACGCTCACATGCAATTGTTCTTTACATTTGACACCTTCTTCCAGTAAATCCTGGGCTGGCTCTGCCCCTATTAGATACTGCAGCTGCTCAGAGGTGCTCACTACCGTCACAGATGTTAACGAGGCATGAACAGTGGCACTTAATCCTGTCCAGAATAAGAGATTTGTCTTTTGCTCTTCAATGAGTGACTATGAGCCTGTAGACAAGCCTAAATGTCTATGAGTCTCTAGTTGCGGATATATAAATTAAGGGGGGCTGGACTGAACCGGTGATTCTCAGTGAAGGAAGGTGATCCTTAACTGTCTCCCCACCCCCAATGAGAATCCTTGTGCAAGAGGATAAGTTACAGGTAGGAACAAGCTGCTGAATGTGTGGTGAGGATTCAGGACAGCCATCTGACCTCGGTGGGAAAACTAGGGAAGAGGCACTTAAAAAGAACTTAAGCTTCTGGGTATAAGGATTTCCTGGGTATAAAGACTTTGCCAGACTCATTGATCCAGAGTAATTAGCCAACCCAATTGAAGCACAGGTTTGTCCACGAGCTGAGTGTACCTCTCATTGTGGCCTTTTGGAGCTGCTGGTGGTTAGGCAATCACAGCCCTCCACTCAACAAAGTCATGTCACCCAAAGAAGATGCAGGGATCAAGATGATGCTCATCTAGGATGCACTGTGCCACGCAACAGAGACAGCCCAAGAGAACAAACTGTAGATCCCAACACCTTGCACACCAACACACCAACCCCAACACACAGAAGCCACAGCATGCAGAGGGTGCAGGACTGTGGCTTGGAACATCAGGTCCAGCCCTAGTTCTGCCCCTGGGTGATGGTGTGACCTTGGGAAGTTACTTGCAAAATAGAAGTTTGGAACAGATCATTTCCAAATTACCTGCTAGGACAGAAACTGCACTTACATTTTTATTGTCCTACATAAAATCTATCTGCTACTGGAATTCTTGTAGCATTTTTAAGATCAGTGTATACATCTCCATTACTAGTTTGGTTTTTAAACTGCTGCAAGCCCAGGCTTCTTGGGCAAAGGAAAAACTCAGGACAACTGCCCAGAACACGAGTTTGAGATGCAGAATGGGTCAACTTTGTTTTTTCTGGCTCCTTTATGATTCCTTCTGGCTAAATTCTACCCTCTACCAGCTGCCAAGTCTCTGTGCTACTGGCACCAAAGGCTTGATCTATAGTATTCATAGAGCTGGTGACACGGTGATAGATGAAGAAATTAAATCTTTCACCAAACTTGAACAGCCATTTTAATTTTGAATGGCAATTTTCATCTTCTTCCATCCCAGATGCAGAAATGTCAATACTTGAGAGAGAGTCTGATGATGGTTAAAAAAGTCACTGCAAAAATGGACTTGCCTCCCAAATGATCTCCCATTAGCTTGCAAATGTATTGCTTTTGCTGTATCAATTTTTTAGCTTATTTCATGTTACGCCCCAACTGCAAGGGAATTGAGAACATACTGTCCGTATTTTTGAAAGAAGACTGTCACATTAACGGAATAAACATTTTACCATGAAAATGAAAACCTGGTGTAAATATTTGTATAACTGAATTTAGTCAATCAATCCAATATGGTGGTGAGGGGGGACAGCTCCTGAGACATATGCATGCCAGGGAGACAGGAGAGATTTTAATATTAAAATCCAAATAAGTAAATAAATAGCAATGATGCTCATTGACATCATTTAAAAGAATCTATTCATACAGAATGCAAGTGGGTATTGCCCTCAGGGAAAACAAATTGCTGTTTACTATGTACAGGGTATAGTAGATGGCCATAAAATTACAAACAAGAGCAAGAAACACAGATGTTTAATCAAAAAATTAATCACTAAAATATGTTTTAATTCCATGTCATATCTAGGTAAGCAAAACAGGGTAAAGAGTGAACATAGAAAAAGTGTTTGAGTACTCAGGAAACTCCTGGAACCCATATTGGCACTGATTATCTCTGAGTGGAGAGAAGGGAGCCCATCGAATAGAATGCATATTGTATGATCCCATTTATGTGAAAGTCCAGCGGGTCAGTGTGCCCCTGAAGATGGGGGTTGGAGTGAGAAGGGCCACAAGGGACCTGGGCGGACGAGTGAGATTATCAAGGAGACATATTATGCACATTATCTTGATTCTGGCAATGGTTTCAGGTTACACTTTTATCAAAACTAATCAAATAACGCAATTTAAATATTACACGTTGTTTTATTATATATCAACTTATACTTCCATAAAGCAATAAGAATATTGAAAGACCATTGTAGAGAAAAAAGTTCTAAAGGCAAGTAGTTAAATCTGTGAGTTATCGAGACTGCGGTTGGATGAAAAGTTACAGAAAAAAACGTCATACTAGACATGTAAGAGATTATTGAAGAAAGCTTTCTGGTTTTCAGAAGGTTTTTCTAAGTGACAAAGGATTGTGCCTACAAAATACACCCCCCCCCAAAAAAAATACAGTTCTTATTTTCTTAAGATTCTGATAGAAATAGTTGTAACTACCCTCAGAGGAACAAAAACAATAACTAGCTACTAGCTAGCATTTATTGAGCCCTTGCTAAAAGGCAGGCCCCAATCTAGTGGATTATTCCATGGGATCCTCACCCTAAGGAATCTAAGGTGTGTATGGTTATGCTCCACTTTACAGATGAAGATACCAAAGTTCAGAGAGGTTATATCACTTGGTTAAGGTCACACGCCATCCCCTGGTCTGATTTCAGAGTAGAAGTCTTAAAAGTAAACTTCTTACCTCTAATGGACAGACAGAGTTCTGGGAAGCTGAGGATGCAGCTCCTTGGCAGAGCACTTGTCTGGTCATATATAAGGCTCTGGGTTCAGTCCCCAGCACCACAGGGTGGGGGAGGGGGAGGCAGGAGACTGGAATGACGCTGTAGGTTATGACTTGCTGACTCATGCTTTTGATGGCTTAAAAAGATTCTTTGTGCATTAAATAACTACCAGCTACACTTCTAAGTCTGAAAGCTAATCTTTTGCATGATAGCAGCAGAAAACAGTCAGTAGGAAGCAATGCAAGGCAGGGTGAACTCCACAGCAAGGTACGGTGGAAAACACATGGCCAGAAATCCACAGAATTGGTTTGGGCCACATCCATACTGATGGCTATAAATGTGCGCAAGGATTTCTCCTCCTTGGGTCTGTTTCCTCCTGGGTAAAACTAAGGGTTTGGACTAATGGACCTCTTTTTTTTTCTCCCCACATTTTTTTTTTTTTAAATTGGTTGGACTGGTGAACTTCTAAGACCCTTCCAGCTCTGTGACTCCACCAATTCTCTTACTGGCATCCTCCCTACATTTTGTAACTTGGATCAAAAATTTCTCTGGGAATTTCAGAAGCAAAGTTTCCTCCATCCCCTGAAACACCCCTCCTGTACCTAGCAGGATCCCTCATTATTTACCAAAGGTAGTCAGCTCACAAGGGGTACCCCCTTCCCCAACCCCCAGGAAGGCCCAAGGGAAAGGGGGCCCCTCCCCCAGGGAGTGCTGCAGGCCCTGTGCACTCCAACCATCTTTTAAATGCTGCTCTTACACACTCAAGACTTGACCTGGGCTTTCAGTGGGTGAAGAGGAGGCAGCCCTCTGCCCAGCAGATCATTCATTCCATTTTCCCTGTGCGGCCCCTGACATCTGAGATGGTCACAGGTCACATGCTGTGGCTACGGTTGGCAGATTCCATGGGTTCCCATTCCTGTTGGGGCCCTATAGTGGCTATTCTCTCTTTGCACTAAAAACACATCATTTTCTCTTTTTAAGTGGGTAGATTTTGTGACCCTTTGGGAAAGCATAAAAAAAATAAGAGCAACTCAATGAGGCAATTTAAAACATCTCAGCATCTAGAAAACCTTCCCCGTTATCATAAAAGAAAGGAAAGAAGGACAGGCAGCTGCGAGAGACAGTGCAGTTGACAGGGAGCTCGCTATCTTTAAGAACAACTCCTCTCATGAATTTTCATCTCCCTATTTTGGGGTTTTAGCCGAATTGAAAATTATTTCTGGGAAAAGCATGTCTTATGTGTGATAACTACTCTCACAATGCACTGGTGAGACAGACTCCTAAAATTACAAGGCTTCCAAGGTCTATTTTTCTGTAACTCTGCTTCTGCTCTGCATTTTCGTCCTGTATTTTACACACTCGTCTATTTTTATAAACACCTTGTTCTAGCTCAGAACACATAACTCATGTTTTCACTTTCTTTCTCTTTTAGTAGCAATCATCCTACTATCATGGCCATGAAATTAAAATAGAGTTCACCCCTCCCAGCATAAAAGCAGAGATTTACAAAATTTGCTTCCAACCTTTGTCACTGCAAAGACATAGGTTTTATGTGCCCGGATTCACCACAAGCAGACTATTTTCTAATTTTTTTCTTGACTTCCCCACGTCGACTTAATCTATGAATCTGTCATTTTGAGTGGAGCAATATTCCGCTGAATTGCTAAAACACGGTTTAATTAGGCATCTTTCAGCTAGTTGTTTCCATACATTATTATAACCTAGTCAAGCATTTTTAAATAAACAAGTTTGTTTATCTTTTTGAGCTATTTTCTTAGGTTATGATCTAAAAAGCCCAGAAAAAAACTTTAAAAACCATAATCAACTCTGTGACTTTTATTACAAATTGCCAGGTGGCTCTCCCCAAGGCACCGTGACAATCTGCAATGTCACTAGTAAAACATGAGCCTACCTTTTTCTTCATACTCACTCTAACACTGGTATTTATTTATTCTGGGGTGATTCCAAAAGAATGATGTGAGGTCTTTTCTTTCCTTGCAGTAGTCAAATGTTTTTATAAGACTGTTTCTGCCTCTTTTTAAGATTATGTATCCATCACCGACCACCAGGGCCTCCCTATCCCCGCTACTCATAGTGCTGCCCACTGCTTCATGAAGCAGATGCTATAAGTTTTGCTTCTGCTAAGGACACCAGGACTCACACGGTTAAATAATGATTCCAAAGCTAATACGGGACGTTGTCAGGATTCAATCTCATTGTCTACTTCCTGAGGGTTTTCTATTATACTGTCCTGCCTCATAACAGAACCTTAAGCATCTCTATGGTTTCCTTCTATTTATTTTTCTGTTTCTGTTCCTTTTTTTGGCTTAGTTTTCTTTCTTTTCCTTTTTTTTTTTTTGTACTGGTGACTGAACTCAGGGGTGCTTTACCACGGAGCCACATCCCCAGTCCTTTATATATATATATATATATATATATATATATATATATATTTTTTAATTTACACACAGGGTCTCTCTCAGTTGCTTAAGGCCTTACTAAGTTGCTGAGGCTGGTTTTGAACCTGAGATCCTCCTGCCTCAGCCTCCCAAGCCACTGGGATTACAGGTGTGTGCTCCACCATGATTGGCAGGTTTATTTTGTTCTTATTTGTGGATGTGGAAATACATGAGTGAGTCAAGAGCGTTCACCTTACAGATGCAGCTCAAGACACTTGCACAGACAGTTACACTTGTGTAACACCCGTGGATCAGACACAGAATCTTCATCCCTTTTCTTTTAAAACATAGATTGGTTTTGTGCCTCTCATTCTCTATAGGGTCTGGCACTGAAGCTACTCAGATAGGTGCTTAGTAAACTCTGATCACAGTGAACTGAAACTGGGAGTGATCTCAGAACTCACATGTTCCAAACTCTCAAACTTAAAACTGAAGCCAAGAAGGAACGTGATTTATCCAAGATCCAACCGTCCAGAGCAATTTCTACTACACCCTACAGCCCTGCTGGCTGCTGCCTGGTTATCCCCGACTCCTACGAGAGAGAGGCAGACAGCAGGGAGTGACAGAGAAGGCTGGATTCAAATGGGGACAGAGGTCCACTAAGGATTGTAGAACTGGTATTTCATCTTAGAGTCCTGAAGTACTCACAGGGTCAAACTGGTGGAGAAATGCTCATTAAGATGACCTTAATATAAAAAAAAACATTTTTACATAAAATAACACTTATAAATCCAATAAACATTGCCCTTTAGACAGATGACTTGAGAGGACAGACACTTATTCCAATCATGTTCCATCATTTGTGACTTCTTTTGACCCCTTCTTTGAGGTTAACCTTCAGTGCTAGTTTCAGTCAAATAAAACAATTTGTTAAAATTGCAAAATAAGCACCAATGGAATAAATATCCGATGTGGGCCTTTCAAGACCACCAGGAAAAACCA
Source organism: Urocitellus parryii (assembly GCF_045843805.1). NCBI lineage: Eukaryota > Metazoa > Chordata > Mammalia > Rodentia > Sciuridae > Urocitellus > Urocitellus parryii. The sequence goes on from NC_135544.1 coordinate 47,995,202, forward strand.
AAAATATAATCTTGATAAGAGAAGTAGCAGAGAATGGTACCCTGTCCACCCTCCCTAATGCCCTCTCTCCTCCACTTTGTCTATACTTCTCCTTCCCAACCCCTTTCCCTCCCCTAATAGTCCCTCTTCTACTTTCAGACCTTATTTTTCTTTCTTTCTTTTTTTTTAAAAGCTTCCACACATTTAAAAAAAAAAAAAGTGATGCTTGTCTTTCTATGGCTGACTTTTTCACTTAACATGAAGACCTCCATTTCCATCCATTTTTTCTGCAAATGATATGATTCTACTCTTCTTTATGGGTGAATAATATTCCCTTGTGTATACACACCATATTTTGTCTATCAGTTCATCAGTTGATGAGCACCGAGGTTGGTTCCATAGTATAGCTATTGTGAATAGTGCAGCAGCCCAGGGACATGCTGATATCATTTCTCTTGAAAATATACCCAGAAGTGGGAGAGCTGGATCGTATGGTAGCTGTAGTTTTACAGTTTTTGGAGGAACCTCCATATGGTTTTCCACAATGGATATACTAGTTTATTTTGATTTATCTGTTTTGACATGTTAGGATATCTTCAAGCAAAATTGTACTGATTAATGCTAAAATGTCATTTATTTAATACCTTAAAGGAAGAATTATAAATAAGCAAAAGAGGGTCTTAAAAGCCATTGTATTCCTATAGGATTAAAATGAAATTTGTATTCATTTGAGTCCCATGATCAGGAAATAATCAGGAAGTTCTGTATCTCTGTGAGATGTGTCCCTAGTGACTATAACACAGAGAACTATGAACTGTGATCCCTAAGGTCGTATGCACAGCTCTCAATGAACTTCAGGAACCCCAGTGTCGAATTTCCCATTCTCCTAGAAACCACAATCCAAAGAGCGCAAATTCTTCGCCAGCACTTTTTTCCTGGCACACCTGTGCCTGTGACTGTTTTCTAAATTTTTCCCTCCTGTTCCATCTCATCATATAATTACCACCCCACTCACCTTCTTCCCTACTGAACTCTTCACCTCTAAAGGAGAAGAGGAATTTTTAATAGAGTGGAGGGCAGGTGACCGAACTCTCCCTCATTCAAACTGCCCAGGTAGACAATGGGGCCCCAGTCCCTGTCTGGGCTCACCACTCAGGTCCTCACTCTCCAGCTTGGAAGACCCTGGGCTCTGAGAAGACCCACACGGGGAAGAGCATCGGATTAGGCTGATCCAGTTCCAACCCGGGTCGCGTAGGGTAGGTGCAGTGCAGACAGGCGGAACCCATGGACAAAGCCCAGACATAGAGCATGGCAGGCAGGCTCAGCCTGGCTGGAGCTCCAGACGCCCGTGGGGAAGTGGAAGGGGGCCCACAGAGAAGGCTGAGAAGCTCTGCAAAGCGCAGGAACCTCGTCCAAAGGGCCACGGAATTCTCTTAAAGGAATTTAAGAGAGAAGCGGAGATGGTCATATTGGTGACACTTTAAAATGCTCATTCTGGGTCTGGGCTGAGATCTGGGCTGCGGAGGCAAAGACTGAAGACGTGGAACTCACCAGAAGGATCCAGCAGTCGAGTAGGAAAGACTGCAGGCCTGAACGGAGGGGCTGGGGCCAGATGGGGGCCAAGGTGGAGGGAGGACACACTGTAAGCACCGGACCAGGCTTGGTGGCCATGTGCACAGGGGCCGAGAGAGAGGAGAAGTCAGTGGAGGCTTTTCAGAGTCTAACTTTCTTTGTTATTTTTAAGACACTTCTTGAATCATTAACGGCATTCACGTCACAATGATAAAATGGCCCTGTCCTTGGACTTTGAGTTTCGGAGAATGCTAGTCAAATATTGACACTAGAAAAGAAAGCAGAGGCCACTGAGATTCCCTGAGAGGACGGTCACAGGTATTTTGACAACAGGGAGGACCACGTGGTGGACATAGAACAAGATGTACTTGGGCTCAGGTCTGGCTACCTGAGACCTTGGGCAAGTTTTCCTTCTCGGTTTCAGTTCTCTTCTTTCTAAGATGAGGAACGTAAAGGTACTGCTAGAGTTTGGATGTTGAAGGTCCATAGGTTAAAGATTCAGTCCCACGGACGGAGCTAATGAGAAGAGATGAAACCTTTAGAAGTGGGGCCCACTGGGAAGTGTCACTGAAGGTGTGTCCCTGTTTTGCATGCTCTGCCATGCACTCCCGCCGTGATGTGCCCAAAGCCGTGGGGCCAAAAACCAATGAACTGAAACATCCAAAACCGTGAGCCAAAATAAACCTTTTTTTCACCATAAGTTAATTTTTCTCAGGTATTTGTTATAGTGACAAAAAGCTGACTGATACAGAGACCTACCTGAAGAGACTCATCAGGAGGCTGACATAAGGAGAAAGTACAAAACCCAATATCTGACATACCATAAATAAGCACTGTTATCATATAGTTTAGAAGACTTCCTATGGTTTCCAAAGAACATATTTTTTTTTAATTTTAAAATAATATTTTTAATTTTTAAGACACTCTGAATTGAGTCCTGGGCAAGAAGAAAGTATCAACACCTTGGGAGGTGACGATGACTTAAAGCTTTTGTAGATGCTCCTTCTCAGACCCAACCTGGATCATCTGAAGAAGCCAAGGTCCCTCAAATGGGAAGCATGAGTCACTCATTGTCACACCCGGAATCTGTCAGAAGAATGCTGGGAAGGAAAAGCAGGAAAATTATCTGTTTTGTATTTGGAATAGATAAACAGAGAAATTTACAACTTTTAAAAGATGGTAAAAATTCTGTAGAAAGATCCAGGCATTGGTAGTTTTTATAGAAATGAGGACAGAGGACAACTAGTTTAAGTTCTTAAGAGATAAGGAAATTAGAATAAAGAAGCCAATACTGTATTTAAGACAGTGATGGCTGATAAGTTTCATCCTAGGATTATTAAGAAACTCAGCAGGTGCAATAACAAAACTTCCACCTGCAGTTTTGGAAGAGTGAGGTCAGTGGTGTGTAGACAAATGTTTAACCACCAGCTAGCCAGGAAAAAGGGACATGCACCCCTACAACTATGTACACATATTCATTATAAATATTACGGATATAAGGAACCCGTGGCGGGTAATCTACAAGTAATAAAAGATACAATATGTTTATCATAAATTCCATATAGTCCATGGCTTGGTTCGTTTCTGCCAAATCCCACATCTACAGGCAATGTATGGTTGAAATTGATATAATAGCTCCAACATGAATACTTGCTGACCTTGGAGGTTGAGAGTAAAACAATTCATCATGCACTCAGGATGGCAAGACTGACGTTGCTAAGTCAGATATTTGTTTTTTAAATACTGGAAGAATAGTTCAAATGTTTTTTATTGCTGCTCATGATGTAATGTTACGCAAAGGAGACACCATTAACTTTAATCTTTAATTTTCTTCATCCTTAAGTCTAGACAACAAAGCAATCAATCAAGCCCTGATGTGAAGTCAATATTCCCGTGAAGTAAATGGTCCATTGTGGCCAATTTGAAGCTACAGCCTGGGCACCACTAAACTCGGAATTTGCAAGAAAGGCCCAGTAGCACAGCCATACGCAGTACTTCCACTATGAAGACACAGTGCACTTCACTGTTACATTTACAATCTCCCTCTCAGTTCCTCTGTCCACATTATTGATACAGATGTGCTCCCTATTTGCTGAACTTGACAAAACATGGCTGTTGCTTTATTGTTTAGGAATCATAAATATCCATGTTTGGATGCTGAGATGTCTGTAATTCCAAGGGTTTTCTTTAAGCTCGGCTGCAGCTCTAACAAATGATCTCATTTGGTGCTGAACTTGAACCAGCTCTTAAAGGTTTGTGAGAAATAATTATTAAATTTTCAGAAATTCTGTAAGCCGAATAATAGTTAATTATAAACATCATTTAAAGTGAATCATACATGCTTATAATTAAATTATATTTCAAAACAGATATTAAATATTCAAGATTCAACACTCCTGCTCAGGTTACTACACTTTACTATTATCTATGCCCTTGAAGTTATTCAAATTAGAACATATAAGTTTGGGTGGAGCATAAATAAAGTACTCCAGGTCCTTACAGTGCCCAGAAAGTGCTACAAGTTTCTATTAGCCTTTAATAAATCGCAGATGAACCATGTGGACAAAACGGAATGAATGAGAGAGGAAAGAAATAGGAAAAGTGAAAAAATAACAAGGAGAAATAAATGAACATGAATAAGTGAGACAAGTAGAAATCAAAGAGTAAAAATGTTAGATTAAAACCCGAGTCAGAAAAAAAAAAAAAAAAAAGAAGTCAGGGGCTGGGGCTGGGGCTCAGTGGTAGAGCACTTGCTTAGCACGTGTGAGGAGGTACTAGGTTCCATCCTCAGCACCACATAAAAATAAAATAAAGGCACTGTGTTCATCTAAAACTAAAAAATATCAAAATAAAAAACAATAAATAAATGCCAATTACAACTAAAAATATAAATAAAATAAAATAAAAAACAAGCTCAAGTCAGTAATCACATTACAAGCAAACAGGTAGATACTCCAATTACAAGACAAAGATTGGCAGACTAGATACAATAATTAAATCTATGCTGTTTTTAAGATACACAATTCAAACACAATGATACAGAGTGTTTTGACTATGGAAAGATAAAAAAGGATAAACCATGCATATCTTAACCAAAAGGAATGAATCTGGGAGAATCATGTTAATCAAATGGACTTCAAGAGAAAAACCTAAGACTGATATAATGTCCTAAGACTAATATAATGAATCTAAATTTACATGACTCTAAACACTTGGCCATGAAATAGGTAAGGCAAAAATAAAATAACTAAAGGGAGAGGTAATTATAATTAATAATCATAGCTGTAAATATTTTACCACCCCTTTCCCTGGAGCTAATAGAATACACAGGAAAATCTGCAAAGACATTAAAGTTTTGAACAAAATGTCAAACCTTGTACTTTTAGCCTCCCTGTGCATCCTTAATTTAGGAAGTATCTTTAATAAGCAACATAAAAGTGACCTGTCACATTTTAAAAACTGATCCATATGATTAACTTTCACAAACACTTTACCTCACACCTGTAAAATATGCACTATTTTCAAGAATAAATATGTTGTTTACAACCACTGGCTACAGGCAGGGTCAGAAAGCAGGTCCCCCCACTTCTCTAAAGATTGGATTTATAGAGAGTGGGTTCACTGAACTCAGCAAAATTAAGCCAGAAATCAATAACAGAAAGATAACTGGAAATCCCCAGGTGTGGGGTATTAACCAATGAACTTTTAAATAATTCATGAATCAAAACCTACTTAGAACTTAATGATAATAAAAACATAAATCCTTCCAGAAGACACATCTCTAAGCTAAGAAGGGTCTTTTTCTCCACTCAGTGAAAGTGCTGAAATATCTACTCCTCCCAATGCCCCCATGATGTACTCACCTGGAATATGGTTCTCCTTTGTTAATGGAACATGTTCCTGAAGGGGCCTCTGCCTGATTCTAGGCCTGGGAGGTCATTGGAGGCAAATGGTTAAATATTTTGGATCTGTGCTCTGGGCAGCTGCTCTGTGGGACACAAGAATCTTCTAGTTTCCAGTGAGAGATAGAATGGTATTCTTTGCTTCAGGTTCTTCCTTTTCTCTTGCAGGACCTAGATGCAGGAAGCCCACCCACCCCAGACTATTTGGACTGCATCCTCCACAGCACAGACCCCCCTGAAGTTCTACATGTGTTCCTCTGCCCGCTGTGGATCCTGTTGGTGCTTATTCTGGAGGACTATTATGTCCATCTTTGCCTGGTGAAGAGACCCACTTGGAGGTTTGCGATCACACACATAAAACACACAACCGTATTCTAGATTTAAAACAACCTCTATTTGCCACAAGTGAACATCTCCTCAAGTCTACAGCCTTCTATTGAACACTCACACACATTTATGTATTTCCTGTAACTTGTGTAAATCACAAAGTATTCAGAATATTATCACAAATAGACAACTCAAAAATAATTTTAAGTATTCAAACAGCAACAGATATGAATTGAAGTAATGGGCACTAACTGCTAAAATACATCCCCCAAGATCTCGGTGCTTTGAAACAACTAAGGTTTGGTTCGGTTTGATCCACAGTTAAACATGAGTTAATGGAGTTTGGAGTCTCCTCCAAATGATGAGGATGAGCTGGGATGCTTTCATCCACTGTAGAGCCCATCTTCTAGTTTCAGTGCCATCTGGTGACACACAGCCAGCAGAAGCAGAAGAACAAAGAAAAATCAAGTGAAGTGCTCTACCATCTCCGCCTCATGTTCCACTGGCCAGAAATAGTCACGTGAAAACCACATACAAAGTGGGCCTGGGAAACACAGTCAGCCCTCCAAAGCCAAGGATCCACATCTGCAGATTCCATGAGGGGTGGACCAAAAATATTTGGGAAAGTACGTTTACATTACTGCTGACATGAACTATGTAGCTAAGTCTATGCAGGTTGTGCCTGTACTGAATAGGTACAGATATTTCCATCATTCCTACATATTATAGTGTAACAACTATTTACATAGTGTATGTGTTGTAACCAGTGTTATAAGTAATCTAAACATGGTCAGATGTATACAAGAGGATATATGCAAATACTACCCATTTTTACATTTGACCTGGGCATTTGTGGATTCATGTAACCATGGAGGGTTCTGGAACTAATCCCCAGCAGAGACTGAAGGATGACAGTGTGATCGTCCCAGTGATGAGGAGGAAAGTGAAATGATCTGTTCAATAAATCACACAGTCTGTATCTCAAGCAGATATCCAACTTCACAGTCTATTACTTAATGAGGAAGAAAAGAAAGGCAACAACATTGACTGATTTAGAGTACCAAATTTTATGCTAAGAACTTTACACACACTGTGTTGAAACAGGAAGAAAAAGTTATGAAGCAGATGTCATTGTCTCGATTCTAAATACACATGAAGGAACTGAAGCGCACAGATACCAGGTCAGCGGGAGTTGAACCCAAGACCCATATTTCTCCCCTTGTCCTCTCTGGTTCTCAAGATATGGCCCACAGCCCACTTGAGGGGCCTCGTCAGATTGTAGGTCGTTGAGCTCCATGGCCCTTACTGAATAAGAAGGATCCAGGATTATAACAGAGGAAACAGCACATTTAATAAATTTCCAAGGTGCCTCTCTACTACACACAGTGTCGCTCCCTCTGGAATACAGCAGTGAAATTCCAAATAATCCCTTCAAATAAACTAGAAGATGTAGGGAGAAGAGTAACCAGATTTAAGAGAGGATGTTTTGTGGCAAATTCAAATCCTACACAACTAGGAGTTGGAGGCATGGCCAGTGGTCCTAAACCAATTAACCTCCTGTGTAACCTGGGGACAGTCATCTAACCTCACTGAATCCAGTCACAAGGAAGACCATCTTTGTTTCACTGTAAAATGTTGGAATCAGGATGATTTTTTTTTTTCCATTATGGAGGATTGACTTAAAGGCTTTTAAAAAGATCTTTAAAAAAAAAAGAATTAAGTATCTCTAAACTGAAACAATATAACAAATAACAGAATGAAGAAAGAAACAGCATTTCAAATAACAGCTAATCCCAATAAGATTTTTTTTTGTAGCTATATACAAGTGTTTTCTAAAATTTATGTGAAAACACAAAGGAGCTAGAATAGCCAAAAGCAATTTTGAAAAAGAAGAATAAAGTTAGAGGAATCACAATACCCAATTTTAAGATTACCTAACTACAGTAATCAAGACAGTGTGGTATTGGCAGAGGGAGAGACACAAAGATCAATAGAACAGAGCAAAGACCTCGAAATCACTGCATACAGTTGGCCCGCAAATGCTGAACAAAGATACAAAAACAGCTGAATGAGAGAAGAGTACTGTTTTTTTTTTTAAAAAAAAAAATGGTGCTAGAATAACTTATGGATATCCATAAGTTAAAAAAAAAAAGTAGTTCCATTGAAACCTCACACCTTCGACAAAAAGTAAATCAAATGATAATGTCAAAATATAAAACTTTTAGGAAATAATGTCAAAATATAAAATTTTTAGGAAAAAAATGCAGGAGAAAATCTTTGTGACTTAGGGTTAGGCAAAGACATCTTAGCCATGACTGCCACAGCATGATGACTGACGCTTTAAAAAATCCAATAAGCTAAAAGCTTTTTCCACAAAATATTCTATGAACAGGATGGAAAGACAAAACAACTGAAGGGAGAAATAGATCTTCAAATGACATATTCGAACAAGGACTTATAATCAGAAGATGGAAAGAACCTTCTAAATTCAAGGGTAAAACAATCCAATTTTAAAACTGGCAAAAGACTTGACCAGACATTCCCTAGAGAGACTAGGGACAGTAAAGAAGGACACGAAGAGATGTTCAATATCAAGCATTAGGGAGTGCAAGTAAAGCCACAAAGAGGTGCCACCACATACTTGTTAGAACAGCAAACATAAAAACGTGGCAACACCAAACTCTGTAAGGGCGTTCTTACATTGCTTGGGGGAGAGGGGATATAAAATGGTACAGCAACTAAAAGATAGCTTTAAAAAAAGTCAAAACTGCAGTATTGTTAAATACGGTCATCATACCAGAACATTCCCGCCAACTGTAACATCTTCCACATTGACCAACCACTCCCCATACCCCTCCCCTACCACCTCTCCCCAGCCTCAGGCCACCACTATTCTGCTCTCAACTTTTATGAGGTCAATTTCTTAAAATTTCACAACTGAATGATGTATTCTGTATTTCAAAATAGTCAAAAGAGGGGATTTTTAAACGCTTTCACCAAAGAGAAATGATAAATATTTGAAGGGAAGAATATGCAAATTACCCTAATTCAATCATTATAGCACATGTATGAAAATATCACCTTGTATCTCATAAATATGTACAGTTAGTATGTATCAATCAAAAATAAAATAAAACTAAAAAAAAGCTAAACATATAACTGGCATATGACCCAGCAATCACACTGTGGGGTATTTGTCCTCAAGAAATGAAAACACGCTTTCACGAAATATAAATGGAATTTTCATAGCATCTGAAATTTGTATTATTTGTAACAGCTAAAAAAAAATTGACAACAACCCAGGTGTCTTTGACCGGTAAGTGGAAAAACTTAACTCTGGTACGTCCATGCAATAGAATATTAATCAGCAATAAAAAGGAACAAATTACTGATATACAAACAACTTACATGGATCTCAAGGTCATTCATTATATTGAATAACAAAATAACAACCTCAAAAGGTATGATTCCACTTACATGACATTCTGGAAAAGTGAAGGAAAGATCTGTGAAGAACAGATCAAGGGAGATCTGACTGTAAGTTTAGCAGAGCATAGTAGTTGCTTTGTAGAAATGGAGCAATACTGTATCCTGACCCTGGTGTTGGCTACACAAATCTAGACAGGTAATAAATTTTCTCACTACTGTACACACACACACACACACACACACACACACACACACACACAAGCATGAAATAACTGGGAAACTGTGACTATGATCTGCAGTTTAGTTAATAGTGTTAACACCAATGTCAGCGTCCTTGCTTAGGTAAGTACTATAATTATGGAAGATGTAATTGGATAAAGCAGGGAGATGGTATCTGGGAACTTTCTGCACTTCTTTTTCAACTTCTTATGACTTTAAAATGATTCCAAACTAAGAAGATTTAAAAATAGCTAATATTTGTTGAGTGCTCTCTGAGCGTCTACACTGTGCACAGAACTTCGTATATGTCAACATAATAAATCATAAATCTTGCAATAGAAAACTGTGTTCTTGTGTTTAACAGATGAAGAAACTAAGTTTCTGAAACTTAAAAACATGTGGGCAAGGACACCATTGCTAAATGATATGAGCAGTATCCACACCCTGGGAGTCCAGTTCCAGAGCCCCTGTCTTATCAGTAAGCAGTTTTTTGTTTGTTTGTTTTTTTTTTTTAAGAAAAATGAAAGACAGGAAAATAAAGAGGTCAGAACAGGAATCAATAACATGGAAAAAAAGAATTTTTAAAAAATGAAGTAAAGTGAGCATGTGAAACCCTGAAAAGTGATCTTTCTGGTACATTCTGCATCACTCGGTCCCATAGGAAAGCCGACGGCGTGTTACACTCTAAGAGACTGAAGGGGGCTGGAGGGAGGTAAGGAGCATTTTCAAAGGAACAGCACCAGCTCCCATTTGAGCAGGTCAGGGTAATTGGGGTTATTTAATCTAGGGAAAGTCAAGAGGTGGCTTAATTGCCACCATTTGCAAAGGCTTTTGTGAGCATGTCCAGAGGCTGTGGCTAAATGAAAGAGACTGAAACTGAAAAGACAGAATTTAGTTTGACATTAAAATAAAATGTTTTTCCAACCATCTGATTATGGACAAAACTAGGACAGATTAGATTCTTTCTTCTGAGACCCTCAAGAAGGAAACTTTAAGTTCATTCTCCTCAAGTTAAATCTGAAGGGAAGTGTTATGGTTTAGATATGAGGTGTCCCCCAAAAGCTCACATGTGAGATAATGCAAGAGGTTTAGGGGTGAAATGATTGGATTATGAGAGCCTTATTCCAATCAGCGAGTTAATCCTCTGATAGGGATGAACTTAGTGGGAACTGAGGGTGGGTCAGGTGTGGCTGGAGGAGGTGGGTCATTGGGGCGTAACTTGGGGACATATATATTTTGTCCCTGCTGAGTGGAGTCTGTCTCTCTCAGTCTCTCTGCTTTCTGGTGCCACATCCTGAGCTGTTTTCCTCTGTCACACCCCTCTGCCTTGACGTTCTTCTGCCTCACCTAGAACCCTGAGGAATGGAGTCAGCTGTCTGTGAACTGAGACCTCTGAAACTGTGACACCCAAACAAACTTTCCTCCTCTAAAACGGTTCCTGACATGTCTTTTGGTCACAGCAGCGAAAAGGGCTGCTTAAACAGGAAAGTCTGGCAGGTGCTGTGGCTCTTCACATATTAACTGTTTTAATCCTCATAGTCAAATGTAGGATAGACACAGCCATTCCCATCTCACAGATATGGAAACCTTGGTACCTGCCTAAGGCCACTCAGCAGCTCAGTGGCAGAGATAGGAGATTCAAATCCCAGTTTATCTGCCTTCTCAGCCCAGATCCTTTCATGACAATCATGCCCACGGTGAAACTTGGAGATTTAAGGACTTGGAGAGTCCATGCCTGCGGGCTACACCTGGATCCAATAATCAATTACAGTCCCTTCTAGCTCCAAAGGACGTCTGTGCTTCCCAAGGCTCCTAGTCTGGTTCTACCTCCACTCCAGCTCTGCTCCTCTCTGCGGAGGAACTCACCTTGGTCCAGTAAGCTCTATGCTTCTACTCCATCATTCTCCTTAGGGCATGCCTGCAGGGGATGGCACATGCAGTCAGAAGTGAAAGAGAAGAGTAAGCACATGCTGCCCCATTTTATAGACAAGAAACTCGAGTGGCCCAGTGGGCCGGGGATAGAATCAAACTTGTGCAGGAATGAAGAACAACTCAGGGAAGTGGGGAGTCCAGTCTCCTGAACTAAGACAGCCAGTGGAAGCCAGGTGGGAACAAATGTCCCTCTGGGCAGGCCTCATCCAGTCCAGGGCAATGGAGGTCCCTGGCTCCCCACAGACCAGCATGGGTAGCCACAGTTAGGACTCCAGGAAAGGTCTGCCACCAAAGTTCCCCAAGTGCGCTGTGTGTGTGTGTGTGTGTGTGTGTGTTCTAATAAGATTTTATTTGTGGAGATGAAGTTTGAATTTCATGTCATTTTTTCTCATTAAAAAAAAATTAATAGATTTTCATTTTTAGAGAAGTTGTAAATTTAAAGAAAAATTGAGCAAAAGCTACAGAGAATTTCCCATATGCTCCCAAGCAGTCCCTGCAGTTTCCCTTACTATTAACATCTTGCACTGGTGTGGCACACTTGCTGCAATGGATGAAACAATATGGATTCATCATGATGAACTGAAGACCATACTTGACATTAGGAGTCCCTTTGAGGTGTACATTCCCTGGTTTCTGCCAAAGGCAGGATGTGTATCCAGAGTTACAGTTAGTCTCACTGTCCCGAATGCCCCTGGGCCTCTCCTATACGTCCCTCTCCACCACACCTCCTCCGGTCACTGGTTATTTCCTGGTCCCTCTAGTTGTACTTTTTCTAGAATGTCATATGGTTGGAATCACACAGAACATAGCTTTCTTAGGCTGGTTTCTTTCACTTAATAATAAGCAAATTAAGTTTCCTTCGTCTCTTTTCATGGTTTGACTGTACTTTTTTTAAAAAATAAAATTACTTATTTTTCTATTTCATGGAATAACTTGAGATGGATTGGTGTAAGTTCTTTGAAGTTCTGGTAGAACTTGGCTGAGAATCCTTCTGGTCCTGGGCTTTTCTTGTTGGTAGGTTTTTGATGGCATATTCTATTTTATTGCTGAAAATTGATCTTTTATATTTTCTATGTCCTCCTGATTCAATTTGGGTAGGTCCTATGTCTCTAGGAATTTGTTGATCTCTTCATGATTTTCTATTTTATTGGCGTATAGATTTTCAAAATAGTTTCTGATTATCATTTGTATTTCTTCAGTGTCTGTGGTGATACTTCCTTTTTCTGTCATGAATTTTAGTAATTTTTCTCTCTCTTTCTCTTCATATGGAAATCAATAAAGGTAATTTATCACATCAATTGACTTATTTTTAAGAATCACATAATTACCTCAATAGATGCAAAAGAAGGATTTGACAAAATTTAGTATTCATTCATGTTCAAAACACTAGAAAAACTAGGGTGGTAGGAATATACCTCAACACTGTAAAAGCTGTTCATGATAAACCCAAGGCCAACATCATTCTAAATGGAGAAAAATTGACAGTATCCCTCTCAAAACTTGAACAAGATAGGGATGTCTTCTTTCACCACTTCTATTTAACATAGTTCTTAAAACCCTATGCAGAGCAATCAGGAAAGAAGGAGGAGAAGGAGGAAGAAAAGGAGGAGGAGGAGGAAGAGGAGGAGGAGGAGGAGGAGGAGGAGGAGGAGGAGAAAAAAGAAGGAAATTAAAGGGATACAAATAGGAAAAGAAGAGATCAAACTATCCCTATTTGCTGAGGACAGGATTCTATATTTAGAAGACCCTCCCCCCCCCCGCAAAAAAACTCTACCAGAAAGCTTCCGTAACTCATAAACTAAGCCAAGTAGCAGAATACAAGTTTAATACCCATAAATCAATTGGGTTTCTATACGGTAATGATGAATCAGCTGAAAGAGAAATTAGGAAAACTATCCTATTCACATTAGCCTCAAAAAATAAAGTAAAATACTTGGGAATCAACCTAACAAAAGAAGTGAAACACCTCTACAATGAAAACTACAGAACACTAAAGAAAAAAAATTGAAGAAGACCGTAGAAGATGGAAAGGTCTTCCATGTTCTTGGATAGAAAGAATTAATATTGTCAAAATGGCCATACTACCAAAAACACTCTACAGATTTAGTGCAATTCCTATTAAAATTTCATTGATATTCTTCAGACATTAGAAAAAAGTCATGAAATTCATTTGGTAAAATAAGACGCCCAGAATAACCAAAGAAATACTTAGCTAGAAAAGTAAAGCAGGAGATATCACAGTACCAGACCTTAAATTATACTACAGAACAAAAACACCATAGTGTTGGCACAAAAACAGACATGCAGACCAATGGAACAGCATAGAAGACACAGAGACAAACCCACATAAATACAGTTATCTCGTACTAGACAAAGGCACCATAAACATACATTGGAGAAAAGATAGTCTCTTCAACAAATGGTGCTGGGAAAACTGGAAATCCACATGTAGAAAAATGAAATTTAACTCCTACCTCTCACCCAGCACAAAACTCAACTCAAAGTAGACTGAGGACCTAGGCATTAGATCAGAGACCCTGAGCCTACTAGAAGAAAATGTAGGCCCCACTCTCCATCTTGTCAGCTTAGGAACTGACTTCCTCAACAAGACTCCTAAGGCACAAGAAGTAAACACAAGAATCATAAATGGGCTGGCATCAAACTAAAAAGCTTCCTCACAGCAAAGGAAACAAGAATAGAAAAAGAGAGCCTACATAATGGGAGAAAATATTTGCCACCTGCAACTCAGGGCATTAATCTCCAAGATATATAAAGAACTCAAAAACCTTAACATCAAAATAAATAAATAAATAAATAACCCAATCAATAAATAGGCAAAGGAACTGAACAGGCACTTCACAAAAGAAATATGATTGGTCAACAAATACGTGAAAAAAGTGTTCAATATCTCTAGCAATTAGAGGAAATGCAAATTAAAACTACACTGAGATTTTATCTCACTCCAGTCAGACGGCAATTATCAAGAATACAAGTAACAATAAAGGCTGGTGAGGATGTGGGGAGAAACGTACACTCATACATTGCTGGTGGGACTGCAAATGGTGTAACTACTTTGGAGATTCCTTAGAAAACTTGATATATCAAAGTGCATAAATGTATTCTGCTGTCATGTATAACTAATTAAAACAAATTAAGAAAATTCAAAACCCTAAAAAAAAGAAAGAAAGAAAATTTGGATGGAATCACCATTTGACCCCGTTATCCCACTCCTCAGTTTATATCCAAAGGAATCAAAATCAGCATACTACTGTGACACAAGCACATCAATGTTTACAGCAGTTCAATTCACAATAGGAAAGCTACAGAGCCAACCTAGGCACCCTTCAACAGATGAGTGGATAAAGAAAATGTGGTGCATATACACAATGGAATATTACTCAGCCATAAAGAAGAATGAAATTATGGCATTTGCTAGTAAATTTCATGCTAAGTGAAATAAGCCAATCCCCAAAACCAAAGGCAAATGTTCTCTCTGATATGTGGATACTAACAGACAAAAGGGTAGTGGTCATGGATAGAATAGAAATTCATTGTATTAGGCAACAGGGAATGAAGGGAAGGAGGAGGTACAGGAATTGGAATGAGCAGAATGAATGGAATATCACTTCCCTATGGTCATATATGAATACCCTACTGGTTAAACTCTACATCACATACAATCACAAGAATGGGATCCTAATTAGAATAAGTTAAACTCCATATATGTATAATATGTCAAAATACATTCTGTATTTCTAAAAAGAAAAAATCTAAATGAAAAATCAGGGTTTTTTTTTTTAAAAAAGAAAAGTTTTGAGTTTGCGGAAAAATTGAGCAGAAAATAAGAGTCCCCACATTTTCCCTTCAACCTCCATCACAATTTCCTCTGTTATTTACATCTTGATTTAGTGTGCTATGTTTGTTACAATCAGTATTGATATATTATTATTAATTAAAGTAAAAAGTCAGTGTTAGGGCTCAAAGGGTTTTGACATATGGGGAATTACATGTGTCCATCTATAGCTTATTTCTCTTTATCAATGAGTAAAATTCCATTGTATGGACATACCACAGCTTGTTTATCCATCCACAGACTGAAGGACATTTGGGTTGCTTCCATTTTTTTTTTTTTGGCAATTATGAATAAGGTTGCTATAATCATTTATGAGTAGGTCTTTGTATAGACATGTTTTCAACTTATTTGGGAGAAACAAGGATCGCAATTACTGGCTTGTGTGATAAGAGCATGTTTTGTAAGAAACTGCCAAAGTGTCTTGTGAAGTGTCTGTATCATTTTGACTTCCCACCAGCAATGAATGAGAGTTCCTGTTGCTCCACATCCTCACGGGCATCTCATGATGTCGGGGTTCTGGATTCCAGCCATTCTAATAGGTGTGTGGTTGAATCTTACTTTAACCTAAGTGTGTCTTTTCTTAAGCATGGTGTTCCACTGCCTAGAGTCAAAGTCAAAAGCAAATCTTAAAAATCTTCCAGGATTCAGCCCATAGTTGTCATTTTTAGAAGCTCCATCCACTCAAACAGGAGGATTCTCTTAAGAGAACAAAATACTCTAAGACAATTAATTTCTACTGCTGAAGACACAGCTGGTATTTCTTAGTACCTGAAATACATTGAGCTGGAAAACATCAATCAGAATGAGTCCCTTCTTCACTAATATACTAAAATGATGTGAGGATACCTGAAAGAAAGTTGTCTTCCATTAATTACGAGCTACATAAAGGCATTACCTTTGACTTTTCTGAATTTGCTTTTGTTCGATAAAACTCCTCTCAGATTTAAACACTGTGCAGTCCTAAATTACTTTGTACTCTTCTAGGATATGAAAGGCTGTGTGTTGGGAGTCTGAGGATGGGAGTCAGGAACCTCCCTTCTTCAATGGTTTACCCAGACATTCTCCAACACATTTTATGGAAACTAGCGCAACAGAATAATGGGAAGAAAGATTTTCTGTATATTGTTACACCTGCTATGACTTGAATTTTCAAATAGTAAAAGACATTTTCTTGCTATATTTACCTTGAAGTTGCACTTCACACCTGCATGTTTACATAATGGTTTTGATGGTTGTTAACTCTATAAAGATTCAGGCCATAAAATGCAAAAAAAAAAAAAAATTCTTGAAAAGAATTCATTCAATTTCATGTTTTTTTTTTTTTTTTTTTTTTTTTACAAATGTGAACTTTCCACTCTTAGAACTCTATGCCCACGAAACTTAACATAATAAAAAGTCACAGAACACATCCACCTTGAAAAATTATTGGCAAGGATCTTAAATTTTTAAATGGTCCATTTTATGTGCCATTCTTAACATGCAAAGATCAAACTACATCAAACAAGTGCTTTCTCCTCAACAGCTTATCTGCTGCTGGTGGCAGCTCCTCCGAAGCCTGGGAAATAGTCCATAATTAGGTGGCAAAGATGCCTGAAAACTATTCCAAACCAAATGGCAAAGCATTGAAGAGAAGCATCAAGAGGCATTTGCTAGGAATACATTTAACATTTGGAATAACTTTTTGTTGTTTTTCAACATCATATTTTGTAGGATATGTTCAATTGCTTCTGTTTTAAACTACTGGCCATATAACAAAGAAGCAGTCCAGTCCTCCCTGTATCTCACATGGCAATGTCCGTACGAAACGTAAGGAGCTTTGAGTGACTCGGCGAAGCTCTCACACCTCTACCATGCTAAGGAGATGCTCCCCAATATTTTTCTGCCAATCTAAGCAGAGTTATTAGACATTCTGCTGAGGGCTTTTTAAAAGGGGGGTTGGCACTGGTAAAAGTAAAAATATCATAGTTTGTGTCTATTAAAAAATAACTTTCCTGTCGATACTGGATTACTAATTGCTGAACTAAAGACATCTTCACTAATTCAACCTTATGTCCCTGATTAATTTACCACAGCGTCCCCAGGACTGGATAGCAGCAAGTACTGAATGATGTCCTTCCCTCCCCATTCCCTCCCTACTGCTGGATGTGTGCACTGCACCACACTGAAGATAAACTCCTCTAGCAATCTAGCTACGGGCTGAGTGGTATCCTCTCAAAAAAAGAAACAAATGGAAGTCCTAACCCCCAGTAGTTGGGAAGGTGGCCATCTGGGGAGCCAGAGTTGCTGCAGGTGTAATTAGATAAGGTGACGTCCCAGGGAGCAGTGCCGCAGGCTTCTCTCGGCCCGGGCCAAGCGAGCTGGCTGAGCCCCGTTCCTGCCGCTGCCTGCGGCACCCCTGCTGAGCGATTCCCTGCTGAGCTGTTAGTGCACGCCGCTTGCAATCTTACAACCCGGTTGGGCACAAAAACACAAGCCAGTCAAACTGAGACAAAGTTTTATTTAGAGAGAGGCCGTGTGCGTCCCCTCCCAAGTGGGTCCACCACACGTGTGTTCTACCTGAGCCGGGGGGCTTCCCCTTCCCCCGGAACACCCTCCTACCATCCTTCCCAACCAATGGGAACTCTCCCATTACAAGAGTGACATGAGTAACCTGAGTCCTGAAATGGGCCCAGCTAAACAGCATGAGTCCAATTACCATATGAATGTGAATTGCTGGCTGGCAGTCATTAAATCCAAAGGTGCCTGTATCAATATTTTTGCTGTGGCTCCTAACAGAGCAGAGTGGGCCCCTCACTATACATGGCCACTGTCCTCATAGAAAGACCCTGTGAAAACATGACGACAGGGACAGAGACTCTAGAGATGTTGCTGTAAGCAAAGGGATGCGAGAGACCAACAGAGGGTAGGAGGGGCCAAGGAAGAGTTCTGGCGGAAGGTTTCAGAGGGAGCCTGGCTCTGGACACCTTTCAGTTGTCTAGATTTCAGATTCCAGACACCTCCAGAGCCACGAGACAATACAGTTATGTTATTTTCAGCCACCAATTGGTGGCCATTGGTTACGGCCGCCCCAGAAAACTTAACACGTGCACCCTTGAAAAGGGGGTTCTAGAACTCAGAGGCTCAGACCTGGGGGTCTGTGACAGGTCTC
Source organism: Urocitellus parryii (assembly GCF_045843805.1). NCBI lineage: Eukaryota > Metazoa > Chordata > Mammalia > Rodentia > Sciuridae > Urocitellus > Urocitellus parryii. Next base: position 48,013,563 of record NC_135544.1, read on the forward strand.
CTGGCATCCAAAGCTCCCCAAGACAGGATCCCACACTGGCTGCAGCAATCTCTCCCCAGGGACCCCAGAATCCTCCTCGACCCAGGGTGGGGGGGGCTTCGTTATTTGTCCCCACACTTCTGTTAACAAGGTCACAGCCTCCAAGGATACTGCTCCAAGGTTCTTGGGCGTATAAGTGCATTTTTAGTTTGATTTTTTTAAACATACATACACTAAGAAATTGATAAGTTCATCTTAAAATCAAGATACTTTTAGGATATTTTATGTCATATTTTTAACCTTAAGATTCTATTTGATTGCTTTTATACACATGAAATCACTTTAACTTGAAAGCTGTTACTATGGGCTGAATTCTGCAACGATCCCCAAGTCAACAGGTGGGAGCCCCGACTCCCACTGGGATCCTACGTGGAGATGGGGTCATTAGAACGCTGTGAGGTCTAAATGAGGTCAGAGAGTGGAATACCCATCATGGGACTAGTGCCTTTGGAAGGAGAGACACCAGAGAAGTCACTCTGTCCCCAGCCATGCGAGTACACAGAGAGGAGGCAGCATCCACAAGCCATGGAGAGAGCCCTCCCCAGAGCCAGCTGGCCCACGTCTTGGTCTTGGGCCTTCAGAGCCGCGAGAAAATCAGTGTCAGCTGTTGAAGCCGCTCAGTCTCTGGCCCTGTGTTGGGCAGCCCAGGAAGACTAAGCAGCTGTCATACGCAGACAAGAAAGCCACTTAATGCAATGATGAGAACACCTTACACCCCTAGGGGTGATGAGATAGCATCTGGGTGAGGACCCTCTTCCTGGAAACTGTCGATGTTTTAAGTGCCACAAATGCTTCCAGGCCTGTGTTGCAGTTGCTCAGCTCGGTCCCTTTCCATGACAAGCAAGACTGATTTGCTCAGGTTACCCTGTGTTTCGTGGCACTGTCCTGTGCTCTGAGGTTGGTTGACAGGAGGAGAGCGGGGAGAAGAGCTTGGTCCCGTCCCTCCTGGAGCTCACACAGGTGGAAAAGCCTGTGGGCTGTGGCTGGGCACCTGCCCAGACCTCTCAGCCAGTCGTGTCATGCCTGCACAGGGCCGTGGCCTGTGGGAGTCAAGGGCAGGGGTGGACCCAGGCTGCTTCTCTGTCCGGCTCCCCTGATGCCTTCTCTTACCTATAAACACCCAATGACATCCATTGCCCCCGCTGCAGATGCCAAGTCCTACTTGCTTGCTGGGATTCTCCTCCATACTTTGTCCCAGAAATAACAGCTCATCTAGACCCCCTGGCTCGGCACGTCTTCCTGTTGGGATAAGGCTGGGGTGAATCCCTGCTGCTTCCCATCCCACCGGATGGCCACTGCTCCTCCTGGCACAGCCCCATGCATCCCCACTGCCCTGGCATATTGGGGTCACTTCTTAGGAAGGGATGGGGAGAAGGGAACGGGCGTGAGGCATCTCAGGTAGGGCATGGAGGAGGTCTTTCTGCTTTTCTCTTTACCTTTTCATTCCTTTGAAAAAGGATCCAGCACAACTTTTCAAACTTATGGCCGTTTTCCCATGAACGATAATAAGAAATGCCAAACCCCAAGAGAAAAGAGAACCTCCCACATCGGCAGCGTTTTTTATATGATTGGGCTGACATTTTTCTATCCTATGTTCCTCTGCCTCTGCAAAGTACCGAGAAGTCACGTAAGGCACCGATGGCTTATTATTTTTATACACACGGACCTATTTTTCAAAAACTGTCATTCACAGGAGTTGAGGTTTCCTGGTGTCCACTCGGTCAATAGCGGCTTCCCCACCTGAGTGTGATCTTGGTTACCATCCTTCTAGAATTCTCAGTTCCATACGAATAGCTCCACTCTTCTGTCTCATGGGTTTTGTGGTGCTTCTTGCCTTCATTACTTAATGCCTTATTTTAAGCCGTTGGAATTCCGTTGCTTTCATAAGCTTATCAGAATTGTTTCAAATACATCCTTCATTAGAGAGAGCAATGACTTATGTTGTGTCATCTATTTTCATTGCAAAGTCTTAAGGAAATCGTTCTGCCTTATAGGCTCTCCCTTTTATGGCTGATAGAAAAAAAAAAAAACCACACCACCCCCTTCTTTTCCACACAAAAACCTTTATTCTCTCAGTTTGGAGTTAGTGATTTTAGTATTTAGTAATAGCAGCAATCATTCTTTTTTATTTACCATATGCAGTTGGTAAGATTTTTTTATTTTACTATTTTTCTTTTCAGTTTATGGTAATGTTCTCTCTCTCTCTCTTTTTTTTTTGTATGATAAAGTCATAAGCCTAATTTTCCCTTCTGTTAGGTCTTGATTATTCCCCCCACAGGCTGATATTTAAAATAAAAGCATTTAAGACTTAATGTTAGCAGAACAGTTATGTGCTTGCATGCAGAGATGGGAAAATAAGCCAACAGACACTGTTAATATTATTCCATGCAAATGAAGCCTAATGCAGCTCCTCCAGATAGGAGCTTCCCTTCAGGGCTGATCTGACTGTGAAACTGTGCCTACATCTTAAAAAGGTAACAAGTGAGAGAGAGGGCAAATAGGAATCAGTCTGCCACTGCCACTGCAGGACTAACTTTTCAGTGTCCTTGGCGTCTGACAGGAAAAACTGCAACCTAATAATTACATCCCTTGTGTGAGAGTCTACTCTAAATTAACTTGTGCCGTTTTTCTTTTGCCTTTTTTAATTTCTTGATTGACAGACCTAATAATTGTTCGTGTTCTTGGGGTACAATGTGATACTTTGACTCACGTACCCCTTTTGTACAATTCAACAGAAACAAAAAGTAATCCAATTTTTAAAATAGGCTAAAGGCCCGAATAAACATTTCTTTAAAAATGACATACAAATGGTTAAAGGATATATAAACTGAACATCACTGTTGTGCTTTGAATCTTAGATGTCTTCCAAAGACCTGTATGTAAAGGCTTGGTCACCATCCTGTGGCACTATTAGGAGTTGGTAGAATATCTAAGAGGCGGGACTAGTGGAAGGGAGTTAGGTTACTGGAGTCTCTCTCTCTCTCTCTCTCTCTCTCTTTCTCACCACTATGAGATAAGCACCTTCTCTGACATGCCCTCCTGCCATGATATACTTACTGTGCCTCAACAGGCCCAAAGCAACAAGCAATGTGGCCAAACAACCATGGACTAAAGTCTCTGAAACCATGAGTCAAAATAAACCTTTCCTCTTAATAAGTTGATTTGGGAAGGTATTTTGTGACAGTGACAGAAAACTGACAAACACAATCACTAACCATCAGGGAAATATAAATCGAAATCACAATGAGATATCACTTCATTCCAGGTAGCAAAAAGAAAAATTTAAAAAATAGCAAATGCTGATGAGGATGCTGAAAACAAGAGAATTCTTACTCGTCGGTGGGAATGTAAATTAGTACAGATATTAAAGAAAACAATATGGAGGCTCCTCAAAAAATTAAAAATAGAACTGCCACATGATCCAGCAACCCCACTATTGCGTATACAGCCAAAGAATATGAAATCTACACTTCAGAGAGACATAAGCATTCCCATGTCTATTGCAGCATTATTGGTAATAGGAAAGAAATGGAATCAAATTAAGTGTCCCTCAATGAATGAATGAGTAAAGAAAATGTGTTTTATACACACAGTGGAATATGATTCAGCTGCAGAAAGGACAAAATCCAAAGGACATTATGTTGTTACTGATTTTAACAAACGCAGTAGAACTGGCACCAGTGTAGGCATTAGCTTAAGGTGACAGGAGGATGGGACAAACAGCTTTCTGAAAGGTTATCTGGAGGCAGATCAAAAGTTGAAACAAAGACTTGGTTCCATAGAAGTCAAAGGACAGGGTTACAGGAAGTGGGGATGGAGCTGAAAGGCTTTTGTCACCTTGTAAGAGGAGGTTTTAAATGAAAGTTGAGCCGACACCTTGACAATCAGCCTCAACTGCCAATTCCTTGAGACCAAGGATGTCTGAATAAGAGTCAGCCTCCAGCTCCCCACACAGGCGAGGAACTGGGCTCCCTGCCTGAAACGGCCTTCCTCATCCCTCGGCACGGCTAAGTCCGCCTCACCCTTCAGGTCTCAGCGTAGAGGTCAGCTCCTAAGAAAGGTCTCCCAGACCAGCCTCCGTGCCCACTGTGCCCACTGCTCCAGAAGGTAGCACGAGAAGGAAGAAGACAAGGACAACCCGAAGGGAATGTAAAGGACAGGGGCTTGTCCCCAAGGGCAGCCCACACCCCATCAACACCTTCCCGTCTTTGGGTTCAATCCAACCTCAGACCTCCCCTTCTTTTTCCTGTCCTCCAAGATCTTTAATCTCATTGGTTTCATTGTCCTCATTAATCATGGCTTCTCAGCAGCATAAAAAAATACTAGCAATAAACAAGGTAAAAAGGACCTAGAGGAATTGGAACGGGAACAATAGGAAAAAAAGGACAATGAAGAGGAGAGGAGGGGTACTTGAAACACATTATAACTGAATGAAATCTAAACACATAAAAGACAGACCCATCTGGAATTTAAATAGTTTTATGAGGGCCTTTGCAAGAAGTGATTATGTCAGTGAACCGAAAAGAAGAGGGATAGAAAGGAGGGGTCACTGTGTGGTCACTTTTACAAGCCAAGAGATACGGTGTCCAGTCACTGGCCACTGTCATAAAAGAGCAGAACAAGGCCTCTGGGAAGATAGTTTGTAAATGCAAAAGATCATCATCCTTTTTACAGAGCACATTCTGATGGAAAAGCACATACAAGACTTAGTTAACTTCCAAAATCAGTTAAAAACTACTGTCTACAGTTTGCCAAAGACTTAATACAATGAATGCCTACCTCTTGTGGTTTTGTTTCTTCTGTGTGTGGGTTTTGTTTTTTCTTTTTAATGGCTCACCAATAAAGAGTTGTGTCATGATCCTCTCTTAGCTAATGATTCCTCCCTGTCTCTTTAGAACTCTGAAAAGGAGAAATTAGATGTAAATATAAATGTTTCCCTAGCCTCTCTACAAGAATAAAATTAAAAGACCCGTTACCTAGTAATGAAAAAGTTTTCCTTAAATGAAAATTCATTTTTTCCAGTGACCCAACTGCAGAACAATCAACAATAACAGGCTTTATATCCAAAAGGGACAGGAGGAGGGAACACAGTATGCTTGCCCTGGGTTCAGAAGGGTTGTTCCTAAACAATGAGGATTCAGCATGTCTGTGAGATGGGGGTCTGAGAAAGATATGCCAGCGATGTTTTAAATTCTTTTTTATTGTTTAATTATTTTTAAAAGCTTATTCTTGTCTAATCTTATCATTAGAAATGATCATAAGAAATGATCCTAAGATCATGATCCTATCATTCACTGCTCTATTAACTGCTGCCAGGGAGAAGCCAAAGGACTGTTAAAATCTGTTACATTGCACTTGAACCAATGTGGAGACAGAACCAACCCAAAATCAGGGCACCCCAGCGGGCACGGTTCCCTGGTTCCTGCGGGAAGGACGGCAGCTAGACCAGACCTGGGAAGAGATATGCTCATAAAATATGGAGCTCAGGAGATGCTCAAAAAATCCTGAGAAGTACAGTCTCACACCAAGTGCTAAGACACAGGAAGCTGGGGCTGGTGATTTAACACATTTGACGGAAAGGCTTCCCTCTCTCCCCCATCTGCAGGGGAAGAGGACGGCTCTGCTTAATGAGGCTGCAGACAGCATTCAACCGCTCTGACCTGTTCCATGTCACTGTAAGCAAATGGCAAAATGTTAAAGAGTTTCCTCGATTTCAGGGATACATCTTCTTGGATTGTCTAGAAATTCTCTTGGGGATGCTGACTTTAAGGAATATTTCTTTTAATATGATGAAACACCAGGGGAAGGGAAAACAGAAGGTGAGCGCTAATAAATCTACTGGAGACTTAACGCCACTGCAGTCTAATGAAGAGGGAAGCTGTCAATGGCAATGTGTGTAGCACCGGCTTCTGCGTGGAAAACAGCTAAATGAGCCAAGATAATTTAAAGGGGTCTACTTATTATATGAGAGGAAACTTTCCTACAAGAATCTCGACGCTGTGAAAAACCCGCACAAGGTCAACTCAGAATCGATGTCAGCATTAACACTGTCATCTTTTATATGAACTTGAGGCCTCCTGCAGTGCCATTATAAGCATTACTCTATACTACCATGATAGTAATTATTCCCACGTGGGGACACAAGCCCTGAAATATAGCTCGGCTCCGTGTATAAGTGAGCCAGGGATGGAATCGGTTCTATCAACCAGGTTCCCAAACCCCAACCCAATACTTTTATTATTCTCCCCCTCCTTAAGGTCAAGTTTTCTTAAGAAGGAAATCAATCTCCTTAAGAAATCTTCCTGGTTTGTGAAGAGCATGAGCTTTGGAAACAGACAAATCTAAGTTCCGGACCTTACTTATCCACATATTCATTGTGTAAGTTTGGATAAGGAACCTTCTGTCTCTGAGCCTCAGTTCTACCATCTATAAAATGGGGTCACTGTACAATGAACCCATGGCAGCCATTATTGTTATCCACTAATTTTTGGTTTTCCTCTCCCCCACCCCCAGCACATTGAAGACAGTGCTTCTCAGGGACCTGCCATAGGGTGTACGTCTAGTTCTGATCAATGAAGAAGAAGCAAGTGCAAAGTGTGTTCCCTCCAGGTCTGGACAATAAACTGTCCCTGCATGAAGCTCCGTCCTCTATCTTAGCAGCCTCGGGCTGAGATGGAAGAGTCATCCTGAGACCAAAGAAGCTTGTAGCACCTCAAGTCACTTTGCCCTGACTACAGTGGACTTTGCTCTGCCTGGTGAAGCCACCCAAACACTGGGGTGACCATAGCAACACAGTATAAGCCAGCATATGGTGACCAGCATGTTACTCACATGATGTGGAAAAGATTAAATGAAAGTGTGAAAAAATGTTCTTTTTTTGGAGGGTGGGTGGGGACCAGGGATTGAACTCAGTCGGGGCATGCAATCACTGAGCCGCATCCCCAGCCCTTTTTGTATTCTGATTTAGTACGTTGTACTAACACCAATTAATGAATGTCAGTCCTTGTTATTTTTATTATTGTGCTGTGGCTAAATCTGGGAACTAAGGTCACAATCTTAAAATGCTCAGTGTACAGCCCATTCATTCCCTCCACAAGTGTTTACTGAGTCTCCATAATGTGCAAGGCACAGTGCTGAGAGCTAAATACATAAGGATGGACAAGAGATCATATTAGCTCATAGGGCACCGAGACCTAAGTGGTCTTTGAAAATTATCTAGATACCACTTTCTGAGAGGGTTCAGGTATAATACTTCATAAACATGCAGGAATATGTTCTAGTGACTTGGGAAGGAATGAAATCCTGCCTGGCAAGGACTTGAGGTATTTATTAGAGTATGCATCTTAGACACTCCTGAGGTCTAACTCTGTCCATGCACAGGACTCACTAAATCATCCTACCCACTGACGAGAGCTTCCCATGTTCCATGCACCCGGGTGGAAATGATCAAGAATCACAAGGTCTTTAACTTCCAGCAGTGATATTTAGTGAACAGATGGCTTCTCAGCATTAACATCTCACCTCTCATCCTATAGCCCCTGCCAGCTATGGCGAAGCGTCATAGGGAACATTAACATATCTAGCTTACTTTATGAAATATTTACGCATACAGACATTTATGTATAATACATGTGGATGGAAAATGTCTTTAAAGAAATTTAAAGCATATGATCCCACACATGTCAATCTCCCAAATTTTTAATCTTATTGTTTTCTCCTTGATTCCTGGAACTATACTTTTCCTAAGCAGGAAATTCTCCCAAGACTCCTTGGAGTTCAGTTAATAGAATATTCTTGACTGAACATCAAACTGGGCCTAGACACAACGTGATGGCTCTGAGTCCCTTACACCGCCATATTTTCATTTACTTGGGTAAAATGATGACATCTGAAAAATGTACATACTTGAACTCAAAATTCAAAATCAGTATCCCACTGCATCAGAAAAACAATATCGGTTCTAAGCAGATTCCCACAGAATTTAACAGCGAGACACTGTAGCATTTCTCAGTAGTTGATCTGTCACCTTCAAATCCAATTTAAATTTCCAACAACTTTGCTTTAGAAGTTTTCCCATGAAATTTGGTCTTTGCCTGACTTGCCTGCTGTAAATTCTATTAACCAAACTCTGCAAGGCCTTTCACTCCTCTTGAATAATTCTATACTTAGGAGGGAAAAAAAAAAAAAAAAAAAAGATCCTGAAACATCTAGCAAACACCTTCCATATTTCAGCAAGTAAATTTATGAGCTCAAGGTTTAAACTTTGGTTATTTTTTTTCCTCTCAGATTACCCCAAAGACTGGATTTGATACCTGAGCAATCATATTTTCCAAAGCACAGAAAACCTCACAAAATGCATGAGAGTTTGGACCCACCCTGTAAGGCCCAGGCTGTTGGAACACAGAGCAGAATTACTTTCTGGCTCGTCTCTCTTGTGTCCCCAAAATGTGGAATCTACCTGTGTCACCGGTAATGGAGGCCTATGAACCTTCTCTCTTTTCCAACCCTGGCAGAAGTCTTCAAGCTCCTTCAAGATCCCAGAAGCCTCTCCACCTCACATTCCCCTACCCTACAGACTCCCATCCTGGGCGTCTGGGCTTCCTCCCTTGAAAACAGGATGCTAGTCAGATAATAAACCAGATTAGGTTGAGAAATGCCTCAGTCTAGTTAAGAAAATGTCTAGGAACAATACGGGTCTGTTCTTGGAGCATCATGGAGATGTGGGAGGAGGCTACTTTTGGAGTCCTTCAAATAATTCTGCCTGGACGACTGCTGACCCCACGGGCCCTGCAGCATGTGACAGGTCACCAAAGTGAGATGTTCACTGGAGTGGACATGAGCCTCCAAAATGATCTACATTTTTCGTGTACAACACACACTTGAGGCTCTTTTTTTTAAACATGAAAACATATTTTGAAATATTCGGGAGAAAACCAATGGAGAAAGAAACACAACCTGCAGGTATTCACTTACATCCTCACATCACATTGCCTTAAATGCATTCAACAAACAAAAGCTTCCTAGAGAATGTGCAGAAAGGGAAGAAAAGCCATGTTTCCTAACCAACCTGTGACCTGCAAAGGCCCTTGCACCTGTGTCAGAGCTTTAGGGCACGGTGCTCTCACCAACCTTTCCTGAAAAGGGCCAGAGGATTAAATACGCTAGGCACCGCGGGCTGCGCAAGGTTTCCATCGCATCTTTCTCATCTATTTATTTAGATGAAACACAAACTGTAAAAACCATTCTTAGCTTGAGGGACATTTGATGGCCACCTCGGTCCTGCGTGTTGTAATCTGCACAGCTCTGCATGCCACATCCTGCTGCCCCCAGAAGCAATGCATGCCAGTCGTCCAACCAAATAAAAAGTAGTAAAATACAGAAAACCGAAAAGCTTCTGCTCAAAAGGAAAGTGCCTTGAAAGACAGGCACTAAAATCAAGTCCAATTCTGCCTAAATCATTTTATTGGACTTATAGAATTCCAATAGAAATCCCAATAATGTTTGTATTTCTTTTTATTTATCTATTTTTGGTTTTGTTTTAGGGCAGGAGAAGGAGGCTATCGGAGATAGGGGATAAAGAATTTGGCAAACGATTCTGATTTGTATAAAGAAAATTAGAAAGATTAAAATAACTACATTCTGGGAAGTAATTGCCAAAGAGTAACATAATCTCTCCAATAAACAAAAGATATGATAAAACTATAATAATTAAGAGTGTCATTCTCAGGTAAACAACAACAACAACAAAAAAAACAATAAAAAATAGCATAGAATCCGACCCTATGATATGTAAGGCATGAATATGTGAGGAACATTGATAAAAGTCTGTGGAGACACAGGGCTGATTCTGTAAGATGGCTGGTCACCAATTATCTAAAGAGGAGAGCCAAGTTGGGGTTTCTTCACAAAATATACTCCAAATTAAATCCAAGTAAATCCTAGAGCTTAAAAATTCCATTGGAGGAGCTAGAAGATAATATGATTAAATTATCTTAATTATTTCTTTCTGTATGAGGAAAACCTTTTTAAAACTATGGCAGGAATCACAGACACATAGTCTCAAGATGTAATTGACTTCTCAAAATAAAAATTAATAAATTAAAGTAATGATTTGTATATTGTAAACTTATACTATATGAAATGTAGTAAACATTTGTAATATATTATAAGCTGTAGATTGTACAGTAAATTAAAATTCTAAATAAAATTTAGTCAATCACCTATGAAAAAATAATCTTAAAAAAATAAAAACAGGGCTGGGGATGTGGCTCAAGCCGTAGCGCGCTCGCCTGGCATGTGCGGGGGTGCTGGGTTCAATCCTCAGCACGACATACAAATAAAAGATGTTGTGTCTGCCGAAAACTAAAAATAAATATTTAAAATTCTCTCTTTCTCTCTCTTTAAAAAAAAAACAAAAAAAAATGAAAAAAATACTTTCAACAAATGTAATAGACAAAATGTCAACGTCCTTAATATATTAAGATCCATTTTAAGCTGAAAGAAAGATACATAACTTCAACAGATAAAAAAAATCAAAGAGTTTTTTTAAGCAACAAAAAATTTAATACAGATTAAAAATATGTAACTTCACTGGTAATATTGCAAATTGGAGCAATGTATTTGATTTTGCTGATCAAATGAGCCATGCTAACATGCAAAACCTGTTGGGGGTATTGAATCCAGCTTCCAAACCATTGCTGACTGAAATGGAAATTGGCTCAGTCACTCTAGTAAATAAATTGGCACATATTACATATCAAGTACCTTTCAAAGTGGTCTTACTTTATGACCTAGTAATTTTACTTCAAGGAATCAATCTAAACACAACAAACATTAATGTGGACAAATACATATATTTATATACACTAAGAAGTGCATGGAGTCATTATTCATAGAGCTAAAAACCACTTAAAGCCTAACGCTGAGAAATGACTAGCAAGTTATGGCATATACATATTATGAAATACTAAAATACCATGAAAATTATGCTTATAAAGAATTTTTTAAAAAGAGAGAGAGAGAGAGAGAATTTTTTAATATTTATTTTTTAGTTTTCCGTGGACACAACATCTTTATTTAATTTTTATGTGGTGCTGAGGATGGAACCCAGCGCCCTGGCACATGCCAGGCGAGTGCGTTACCGCTTGAGCCACATCCCCAGCCCAAAGAAGAGTTTTTAATACTGAAGAACTTATTATGATCTTTGTTAAACGTGTTAGAATCTCAGGTATATAAAAACACATTCACACACATACACAAACACACACACACACACACACACACACGCTGACACACAGACAAGATTTAAAGAAATATGTAAAAATAGCTAATGGTAGAGAATAATAATAATAATAATAATCACTATAATTCCAGAAGAAGGTAACTATTATTTAATCCTCATATATTTCTATATTTTCTACATTTTCCATAATTAATAATAATTGCTTTCCTAATGAGAAAAAAATAAACCTGAAAGAAAGGCCTCAACTCCTCAAAATATCAATATGTTGATATTCCCCCAGTCAGAACTTGTTCTAAACCAAAATTACAGAACAGAAAGTGACGCTGACATCTAATGTAAAATGTTGTATTGCAGATGAAAAATTATCAGTACCTTATGAAATTAAGGCCTATCCAAATGGATGAATGTCTCATCCCAACATGGGCAGCTGGGGATTAATAATATGCTGGCATAAGCAGCAGCACAGTAGCTTGTGTAGGCAGAAGAGTAGAAATCTGGTTTTGATACAATGAAAAGAACTGGGGCCGTGCAAAAGTCCTATAAGCAGGCCAACCTTAATTCATTAGAAGAAAAATAATCAATAACCTTGATTCTGATATTATTAGATTGTCGGAGCCCAGCAGTATAATTAATGTAGCCTGTTTTGCTGTGGCAGGAAGCTGGGAAACAGGATTCACCAGTTGCTTGATTTTAATACAATGAACAAAGGAAACAACATACTGGAGTTGTTCATGAATCTAGGAGGGGAAAATGAGTAACTCTAGGGAGCATGATGTAATAGTATTAAGGTACCGCAGGAGGGAATACCTAAGACACCCGCTAATTAGGACATGAAGGAGACAGTTCAACTGAATAACCAAAGATGTAGAAATACTCAAGTACCCAATTCACTTGATAGAGAATAGGTTTTGGAGTCACTCCAACAAGGGGTGGAGTCCCATTGACGCTTACGATCTGTGCAAGATCCTTAACCTCTCAGAGAACACTCTCCTTGGCTGTCGGCATGGATGATGTATTCACCTGCAAGGGGGAGTATAGGGGTGAACCAGCCTTTGGGTGCCTGGTTCCCAGCCCAGCAATGAACACCACAGCTCGCTAACTACCTGTAACTCCATGATGAAACACTGGGGGCCGGGGCCACTCAGGGGTCCCTGATGCTGGGGGCTCTATGCTCCCTTTCCCGGCTGACTTGCAGGCCCAGGGAAAAGTCTTGCTTGGTGCTGGCAGGAGGCTGAGACAGGTGGAAAGAGAATGATCTGGCAATCGCCCCGGTGACGATGCCGATGGTGTTCCCAGAGCCCGTGCAGGCCTGGGCTCTGTCCACACCCCAAGCCCATACACAAACAGCCTGGAAGAGATCTGGAGATGAAAGGCTGAGAAAAGAGCAAGAAGAATCTCACCCGAGAAGGAACAATGCAACCTTTGCAGGAGTGTGGGTGCAAGGCACGTTGCCCAGGATGCAATAAGGCTCGTAAGTAAAAGAAAAGTAACAAGAAATAAATTAAGAGTGATAAATCAACACATCTAGAATGAACCTATCGAAGGGTACTTTAAAAAAAGATGTTGAACACAAAAGGGAAAAATTGGCAGTGATGGGAAGAATTAATGAAGACAAAAATCAATATGACTCAGGAGAAAGGGGAAAACACTAGAAATACAAGATAAGTGTGTGTAAATAGGAAGGCGCACATCAGGATCCTCGGGGGAATTAGACAGTGACCTTGCCTGGGTGCTGGGAGCACCACCCCACCCCAGAAACTGACCAGAGAGCCTGGATGATGTTGCTGATCCCTGAGAAGTTAAAGGGCAATTGTGACACCCTGCCAACGAGTTAAGACTCCACTTTTGGAGAAGTAATAAAGATAATTTAAAGAGGGACTGAAACATTCAAATTGATGGTTAATTACATTAAGGGTAGTTGAACTAGGAGTGATAATGAGCCCTTATTTAGAAGAAACAATTGTGTCTAGCAGACCTGGCAGCCCTTTATCTCCTTAGGGGCACTTTTATTCTCAGCTGGCAGACTAGCAGAGTAAGGAAGCACCACCCTCGGAGTGAGAAAGACCCAGGTGTGAGTCTCAGTTGTCCCCTTACTAGTCTGCACATGTCACTCAAACTCTCTAACAGTATTCTTGGGGATATATACTCTTTTTTTCAGACTCATATTCATTGAAGAAAGCAGATACCCATTCAAGGGAGGGTGCATACTATAGTAATTGAGGTGTTTTGGGGGGTAAAGTAAGGAATATACATTCAAGGGAGGAGGCAGGCCACCTTCAGAGGAAGTGCCAGCCTAAGTATTTGTCTTGTTGATGTTTGCAACCACTGGCAATTAATGGACGAAAGGCCTGACACCCAGTTAAGAGCTACATATGACTTTTGGGATGCTTAATACAGTCTACTGTCTTAAGTGGACTCTTAAAATAGGGAGAGGAGGCACTTCTTCCATGTCTGCAGAGATCCTAAAACATGGTCAGTGCTGTAAGGCTGAGTGATTCAGCTCACCCCAGGCACCTGGGAACCCCACTTACTGGTCCTCTGAATAACACTAGCTGAGCCAAATGCAAATGCAAAGAGGCCCACAATGGCAAAGCAGAGCATCACAGTCCACCCTGAAAGTCAGTTTCTGGGATCCTGAAGCAGGAAGACACTCTTGCAGGTCCGGAGAGCACAGCCAACAGTCCGCTGCTTTTCACCTTGACCAGGTGCCATGTTCAACCCCCCTGATATCCAGCAAGTATTTCCTGACTGATGCTGGTGACTTCAAATGGCCATGTGTTTATCTGCCTCTAGGAATATTATCTTTTGTTTCTCCTCTTTCAATTCCTCAGCTCATCTGCATATTCCAGAGCAGCCTAGGGATCATTTGCCAAATGGATGAAAAGCACCTGTCTCAGTTTGAATCCTAATTCTCACTGTGGACTGGAGTTACATTTCGGGAGAGCAGTGTGCATTACAAGCCCTGTTGAATGCAATGGCTGAATTAACTACTAAATGTAAAACACATAATAAGGCAATCAGAAACCTTTCTCATTGCCCCGAAATCACTCAACGAAGGTCCTATGGTATAGAATGCTAAGTGCTGACATAAACATTAGGTCTTGGGGCTGGGATTGTGGCTCAGTGGTAGAGCACTCGCCTAGCACGTGCAAGGTGCTGGGTTTGATCCTCAGCACCACATAAAATAAATAAATAAAATAAAGATATTGTGTCCAACAACTAAAAAATATATTTAAAAAAATGATAGATAGGTCCTATTTGCTTCTGGAATTATATTAATATTTGAAAGTATTTCAAGAAACTGTTTTGCCTACATCCTAAACAAAAGCTGTATGGTCAGCTCCGGAGGCAGCAAGAATTTGTACAATGAAATGTTGGAGAGGAAGAAAGAGGCTCTCTGTGTTGTGCCCATCTCAGAAACTGGATGCAACAAACAGCTCTGCTAACAGGACAAGTCAAGAGGCATTTCAGAGGTCAGGCCCTCGTGCAAACGAAAATGAAAGGCACTGTTGTTCTGTTTTTTAAATTTTTTCCCAAAACTCTTAGTTTTGTTTTTGTATCTCAAGAATACTTTGGGAGTTAGGGAATATCATAAAAACGTGTTGAGTATTTTTCAGTTCCTCTAAAAACACCTCTACATGGCCACTTGTTGCTCTGATAATAACCTCTCGTTGCTCCAACACTTCAGGGTAAATACGTATCATCTTCTCACCCTGCCTACTAACCTGTTCCAAACAATCCACAAACCCTAATCCAATTTCCAAACAAATATGGCTTATTTTTATGATTTCTAAATAAAGCTGAATTTTAAAAAAAATAAAATTAAAATGTGGCTATCAAAAATAGGCACTCTCATTCTTTGCTGGTAAATTCTAACATTCTATGAGAAGCAATTCATCAATATCTATCAAAACTAAAATCTGCCCTGTGACCATTACCAGATTCCATTTCTAGAATTTTAATCAACAGACACTTTACCATATGGGCACATGTCACGTCCCCAAGGCTTTTAATGATATCCTAAGAATGGAAACACCCAAATTTTCATCAATCGAGGGCTAGATAAATAAATTATACCTATAAAACCAACATTGTAGTGGTCCCCTTAAATAAGGCACATTATCAATACATGATAAAATGAACCAATGTTCTACATCATGAAGTGAAAAACCTCACATTGTTAGTTTAAAAGGGCAAGATTTTTAAATAAGCACAGTGTGATACTAATGATGTATAGAAAAGATAATGACATAAACAAATTCTCACCTAAACTATTGGTAGCTAATATTTGTTGACCGTATTCTGCATGACAAAGATTGTTTTTAGTACTGTACATGAATGATCTCATTTGTTTCTCTCAGCAACTCTAATATTCCTATTTCATAGATGAGAAAACGGAGGCCAGGAAGTTTAGCAACCTGCCCAAGGTCACAAAGCCAATGGTCAAGGTTCAAACTGTATCTGGCCTGAGCCCACCTTCTCAGTCATGACCACACACAAACTCATAGCACATGTACTGTCTCTGAAAATGCCCACGTTAAGCTGGTAAGAACAGTGACCCTGGAAGAGGAGAGCGTGGGGCTAGAAGGTAGGTGAGAAAGAGATTTCCTTTTCCCTGAATCTTCAGAGTTCTGTACCCGAGCATGATCTGTCCAAAATTAATAAATCCAGTAAGTTTTAGTATGCCTGCTTGAACTGATAAGGATAACATAAAGAGTGCTGTGTATAAATTATGTATTTTAAAGGAATGCAATTTCATTCCTATATTTGCTTGCATAATTAATCCCTCAGTTTTTTTCAAGTATTTAGGGGAAAAAAATGAGAAATAAAACTTCATTCTATACAGAATCCACAGTTATGGGTATAAGCAATTTCCAAAGTAATCAAAGAGATATGATAAAATATGCTTGTACTTACATGGACGGAAAAGAAAACAGCACTAAGCTTATTGTTATGAGCAAGGATTGATGTTGTCCACCTACTACCAATTTTATAAGACTCTTGTCAAATAGTAGAAGCCTAGGAATTTGTTTCTACCAAAAGTAAGAATTAAATGCATTCCAAGTAGCAAAAATAATGAAATCATACTTTCTCCATTAAATGTGATCCATCTTCAACAACAACAGAGAAAAGCAGCAAAATTTTTCTGATTGGGAAAATATTCATCATAAAACATAAAATACAATAGTTCATCATGATGATATATAAAAATAGACTAACATAAACATCATAATATATAAGTTATCATAGTATATAAAATTCACAAAATAAACAAAAATATTTCCTGAAACACAAATCAGTAGCCCAGAATGATGCGTCCCAAACTTTAATGTGTATTTCCATCACTGGGGATCCTGTTAAAAAGCAGATTCTGAAAAGCACAGTGGATCTATGTGAATCAAGACAGCATTTCTAACAGGCTCCCAACTGACGCCAATAACAATGGTGAACTGGTTGCACTTTGAGCAGCAAGGAACTATACAACGCATCCAACTAAATACAACTCTAATTTGAGAAATCAAGTTGTACAACTAAATTGCAGCTATTAAAAGCCCTGGCCCTTTCAGAAGCATTTGAAAACCAGGCAATGAAATAGATTTGTATTCTCTTAAAAAACCAGGAGCAGTATGAAGTAAAGAAAAAAAAAATGGTACCCATAAGCCCTTTGCTTTCAAATTTGGTCAATAATTTAAAGTCAATTTTGAAAGATTCAGGAGGGGATCTAATTTCAAGAATGGTTGAGAAGGGCTAGGAATTAACATCTCATTTTATGTGTAAGGGAGCAATTTTGAAGCTCTTAATTTTTTTCACCTTAAAATTCATCGGGTAAGCGGTAGAATAGGAGATGGTGACGAAGGTGCATGTAGTTCTTGTCCTCCCAGGGGGGGGGCTTTGGTTAGACCTGTCACAGGGGCACTGCTCCAGCACTCTGGAAAGTGCACATGTGGGTTTGGAGACAATGCAGAGAACTGCTGAGGAAATTTGCAGCCAAGAAACAAAAGCATGTGGAGGCTTTGGTAATGACTTCAGAGAGGAAGTGAATCCTCAATGTGTATCTCCTGGGACATGGAAAGAGCAAGACCTGGCAGCATCATGTCACAGACCTGTCCTCAGCTTGTGTCTCTTTGGTGAATACCAAGACAAAGTTGTGCATCTCGGGTGAGGCCAGGGCAGGTGTGAATTTCATTGCCTATACAACTGTAACTATTGAAAGCTCTTGAGAAAGAAAGTATCAGAGAACACTAAGAGATCTCACAGCTTCAGAACAATGCCAAGAAAAATGGAGAAGTGGTCTCAGAGCTGGACAGGGGTGCAATGAGGGTGCTCCGAGGTCAATGTCTCCTGTGGGCCTTGGTTTTATCAGCTGTACAGAAGTCAGAAGACATTTCAGAAAAGGGTCTGATGGTGAATGGTTTGGGTTTTGCTCTTGTAGTATGAAAGGAGTTATAGTTTCCATTAAAATTTTTATTTACAAACTCCTAGATTTTGCCCAGGCCCCTGAATTATAAAATGAGAATAATAAGGATTTCCACAATGTTAAATATTTCGGGGTTGAGATCAAGGAGGGGAGTTGATAAAATTTTCATGTGACATTGTGTACCAATTAAAATATTCTACACGACTGTCCATATAATCTAGAAATAGCTGCATTCCTCTGGTTCTTATTCCATTCCTGGTAATTCCCTAGATGAAATGTCTCAACCCATTCACCCCCACTACTCTCTTTGGTACCTTATTCCTTCAATTCTCTTCCCTCCAGTATCTCAACCTCCTTCTCTCCATTGCTTCTTTCAGTAGAACAAAAAACAATGATCTCCATCTCCATAAGCTTTTATATCTACTTTATTGACTCAGCTTCAGAAACAGCATCTGTACCCATTTCTCTACCTCCCTGCTCAATGGCTTAAAATTCCTAATAGTTAACTGAATTTTGATAGTCTTGACCAAAATTAATAGATGGTTGTCAATCATTAGCTAATAGGACGCCTCTTCTCTAGCAATGGAAAGTGCTGACACTCCTTGAGACCCACTCCCCACCTGGCTAGCCACAAGAAGCCAGCACCTACTGTCTACGGTAGCCTTCCAGCCATTTCACGCCCCTTTGTCCTCCACCCTCAAATGTTTCCTCTGATCACGTCTCTGCCCTGAACCTTCTCTCTATTTATGTAACAATTTATGCAACAGAGGTCTGAGAGTTCACAACCTTACCGTTTTAATTAAAGCCACAGGCATGAATTATGGACTGATGAAAACTGAACTCATTCCCCATCTTCCAACCTGCTCCGCCCTCCCAGATCCATGGTCCCTCTTGATGGAACCGAGCATCCACCTACTAACCCAAACCAGAATACTTGTGTATTCTCTATTTCTCTTCTCTTTCAACCCACATTTCCCCTGGGTGGTCATCTCCCGTCAGTGTAGCTTTCTCACATCTTACAAGTGAAACCAATGAATATGTTTTGATTTTCTTCGGGCCTGTGCTCTCAGGACAGTAACATCATTGAGTACTCCCACAGACAGCAGCCCCCACTTCTCTGAATTTCAGAGGTGCCACTCTTTCCTCTGCAAGCACCATTTTTATGACCTGTTGTGTCTCCAAGTCTTGCTTCATCCAGCTACATGGTTTTTAATTCCCACTTAAATGCTTTAAGAACCAAATGAGAATCTTCAGTCATACATTCCCCCTGAGCATCTGACCCCTCCACCCAATACCCACTGGTGTCTCCATGAAGGTATCATGAAGCCCAGGACAACAGCCGTAGTTTGGGACTGCCTGCCACACACCTCCGGTACCTCTCCTTCCTCTGAAACACAGCTCCCTTCCCTGTGAGGAAGCCACTCTAGATGATGGGGTACGGGAAAGGCAAACCCCAGCCTCCACCACGGGACACAGGGCAAAGCCGGGCCAATCACAATCTTGCAACTCGTGGGGTGTGCCCCTCGCAGGAAAAGCCGCCTTGTTCAACAATCCCTAAAAACACACCCACTGATGACTCTGGAGTGCTTGAGGACCCCCACATTATGACATAAACCTGAGTCATTAAGTAATAGTCATTCAATGTAATGTTTTCCAGCTGTTTCTCCAAATACAAAGTAAACAAGGGAACGGGAAAGGCTCGATCACTTCCCTAGAAGGTCATGTCCTGCCAACCTAATAGTGAGCCTTGAACTTCAAGCAGAAGGGAAAGATTAAAGCATATTTAATGTTTAGTACTTAAAATCTGACCAAATCCTATAATAAAGTTAATCTGTAAATGTGTGGTCCACCAGAAAGAGCAAACCCTTCCAATCAGATGGGTCTAAGTTCAAATCACAAGGGTCCCATCCCTTCATGGTTAAGTGACTAGTTTTCCCATCTTTAAAATGAAAATCTTGAGGGATCTTTAAAGGCATAAGTCAGGTGACTTATAAAAAGTGCCCAGGACAAAGTCAAATTTTCCATAAATATAGAATAGCAAAATGGTAGCAAACAAGAGAGTTTAAAGAAAGCATTTTTCTAGTTCTGCTGAAAAAAAAAATCTAAAATCACCTGAAAGTGAAAAAGAGAAAGGAAGAAAAGTTGATGACATGGATTCATTCATTTGACAAATAGAGTAAAATAACTGAGTAAGAATCAAACAAATTTTAGGGCAATAATTTTTGTAGAACAGGATGACCTAATCTCTCTTTGAAAAAACAATGACAATAGAAATCAACTTCCTGTAATGGTACAAAGAGTTTCCTCTGTAGCACACATCTCCGACTCTGAGAAGACAGAAGTTTTGCCAATCCTCTCTGCTTGAGGGACAAACGCAGCCCAAGGAAAGACCCAAGCCCTTGATGACACAGTGCACCATCACTAGAGAAGGCTTTAGACAAATCTAACAGCCCTTCTGAGCCACACCATGAGACTTGACCTTTATGCACCATCCCAATTTCTGATCTTAATGCTTTGCTTGGTAGTTCACATCCCCTTACCCAATTAAATTCTTCCACCTGATTATTGAATAGAAATATTCCAACTATCTCTTTAAGGCTATGGTATATAGAACACAATGAATAAAACATGCAATCCTGAGCCTGGTAATGGAGATCATATGAAAATAAAAAGTAACAAAAAGTAGTACATTTGTGACACATGCACCACTGCTACTGTGCTAATTCAGAGGAAGGGGAATAGCTCCACATTAGAGTAGAGGATCCAGGGTCTTCTCAGAAGATAAAGAATTTGAGTTTGACTCTGAAGATTGGGTACTATTTGATAAGGCAGAAGAGAGGAGTGACATTTCCAATCACAGGAGGACAACCTTTGCATCTCACAATTCACTTCACAGTCATCTCGGATTTTAAGGTTATGATGAAACTTTTATGACCAATGACCCTAACAATAAAGTGTCTCAAGACAGGAGTGCCTTTTTCTAATTTGTGCAATGTTATTTACTACCTACGTGGCTGTCTCTCTACCAGAGACTGAAGAAAATTTGACTACCTTAAACTTTACGAATAAGTGTAGGTGTATGTATGTGTGTGTGGGGGGGTCTTCTCACCCTCGTAACAGGACCTCCACACAATTCTCAGTGCCTGCATAGTCTGACAACCTCAAGACAAAAATTTTATAAGGTGGTCCCTCGTTGCTAGTGTCCCAAGAAACCTGGCAGTAGCAAATATAAATTCTCTATGGAGGAATCTACTTCTATCTAGACCATGGGAAGCCCCACAGATAAATACGCTAGTAACTAAATTTATACAAAGGCACACGAAACCAAGAACCAGCAGAAATCACAAAAAAAGAAAAAGAAAAAGAAACAAGCAGATCAGCGAAGACTTCTGACACGAGAATAGTCAAACTCAAAATATAAAATAATTGTTTTTAAATAAAATTAGCAATTTATAAAATTTGCATGAAATATGAAACCATTAAAATAAGGAGATATGTTAAATAACTAAGTAGAACTTTTAAAAATAAAAACATAGAAAATAATTGAAATTTAAAACACAATGGACATGTTTATTGACAGACTAGACACAGCTAAAGAGATAATTTATGAATTTGAATACAGAATGTGGAAATTATCTAGAATAAAGTAGAAAAGACACAGATGGAAAATTAAGTGAGAGGTTAAAAGACAGAGGAGGATGTTGAAAATGTCTAATAGATTCAGTTGGATTTCTATGAGAAAAGAAAAAGTATGAATTAGAGGCACATATGAAGAAATAACTGCAAGGTGCTTTCTAGAAACGAAGGAGACCAATATAAAGGTGCAGAAGATCTAATAAATTCAAAACTGAGACATTAAAGGACCTTCACACCTAATATATCATAGAGACACTGCAGAACGCCAAAGTCAAAGAAATCTTTAAAGTAGTCAGAATGAAAAGATAGATATCTTTAAAGGAATAAAACCAGTTGGATTCTCAAGAGCTATAACAGAATTCAAAATCCAATAGAAAATACCTTCAATGTGATAAGAGAAAATAAATATCAATTTGCCATCAGTACTACCTGAGAAAACATCTTAAAAATAAGGGAGAAATAAATGTATCTGAGAAAGGAATGTTCTAGACAGTGGGCAGAGTAAAGAGGAGTGCTAGGAGGTGAGAACAGAGAGACACCTTGGAGGCAAATTATGGCTTGCCCTGGTATCCACCGGTTCCACTAAGAGTGAATTAAGAAAAAGACTTTTAATTGCATCTGGAGTGAATATTTAGTGACTTTTTTCTTCTTGTTATTATTCTGTAAACAATACAACTATTTACATGTCATTTGTTAGAAGTAACCTAGAGAAGATGTAAAGTACACGGGCGGCTGTGCACAGGTTACATATACTGCTGCGTATATAAGGGTCTTGAGCATATCCACAGATTTGGGTACCCATGACAGGGGTGGTCTGGAACTAATCCCTCACAGACACCAAGGATTACTGCAAGTGGGGGAGGGTTATAGGCAGTTTTAAAGACTCAGCTCTTCCACTGGGAAAGTTCAACAGCTGGCTGAGCCCTGTGTTGCTGGGGGTATCCAGGCACTGGCTAGATGGGCTACTGCACTGACAGCTTGACAGTCTGCGTTGCTGTTCTCCAAGACACCATTCAACCTTGACATCCATATCTGGGCAGAACCGTGATAGACAAATACGGTGAGTTATTATTCTGGACTGAATATTTGTGCCCTAGCAAAAAGTTTATACATCAAAGCCTAAAATCCAATATGATGATGTTTGTAGGCAGAGCTTTTGGGAGATAATTTTGCAAAATAAAGAAAAAAGAAAAAAAAAACACACATGAGAGGGCCTAGAGTACCCTTACAAGAAGAGTTTTGAGAGAGAGAGAGAGAGAGAGAGAGAGAGAGAGAGAGAGAGAGAGAGAGAGACTCTCATGCACATGCACAAAGGAAACTCGTGAACACAGCCAGAAGGTAGCCATCTACAAGCCCTCACTAGGAGCTAAAGAGGCCAGCCATGATCTTATACTTCTCAACCTCCAAAGTGTGAGAAAATTATTTTTTGTTTAAACCCCTCTACAGGATTTTATTATGGCAGCCTTAACTGACTGTGTGCTTGGTTATTCTACCAACTGTGATTTAATAGAATATGTTTCAAGATAGTAATTGCCAAGCAAAGTCTAGGAGAAGAGGCCCCTGAATCAAGCAGCACTGTGCTGCACTGGGTTTCCAACAGCTGCGGGTTCACCAAGCTTTAACACCTTTGAAGGAATTTTGAGGCTAGAAAGTATTGCATGCTCTTCACCTTTAAATATGTACCTGTAAAAGTTCAAGTTGAATAGATTTGGGGAGTGTGATATTCAAAACTTGGGGTCTGGTGGTTACTTATATTAGATGGAATAACTAGCTTCTTAAATGTTTTTTTTTTTTTCCATTAATCTAAGCCATGGAAACATTTGTTCAATTCTCATGGAAAAAGCAAAATTTTTGTTATGTACATTTTTCTGCAGCACATCTTGGTTATTTTAAATGTTTGGTGTACTGTTAGACAGATTTATGTATTTGCAGTAAATTTAACTCATAATCAGAATACCATGGAATATTGCTGCCCATCAGGCTAGATCCACACTTGACAGTGGACTTTGCTTGTATCTCCCATTGCTTCCCGACCACAACCCTCAACTCCAAGCAGCTCTTTCTTTGCCCCAAGGATAGCAAACTCCTTTACGAGGGCTCTTGCTCTTGTCCTGGGCCCTACCATGCGCTGCCTTGCATTGACCCCAGGCTTTGATTGTCATTGCCAACTCAAACTCTTCTAAAAAGACTTCCACCACAAATCGTGTGTGCTTCCAACAAAACTGAATGTTCCTCACAAGTACACAATCGGTCATATAAATCCCCCAGAACTTGTACCTCTGTATTGGTAGTGACTCTAGAAATCTTTGAGTTGAATCTGTCTGGACCTTATAAATTACCAAAAAAGAACTAGCAGAATTGAATATCAGCTTAAAAGATCATTTTCTCTTTTGCATACTAAGCCTATGGAAAGCACATCCTGTTCATTTCGGCCTCAGTTGTGGACTAAAGGCTGACAGGTCATCCAACTTCTCCTGTTATGGGTAACTTAAGGGCACCTGCATAATGGGCTGCTTGGAGAACTCTCTGCATGCCCTGGCAGGGTGCCTATCAAAGCACAAAACCCTCTATCAGGGCATCTCCAAGGGGACAGAGCTGTGCTTCCTTCAACCACAAAGTGCCCACTTACTCTCTTGCCTGAAAAGATGGCAGCAAATGATGGCCAAATGAATAATGCTCACATTCACTCAATGCTGATCATACGTTTGACCCTGTTCTGGCTGCTCACTATGTAGTAGTTCAGTTACCAACTCCAAGGTAGGTAGTGTTGTCCCAAAACCTATAGATGGGGAAACCAAGTCACAGCAGCATTAAGTAATCTTGTCCAGACACATAACTGGAATGTGCCTGGTCAGTCTGTTGAGCTCTGGAGTTCATGTTCTTCTGCACAATTCCATACACACATCTATAAAGGACATGCTATGTTACCCATATAGCCCACGAAGAGATCTGAAAGAGGAAAAAAAAAGTGGGTGGGGGAGAGTCTTTTGCAAAATAAAGAAAAAAGAAAAAAAAGCACACAAGAGGGTGCAGCAAATGTAAGGGCAGTCTGGGCACCAAATAGGTTGAGTTGCAGACCTGGATCTTAACTGCAACCTCAGGCAAATTGCTTAATCTCCCTAAGCCTCAATTTCTTCATCTATAAATTGGGCCTAATTATAAGCTCCCATTACTGCTGATGAGCAGCAGAACTAGGCGCAACCCCATAATCTTTCTGTAACACTGTGGTGCCACATCCTCCACAAGATTACGATCCTTTACAATTGTGGGGGAACACCAACGCTTGCTTGGCTGATGCCTCGTCAACTGTACCCTAAACCAGAATCTCCTGGTCTCGCCACACCTGAAAAGTCTGTTCTGAGATCATCTTCACGTCGGCAACTGGACTCACTAGATGATAGCCAAGAAAGGCCCTCCTCTTACTAGTGAGCAGCTCAGTGAGCTAAAGGCCAGTCTTCAGAGCCTTCCTCCAAGGGGTCACGAGAATCAGCAGCCCCAGATGTCAAGGAGCCCTTGGTCCAGAACAGCACACCACTTCCACACCCAGAGAAGCACGAGGTCCCTGAGTAGGGCGTCCCTCCCCCAAGCCTCCTGGAGTACGGTTCTACAGAGGCAGGACCCTTCGCTTCTAGCACCCAGGAGCTGCAGATGGCCGAGAGCCTCACCCCAGCGGCCCTGTGAGGGCCTGGAAACCGGGCAAAGGCTCCGCTCAGAGCATGTGAAGATGAGTCACCCAGTGGGAAGTACCTCCTGCTATCACCCTGCCCAGTTCCTCCGTGGAATGCTGCAAAACACTCCTAACTCCTCACGGTGCAGCCCAAGGAAGGCTGTTTATAAAATGAAAGTTAATCAGAAGGAAAAAGTGCCTAGAATCCAAGGAATGCAACCATCCGACAGTGCCTGTGGGAGGCCTGGAATCACGGCTCTGCCCCTTTCAGGACTCTTCAGATGTCCTACCCTTCAGCTCGAGGACGGCCAGATAGAGTTTTACAGCTTGGACCGTAAGAGACAGGAGGATCTTCATCCCTGGTCTATTTTCGTCACTGTCTGTGTCATGCTCCCTATAAATTATGGGATATTTTTATACATTCCATTACTTTTATATTTATCCCAGATGGAATATTCTGCTCACAGAGGGGGATATGGTCATCCCTTTCTGCCAAACACTGAACGTCAGGCATCCCTTCACTTCCACTAGAGGATGTGGCTCTGCCACTCACACCTAACATCACAGGTATCTCTGGCCTTCCCAACTCTTCAATACTCAATTTCTTCAGTATTTGGACCTCTCTGTGGGCAGTTTCTCTTCCTAAGTGGCTTAAATTTATTTTGACCCCAAACTGCCCTTTGTTCTAACATTTCAAGATCTGGTGAGTACACATAAGATCACAGATCATTCATTCCCCTTCCAGATTTGCACTCTTCTGGAATTAGAGGTTAGGTACTTTGAAATCATCCTCCACAGCAGCAACTCTCTTTCCACTATTGCTTAACATGGTCCTCTGCATTTCCTCCAATTCCAGATTATCGCTGTGATGCAGTAACCCAAACAGCTACAACACAGCCTCTTGTTCTCAGCATGCTTACTGATTTAAAAATCGAAGTGAGAATGGTACAGTAATGTTCAGGTTTAAAAGCTTTGTGTCGTACGATAATAGAGGTGACTTAGTTAACAATTAGTAATGGACAGTATTTCCCCTTCATGAGAAAGCCTCCTGTTCTATTATTTCCTTTTTTTTTTTTTTTCTGAGAGAAAACTTTCAATTCTGAAGTGAAATAGCTGTGTCTGCTAAGTGGCCACTGTGGTGTGTATCTGAAAGTGCTACCTGTCCACTTTCTATCCTTTGGGAATAGGGGCCAACAGATTTGGTTCTGTGACCGTCCACTCTGAGCAAAGCAGAGAGGGTGAGGCCATCGGCATGGGTTAGCAGAGCTGCTATTATGCAGTGGATATGAGGTGCCCCCCAAAGTTCCTGTGATGAAGAAGGAACACTCAGAGGTGAAATGATCAGATAACCAGAGCTGGTAACCTCATCAGTCCATCCTGGTCTGAATGGACTGACTGCTGGTAACTGAAGGAAGGTAGGGTGTGGCTTCAGGAGGTGGGGTCTTCTCTGCAGCCTCCCCTGTCCCTCTGCTTCCCAGGTGCCATGAATCGAGTAGCTTTCCTCCACCGCACCCTTCCACCATGATGCTCCACCTGACCTCAGGCCCAGGGCAATGGAGCCAGCCAGCCACAGACAGAACCTCTGCAACCGTGAACCCAAAATAAACTTTCCCTCCTCTAAGTTGTTCTTGTCAGGTATTTTGGCACAGTGATGAAAACCTAAGACAGCTGCCAGGTTCTCCACCCACACAGGAGGCCGCACCACACAGCCAGCTACTCAACCACTCCCAGGAGAGAACTTGGCTATCCCAGAGGCAGAAACCCAAGAATCTGCCTTCAGTGTTGGGCACATCTGTAATGATGAAAGGAAAAGAAAAAGAACCAAAAAATTCCAGCTCTTCAAACGCCTGGAAGGGGATGTAAAGAATGAAGTGGGAGGTTCTCTGTCTATGTATCTATTATGTTTCTCATTAATCATGATCTTTCTGTGTCTATGATGCCAAAAGTCCCTCCAAACAGTTGGGAAAACATTTCTATGCAACTACATCAACATGTTAAAAGACAACTACTATCCTGAAAATAGATTTTTTTCCATCTTCCCTGTCTTAGACTCAGGCCTGCACTTACTGTATCTTAAGTTTATCTGCTATTATTGTTCAAGGGTAAAATAGTATGAAAACTCTTGTTTCCTTTAGGAGATTGTATTTTCCTTTAACCCCAAAATCTAAACACAGAACTTACTGAAAATCACTCACGGCAAGCTAATGTATTCGGAGAAAATCTTAAATTTAAAAGAGCTATTGACTAAACATCCTACATTTCCCCCCCCCTCCCTCCTAGGAGGGGTTCCTACCATGGGCTCCCTTCCAAATGGCAGGCCATTCTGCTTTCACAGGCTGAAGAGACAATCCTGGAGGCTGCGAAGGCCTTATTGACATGCCAGGCATGCATGGCAAGAGATGCTGGCATTTCTTTGAGCTTTCACAGCTCCAACCTTGGGCCAAGGTGTACAAAATGGTTACCAATGGGGGATGGGGGAGGGAGACTGGGGGAAAATGTGCATTACCTGAAACAGCTTGGGAAAATGTGCACTACCTTTCTGTTGTACAAAAAGTTTCAATTCATCAAGAAGAAATCAGGTATGAGAACCGATAAGGGCCAAGCCATTAATTCAGCCTCCTTCCTCCTCCTCCTCCTCCTCCTCCTCCTCCTCCTCCTCCTCCTCTTCCATACTCCAGTTCTCTTAATGTTCGATGTGGTCCTGAAAGAGCCTTCCGATCTGGGTTTGAGCAGACATTGGTGGTTTTAAAACAATAGTCAAATATCAGATTTTACACAAGACTAGAAATGGCACTCTCCTCACAGTGAATTTCCAACTACCAGTACAGGAGCCAAGTCCCAGCTGGCCAGGGCACCTCCACAGCCAGGACACCCTCTGCACCCTGCCTGGAACCTGAGCCATCACTCAGACTAGATCCTTGGACATGGAGCTATTTTGTTCCCATTACCTCTTCATATGGACATACTCTCTCCAAACGTTCCTCGGACTCACATTTATACTGAAAGCTTTTTTTTTTTCAAAGCTGTAAATCAAAGACCAGAATGAAGACATCACTGTTTGAACAGGACTGCTGGATAAAGAAATGGCATTGTCTTCGAACCACCCAGATGGATCCATTTGGGAATTCATAGAAATAAAAGACGGATTGCTTTGCAAAAAAAATATTCACTACTGAATGGTGTTGAAGAAACCCGTGGTTCTTTCATCCTTTTAATATAGTACTTTAAATAGTTACAAAATGTCTATATAGAGACAGTTTGCCTCCTAAGATGACACATAGGAGCCAACCCTCAGCAGAAAGGAGCAAGAGAAGGCGACTGCTTCAGAGATGCCCAGACTATGAGTGGACATTTGATGGAATGAATGCTCTTTACTCATGGCCTGTGTTGACATCTCCCTGCCTGAGGATGACTCACCACGCCTCTTCCCAACATCCAGCCTTGGGAAGACCATTCGTCACTGACTCGCAACCCTGGGGCAAAACCACAGTCCACCCAGCACAGAATCTGGTTCTGCCATCAGCACTAAGGATGAACTGGCAAGCCAAGAGGATAGGGTCTCCTCCCCTGTTAGCCCCATGAAGGACATGATTTTTCCCTGGTACTCTGTCTTAATACATTATGTCCAGGTGTGGGCTCCTTAGATTTGGAATAATGAATATGATTTCGATAGAAAGAGCCCATCCTCCATCCATCAAGACCTGAGACTTCCATTTCCCCACCCTCCCCTCCCCACGACAAGGTCAGAAGGCCCATGCTCACCCAACCACATTCTTGATAATATTCTAGACTTCTTCTCTCTCCATCTTTCATCTTTCCAGTTGCAGTTTCTTTGTCTTCTTAGATTTTCTTCATGACAGCTCTCAAATGACAGTCTAGATTAGGTCGTTTTAATTCCTTTTGGAGATGTTTCAAATTGTTTGCTTAGTTTAACTCTGGGCAGCCTTCTAGATCCCTTTAGTTGATGTGGACAGCACAAGGAGGTGCTCGCTGCCCTCCTCGGTTCATGGACCAGGTCCCCACGCTGGAGGAGGAGGGACAGGTGTTCCATTGAAGGTTCCCCTCAGTTCCAAAGCCCAAGTCAGAGGACTTCAGCAGGCAGCCCATAAAACATCAGTGCTACAGGAGCGTTAAAAGGCATCCAGCCATTGCCCTAACGACTAAGGGAATGGGACCCCAAGAAGTTAAATGACCTGCCCCAGACCCCACAAGGAAAACCCCATCACTTCTACTACTTCCTGTTTTGGCTACTTCCTCCAAGTTACGGATTAATATTTTCTCCTCAAAACACACATTTCTAGTCCAGCTTAGTACAATAAGTGCAAAGCGATGTAACTGTTAATTCTCACAACAAGGAGAACAGAAATGAATAGCAATGAGAGAGTCCTACCGTGACATCACCTTTGAACAGTCTGATGGATGGATGTATCCAGAGGGCAAGGCCCTTAATGCAACATGATCACAAGATGACAATAAGGTAAAGGTTACTGAAACTCAAAGCCTAATGTCTCTGCCTCAAATGAGAAGCACTTTTGAAAAGCTGAAAAGATCATTTGCTGCTTCATCAGACAGAATGTGAAAAATCATAGGCCATAAATCACTATAACTTACAGCACAGAGAACAGAATGTAAGATTATACCATCCATATATTTTCATTATGAGAGTATTAAACATTGGTGAGAACTCAAAAATTTGATAAAGCATGTGAAAAAAAAAAGTACTAAACCCTATGAATGATCACGGAATCCCCTTCAACTAGGTATTTTAAAAGGAAATATAATTAAAACACAGAGCACGACTCCTCTGAAAACGAGGATAGTAAAATTGAACTGAAGAAGCTAAACATTCAAATATTACAAGAGGGTGAAAAAGCATTAAGAAAGTTAAAATCTCACCAGCACATATGCATCTTCTAACTTTTCCAGAGGGAGAGGAAAAAAAACTTGCCGCAAAACATAAAACATGATAATCTATACAATTAAAAATAGTTTTAACAACAGTTTTTTTTTTTACTCAAAACTGCAAAAAAGAAGGAGTGAAACTATTCTAATCTCATCGCTTCTTTATAAAGTAATGTGAGAAATGACAGCTCTTTCCTCTATTCCTTCAATGCCACCACTTCTCTGGAGTCACCTTAGGGATGTAGTGTGGGGGCAGTCACTCCTCGGCTGATTTCTGCACTCACACAACACCATCTCAGGCACACATTCACACAATAAGTCACATACAATTTTACAAAAAGAGGCAAGTACTTGATGTAAATCCTCAATTTGTGTTTTCCTCAATCTATTTTAGAATTAAAAAAAATTAAAAGTAAATAGTAAGTTGAATCTTTTAAGTAATAAAAAAATAATCTTAATTAATTACTTCACAAGTAAACTCAAACCCAAAGAGTTGTAACTGCGTAATTCTAAACTGCTAATCTATTTTAAATTGGAAAATGACAAAAATTATGCAGAGTAGGAATGCCTTCTTGAATACTATGAAATCTCTTAAAACGATGCAAAAATAATTTAGGAGTGACCAGTGATCCTGGTTTAGACTTCTCTCCAAAATGTTTGCTTGGAAAATCATGGATGATTATCTATTGACTATGCAACAAATTCTGCACAAAGCAACAGACTGAAATTGCATTAAAATCAGAACACTAAATGCACATAATATATATAGCATTGATCATATTGAGAACATTTGGAAAATCTTCACAGGGTCTCAATTTAGAAGACTTCTTCGAGGTCGGATGCATGTATTCTA
This sequence comes from Urocitellus parryii, assembly GCF_045843805.1. Classification (NCBI taxonomy): domain Eukaryota; kingdom Metazoa; phylum Chordata; class Mammalia; order Rodentia; family Sciuridae; genus Urocitellus; species Urocitellus parryii. The sequence continues at coordinate 48,044,320 of NC_135544.1, forward strand.
TTAAAAACATTTTGAAAATTTACCACATATCTTTGAGAAAATAATTTAACCATTTAAAATTTATTACCTCCCTTTCCCTAATAGTAGTTTGGATAAATCTGCAAATGAAGGCTCTAGTCCCATCCAGTGGATCTGCACACAGGAGGGAAAAAAGACACCCCCCACCACCACCACCACCGTTTCCAGAAGGAAGTGACTCTACCCTTGGTTTCATGTATCCTGGTATAATAAACTTCATTCTGAGGCGACGGGCACTATCACAGACACCACAAACATGGAAAGCATATGGGCATTCCTTATTTGTCAAGCCAAATGAAAACTGTAAACCTTTTCTTTCAAAACTTAATTCTAATGTTGTACACCATCCAAAGGCCCCTTGGGAAGTTGAAAACAGAGCTTCTCAATGCAACTTGAAGGTCAGTCCTCCATATGTTACCCAAACCTAACTTCTAGCTTCCTCTCCCACCCCTCTCACCTGCATGTTCTCGAAGTCCTACCCACGAACAGCATGCTCTCCCTCCAGATGCCTCCTGACCCTTGCCTTCTGACTTTGTTACCCACCCCCAAACACCTGGAATATTTTTCTCTTGTATCTACCATCTCCCCCTACCAACATTTTCATATTTCTGTGCTCATTATTGTGGCTCCTACTCCAAGGATGTTCACCTGCCCCCAGGTCACAGGTAATCACTTCCTCTTTTAAATACTCAATGATGTGTCTTTCCTACTCATCCTGAGAACTGCTTCCGTGCCCATGTTCCCGCTTCTGAGAGCTCATGGGCCCTTGTATCTGACCTCTACAGCTCCCTTCAGTGCCTCTGAAGTACCTTATAAAGAGCAGGATCTCAAAACGCATTTTCTGAATTGAATGATCTGTTATGTAATATCCTGTTTCCTAAAAATCAATCTGTATCTCTGAATAAAAATTGTTCAATTTCAATAGCAGAAGGTTATTGCAGCCACGTCATATCCTGAACATTTCACTTTGGTTTATTAGTGTTTTAAATATTAATAAGAAAATGTCATTAAATATATATGTGCATACATATATAATGCCTTCTAAGGCACTCGACTCACTGCCCTATATAATTCTTTTACCATCTCCAAGGCGTCAGAAACAGCATTTATTTTATATAGGGAAAATGAAGGATCAATCAACTAATAAGCATGTGATATCAAAGGTAAGACCAGAACTGCTTAGGCCCTATTGAAGAAAAGAGAAGTAGAAAATAGAAACGTTCTTCTCTAACAGCTTGTCATTTACTTGCAGAAAAAAAAAAAAAAAAGATAACACATGAGACAAGGAGAGCATATGTGCTTCAAGTATTTCTATGGTTTCTGACTTAAAATAGATTGCACCAGATTCTGCTTGGCTCCCAGCAGTAGTAGCTTTTGGCCTCTTTGGCTAAGATCGGTGGCAAACATGGCTGCCCAGAAGCCCAGCTGTGCCTGATGATGAACCGAGGGTGTAGCTCACTCCATAGTTGCACAGGAACTCAAGGGGAGGACAGGGCCAGAGTCCCCACAGAAGACCACAGAAAGAAACCAGGACTCAAATTGGCAGTTAAGAAATCACTGAATTTGAAATGCTAACCTGGAAAAATATATCATAGAAAGGAGACAGTAGATGCAGGGCTTGGGGCCATCCTTAGCATGCCCAGTATGGAGTGCGTGCAGAATGAGTCTGGCCTGACGGGTGCCGGAAAGAAAGAAGGCAGAGATGGTGGGTCAGTAAGTAAGAACCCAAAACTCGATGGTGAGCCAAACCCAGCACGGGCCCACAGGTCCCAAGACTTCTATGGCCAATGTCCTCTGCCTACACCCAGAGGGCTTGACTCCTCCCTCTCCGGTTCTCTGTGCGGTCGTTTCCAAAAACGACTTTGTTAGATCATTTGAGGAACTCATATATGCAACAAAATCTTTTTAAAGCTTTTTTCCCCCTCTTTAATTCCACAGCAAATCCATGTATATCATAGAAAATAGGTAAAATTAAGAAAAGTTTTTAAAAGATAATAATAATGGCCATCCATATTATCACTTAACCATATTTCATTTATTTGGCAAGCAAAGTAGTAGTAGTAATAATAATAATTAATAATAATAATAATAATAATAATAGCCATCCATATTATCACCTAATGATATTTTGTTCATTTGTTTATTTGGCAAGTACCATTTCAGGTCCTGCTAAGTATGTACCACAAATTGTTTGAGATTTTGGGGGCCACCTCAGTAAAAATAAAATAGAGAAAAATTCCTGCCCTCTTATAACCTGCATTTCATCAGGAAAAAAACAGTAAGGGATGGTACAAACAAAGATGTTTCATGGCGCGTCTGAAGGTGGTCAGCATGAGGTGCTGAGAGGATGTGGGGATGGGGGGTGCAGGAGTGGAGACGGGGTAGCCACAGATTTCACCAGGTGGTGAAGACAGGTCACGCTGAGCATGTAGCACACTGAGATCAGATGGTTTTCTGAGCTTTTTCCCACTTATTATATGATGAGTATGTTCTCAAGCCATAAATGTTCTTTGGCAATCTGACTTTTAATGACCCCAGAGAATTTGGCCTCCTGAAGGCCTCATGTTAATTTAACTGTTCCGTTCTGTGGGGCAATTAGATTTTTCTCCTTTTTAAAAAGCTATTACAAATAACGTTTCTATTTTTCTTTAGAGAAATGTGAAGAGGTGGAATTGTGTTGACCTTGGTATACTTAGTGTTAAGGCTCAGGATATACTTGAACTACACATGGCAGCAGTAACTTGAAGCAATGTGCTTAATTTTTTTTTCTCCCTCTCTTTCTGTCAAGGTTCTAACCACCCACACATGACAATTTTTTCATCAGGCGCACACAACTGCTCTGGCTTTTCCATCTCTTACACTATCAGCCCAGCTGTGTATCAGAAATACTCTATATCAGAGAGGAATTCCTCCCCAGACGCCTACCTAGCACAATGACTGGTACAGAGAGGAACATGTAATAAGTACCCATTGGATTAATAAATGAACAAAAATGAATGAGTACTCATAAAACATTCTGCCTTTCATAGAACCAGGGAGATGCTTGGAACTTTTCCCTCCCACTAAGGCTTCCTTTTACCAAGAGCAATGAGTCATATCTCAGGCATATTTAGCATCTTCTTAACAGGGCTGCAAAGTATTTCCCTTAATGTGTTTAGGATGCTGGGAACTGCCATACAACCTGGACAGCTAAAGAATACTACTGACTATCGGGAGTCAGTAACTATCCAAACAGCATGTGGGGGCAGCCCCTGAAACACCTGCATGATTTTCCCTCTTTCTAAAATTTAAAAGATGACAATTATACAATGTCTTACTCGAATGAGAAATATTTTTAATAGTTCGTAAGCCATTATTCATCTTAAATTCCAATCATAACATGATTCAACTGCTGCTCTTATCAAAAAGAAATTTATTTTTATACTGTTACATAAAGAGGGGGAGACCTAAAAATGATTTGTATAAAACTTGGCAAACAAGAAAATACTGTACTCCAAAAATGCAAAACAAGAACAGGATCCATCAGTTCTTTCATCACCTAAACTGGTTCATTATGGGGCCGTGCCATGGAGTGATAATAGTTTCATTGCAGAGGCAACAGGAAACTCTGGGTTGTAAGCACTTTACTTCAGTTTATAGTCCCCAAATCCTCCTTCCCCATGTCAACTTTCAGAAGTTGGCAGTAAAACCAGAAAGCAACTCAAAAGATTTTTTTCTCTCTCTCTTGTTTTTTTTTTTTTTGGTAACAGGGGTTGAACCCAGGGGGTGCTTAACCACTGAGCCACATCCCCAGTCCCCTTTATTTTATTTTTTAATACATCTTTAAATAATTTTTTTTTATTTTTAGAGACAGGGTCTCACTGACTTGCTTAGGGTCCTCACTAAATTTCTGAGGCTGGCTTTATACTTGCGATTCTCCTGCCTCAGCCTCCTTAGTCAAAAGATTTCTTAATTTATAATGTAGCCTTAGGAGGAACAAGAAACAACATCCTCTTGGATTCATCAGGCATGAGAACACCCATCCTGAGGTGATACCTATCCTTTCTGTGCATAACCCAGGTGGCCACTAAAAAATGGATTCAGATGCAAGGGGACTTGGGGTTTCCCAGTTTAAGTATTTGATCTGCACAATACTGTGTCTTCACCATCACCAATGCCTGGGCTTCAGAGGCGCTGAAAGTGAGGGAGGCCAGGATTTGAGCCAAGCAGTGACTGTTTAAAGCTGCCCCCATTCAGGTAACTCTGTGTGACAGCTCTTCACTCTGTCATTTATGATCACAGGACCTGGTCACAGTAGAACAAGGTGACAGGAAGAATGAGGCCAAAGTTGCTGTGTATGAAATGGTCTCTACTGGCTTCCACAGGGCTGTGTCCCACTCCTGGGTCTTTAAGACTTACTACGGGACAGAGGGTGAAAGCTGGGCCTTTCCACCTTTGATTCCCATAGCTAGCCCTACAAATGGTCCAGTGGAAACTAAGCAACCCAGTCCAAGCGCGTAAGACTCAGAAATTAATTCATGTGCTTCCACCAATGCACTAAAACTCTGTGGCAGAGAAGGGCTTTGGGGAACTCACATCCGAGAACACTCACTGCCATAATAATTTCTACATTCCTATTTTAATATAGTGCTTCATTAAAAAAGAATTAGAAGTAACTTCACCAAATTCTCTTTTGAGAAGAACATATCATTTGTCTTTCAAATCACTCATTCAATAAATATTTACTAAGTCCCTACCCTATGCTGGGCACTGAAGGTTACCCAAAATACAATACTGAAGAAGTAAACACAAAGAACTCGTCCTCAAAGAGCTTTTGAAAAATGTCAGGAAGCACACAAATGTACAATGTGTTCCTTCTGATGAGTCTATAGTGGGCTATAAATAATGCCCAATAAGAGGGAGTAGAGAGGAAGTAGGGAAGTGGATTTCTGAAAAGAAGATATTTGAGCAAGATGTGAAGGTCGGTGAAAGCAACAGCCCTGCAGATGATAGAGAGGCATGTGAGGCTGAGGCAGAAGAGGACCAGGACCAAGGCCTGAGCAGGGGACAGGAAGAGAGTTGAAGAACAGGCAGAGCTGGGACCTGGGACCCGTCAGCTGAATAAGGAGAGGTGTGGGGAAGAGCAGGAATGAGGGGGCCAGGCAGAGATCACCTGCAACCTTCCCAGTCACTGCAAGGACTTTGTTTTACATAAATAGGGAAAGAATAATCACTGATGGGGGTCAGGGAGTCAACAAAGCTCAGAATGATCTGAACCACTGTGGAGTAAAGAACAGATGAAGGGGAAAGAGTGAAAGCTGGGAGGGCAGGTAGGAAGTGATTACAGCTCTGCAGAAAAAAATGATAACAGAGATAAAACTAGAAGATATATACATATACACACATGTGAATATATATAAATATATATCTCAGATATTTATTTTTTAAAAAACAGCAATCAGGAGTGACTGTCTTCAAGAGCCGTGTGAGCAGAGAGGAGTCATGGGTGACAGTAAGGCAGTGCCCACAGTTGAGGTGGGGGAAGACCATGAGAGGGGGTTGAGGTCAGGAGACTATAACTCAGCCTTAGATGTAAGAGTCTGAAACATCTATGTGACACCCAGAAGAAGATGTGGCGTTCTGGGAAGAGGTCCAGGCAAGAGATATCAATCTGGGCGTGCCAGTAAGGCATTTAAAGTCATGGAACTATCACGGTGGTCAATGCCCACACAGTCTTCCTCTCTCAGATTACAATTAGAAACTTGACAAAACACCAAAGGCAGCTACCTGTGAACTAGGAAAAGGAAACAAAATCAGGCAGATTGTGGAAAGGAGTCAGAGGTTGGGAAAATGAACTTCAAAGGGGTTAATCTCAATATCTGTCCAGAAAACATGATTAGAACTACAGAGAGCAGAGAGCTAGAGAAAGGGATTTCCTAATCCTGTGTATGACCCCCACCCCCAATGAGTCTCAGGTTCACCCATGAGTTGCACATGTGCAATGCAGACCCAAAGCAACATAACAGAGATCTGAGAACTGAACTAAGGATTATAAAGCAAGGTCCAGGTCTCAGACTAATCCCTGATGGTGCAAATGCAAGACAGAGCCAAAGCAGAAATCAGAGACTTTGAAAATTAATTGACACTATGATTTCCACCCATAGAGGGCAAATGCTAACCATGTTGATTATCTGCTTTAAGACAAGGATTACAAAAGGACCTAGCACTTATGCAATACAATTTTCCCAAAGTCCATGACATGTAAAATTACTCAATGTACAAAGAACTAGGGAAACATGATCATTTCCCAAGGGAAAAGATGATCAACAGAGGTCAACCCCAATAAGATCTAGATGCTAGAATTTTCAAGTAAAGTCTTTACAGTAGCTATTAGAGTCATGTTCCTTATGATTAATGCTCTAGGAATGAATGGAAAACTGGGCATTCCCAGCAGAGAAATAGAAACTATTAAAAAAAAAAAAAGAAGGAGAACCAAAAGAAAATTATAGAACTGAAACTAAATTATCCAAAATCCAAACTTCATGAGGTCATCTCAGTAGCAGAATGGAGATGCCAGGAGAGAAAAGTCAGTAAATTTGAAGATCAACAGAATTATCCAATTTGAAGAACAGAGAGAACGAAAAACGAAATATAGTACTTTCAAAAGTTCCTCAGGGACTTGAGGAACCATATCCAAAGATCCATACATGTGGTTGTATGTAGCATGAGAAGCACAGAAAGAAATAAAGAGCAAAATTAAATATTTAAAGAAATAATTCCCTGACCGAGGTAAGAACATCTTTAACTGAAGAGAGAGAAAAGAAGGGACCCAACCACTGAGCCTGGGCTGTCCAGTGTTTAGAGACTGGCAAGAGGAGGAGAAACCAACACCACAGAGGAAAAGAACAGAGAGGCTGATTCCAGGAACCAAAGGAAGAAAATCAAGGAGACAGAAGCGAACCCGTGCGTCATATGCAGCTGCTGAAGAAAATATGAGAACTGGCCCCAACCATTGGATTCAACAATGGAAGAGTTGTTAGTGACCTTGACAAGACCCAACTGTAAAGTGATGGGGTCAAAATCCAAACTAAAATGAATCCAAGAAACAAAGGAGAGGGGTGTGGATAAATGTCTCAAAAGACTTCTCAGTAAAGGAGAGGAGAAAATGGAGTGGTCGCTTAGGCAGAAGTGGGGTCAAAGTGCATTTTTTAAATATGAAAGACATTTCTGTATGTTGCTGGAACTGGCCAAGTGGAAAGGAAAAATTAATGATTCCAGGAGAGAAGGATCAATGGGAGTTATGAGAGGGGCCCAGATCTAAAGTACAGGAAGGAGGACCGGACTCTGACAGGCAGATGGATAAGAAACCGGATTTTAGCAAAGAGGAAAATCAATGTCTACAAGGACATATGTAGATAGGCTGTAGTTTTATCATTTAATGGCTATATACCAATGGTCTTCAAAGTGTCTATCTTCATCACTGAAAGATAAAGCAAGGTCACCAGTTGACATGAGGGAAGGAATTTTTGAAATCTTGGAGGTTTGAGAAGAAAGGAAAAGTCACTGTGGAGAGCGACAGCATCTGGACTAGGGAGGCAGAGACATTCAACAGGGATTTGGATATGATGCCTTTGTAAGGAACGTTAAAGTTAACAGATGATTAGGATTTTTGAATTGTCTTGAAAAACATTATAACCGACTACATGCTACTTACTTGCCTGATAAGCACATTTCCTAAATAATTTCAGGTGTTAGGTAGTGGCTAGCAATGAGCAGTGAAATGTACGGCAAGGTCACAGGTTTACTTTAAGTTACTCTTAAAGTTGTCTTTAAGCTTCTGCCGAGGCAGATGAGTAACTAATTTGTAGACAATAACCTTTGGAAAAACATGGGCACACAAACCTGGAGGATAAACGAACAAAAGTAAAAGAGATAATGGGGGAGTGCTTCAAGACAGAAGGATTTGTGGGACTAACTTTGACAGGACCCATAAAGGTCAAGATAAAGCCATGTGTCCTACTATCTCAGACAGGAGGACTCTTTAGTGGTGCAAGGGCATTTAGGTAACTTCTGACCTGCTACTGACGCCAATGCCCACATTAACATAGGACTGACTTGTAGATGAAGCCCCCTGGATCAGGATGGCCACCATGACAATTCTGGAGAGGACCAACTAAGGTAAAAAACTCCACGGCCTGATGTAAAGGAGGATTTGACACCTGATTGGTAAAGAATGTGGTCTCCAGTTCTCCTGGGAAACATCAAACAGTAATAAATTTGGAAACAGCATTGTCTCCTCTGTTGTTCTCTGCTCAGATCTCTCTCTCTCTCTCTTTCTCTCTTTTTTTTTCTCTCTCTCTCTCGCCTTATTTTGCTTTTACTTTATTTTCACATCACCTCCACTCTACTGTCACTTATAATGAAGCTTTCTTGCATGGCTTTTGGCATCTGACTTTAAATTTTCTTTCACTGTAACACAAGAAACGAGGTTTGGAGTTTCAGTTCCCTGCTTTCTTGGGTCACAGGGACTAATCCCAAATTTTAGGCGATCACCTTCATCTGAGACAAAGAGGTGTGAGAGCAACTTTGTGGCCTAAAGAAAATCATAAGGCATGAATTATCATGAAATACCTAATAAACAAGCAAAATCAGGAGAGGGAGAGGGGAAGTCCAGATCAGGAATTCTTCAAATAACCAACAACAGAACACAAAAGTATCTCAGAAGAAACAAAGAAGGGCAGCTCAACTTTGGAAAGTTTTCTCATTCTGTCTTCATAGCTGAGCAATGACTAGTTCTAGTTGAAGTAAATACAATCGGGAGCCCAACAGAAAAAAAGCAAATAATCCCCAGGAATATTCCTATGTCCCCAGCTGACTAAGTAACCAATGGTGTTGAGGAACACGTCCAGGAAAAAGCCTCCGAAAGGACTCAACATCGCCACACCACCAAGAATCCAAACCAGTTCCCCTAATGGAACAATTTTTTTAAATCTTTAAAATAAAGGGGTCCGGTATCGATTGAACCATGAAGGAAAGAACTTCAGAATGTGAAAGAGGTTCTCTGGAGTAATGGAAAACACCTCCAAATTAAAGACGTGGCCCCAGAAAGGACAAGGAAAGGAGCAGACAGAAAGAGACCCCGGGCAGCGGGGAAGAATTCCTGGCTAGAGTGACAACTCCCATGACAAAAACCACAGCCTAGGGATCCTTACTCAAGGCCAGGCCCTGGACTGGGAACTTACATGTCCATTGTCAGGTGATCCTGATAGAAGGGTTAGGAAGGGCACATCACGATCTCCACTTCACAGGGAAGGAAGCAGCCTCACGGGTGTACTACAGAAGACAAATTTCCTGCAGCTCAGAAAAACAGTAGTCATTATTCTATACAGAACGCTGACAGATAAGGAAATTGTTGCAGAGACATAGAAAAAAATTCTTAACAATTTAACTCCAAGTGCAGATCAGTCACATTTGAAGGTACAGATGGAGACATCAGAGATGTTGATGCAGTGATCCTTGTAGCCATCTTTAAACGTTAAGAAGTTCTGTTTCTAACCGTTCTTCAACTATCCCTTCACCCTGCACACACAGGTAGCCCCAGCAGCATGCGTTGTGTGTGGCTTGAGGCCCCTACGCTGCCCCACCTTCCTGTGCTGTTCACCCCCAAATGGTACAGGTGCTGACTCCGAGCAGAATGAAATGGCCCTTGCAGGTTCTGAGAGTAATAAATGAGGGCAGGAGCAGAGATCAGAGGCTGGTTCCGGACAAGAATCTGTGTTTGGCTTTAAATTATTTTACATTCCTGATCTCAGTTTCCTCATCTACAAAATTGAGGGAGGTGGACTAAAAGCATAGATCTTCAGAGAAGGAAGAGGCACATCAGCTTAGATTCAATCCACGTTCTAAGTCTAGTGGACTCAGAGGACCCTTCCAGATGCAAAAATACTAAAACTGACAACCACAGAGAAGCATGTTTTGTTCTGAAAGTTCACCTGTAAATCGGTGATTAGGAAGTAGAAATACACTTCCCTATAGAAATAATGTTGCTACAGATAATTGGTTTCCATGTCAACCCACAAAAGCCTTCCTAACTTGTAAAATACCTGAAAACAGTACTATCATTTTAATACCACCAAAGTTCCTTGGAATGCAAACAAAGTGTCTCCCACCTCCCCGTAAAGCCCCTGAAAGTGTCTTCCACCTCCTCATTGACCCTTGAAAAGCCATCTAGAAGAAAAAAGATCTCAGACAAGCAAAGGAACAAAAAAATAAAAATGGAAATTAGGAGGCAAGACATACTTGGGTGAGGTGGGAGGTAAAGACAAAGAATGAAGACCAGCTCAGCAGATGTGTGAAAGCACAGTCAGGGAGAGGAAGGAGAGAGGGTACCTTCCATCCTCCACATCTCCCTCCCGCTTCCTGCCATTATGGCTGACTCCTGTTACCACCAGCACTAGAACTGGAAGCCTAGGGGACTGAGAAGGAGAGAGGTCAAGGACAGGTGCAGGATTTGCCCACTGGGTTCTACATCAGATGAGTAGCAAATATTTAAATACACTGCCCAAATTCAAAAGCAATAAAAGGGCATTTCTCTCTTTTTTTTTTTTCAATGTTATTTTTGGTGCTAGGAATAGAACCCAGGAGCACTGAGCCACATCCCCAATCCCTTTTTTAATTTTTATTTTGAGACAGGATCTTGTTAAATTATTGAATCTGTGATCCTTGAACTTGTGATCCTCCTGCCCCAGTCTCCCAAGACAATGGGACTACAGGCATGTGACACCACACTCTGCCAAAGGGTGTTTCTGAAATAACAATTTGGTACATCCCAGGGCCCTTGTGCCTGGGGAGCTGGACCTCACCCTTCTAGCAACTTGTCCCCTTGGATGTAGTTCCAAGCTCCCACCCTCTCTCTCCACCCTTCCCATCTCCAAATCTTAGGCTGGCCAAGAGGCTGTGCGTATGGCCTGGGCATTCTGCACAGAGGTCCCCACTCCTGCCTCCCCTCTGCACCAGGTCTGTGGGACAGTAAGTGCAGAGATCTCCCAGGATGTGCCCATCAGACCTCACCCTATCTTCTGGCCTCACTATAGTCACTAGGACCTTGGTCTATTCTTTTGAAGATAAACCACTTCACTGGTTTGGACGAGAGAGACTATTTGTAGTGAGTGGGGAAGGACCTGGGACCTATTGTTACAGATGTCTACATATACCCCCAGGGAGATGCTGGCTAAGAAACTTGAGGCACCCAACAATCCTAAATTTGAATGTAGCTTTCTAGGTTGTGATGAAGGAATGTATCAAGATGGGAACCTGGAAAGAGGTTTATAGACAGCCTGCCTTAAAGCTTGGAAATTTACAGATACATGGTACATATGTCTCCACTGGTACTCCTGCCCCAGGCACAGTCAATGTTAGGAGTGGGCCTGTCTCTCCTCTCCCTGCCCCACCAGGCAGTGTGCTGAGAAAGGAATCAGAGGATTTGCTAATGAGTTGGCAAACTACCTTCCCTCCACCTAGGAGCTCTTCTTAATTAGAAATAAAATGCCTGGCAGCACTCCCCCCAACAGAAGGTCCTCCCAGTTTCACACCCATTAGGCAAAACTTCCCTCTTCCACACACCCACACACAGAAGATCAAAAGGAGCGCTCTTGCCGTCCTACAGCCCCAGAACTTGCCCTTTCTCAGTTCTCCTTAGCACTCACTCCCACAGTTTCCACCAAAGTACTTAGTAAGGCACATGGGGTTTGAGAGCCTACAGAGGATGTTGCTACGATTTGAAACAATATTTAAACAAAAAGAGTCTAAATCACAGGTGAGCCATAGTTTCTCCATGTGACTCGGGGCCACACTGCAACACAGCCTGAGTTCAGTGGCTGAGCTCCTGGACAAGCCTGTCTGCCTGCGTTGTTTGAGATCTGGTTTTTAGCAGCCTTTCTGGCAAGCACCAGTTAGGAAACACAGTCAGGTTCTGCACTGGGAGGTGGGCACTGCAGGGAGGACACCACAGGCCCATAGCAGATCTCTGCCAACAAACCTGGATGAAGCCCCACACAGATGAGCTTGTCCTGTACACAACAAAAAGCAGGTGAAGCGAGTCTACCCTAAATATAGGATCCTTTTAAACAACTCTGGGGATCATTCTTGCCCCTCAGGCAGGATGGACAGGGTAGCTGATAAGCAGCTGGCTCTATCACAGGGCTGCAGTTAGATCAGGGTATGTGAGTGAGTCTGCGCCGTGTGATTGACACTCTGGCTTCCGATGCCTTATAATAAATCTATAATGAATTCTACAAGTTCTGTGCATCCTACCTGATTTTGACCAATCACAATTACTATTCAGAGTCACCAGGCCCTCGACATCTGAAGTTGTTATAGCATTTTACCAAAATTTTACATTCAGAAACCACTCCAAAAATGAGTTTCAAAAAGATAAGCAAGGTGAAAAAAAATGTAACAGTTAACAAACTATTAGAATTACTAAAAGAGTTTGGTAAGGTGTCAAGTTCTTTTTAAAAAATAGCTTTTCTGCATACCAATGACAGCCAGTTAGAAAAGATTATGAGAGGGTGGCATAAGATCCCTTTCACAACAAAAATAAAAATAACTACCCAGAATGGAACATACAAAAAAAAAAAATTGTCTAAGAGACCAAAAAGCATAGCAAGCACTTAAAAGGAAAATGGGGTAAAGAGATACCATATTTCTGGAAAACATAAATCAATATTAGATATATTTCAAGTCTTTATAAATTAGTCCAAAATAAAAACTAATCCAATTAAATCCCAACAGAATTTCTTTTTTCTACAGCTTGGCAAAATAATAATAATAATAATTCTTAAGATCCGGAGCAATAAATATGTGAGAAGAGTCTGGATGTTTTTTTATTTTTTTAATAAGAAAGCTATTGAAGGAAGAATCCTCTTTCTACCAAATATAAAACTGTATAACAAAGTTTAATGATGGAGTAAAGATCGATGCAACTGAACAGAAAATCAAGAGGAGGATCAAAGTAGAAATACATAGTAATTTAAAATCAACAACAACAAAAAAAAACACATGAGTCAGCAGATGGCATTGCAGCAAATGGTTAAGACTTGGAAAAAATAATAATCGATTAGATCTCTACTCCAAAACAATCGCCAAATTAAACTATAAGTCTGACACAGACAACACAAGAAATGACAAAGTCATAGGAAGAAAATGCCAGTGAATATTTGTAATAGCACCTTGGAGTGGGTCAGGAATTGCTTCACTGCTATTGGGAAGTGATTCTCCACATCCCCAGAAGAGAGAAGAGAAAGGAAGAGATGCCTCCTTCCCTGGACATGCCCAGTGCCCAGTGAGGCTTCAGCAGAGGGCCCCTGGCCCTTGGGAGTGCAGAGCATTCTGGGAAGGAAGGGAGAGCCCGTTCTGGTGAGGGAGCCTTTGATGTAAACTCTCCTGGTCAACTGTCTGAGAAGACCTCCAAAGAAAGACAGGGACCTGATTCAGTCATTGCTTGACTCTTCTTTAGATATTTTGAAGTTTCTCCTTGTAAGTAAATATTCATTTATGTACCTAATTTCATATGCATAGTTTTATATTCTTTTTTGTAAAGAGAAACCCAAATTGTCTCAGCTTCATGCTCCACGGGACCTGGATCTGTCCCTGCCCCCACCCTTTGCAGATATGCTGCACTCACAGATGTTACACACAATCCATGTTACTGCAGCAGGAACACAGTTTGGAAAAGTCACTGCATAACTTCACTTGTAAAGCACGCACATTTATGGTGACAGTTAGGAGCAGAACCTTTGAAATCTGAAGTCAAGAAGACCCAGAGAAAAGGTCTAGAAAAATATACATAAAAGTGGTTATTTCCAGTGGCAAGATAATGAGAGTTTTTTTTCCTTTGCTTTTTCTTTGTATTTTCTGTCTTATCAGCAATGTGCACATACCGTTTGAGAAGAAAAAAAAAATGGAAAAGGTTATTTGAAGATGATTCTTATTAGGATTAATTTGCTCTTAAATTAGTGTTAAAAGGCTGTTTTTAAAAGTGTAATTTCAAAGTAAACTATCTAGAACTGGCAACTTTAATGTGATTTGGGGAGCTGAGCTCTTTGGCTGTCACATGGGGCTGGAAGGGCTGAGGATGGATTCAGACAAGGTGAAATAAAACCGCTGTCACAGCCCCTAAGAATGGGATGCTCCGTGACATATGAAAGGGTTACATCCCAATAAGTCCATTGTGAGTTGAAAACATCGCCAATGAAAATTGCGTCAACTGCCCCTGACCCACCAAGCACTCTAGCTCGGCGGCACAGTGCCCTGTGGTGTGTTGGTTGCTTCCTCCATGATGATCAGGACTGATGGAGCAGCTCACTGCACTGCACAACATCACAATGGGATCGAACCACATTGCACTAGCTCAGGAAAAGATCCAAATTCAAAAAAGTACAGTTTCTACTGACTGTGTATCACTTTCGCACCATCATAAAGCCAAGAAATCCCAAGTTGAACCATTTAAACTCAGGGACCATCTGTAGATCATGCTTCTTGGCCTTCTTTGCAGAACTTGGTGTTGTCTCACATGCAGATTAAATGTAAGAATGTTCAGCCTTCCCGCCCTTGATCTCCAGGTGATGGAACTGGGCATGAACCACATGTCCCCAGAGAGCTCAGAAGAGGTTTGTGGTGGTACCTGCTGCCAGGTGGCAACTGTCCTTGCTCAGACATGCTTCCCCTGCAACTCCTCCTCTCAGTTCTTCTGAATCTGGTGGTGGGTGTGATGTTTCAGTAAAGGGTGATTTATTGCAAGCTAACTTCCACAAAACCAACCCAAACTAGTGGGAAGAGGTGGTTTTGGAGACCACAGTTTAAGTTCTACTTGGGCTAATTAATAGCCACATGACCTAGGGCAAGTCACTTAATTCCATTGAGAGTATTTGATCACCTGCAAAAGTGTGGTAATGGGATCTACCAATGCTTATATATCAAAGTTATCACGTACATACACGCTCTGGGGATGAACTATGGAGGGTCCCACAAGAATAAAACCTTCAGTGATGACAGCCTTTAGAGCAATGACTCCACAATTAATTGTTTTCTCTGGGCTAATGGGAAATGGCAAACATTGGTGGTAGGCTTTGCTGTTTACCCAGGACACTAAGGAGGATCCCCTGGAAACAGAACCAAAAGAGAGTTAGAGACAAGTGGCAATGTGGAGGCTGCATGGGGTGGTCTCTATGTCAGTCAGGAGTCTTGTGATAACAAGGGATAAAACTAATACTTGCCAGTTTTAGAACAATTAAAATAGCAAAACATCATGACCACTTCATTCACAGGCGGCAGTGCTTTGGAAGGTCACAAAAGCTCACCATGGTTTTGGGAATAACACTGCTGCTGCTGCTACAAACACATTTTTTCCTCTGCATTGCTTGCTCAAGAGTCTCCATTCCAGAGAGATGTATTTGACTGGCTGTTCCAGCCACAGCAAATGCTTGCCTCTAAGACTACAAATAAAGGAGAGTCCCAGATATGAAATAGCAACAGAAAATAAAAATACATGTCCACATGCCACACGCAGTTCATGCATGAACACTGACCACATCATAACAGCTTAGACAGGGGCTGTTATGGTTTAGAAGTGAAGTGTGCCCCCAAAAGCTCCTGTGTTGACACGGGAATATTCAGAGGTGAGACGATTCGATTATGAGAGCTGGGACCTAGTGGAGCCATTCTAGTTTGATTGACTGGATGGTAACTGTAGGCAGGTGGGGCAGGGCTGGAGGAGGTGGGTCACTGGGACATGCCCTGAAAGGAAAGGTGCAGCTTGCAGCTTCCCTGTGGGCCCTTCTCTCTCTCTCTCTCTCTCTCTCTCTCTCTCTCTCTCTCTCTCTCTCTCTCTCTCTCCCTGCTTCCTGGCTGCCATGAACTAAGCAGCTGTCCCCCACCACACCCTTCCACCACAATGTGCAGCATTGCCTTAAGCTCAAAGCAATGGAGTTGGCTGACCATAGACTGAACATCTGAAACCGTGAGCCCCAGATACAAGTTTCCTCCTCTAACTTGTTCTTGCCAGGTATTTTGGTCAAAGCAACGAAATGCTAAATAATAGGAGCTTTTTGCTCCCTCTCCCTCAAGCTCTACATAGTGTAAGAGAGACAAGACGGCAAGGACATTTCAGGAGAGTAACAACCCCAGAAATGGATAACATCAGCCCAGTAACCACCATGGAAAAATAACAGGGGATACTCCAGGAATCATGGTTGCCAGAACAGACATGGGATTCACGGTGGGTCACACTCTCTTCCTTCTCTAACTCCCCGTCCCACTTGTTAACATAATGTCCATCTCTCAAGCTTGGCACAAAGATTTCTGTCTAGGACAAAATCATATAGAACCATGAAAGTAGTATACTAGGAAATGCAAACCAATGAAGGTTTGTTTTTCAGAAATCCTTCTATATTATTTAAACATTATTATGGTGGCTTGTATATATCATCATTGTCTTTAGGAACTCTGTATTAAGAATGGCAGAAATGCACACAGGATAATTATGTCTGTTACTTTTGCTCTGTCAGAATGCAGCAGACATTATCAAGGGCTCTAAGCTACCAGCGTGCTTTTATTCCAGATTGGAATCCTAAATGCTCCTTGACAAATTCCTCAGCCAAACATTTAAGCATCAGTCTCTATGTATCATCATTTAGCATACACCCTTCCTCTACTAAGTAGGAGCACCTAGGAATTACACATAAAATTTTCCTCATCCTTTGTTTTCATTATGAGCTTTGCTTTAGAAAAGAGGGTAGTTGCTCTGAAAGAGATGCTCTATTGAAAACTATTAGACACTTGCATATCATGGCAATAATCTAAGCACATGGTGGTGTACAGACGTTGTACAAGTTATTGAAAGTTGAAATTAACTAAGCAGAAATTATTTTCATATAGCAGTTAATTAGCACAAATTATAAACTAGATTACATTACTCTCCTCGTGTTGTATGCCTCAGACCATTACCACACTAATATGAATAATTCCTGAAATATCTTCAACCATTTCTCATGTGTCAAAGAAAATTTGGCTTCTAAAGACATGCAGCTTCAGCAATGAAACTCCATTCGCTTATTATTTACTCTAGTTAGTGGTTTTTACTCCTAAGAAAGAAAAAGACTATATAAAGAGAGTACTGTTATTACTGTGTCTATTACAACTGTAGATCACAAACCAAAAAAAAAAAAATTATTGCAATTTTTCAATTGTTGACACTTCCAGGCCAATTTCTTGTATAAGTCAAAAAATGGGAAAATGACTGAAGCAGATACTACATGACCCTCAAAGGAGAAACAAGGTTTCTGAGGAAATGTAAACACACACACCGGCCCACAAGACTACAAATAATCAACTCTTTACATTTCTATTGTGCTTTCCAGTTTACAACTCTTAAAGTTCGGAAAGTGCTTTACAAAAGTGATTCATTCACAACCCTCAACTCACAACATCCTCCAAAGTAAATGTTCACTCCTCACTAACAGATGGATAGCTAGTTGTAACTGTGAGAGAAAACAACTCTGACGAGATACCTATTTAATCCTTGAGACCCTCAGTGGGATTTTCATGAAGCCTTCAAAGCCTGAGGTCATTCTGTGGGCTGTTTTGCTTCAAAAGGCAAATAAAATTCTTTGGTACAGTCTCTGAGGTCAGGGTGATGAGAGGAAGTCATACCCCTATGGAGGTCACTAGGGATGGAAACAGCATCCATCAACACAGGGACACATTCTACAAAACATCTCCTTGCCAAGCAAAGGGCTACACCCTGAAAAAAGGAGGAAACAGGAGGTTGCAGGTAATCCCAGAAACCACATTAGAATTCTCCAGTTGTAAAGCAAATGCTTATCAAGTGTCTTGTGTATGCCACTCCACCAGAATGCCTGCACTTAAAAAACATATGGAATAGAAATTAAGTCACATAGCTGAATAGGAACAGTACCTCCTTATACTTTGTATTGTCTCCTTCCCTTCACCCTATAAATTCTCTCATCCTAAAAAACAACAGAGAAAAAGAAATACGTAACAAAAGCTCTCTTGGCCCACTAGTTGCCTCTAGTTGTTGCCCCCTCTACTTGTCTCAGCTAAGCATTTTGAAAGCACTGTTGATCTCTGCTATCTCCACATCATCATCATCTTCCAATTATTCCTGGTAGGCCAGAAGGCTACATACACTCCAAAACACTGCCCTTGCCAAGGTTACCCACGTCCACCATGTGCAAATCTGATGAACACTGTTCAGCACTAACGGGGCCAAGACTGATTCCATTTGGCTATGTAATTATGGATATCAATGCAGCTTCACCCTATCCACAAGTGATCAAGAGTCTTTCCATTAGAAGCCACAGTTTGATAAGTTAAATGTCAGAGGCTCCTCACGGGGTGTGACAGTTTTAAAACATACCATCAAATTCTTTGACAGGTCTTTTGTTCTGTCGCCTACCATCCCCTCCCCTTCAATCTGAGCCCACCAATATAGCACAGCAGAAATGATGTCATGTAACTTCCAAGGCAAAGTCACACAAGACTGTATTATAGCTCTACACCTGCTTCTTTGGGGACAGCCACTCTTAGAACCGGATTATGGGAAAGCCCAGGCAGCCATGGAGCATCTTACATGAAGAGGTCTATTTGGAGAGGAACCGAGACCCCTGGCAATCAGCCCCTGCTGAAACTCCTGGTCTGCAGCTAGTGCCAATTCCACAGCCATCTTGGAAATGGATTCTCCAGCACCCTGTTGAGTTACCCCACCTGACACTGAGCCGCAACACAAGACTTTTGTGCCACTCTGTGCTCTAATTACCTATTCTGGAACTTAGGGTAAGTGGCTGTTTGGGGAAGGTTTGCTATGCAGCAATAAGTAACTGATATACAGGGCTATGTACGGCTCTGCAAGCCTCTGCTTTCTACAGTAAAATTCTAAAAGAAGAGTGAGAATTTTCAAAGTATTAAACAATTAAATAACACTTAGAAGTCCCAACAGACCAAACCAAAACGGAGTCAATCAGGCCCAGGTTCCATGTCTCCAAACCAAACTAAGTCGTTTTTCTCACCTGCCCTGAAATCAGGAACGATGACAGCTCAATCCCCTCAATAAGCCAGTTTTATCCAACACGATAAGGAAATCCCCTCTGCTCTAGCCTTCATAAGGAAATAAAGCTGAAGGGCCCTGATGTTGACCAACCCGCTGGTTGTTTTATGCCATTTCCTTGTTCTTGCTCAGGCGACCTTATAAAAACCAGCTCTTCTGCCATGCCCAATGGGAGCCTCTTCTCCATCTTGGGATGAGATACTTCCCAACTCATGAATCACGAATACTCAAAGCCAATTGGATCTTTAAATTTGTTGAAAATGTGTTTTTCAACAAAACTCATATATAAAATACAATACTGTATTTTTAAAGTCAACTGAAAAATCACAGGCATAAATTTACCAGACTCTTAATAAAACTGTGCTTTAAAGAAGAGGTTACAAGCAGTTATTTTCTTCCTAAAATTGATTAGGCAATTAATACCCTTGGGATCAATTTTTAAAGTCACAGAAAGTGTAAATCTACCTCTTTAACTTTCAGAAGGCAATATTAACTGAACGTATAGCCAAGCAAGTAAAG
Source organism: Urocitellus parryii (assembly GCF_045843805.1). Classification (NCBI taxonomy): domain Eukaryota; kingdom Metazoa; phylum Chordata; class Mammalia; order Rodentia; family Sciuridae; genus Urocitellus; species Urocitellus parryii. Next base: position 48,063,959 of record NC_135544.1, read on the forward strand.
CTGTTTTTAAATCTTTATTACCTAGTTTAATTATGTGCATTATTATAAATTCATCAACTCTAATCTAATCCAGGTCTCAGGACATAGATTTCCCTACTTTGAGTCTTTTTTCCCCCTACTTTGGATCATAATTCTCTGATTCTGCAAAGTTGGTAAGATAGAAGCTTCTGTAAGTATGATATATGGAAGTATTAAATAGTAAAATAGCTCCCATTTCTCCTAACACAAAATTAGGCTACAGTTTACCAAAATGAAAAGCTAGAAACCATACATAAAACAGATTTTCCCCTCTATAAACAAAGCCCACTGGCAATAAACTACATGAGATATTCAAATTTGCTTGATCGTAACACTGCTGTTTAAAAATACATGACTGAAATTCACATTTGCAGTTTGCAGATGGAACAATAAAGATACTCTAAATTAATAATTAATATATGATTTAAATCCAGTAGGGAAGGAGATGGTGTGTTATACACACTGTACACCCTCTTTATCCTCCATGCCCTAGGTCTTCCTTGTTCGATAGGTAATTTGGGAAATTAAAGATCAGGAATGAGGAAAAGAAATCAGTACTCTGTGAAGGTCATTGGCCAAACAACCATCAGTGTGGGGAACTGGCTCATCTTAAATTTCATTCATTTATTCTGAAACAAAATGCTAAGCAACAGGCTTAGTATTCTTCCTGGTGGGGAAGCATAGAGGCCTGAGTGTGAGGCAAGTGCCCCAGAGTGCAGGCACTAGGCTCCAGGTGACCAGCTGGCCCCTGGAAAAGCCCCAGCCAGATCCCTGCCAACCATGCAAATGGTCTCTTTCTGACAGCCACTGAGCAGGACTTCGCAGTCTCAAGGCCTCAGACCTCCTAGCCAGCCCCAGCTAGCGGGGGCATTTGTACCAAAAAGTAAAGGACCACAAATTGGACCCAATTTCTATAAAAATGTAACCCACCCATTCACTTTCACCCAATAATGCAATTTAAGACCTACATTCACTAGGGCTACGTAAGACCAAAGTACAAATTCCACGGGGGGTCAGTAGTCTGGTCCACTGAGAGTGGTGGCTATTTGAGTCAGCTATTTCATTGCTGCTGCAACCAAAAGAACTTACAAGAACAATCAGAGGAGAAAAACTGGTTTGGGGGCTCATGGTTTCAGAGGGTCTCAGTCCACAGACCACTGACTCCATTCCTCGGGGCTCAAGATGAGGCAGAATATCATGATGGAAGGATGTGGTGAAGGACATGGTCAGGACATGGTCACCAGGGAGCAGCGAGAGCTCCACTCAATAAGGACAAAATATAGACCCCAAAGGCCCACAGCCCAGGGACCCACCTCCTCCAGCAACACTCTACCTGCCTACAGTTACCACTCAATTAATCTTTATCAGGCAATTAACACACTGATTAGGTGAAACCTCTCATAACCCAACCACTTCACCTCTAAACCTTCTTGCATTGTCTCACACATGAGCTTTTGGGGGATACCTAGTATCTAAAACATAACAGTGGCCATCCAGTCCTGCAGCACTGCAGTCCTGATGATGTTCCCAGCCTGACTATGAGAAACAGATGGCCTACAGGGACTTGGCCAACTGACCCAAACATCGACCTCCCACTACTGCTTTCTGGCCATGTGGCTAGGATGAAGGAACTTGGCCTCTCTGGGCCTCAGCTCTTCAGTTGTAGGAGGGAGATAATACCTGCCCTGAACAGTGTGAACAGCAGCATATCAATGCAGCGAGTCTCCAGGTAGGTCCTGGACTAGAAGTGCCATGCAGAAACCAATGAGAAATGCAAATCCCTAGGCCCTGCCCTAGACCCACTAAATCTAAATGGACTGGGAGAACTAAAGGGTGAGGACCTGCATTTTAACAGGCCTTCTAGGTGAGTCTGAGTCATACTGACCTTTGAGAACCACTGAGCTACTGTCTTAAAGCTTAGTTGCCATTGTTAGAAATAGCCTAGCTCATCCCTTCTCTGCAATGCAGATAACAATGTTCTACTTACAGTGTGTTCCGTGACTATCATCATGGCAGTGAAGATGGTGATAATGATGGGGATAAAAGTGGCAGTTTCTCTATCTAGAGTGACTGGAAGAGGGACAGGGACCAGAAGATGTCCTAATTCATGGCTGAGAATTTATGACTAACTCTGAAGAGTGTTGCTTCTATAGCCATCCGGGACATAAAGGCATAAAGTGAGGTGTTTTTAATGCAGAACTTTATTCTGTATTTGTCATGATGGAATTTTCCATCATTCACCCAGGAAGCTTTAACCATTTAAGGGGTAGCGTTTTGAGAATCCAGCCACTGAGACCTTACCTGGCGGTAGGAAGAATGCCTGGATCCTGAAAAGGACCCTCTGTCTCCACATCTGGCTGAGCTTCCAACAGCCCAAAGAATGAGCAGTCACTTAACCCAAGAAGGGCTCTGAGTAGATAGGGCTACAAGCCCAAGTCTTGGAAGACCCGGAATCTCAGGCTCTGGGTTCCTTAACATTTCATGGAAGCTGTCTCTCTCTCCCACTGGAGGAACCACTAGAACATGGCCTCCAACCAGCACACTTGCCAGGAGTGCCTCCAACCCTAACCTTCCTTGTGCCTATGTATCAAGCATTTGCCTGTTCGTTCTCTGATTCATTCCCTGCCCTTTACCTGCAAACTACATTTTCTAGATCACTTGCCAACTAGCTCCAGCTAGGTTTGGGTGGAAGACTGGGGAATGCAGAGAAAGATGGAGCCTGAGCATCTCCTTCCCTTCCTCCCTCTGCTGTTTATGACCTCCTCAGCAGTGACGCTATGGTTTGAATGTGCCCTCCAAAGTTCAGGTGTTGGAAACTTTCTCCCCAATGCAAGTGTTGAGGAGCAGGATCTTTAAGAGGTGATGAGGTCCTGAGGGTGGAGGAATGGATTAATGCTATGAATATAGGAGTAGGGTCATTATTGAGTGAGTGGGTACCTTATAAAGAATGAGTTCATCTCCCTTCCTTCTCTCTCACACCTTCTCACCTTCATCATGGAATGCTAGCCCCTTGGACTTGGACTTCCCAGTTGCCAAACCATGAGCCAAACAAATTTCTGTTTATCATAAATTATCAAGCTGGGATATTCTGTTATAGCAGCACAAAACAGACTAAGAGAGGTGGCTTTGTCTTTTTTTTCATGGTTCCAGCTCTGCCAGACAGTCTTCCGTCCATGGTTCCAGATGCTTCTGAGATCCTCCAAATATATCCAACTCTTGGCTTCTGGTAATACCACCACCTCCTCTCTCTGTTCCACCAGGCTTTGTGTTGTAGTGGCTTCCTGCTGTCATGAATCTCGGAGTGAAGTCATCCCTGTTTGGTTTGTTGGATATTTCAAAGATCATCATAACTAAGTCCCTGCATTAAGGTTATTCTGTTTGACGGTACAGGCCATGACTAATGCAGCCCTCCGTCTTGACCAGGTATTCCCTAAGACCTACCCAACTGACTCAGTTCCTTATCTGAGACTTTTCCTGGACCTGTCTTCTTCTCCAGGGAGCCCCTGTTCACTTCTAGAACTTTAATTCTTACCTGTTTGTGAGCAACCCGTTTTGACACCACCCATGTGACTGTGTCCTGACCCAGCGTAAGCCCTGTACACCTAGACTTGACACCCCTCCAACTCCCGCTCTCCTGGGGCCAGCCAACCTCCACTGGTACCTGCCATCTGACACTCCCTGAACTCAGTGTATACCGTTTTGCAAACATCTAAGTCAATTCCAGGCAAAGGGACATTTTTAACTTGAAAATAACTACATAACTGGCCTTAAACTCACCTGGTATTTTCCTAAGTTTCTACTTCTTTTTGGCTACAAAGGCACAACAGATGTACAAACTAGAATCAGAACACAGTGTTCCAGAAAATGATTATGCTCTTGGCAACTTCCCACATAAGTGCAGTAAGTACAGTATAATGACAGTCCTCCCTGGATGCTTCTTGTTTTGTAGAGAGATTGGTCCCATTTCAAGTCTTGCCTTCCAAAAGGAACCGTTGAACCATCCTTAACAACTAACCTTAGAAAGCTCAACTCTCTTAATTAATGTTTCAAAAAGTTAAAAAAACAAAACAGAGACAACCGCATATAATGAAGACCACGGTGTTGCTGATTTGGGAGTGGAGCCAGGACTGGCAAACACAGTGACTTTTCTAAGCCTCCAACACTATATTTATCCTTGTTTCATACTGCACTGTGGCTTTGGAAATATGAAATGAGTGCCCATGAGGTCTTCTAGAATAGGGAAGGGCATGGATTTCCTTAACTGTGAAGTGAGCTGCTGGAAGTGATCAACCACCTTAACACGGGCTTCTGAGCCCTTCTTCATTGCTCAGCTATTCCCAGTTTACCCTTAAGAAAATGCAGGCAGCTAACTGAGATGCAGCCATATCAAGGAAAGGAAAGATAAAACCCAGGCACAGTTTTGCAGGTTGTTTTCTAAAGCAACCCATTGCACAAATGTGCAAAGCACTGCATTAGTTTGTAGCAGACTTCCTGGGCAGCCCAGACGGTCTACAAAGGCACCATGTCTGTAACTAGCAGCCAAGATCCCTCTCATCCAACAAACCCTGAGATGACACCCGGGTGCCCACAGACCAGCACAGCCCCCCACCTAAAGCTTGCTGCTCCTCTGCTCGCTTGTATTCGGACACCAAGAGGTTCTAGTAACGTAATGGCACTGTTCATGGTGATGTAGGATCCCAATAAAATCTGCCTATATAAACATCAATCAGAATACATTGGTTCCTAAAACCATGGGCTTAATTTCAAGTTTCTACAGAATTGGAAATCATTTGAATCACAGGGTTTTAATTTAATTTGAACATCTCTTATTTCTTCCCATTCAAGTGCCTGGATGGTTTCATCCCTAAAAACCTAAGATGTGGAAACAAACTGGCAAGTTTTAGCATTTGAGTTTGGCATTGCTGGTTCCTGTCTCTGCCGCACCATTAACTCACCATATGACAAGAGTGTGTTTCGCGGTCTCTCTCTTGGCCTCAGTTTCTTCCTTGTACAATGAGGAGGTTATAAGGTCAAAGATCCCTTCCAGGTCTAAAATGCCCACATTTAATTGGCTGTACAAGTGATTCCAGAATAATAACTTAAGAGAGGCAGATTTAATTCAAGGCAAAATTAAAATATGATGGAATTTAAAAAAACACTGGCTTTTAGATTTCTAAAATTATTTTAGAGGAAAGACTGTGAATTTAAAAGGAACAACAATGTCAAGACAAAGGAACATGGGTGATTTAGAATCGCCTCCAAAAGTGACTAATGTTTCACATGATGTAATGCACGTGTTTAAAAAAAAAAAAACAACTGGAGTCAAAAGCTTCTTCCTTCAGTACAGAAAATTTTGTAATATTTCTAAGTGATCTAGCCTGACAGCCTTTGAGGAAGAAAAAAATCAAGCACTGCGCTGCGTGAGATTTCCTTCTGTCACCAGGCCATTAGAGCTAATGAAAAACGATGGCATTGTTAAGAGTTATTTATAGTTTCTTCTTAATAAAATGAAAAATGAACAGGAAAACACTCTGAATATAAATTTTTAAAGACTTTAAAGACCCAAGACCAGTAGCAAAAATATATGTGTAGACACAGGCCTCCAAACAGCCTTTTATTTATTTATTATTTATTTTTTTATGTGCAGGAAGGATTGATGAGGATAACTGCTGAGCTTTCCTTTCTCCCCAGCATCATGAATAAATAGATGTCCTGTATCCCAAGCCACTGCCATCAGGAATTTTGGATCCTGACAATAAAAAAAAAAAAGATTCTATCTCCAATCCATTGTAGTTTCTACAGTTTATACTAAAGAAACACTGGCTGACCCCATATATTCTAGGAAAGCAAGATGCAGTTGTGTGTCATATATTTAAAGTCACTTACCTTCAAACCAACCAACTATTCATTCTATTAAACCACATTTAGAAAAAAAAGAAAGAAAGGAGAAAGTAACATAATTTATTAAGCACCTACTGGGCCCAGTGCTTTAAAAAAGTTTATCCCATTTAATCAGACAAGTGTGCCCAAAACATGTCTACAGTTTTAAATTTCCCAGTCTGTCACCATGTACAATGGTAATAACAGCAATATTGTTATTGAGTTAACACCTTGGAGCAGTGGTCAGCCAGCTTTTCTAATACAAGGCCAAACACCAAATATTCCAAGCTTTGTGGGACAAGGGGCAACACTGAAATATTAAGTAGGTACTTATACAACACAAGGGCAAACCATAGCCTCAAATTTGATGTCGATAAAATTCAAAATAAGTAACAACAATTCAGTGGAATTTTTTATAATACTGGCCTACTAATGAGGAAGAATGGAATTCTTCTGGGTGAGATAACATTTATATTAATTGGGGTTCAAAGTGAGTGCTCCCTATTATCAGACTGCAAATGTGCATCTGTAATGGTTATTCTTCTCAGGAGCCACATAAAATACAGGCAGCTGGCCAGATGCACTTGTAGTTTGTGGACCTTGCTTTAGACCTTATGAAATTCTTTCACTAGTTTTCCATTCAACTACTATTAATTTCATTCTTTGAGTTATTCCTTCAAAAATATTTGATGCCTATGTACTATGTGCCAAGTGCTTTCCTGAACCACGTGGTTGCTAAAATGGGCAGGAGGCAGGCCGGTTCCTGTACCAGGGATAGAAATCAGGTCTCTCCTCCAGGGATTCACTGTTTACTAGGAGAGAATGACATTTATCACACAAAGGGAACAGAATAGATGGCACACCATGATGAATCCCACAATTTCACCCCTGAATCTCTACCGACAAGTATTGACAGCAGGGTCTCGGAAATATTTGTGGGCTCAGGCTCACAGCTACACTCATCACCAGAGCCGAGGGGTGGAAGCAACCCAAGTGTCCACAAAAGAATGAACGAATGCACACAATGAAATATTAAAGAAAAGAAATTCTGAGACATGCTTCAACATGGGCGAAGCCTGAGGGCAGGATGCAAAGTGAAATAAGCCAGTGACAAGAAGAAAAATGCTGTTTGATTCCCTTCGTAGGAGGTGCCAGGAATAGGCATATTCACAGGTATGGAAAATAGAATGTGGTTCCCAGGGGTGGAAATAATTAGTGTCCAATGGGGACAGTTTTCATCTTGTAATTTTAAGAATTCTGGAGATATATGGTGGTGAAGGCTGCAAAAAAGAAAAAAAAATGTGAATGTGGTTAATGACACTAAACTGCACACTTGGAAACTATTAACCTGGTACGATTTTATGTTGTGTGTGTTTCACCACAGTGAACAATAAAGGATAGGCATCATCTATCGTTTTAAAATTAGGAACAAGGCACAGAAAGATCAAGTCCTTTTTCTAGTGACATAAATCATTTACTGGGCTCACAGCCTCCACTTCTAGGTGTGCCATCTTCTCAGTGCTTGTGGGTTTGCTTTCAACTTTGACCTTTGAACGTGAGGTCCGCCAGTCGATACCTGTGGCCCTGGTGACCTTCCTGATGTATAAACCCAGGCTGGTGATGTCCCTCCTCCACAGAATCGGGCTAATCACTTTCCTTCTCTGCACCTGGAGTGTTTTACGTTAGTGTCGACCTGTCAAGGGGTGGAGGGAGGAGAGACTGGGCACAGACCAGATGCCAAAGCCCTCCTCGGCATGGACCAGACAGCACCCCGAGTACACTGTCAGGCATAAACTAAACTCCCCGTCTCCAACTTTAAAACATCGTATGTCCCCACCTTTCTGTTAAGTGTCTCTATCTTCTTAAAATTCTTAAAACCTAAAACTCAACAAATGCTAAAAATTAAATTATTAGACCAGCCGACAGTGTCAATTGGGGAGAATATGATGAACTGCTAACTTAGAAAGGTTCCAGCCGGATTCCTTAAAAAGCTAGAGACAGTCTTCCTAGAGTGAGGTCCCACTGGGGCGTGACCACCCTCCCCTTTTTTCTTAGTCGCAAACATTCTATTCTGGAACTGGGCAAACTTTCTTGAAAGAAATTCTCTTTCCCGACATCTGCTGAATATAGGGATGGCCCATGAGATGTCAGTGGAAGTCCTAAGGTCGGTTTTTAGAGAAGAGTTTGAAAGAGCGCTGACTCAACTTGTGGGTAGCCTTTTGGCATTCCACCCTATCTTCTTCTCCCCCATTGAGACAGATGTAATGGCTGGAGCTGCCACACTCATCTGGAGCTCATGAAGAAAAGGAAACAAGAGAATTTCAGCTATCCTGATATCTTCAAGACACCAAAGCAGTGCTGTCAACAGGCCATCTCCAGCCTTCTTATTAAGAAAATAAATCCTTAGGAGTTTAAGACCATGTAGTTGGGGGTCAGTTACTCCTAGGCTTTCCATCTCAGACCCTGTCACACTCCTCTCTGGCTGCCTGGAGGCCCATCTTCTCCCATCCCTCCCCCAGCTCCATCTACCTACCCACACCAGACCTGCTCCTCAAAACCCACTTCGGTGGGTGCTAACTCATAGGTAGATAGGAGAAATGAGTTCAGGTGCTGTGCTGCACAGAAGGGTGAATAATAATAATAATAATAATAATAACTATATTTTTTAAAGCTAGAAGAAAATTTTCAAATGTTTCATCACAAAGAAATGAGAAATGTTTAAGGAGATAGATATGTTTAGCTTATTTGAACATTACAAACGTATATATATTTTTGAAACATCACATCGTACCCCATAAATGCGTACACTTTCATGGGTAATTAGAAAACTACATATATATTTTTAAAAGATAAAATGAAGAAAAGCAGAAATTTTTGGATTAATATATTAAGGACATGTCATTATTGTACAGTGGAATATCTGATCCGAGAGTGGGCATATTCTTCTATTTAACTTTCTATTCAAGCTGTTTTATTAAAATGATTATTCTTTTCATAAAAATGTAATAAAATCTTAAAATGAAATTCATAGGGGAAAAACAAAAGGGCTCAAGGCCCACGGCTCACAGGCCTCATTAACCGCTCCTTCTGGACGACGGCCGTGGATCTACTTCTGGAGGAAATGTCCTGGGCTTCAGGGTCTCCCCAAGGAGAACAGTCCTGAGCAGTCCCCACGGGGACCAGGACCACGGAATGGACCCCTCACCTCCTACTCCCCATCCCACTTCTAATGTGCTTTCATTTTCCTTTGTAGGTCATGGAACCAAAATAATCCCCATGGACGTCAAGCTAAAATTACTCCACGAATAGGAGACTTATCACCTAAGGATGCATGAGGAAAAGGAGGAAGAGAAGCCATGAGAAAGTGTTATCCGTGCCTATGGGGCCACCCAATACGAGGCTACTGCCTCTCTGACCTATTGAACCCCAACAGTCCAAGTCAGACCAATCCAGGAGGTCACCGGCTCCAGGTTGATACCTCTTAAGAAGGGCTTTATCTCTTATGGGTTTTTTATCACTCCTAACAGGCGGCTGGCCAGATGTGCTTGTAGTTTGTGGACCCTTGCTTTAGACCTTATAGAATTCTTCCAGAAACTGGAGGACTGATTCCTCTGGACTACAGGCACCTTGCACAGGAAAACCCAAGTATTGAGTGCAATACAAAGAATTCTCCCATGACTTAGAGGTCACAGGATGGAGACACAGATACCAGATTCATTTACTCAGAAGGAATTCTTAACCAAGTCATGCACAATATCCCAACCTAGAGCTCCTTAGTCTGGTTAATCTCAGCTCCCCCAAGGGACGTTACAACTAACAGTCTTCAGGAAATTGGCATTCACTTACTTTCCCCCTCATCTCACACAGTGTGCGTGGATACTGCTGCCCGATCTCTCCTAACAGCTCTCAGCTCCATGAGGGCAGCACCTGTCTCTTAGTTGCTATTTTAGACCTCAGAAAGCCCAATTCACAACACGGCACGTGGGTTGTTGTTTTTTTCTTTTTCTTTCTTTCTTTTTTTTTTTTTTTACGTTTTTGATGAATTAAAGGAGGAGAATGCTCTGAATTAACCACATTTAGTGGCTAATTAGGCAATTCAGTTGCTCCTTCTCACCCTCTTCTCTCCCTCCCTTTCTCTCTCTCTCCATTTCCCCCAACCTCTGAAAAACAAAGCACTAGAGGAATATGCTGCCTAAGAGCAGAGAAGAAAGTGTTTGAATAACACACTCTCTGGATGCCCTGTTTTATAGTTCTCAATAGAGGAGAAATTTTTAGTGGCATACACTAACGCTAGCTTTTTAATTTAAAAGCAGATTTCCACTAAATCAAAACCAGAACAAGAGTACACCTCACATCTGTCATATGATAACAAGTGTGGTTAAGGACCTGGGGAACTGGGAATCGTTATCTATTGCTGGTGGGAATGTAAATTGGTGCAGCCATAATGGAGAACAGTATCAAGCTTCCTCAAAAAGCTAAAAATAGAGCTACCATATGATCCAGTAATCTCATTTCTGGGTATTTATCCAAAGGAAATAAAATCACTTTCTCGAAAAGACATCTGCACTGCTATGTTCACAATAGCATTGTTTACAATAGCTAAGACATAAAAACAACCTAAGCATTCCTGGATGGATGGATGGATGGATGGATGGATGGATGGATGGATGGAAAAAATACGGTCTGTGCCTACAGTGGGATTCTGAAAAGGGGGCACTTTCATGGCTGCTGTGGTGCATGAACCAAAGTCTGGCTCGTCAGTCCATATCTGTGTTGTCACCAACAGAATTTCCTCTGCATCCTCAAAGGAAGTGTTACTTCCTAAAAGGAAAACAGCAGCGGAGGCCAGCTGAAACCTCGGGGAGCACTCAGGCCACCGCAGTGCGGACGGTCAAGCAGTTGAAAAACGCAGGCACTAAAATCAGAACCTGGAAGACACTGAATCAAGTTTAAAGGAGTCCACAAAACACCCAGAAGCACCTCACTCAGCCTCCAACCACCAGGAGTGAAGAGGAATCATTTTAATGGGGGAAGAAGGTACAGCAGGAGTAAATGTCAGCTGCAAGCAGCCAGGGCTTGCAGAGGTCAGGAGCCTCCGGAGGTTCAAGCCGCCAGCACCGGGTGGCATGCCCCCACTTCCCTTCTTTGCAACACAGGGACAGTCCTCAGGCTAAAAATATTTCTCAGTAGGAAAACTTACAACCCCAAGGATGTGTGAGAAACAGGAAGGAAGGAGGCCGGGGAAGCTCTTACCAGCACAGCCCACCCATCCTCCTGACTTTCTGATACACTGAGACCAAAATAACCCAAGTCAGGTAAATCCAGAAGAAAAGCGGCAAGAGGTTAAACAGTATTTGAAAACACCCACAATGTCAATGGAAATACCGGCGCTGGAGCCAGGAAATTCTTGGTTGGTTGACAGATCAAGCAGTTCTGTGTCCCAAAGCACTGTGTAATTAAGCTTAACAAATTACAACGTTTACATCCCAGTGAATAGCTCTGTGAACTCAGGGACCCAATAAAACCATAGTAGCCAACTGATTTACCCCATTATTTCCTTTAACGTTGCCCAATTTAAGATAATGGTGCATGTGCAATAGGTCAGAGGTGGTAAGAACGGTAACTCACCGCCTGCAACTAACCGTGTCAGAGATGGGAGCCATTTTTATTGAAAGAGTCACTGTTCAAATGGGGAGTTGGGGAGAAGATCATTCTGGAATAGGGGGTCTCCTACAATTATCACACAAACCACTACATTGTTGAGCGTAAAAGGAGTCTCTATTAATAATTATACTGAGACCACTCCTACAAACTGAGACTGTCACAGACAAAGTGCAAGGTATAAAATCACCCTCCTCTGGGGACACACACAAACAAAATCCAGTGATGGAGAACTAGACAAATACTATATGTTTACCTAACATGCTTTTTTAAATCTGCAAAAAAAAAAAAAAGCTTAAAACTACATTAGAAATAAATAACAAAAATTCACTGTATCAAAGAGGAGCTAAGCAGGAAAAGAAAAAAGGTAGGTGCTGAGCAGCCGGAAGGGAGGTGGCACTGGAGGGAAGCAGTTTAGTTTGGCTCTGAGGGCAAGTGTAACAGGTCACGTGACTTGGTTTCAGTTATGTGTTTGAATGGTTAAAATATGCAAATGGATTCCTGAATGCGTCCAGTTATGAAGCAGCCATGGTTTGGATGTGGTTTGTCCCCCAGAAAACTCATGTAGAAATCTGCTCCTAATGTAACCATGTTGAGAGGTGATGGGACTTTAAGAGGAGTCCAGGTCATGTGCCACCACCCTCCTGAAGGGTTAGTGCAGTTCTCCTGGGAGTGAGTTGGCTCACGTGGGAGGGGGTCAGTGACCGTGAGAGCAGTTGTGATAAATGCAAATTCAGCTTCCTGGGCTCCCTTTTGCTTCCTCTCTGACCATATGACCCCTTCTGCCCTGTCGCCATGTTATGGCTCAGCAACAGTCCCTCAGCATGACCCTAGCAGATACTGGAGCCTTCCTCTTAGATGTCCCAGCCTCTGGAACCTGAGCCAAAATAAACCTCTTTTCTCTACGAATGACCCAGTCTGTGGTATTCTATTATTGCAACAGAAAACGGACTCAGAAGCATCCTAGCAAATCCAGCATCCACAGGCCCCCCTCCCCTCATGCACCACCCCCGCTTCACCTGGGCTGCCCATGGAGGTGAGATATTTTCATCTCTATCAGTCATATCCTTTGAAACTGATCCACTGATTGATGACATCCCCAGACTTTAGGATCTCTTCCTGAAACTCACACGGGGTCTACCATGATTAGGGTGCATGGCAGCATCTGGAGGGAGGAAGGTCCCTCTCACAAGCCAACCAAGAGAAGTAAAGCCCAAAGCTCCAGCTCCTCGGCTAGGAAACCTGCTACCCACTGGCTCACAGCGAGTTAGGTAGGTCCCCAGCAGCAGCTGTGTGTGAACCTTTGCAATCAAAGTACCCAGTGATGATGAGCCAGAGGCCCAGCAGGGAGGCCCAAAAGAGAGGGCAGCGCAGACAAGGCAAGAGGGCAGCAAGGCTTCCTCCTCTGCACCTCCCCTTCCCGCCTCCATTCACACCCGCTGTTCTCTCCCTCCCTGGGAGATTTTTAAAAGGAAATCACAGAGGATCAGGAAAAAAGCATGGCTGTCGACACTGAGTGGAAGTTCACACATTAACAAAACTGCCCCATGATGCAGGCATCCCTCTCAGGGTATGCCAAAAAAGGTACCAATTCCAGTCCCATGACGTGCCACGTAAGTGGTCATGCATGTGTTGTTAGCTGCTCTGTTTCATCATCTGTGCAAGGTCAGACCTGACCCCTAGGAAAGATCAGGTCAAAGTGTGGAAATGTACCTGAAGGACCTGAAAGCCGACTGTGGCTGTACCCATTATTATTATTATCTGGAGATACCGAGGGCAAGATCAGGAAGCAGTGTCAGGGCTGGATTCAAAGATATGCTTCCCTGCGTTCTGATTCCAGGCTTGCAAAGAGTTAGGCCCATGTTTTCAGGAAAGTCCTCAAGGTCTTAGAGGAAGGGCTTCACTTATGCTCGGTGGCCCATCACTGCATCTTGATATTACGACTCCTTCTCACTTAACAGATATATGTGCAGTTAGGGGTCCCCTCATGATGGGAATCTGTTCTGAGAAGTGCATCATCGGGCAGTTTTGTCAGTGTGTGAACTTCAGAGTGCACTTACACAAACTCAGATGGCTACAACATCACTAGCCGAGAAAACCTTAAGAGATCACCATCGTATATGCAGCTGTGAACTGAAACATTGGTATGTGATATAGGACTGTGTAGAGTATGCCAAGCACTGTCCTAGGCTCGAGGATTACAGTGATTGGAAATCAAGGTGCTGCCCTCCAGGGGCCTGGACTCTGGTGAGAGAAGGAGGAGACAATAAGAAAGCAATTTAACAAGTACTTTCAGATGACTCTGATGCTAGGAAGGGAGTAAACCGGGCAGTGCCAGGGTCATGTGAGCAATGAAGACGGTTTGAGATGGGCTGGTGAAGACAGGCCGCTATGAAGGAGTGTGGTCTGAACTAGAGACTCCAGGGTCTGGGAGAGCACAGCAAGTGCCCTGAGGCTGGGAAGCACCTTCTGAGCCCAAGAACCTAAGAGGCCAGGGCGGGCTGAATGCCGCATATCGGAGCTTCTCAACTGAGTGGTCAGTGCTCTCACCAGGACAACACCGGGACCTGCCTGACTTGAGGCTCCCCCTAGGATTCCAATGCAAATGTCCAGCAGGGCAGCCCCAGTGTGAGGAGTTCTCCAGGATGACCGGGTGTTTGATTGCACATCTTACAGGTGAGTCTGGGGGTTGGGCTGGTCCTCCCCTTTCCAAAGGTGCCTGAGAACATGGGCTCCAGTCAGCAACCAGACCAAACACAGTCAAGGCTGGGTTAGGCTCCCAGTAGATGTAAATAACTAATTACGGCTTGTTCTCACTTCACAGCTTGCAAGGAGGCAAGATAATGTGTGTAAAATATTTACTCCCCATAGGCTTGATTTTAATTCCTTAAGGAATAGTTCTAGGAAATATCCTTAATTAGCCGGCGTAATCCATATCCCTGGGAATTATCTGTGACTTCTGATTTTAAGTGTTCAAAACAAAAGACTCCAGAAAGTCGTAAATTAATTATAATTGTCTCTGTCATTCCATAAAATGCATAATTAAAAATTAACACAGCATGACTATATATGGGGAGTGAATGGGGTTTATCATCCATGTGTCAAGGAGTAATTACCAGCGGAGAGTCAGCTCGGGAAGGTTGCTGCAGTCATCTAGTTTATTCTACAGCACATATCATAAAGCAGTAAAATCGTCTGTAAAAAGGATGGGTCCTCTAAAAGAAGTAGATCACCTTAACGATTATATGCTTGGTGACAGGGAGCACACCAAATTCTCCACAGTGGCTTGGAGGAGAAAGGAGAAGGAAGAGTCCATTTATCAGAAATATTTCATTCCTTTCGCTCAAAAACAATCCGAAGTAAACATGACACAATGTTAATCTTTTGTAATTCTAGGAGTGGTACGTGCCTGCCTCCTGTGTGATTCTCTGTGCTTTTATGTATGGGGGGTGGGGACAGAAAAGATAACATGTTCGAAGGGTAAAAATCCTTCATTTAACACTTCTTGCATAATGTGTTAAATTGGGCAGAAACCCTATAATGACTCCTTCCCGTTACTGTTTGCTAGTTTCAGGGACGAAGCGCCTCAATTTATCATTAGCGTTTAGGCTGTTATATTAATGCACAAGAGCTAAGGAGGCAGTTCAATACCTCCCAGACTGTCTATTCCACAGTGCCCGCCTTGAATACTCTGAATCACCACCTGAAGCTTCTCTCTGAATTTGTTTCCTAAAAAGAACTTCCAGAAAGAAAGATGAGTAAGACAGTCTGCCCCTTCTTGGAGAAAGATTGACGTAGGTTCTTGGCTCCACTGGATCCTTGAGGCTGTTTGAGAAATTTGGGGTCAACCTTTCCATATTTATTCCTTTCTTCACTTACGCTGTCAATATAAGTACGTTTCAGAGGACAATATGACTATGGGTTCTTATCTGCCTTTAAAGGATAATGCATAGTCCTTGTGGCTGAGCTGGGCCCCAAAGTCAGTCATCATCCAAAGTGAGAGCTGAGTTGTGCTGGGCGGGAGATGGTAACTGCAAGTTTTAACACTGTTTTTCTTTTTTTTTTTAATCTGGAAGTGTTTATCAGTCAATTTTACAGCAGTAGAAAATATTTCCCTCCTGCAGGAAAGTGGGGAGGGGAAAAACTAGAAATAAAAAGGCAGAGGAAGAGATTCTAACGAGTTTGACAATAAATTTGAGTGAGGAGGGTTCACATTCATGATGGAATATAGCAGGTCTAATCCCAGGTGCTCAGTGGCAGGAAGTGACATATTTCAACACCGTGGCTTCTATTTAAAGGAGCATCGCAAATATAACCTACCCGTATTTGAAAGCTTTTATAGTAAGAACCCCTATATCAGCAATATTATCACATTTAAATGTTCAGATTTCTCAGAAGCTTAATTGCCAAATGTGTCATAGGCTATAAAAAGAATGAACATGGAGGAGAAATAAAGCCCAGCACCCTGCAGACTCCTACAGCTGAGGAATGGAGTCCTGACTTGGCGTCTGCCATTGACGGTCCCCTACACGAGTAACCTGGATTCCAGACAGACAGGCGGCATGCCCACCACTTCCCTGCTTTTTCTCATAATGTTGATGACTCTTCAAAACTAGACAAGGACCAATTAATAGTGTGTGGCATCTTCAACATACTCGGCATAACCAGGATGGTCACTTCCCAAATATCTTACCACACTGAGTCTTCCCAGTACTGCAAAGGAAGCACCGTCCCTGTGTACAGATGAGGAACCTGCAGGCCCAGAAGTAATAAAGAAGTAATAAAGTGGAGAGTTCTGTGCAAGACCTGTGTTCTCTACCACCTTCCCAGGAACAGGAAGAGGACGGATGTGCCTAGAGAGTTCAGCTGCCTGAACTAGGGGACCAAGAAAAGGACATAATGACAGCACATAATTATTATGTTCGATTAGCACATAAATACTGCAATACTTATGGGGTAGAGTGTGATGTGTTAACATATATGAACATTTTCTAATGATCAAATAAGGTAATTAGTATGTATCCATCACCTCATACATTCATCATTTCTTTGTGGAGAGAACATTCAAAATCCTCTCTTCCAACTCCGTGAAATATTCAGCCCTTTATCATTAACCACTGTCAGCCTGCTGTGCAGTAGCACACCAGAACTTAGCTGTAACCAGAACCCCTGGCCAACCTTGCCCACTCCCTCCTCTCCAGAGCTATCCTCAGCCTCTGGTAACCACATTCTACTCTCAGCTTCTGTGAGATTGACTTCTTTAGATTCCACACATGAGCAATCAGGCAGTACTTGTCTTTCTGTGCCTGGCTTATTTCATTTAACACAATGTCCGCCAGGCTCATCCATGTTGCTGCAAATGGCAGGGCTATTCTATTTTATAAATGCACTACATTTTCTTTATCCGTTCATCTGCTGGTGGACACTGAGGTTGATTCCACACCTGGGCTCTCGTGAATCATGCAGCAGTAAACACAGGAGTGCAGATGTTTCTTCAACACACTGATTTCTTTTCCTCTAGATATCTGCAACCTACAGGGCTGACCTCTAGTCACCAGTACTTTGTTCCTGAAATTCACTCTGCTGGTTCTCCAAGGGTCCAAGTGACCTTGTAGCACTTGCTAGGTTTCTGCCAAACTCAGCACATCCTCAAGACAGTCCTACAAAGTTCTTCCTCCTCTCCACCAGTTCTCTGCCCTCCAGTGACCGCCATTGAGCACAATCATTGCATTTCTTAAAATCGCCTTCCTGGTCCAAATAGCACCAAAACCAGACCAAATCAAATTGCACAGATGGGCAACTTCACCATCTTACTAAAGACAGGTGACCATCTCACTGAGGTGCCCACAGGCATAGACAGTAACACAGAGGGGATATCCAAAACTGCAGAAGACTATAACAAACCCAATAACTTCCACAGACTAAAGTAATGGCTTCCCGTGAACCCTGTGCGGAATGTTCAAAAACATGGCTGCAAGGAAGAAGGGTTACAATACGGTCCTCAAAAAAAAAAAAAAAAAAAATATATATATATATATATATTTTTTTTTTTTTTTCCAAGAAACAGCCTGGAATGTTCTCTTTCCCTATCTCATCTTTTTCAGGAAACCTGGCCTGATTAGTCTCCACCCACTCAGATAGCAACTTTACCCTGCTTCCCCTGAATACCCAGATAATGGTTTGTGCTCCATCGAGGGGTTCTAAATCATTTCACAAGGAAACGCCTCTGGGCTCGGGGAAGGGTACAGAGAGCAGCTGGACAATTTCCGCCTTTAGGAAGGTGAGGCAAATCAAAACATAACTTATTTGAGGAGCATGAACGAGGGCATCTGGGGAAGGGAAGGTCATGAAGCCATTGGGAGGAGACAACATCGCAGGGACCTGAGACTCCTCCCTGGATTTCTCTAGAAGAAACTTGTTAAGAGGCACAAAGACTTGGTAGGTGTTAGGAGATGAATTGTGTCTCACTCATCAGAAAAAAAAAAGATGATTGAAATCTTGTCCCCCAGTAACTCAGAATGTGACCGTGTTTGGAAATTGATTCACGTCATTGCAGACGTGATTATGTGATCAGTGAAGATGTCCTACAGAAGCACGGTGAGTTCCTAAACCAATATGACTGATATTCTAATAAGAAGATGACCGTGTGAAGAGATAAAGAGAATGCCATGTGACAGTGACACTGTGGCTCCAGGTCTCAGGGGGACATGGCCCTGAGGACACCCTGACTTCACTTCTAGCTCCAAAACTTCAAGATAATACATTTGTGTTGTCAACCACAAAGTTTGTGATACAGGTTGACTATCCCTTATTTGAATGCTTGGGACACAAGTGTTTCAGATTTCTGAAGATTTCTATAGGTTTTACCAGTCGAGCATTGCTAATCTGAAAATCCCAAATACTCCAATATCGGAGCGTGAAACTCAAAAGGTTTTCTACTTTGGAGCATTCCTGATTTGGGGTTTTCAGGATAGGGATGCTCAACCTGCCCATTGTCATGGTAGCACTAAGAAACTAAGGGAATAGGGGAATGGAAGAAAGAGAAAAGCCCAATAGGGTGAAAGGAAGCCACAGAATACACTCAGAAAGTGCCTTTCTCTGACCGCTGAGAAACCACATCCTGCTTTGCTGACCAGGATGCAAGACCCTCGGAATGAGCTCCCTGCAACACTCTCCTCTCCACCTCCAAAGGGTTCTCTGGCTTCACCTGCCTTTCTGTTTTCAAAAATACGAGCTGTTTCTCCTTTCATAGGCCGACCTTGCCTCCTACACACTCCTTTCAGAATCTTGCCGCAGTAGTGTTTAGCACCTTTGCCTGTTGGTTCACCCAGGGAAACTTCCCGCAGTTCTGCTTCCTTCCCCGCACCTGCCCCCTGTGGCCCTCTCCCCTTTTCCTTTTGACAGCAGCCTATGCCTCATTCCTCAGCTTTACCATTGCTCACAACGCAACCCTCTGTTCAACTGGCCTCTCCTGACCACTCTGCTGGAATCTTCTAGAAGGATTCTAAATAGACTGCCTGATCATGGACTCTCTGAACACTCTCATAGTCACTCTCCACACGTTCTCAGATCGCTTAGCACACATCCACCTTCTTCCTGCTTGAGATGCTCTGTGAGTCTGGTGCTTGGAAGGGTACACCTGCCTAGTTCTCCAACCACGCCCCTGAGGGCTCTTCCTCCGCTTCCTTTCTTGGCTCAGGATAACTAAGGTGTTCCTGCCTATGTATCCACTGTACTCCGTATAGGCCTCTGTTTCAGCATTTGTTCTTAGTTTTGTCCTAAGATTTACAATAAACGTCTTGAATTATTCAGACTTTACTTCTGAACATTATTGCAGTGCTCCACATGTACTAAGAACTTTATAATTGTATATTCCCAATTCCTCAGCGGGAATATACCTTTCTGCTAGGTAAGAATACCTTTTACCTTTAAGTTTGGTAAGAAATACACAATGCATTGCAGCTCTTTCTGCTTTGGACAATGTTCTCTTTCATTGTAATTAAAAATAGGGAAAATGGAACTTTGTTTTGCCTTCATTTTTTCCCATTCCAGTGCTCTTCATGTCTTTGCATAGATTCAAGAATCTGTCTGGAATCATAATTCTGCCTAAGGAATTTCCTTTAATATTCCTCATAGAGTAAATCTATTGGCAATGGATTTCTAGTTTTGTTTGAGAAAATCTTTATTTCTCTTTCATTTTTTAAATAGATTTATTTTTCTACTGGAGACAGAATTCTAGGTTGACGGCTCTCTTCTTTTAGAACATTAAAAATGTCACTCTGCTGTGTTCTCACTTGTGTAGCTTCTGAAGGAAGGCCTGCAATAATTCTTACTTTTGTTCCTCTGTAATGTGTGGCTTATTTTTTTTTTCTCTGATTGCCTTTAAGATTCTCTCTTTTTCTTTTGTTTGCAACTATTTAACTTTGTTGTATTTATCCTGCCTGATATTTTCTGGGTTTCTTGAACATGTGATTTAGTGTCTGTCATTAATTTGGGGAATTGGTTCAGCTACTTTCTTCAAAGATTTTTTATCCCATTCCCTCTCTCTCTCTCTCTCTCTCCCTCCCTCCCTCCCTCCCCGCCCCTTTCTCTCTCTCATCTCTTTCTGGTATTCCAATAAAGTGTATGTGAGATGGATATCCCAGAGCTCTTACAAGTTCTGCTTCATTCTTGTTGTCTGCCCCACCAGCAACACAATTCTTTATGTTTCAGTCTGGGAAATTTCTATTGACTCATCTGACCTTGCATATTGTCCATGTGTTGCATTAAAGCTTTGAATCTATTTAATCATAGTTAAGCTAAACTCCCCATCAGACAGTGCCTACATGTCACATGACTCTGGTTTAAATAATTGCTTTGTCTCCTGGGTTTGGTTTGGTTCTGTTTTAGTACTAGGGAATTGATTGAATCCCGGGGCATTCTACCACTGGGTTACATCCCCAGCCCTTTTTATTTTTATTTTGAGGCAAGGTCTCACTAAATTGCTTAGAGTTCTTCTAAGTTCTGAAGCTGGCCTTGAACTTGCAATCCTCCTGCCTTGGCCTCCCACATCACTGGGATTACAGGTATGTACCACCATGCTGGGCTCTTTCTTCTTTTCATATGCTTAGCAATTTTTTACTGAAAGTACCAGAGAGATTAGGTAAAAAATAAGAAGGCTTGGAGTTTTTTGTTGCCATGGTTACCCTCAGTGTCCTATAGACCTTATAGTCCTCTCATAATCTGGTTGTTCAGGGCCCTGAGTCATATGCAAATAGTCCATTGTCAGAGTCTGTCTGTTTCCATGACTGCTATACCTTCAGCCTTAAGTTTCATACCAGCCCCAGAGAAGCTCTGCCTCTTGCAAATTACTTGCTACTCCATGCTGGTCACCCTGGTTGTGAGGAAGAGAGCTAGAGAGTGTCCCTGGTGCTCTGATTAAGTCTAGGTTTGGGCAGTACTGCACCCTTGGAAGCAGGTGATGGCTGCACTTCCCCCACTCCTGCCCTCCTGCCCCTCCCTCCAATAGACTCCTGACCACTCTTTCTGTCCACCATGTCTCCACCCAGAAACCAAAATGCCTCTTCTCTTCACATTTTCATCCTATTCCACCTATCAAGAATGACCTTCCTGCTTATCTCCAAGTATCAAAATCCATCTCAAAGATTCCACATGTGTCACTAACACTCCTCACCCCATCCCCTCCCGGAGTGCACAGAGCTCTGCCTCTGCTCACTACTTAGTTCATCCTTTCTGGCAGGTAGTACATTCCTAAATATGTCTTATCTTGCCCAGTAGAGTATGAGGTCTTCCAAGGGTGGTAGTCTTGGCTTCTTACTACATATTTGTTCTATAATGCTTATCTCACATCTCAAGCAAAACCATTAATTCTATCAAAATCTAGTACAAACATTTTCCTGTTTTCCAAATACACGTGCCCCTTTTACACTTTCTTATACTCTGCTCCAACCTCCAAGTGCAAAAATAGCACAGAAGGTCAAGGTTCACCCTGTCCCTCTCTGCCATTTGTCAGAACACAGTCGTGATTATACAGGATTAAGAGTCAGGGGTTCTCAGTTCTCTCTGTGGCCTTGGGTAAATCACTTACATATCCAAGCCTCCCTGGGGGTAAAGAGCGGAAGGACTGATACTTAATTCAATTACAGGATTTCTGTAAAGATTAAATGAGATAATACATGTGATAAGCACTATGCAGTTTTTTAAAAATATATATTATCATTTGGGAAAATAATTGCTTTTGGCAGAGAGGAGTGGGATTAACTTTTACTGTCCCAGGCACAACGATCAGTGCTTTGGCATTCTCTACCTGATTTCAAACTTACACCTTAAAAGGTATACGTATTGCTATTAACCTTGTGTGACAGGGAGGCACAAATCTGTCACTGTGGATGGGACCTATATAGCAATGGATTGTTACTTTCTTCTCTTGACCAGAGAAAATATCTTCTGTGGGGTTAGAGACACTAGAGCTGTACAAAAAGGTTGCTGAGGGAGGTGACAGCTGAGTGACCTTCTGATCGTGTAGCGTCCCGCCAGGCTGGTGTGTGAGCTTTATGGGTCTTGACTAACGTACATGTTATGGATTCACCACGGCAAAGAGCAGCTACACTATTCCAAAAGTTCCCTTGTGCTGACCCTTCTTAAGATGATACTGAATGGCTCACAGGTCTGACTCAGGTCCCTGGTCCCCAGAACCCAGTTCCTTATGTCCCTGACAAACTCAGTTAACAGCCACAGGTTGGCTGTGACGGCGAATGCACACCTTATTCCTGTGGGCTGTTTCCTTTAAACCAGAGACAACTTCTAGGTCCTCCCACTTGACCCCTAGTCTAGTCTCACCTTGGGCACTACTGTGAGGCAGTCCTCAAGTATCCCTGGGACCCAGCAGCTCTCCTCGTGCCCATCTGCCCATCTGACAGCACTACTGCCCACTGCAGGGCTGCGGCAGGAGAGGTGGAGCCTCCACAGACCTTCCCCTTGGTGTTCAGGTCCAAAACAACGAGCTTTCTATTTCTTAGCCATTTTCCTGTTTATAAAATCCAGGACAAAAGCTGAGGTTAGCCCCAATTTGCACAGTTGCTATGTTGCCCCAACAGAACATATGTCACAGCGTGTGCGTTTGGATTTTTTTAGTGATCTAGTTGAACACATTCTCTCCTCTTTTTTTCTTGTTGTCAATGTACTGTTTCTATTTGATATGGGGACCGATAACTATTATAGATGATGTTTTGCCATCAGGAGCACTTAATACTTTCAAAAAACACTGCTTTGCTCATGGGGTTTCTTGGCCCTCACATATTTCTTCTGTTGTTTACCTGATAAGATCCAGACCATTCAGTCCTCTCCAAATGCACCCCTACTGTCCCCCAGGACTCTTCTTAACCCCGCTCTGGCCAAACAGAACTTATTTCCACCCACACTATCCCTGCCTCTTCTGTAAATGTCAATCATCCCTGAACCCCTCCCAGACCTCTGTGTACAGGAATGAACTTCTTGCTCACTCCAGTTCCTCATACCCAAGCCATTCTCAGCTATTATCAGCCCTTGGCTCTGCCCACAAGATCTCTCTGAGTTGGGAAGAGTGGAGCATGGCTGGAGTCGCTGTCTTTGCCCTGTGGACACTGTGCTGGGTCATGGATCCATCCCTTTACCTGCTGGTGGCTAAAAAGCAGAGAGCTAAATTCATAGCTTGCTTTTAGAAGTGCAAAGGACTTCTTGGTATGCATTTTGTACATTAACTTTAATTATCACCCTGTTCACATCATAGTTTCCTACCTCATTTTCTCTTTGACTCGCTTGTCTTTCTGACTTGTACTATATTTCTCTTGCCATGTTGCATGCATTTTGGGGGGTGGGGGAGAGCTGATAGTGACAGGAAGCTACACTCATTCCTGTCTGTGCCTGGCACAGAAAAACCCTGCACTCCCTGCAGGCAAGGTTGGCCAGAAGGGCCTTCCCAGGCTAATATTCGTGATTACATTAAGAGGAGCTTGGAAGCAGAAACAGGTTCTTGAGGCTGCCCCTGCCCTAACCAACCAGGACTCAGGAGGTCCTTGGCCCTGGCTGCATCCCAAACAGGGAAGCCCTGCTGCTCACTCTGAAAGCACTTATGAAGCCATTTCTGTGTGGGAGGGTGCCACCCAAGGCTGGCTGCCTACACCACATTTCCCTTTCTCCTTTACTGGTAGAACTCCATCTTTGCTTCAGGAGGCAAACAACACCTCACTTCCCCAGCTCCCCTGCAGCTAAGGGTGGTCAGGCAGCATACTTCTGGCCAGTGAGATAGGAACAGAAACCTCCCTTACTCTCCTATTAAAGGTGGAACATCCTTCATCCAAAAACCTGAACTCTGAAATGCTCCAAAACCCTAAAACATTTTGACCCCGACCATGATGCCACACGAGTGGAAAATTCCACACTTGACTTCACATGACGGGTTGCATTCAAAACAGACACACAATACACAGTTTTTTCAGCATCCCCAAGAGCAAAAAGAAACCTTCCAACCCTGTTCAGCTGCAGTGTGTCTTTTCTGCATGCACTCAGACAAATTCCCCCCAAGCAAGCACACCCACAAGGATAATAAAGTGGCACAGGCTGAGGTCAACATACCAAAAAGCTCCCAGAGATGTTTCACACAGGCTCAAGACCTGGGTACAAGACTCACTGTCTTTTTTTTTTTTTTTTTTTTTTTTTGCTTAGTCTCTATTGAGAATGTCAAAATATGCAAATATTCTAAACTCCAAAAGAATCCCAAATCTGGAATACATCTAGTCCCAAGCATTTCAGATAAGGGACAGACAACTTGTAATAAAGGGAGCACAGGAGGCTGGCCCACCTTGATTTCCTCGTCTTCCTTCTTGCCACCTGTAAGGTAGATATAATGGCAGAAGTACAAGAGTCGTTTTGAAAAACCTAAGAATGATAAAGGAAACAGAGCAGAGAGTTCAAGGACCCTGGGATGCTGGTGACATCAAAGAGATGGTACATGAGTCTGGGCCCTCACCCCTGCTCCTCTTCAAGGCAGGCAAAAAATGAGCCCTTAAGTTGCCATCTAGTGTTTTAGGTTTTTTTTATTACACTCAGCAAACTTCAATCCCTTGTGATCAGGGAGGTGATGTGCTTAATCATAAGAGAGATAAATGAGACATGATACCAGCCCTCAGATGGCTATTATCTATAAGGTAGGAAACTCAGGGGATGATCATAATCCCAGATGGAACGTGACAAGCACACGAGCCATGTCAAGACAGTCCAGAAGAAGGAAAAATGGATTCTCGCTAAAAGCATTTAAATTGGGCCACATCACACTAAAGCACCCCATTAATCCCACCAGCAAAGACTCTGTTCAGTCCAAGAAAATAAATCTCTATTGGTGGAACTGCATAAAGCGCACATCTTAGGGCATTCTGGTAAGCAGCAGCTCTCCTTCCCTGGATGAGGCCAAGGAGTGTGGATGGACCAGATGCAGGCATTGGGATCTCACTCAGATTCCCTCTTTCCTCCATCCACCTTGGAGAGGGTCCTAAATATGTGTCCTCAGCACCCAAAGAGGGAAGACTCCCTCCTTTTCCAGGTGATCCTGGTGCTCTGGCTCATGCCCAAGAGACCCTGGCAAAGCAGCGCCCCAGAAAAGGGCCTTGTTCACAGTTTCCAAGCCATCGTGACCCATCTCTTGGTGAGGCATCTGAGCCTGCCCCTTGCCCCAAATGGGCCCAGCAAGGTAGTATCAGCAGCCACATGCAGAGGCCTGGAGATCCACTCACCTCTCCTGGAGAAGCTGCATGCAGAACCAGGATGGCCAAGGAAACACACAAAGAAATTTAAAGCAATTCTCCCAGACCACAGTAGACCTGGGCAGTGAATATGGAGTCACCAGACATAGTCACCAAAGGGTGCAGCTTTCTCCCTGTGGGAACTCGGCCACCCTGAAATGCTCCCTGTTGGGCTCTCCACGCTGGGCTGACGTCAACAGCCATGTGGAGGATTCTCTCTCACATCTTCCTCTCTAGTCCTGATCCTTCACCAGCAATCTCCAACACCTGCTCCAAGTGCCCACAGACCCTTTTCCCTCTTGCATTCCAAGTCACAGACTCACAAGGAACCCCAAACGAGAAGCCAAGCTTTGGGCTCCCCTACAGACTACAAAGCAGGCCACCTTGTGCTCTCAGCATCCTCCTGAGATATGTGCCACTTCCCTCTGGGACCTGGGATGAGATCACCAGGCCAGGCACAGAGGCAATCTGTCGGGTATAATACTCACCCTCCCTTCCAAAGCTGATGACCACCATTGACAGCCTCAGGACCACCTCCCTGTTAATCTTCTATCGACAGGTCACTTGGTCCACGTTGCGGACAACATCCTGGAGACAGGGAAACTGGTCTCCAGATAAACCAGAGAAGCCCGAGTTCCCAGCTACAGCTTCAAGCCCTCTGTCTAACTCGCTATACCTATAGAAGGGTTCTGATGAACAAATGATGGAAATCACTGTTCTAGGAAATCAGTGACCATGAAAACATTTTACCTAAAATGCATGGGCCATAACTAGTAAGCAGGATTCCATGTTTGTCATCCAAAAGGTTCAATTTGAAAAGACAGCTATGTCTCTTCATCATATCACACAGCCGAAAAGTGACATACTTTACGCTGAAACCACATTTATGTCTAAGGAGGTGGACGATGGATGCAAATTAATACATGCAAGTTGGCTTTGGATGTTTCTTTAACATAAAGTCAATATTGCCATGGATCATTAAATGTATTCCTTAGCATATTAATTTCTAAAGAAAATTAATGGCTAGGAAAACAAATTCCCTGGTATAGCTAATGTAAAAATTCAAATCTAAAATGTTACAAGAGTAAAAATGTCTTCACTTGCTGCTACCAATACCTGGAATTTATTGCAAGAACAAGCAGAAATTTGGTATTGAAAATTTTTTTCTGTAGTTTAAAGCTGATTAATTGATTCTGGCTTAAGTTCCGTTCAATGTCAGCATGTTGCTTATATTTCAAATTGGTTTAAAATGAGTATTTATTTATCTATAGGTTTTTTCCCCCTAATTAGATGAGAAAAGAACATAAAAACCAATAAGGCAGCCAGAAGAACTAGGCTCGAGGCTACACTACCTGCCCTGGTAATGCTCTCTCCCCAGGAATCCAGAGTATCTGGCAGATAGAGCGCCTTAATCAATATTTTTATATAGATAAATGAATTAATTACTCAATTATCTGCTTGCAGTGTCTTATGATGCTGTTAGCTAATTAACATTGATAGCAGCTAAAATTTCATAGATGCTTACTTACTATGTGCCAGGTGTCCTAAAATGTAAGTATTCTACTCAATTTACAGATGAGAAAACTAAGGCCCAGCAAGGTCAAGACTAAGGTCAAGCAGGTATTAGGTGTCTGGCCCAAAACTTCCCTAATGCTACTTGCACGTGGTCTTCCACCCTGGTGTCCGTAGGCGGCCTCTAGAACCATGTGCAGATGGGAGCCTGTGCCCACCAGACACAAGCTGGCTGGCAGCCCCACAGGGGTCTTGGTGAGTTTGCCACAGTCCAGAGTCACTGGGGAGCACTGGCCCTGCACACTGAGCAATGCAGGGTCAGGGCTCCGAGAGGCTCAGATGAACCATGCTCACAGGGCTGGGTGCAACAAGTGCACTGATTCTTCTTTTGCCATGAGACATAACATCACAGGGGCATGTTCTCCCCACTTGCAAGATCTGCAACAGGGAAGCCAAGTAAATATCAGAACGTTGCTGGGGAAACCGGAACAGGGGCGGGTGCAACCATTTCACAGTCCCTTCAGAGCAGAGAGAATATTTAGATCTTATTATTGGCTGTCACTACCTGCCGCCAACTTCTACTCTGGGGACAAAGATTAGATGTGCAATTCCAACATCTTTCTGTCTGAAGCTTTTCCTTTTCAGTCATCTCTGCCTTAGAGCACACCTCCTCTATTTGCATAGCCATTTAGTCAGTTACCCTCAAGCCCAAGGCCTGGGATTCCCCGTCTCTAAAGCAAGTGGTGTCATGAGCTAAAATTTGAGATCAATCTTCTTTCCCTTATTTTCAAGTTCTTATGATTGGGTGACCTTTTGATATAAACCTAAAAAAACAAAAACAATATCGTGTGTATGTGTGTGTGTGTGTGTGTGTGTGTGTGTGTGTGTTTAACATTTTAAAGCATGCTCATGGAAAACAAGTGAACCCTTAACAACAAGAAGCAACAACAAAATTCTTTAGGTATGGATCATTATAAAGATGTAATTATTACTTATGTTACTGAAAATGTCATGTCATCTTTAGCCTATTTGAATGTCAGCTACTATTCTGGAAAAAAAAGGAATAAATAAATATTTATCTCAATTTTCAAGAGAAGGTACCTTTGTTATTTCTCAAGCTAGCAAGAGCAGGCAAGTATTTCTCAGGTCTGAACTCCTAGAATGATCACTAATGAATGGATGCTGTTGGTAAATGGGGAAGAAAACAGGTCACCAATTTGTTTCCCAGTACAGAGGTCTTTGCTAGCTCTTCTGACACTGTGACTTTTTATCTTTTTTTAAAAAAAGTATGTCCTTTGATTATCTCATGATTAAGTTTAATGATACACATGCACCATTGAATGATACTGTGCATGAGAAAATTCTAAGAACACTCTGGAAAATTCAAGTGGTTGTAGGCCTCATCCTAAATCCAGATGAAATATAAATAGCTGGTTTGAAATAGAAATCTGCCCCCATAGTCCATTCTTAATCGAAGAGACTTACTTTTAAAGAGTAGGAGATTTTGTGTGTGTGTGTGTGTGTGTATCAATAGAAATAGAAATATTTTTGAGGAATGGGGCTTCCGTTTCTAAAACCCTTAACATTTCCTGTCTCCTGAATAATATTTGTGCTTAAATTTGCCCCAAAGTAGGGTTCCTGCATAAATCCTCCATGCTGGTTTTTCAATTTCCAATAATCTGAGCAAGGGTTATCTAGGGAAACAAGGCTGCCACATCCAACAGCATGTTTGTATGAGTTTCCTACAGTTGCTGTAACAAGTCACCATCAACTTGGTGGTGTAAAAGAACAAAAAGCTAATAGCTTATATTTCTGAAGATCAGAAATTCAAAATGGGTTCCATTGGGCTAAACTCAAGGCATGAGCAGAGCTGGATTCCTTCTGGGGGCTCAGAGGAGAATGCATTTCTTTGCCTTCTTTCTCAGTGTCAAGAGGTGGCCAGCATCCCTGGGGCTGCGGCTCCACCTCCATCTTCAAAGGCAGCCACGCTGGCCCAGCTTTCCTCAGGCTGCATCACTCTGGGTCTTTGCTTTCCTTGTCACTTCTCTTCCTGACTCTTTAAAGAAGCCTTGTGATTATGTCAGCCCCACCCAGATAACCCAGGATAATGGCCCCAGCTCAAGCTTGCTAACTTCATCTTCTCTTGAAAGAGACCCTTTTGCCATGTCAAGTAACAGCTGACAGATGACAAGGACTGGGATGTGGCCATCTCTGGGAGGCCATTCGTCTGCCTGTCACAACACTCTCAACTAAAAAAAGATGTGTTCACCAAACACAATGAAGGTGAGTGAGATCCCAGCAAACCACAAATAAAAATCTGTGCTGCCCAGGTAGGTGGGAGAGAGACAGCACTGTGTGCCCTTGGCACCCCCACATTCCATTCTTCACCTGCTGAGGTACAGCTCTCCAGACCCACCCCTGCATTAGAAGTGGCCCTCGGCATCTCTCTGGTCCCTGATGCCTCTGATCATGTGTCCCTGGCTTCACTGTGGCAATCTGACTCATGAACACCCACTTCTGCCCACACCTGAATCTACCTACTTCTGATGGCTGCTGTTTATCTTGAGCTTGATTTTATCCTTGCCTAATAAGCTATATCAGATCATAAATGAGGTCAGGGTCTTCCTCTGACAATCTGGGGAATTGCCTACTCATCTTGGGTGCAGAATGCCAAGGCATGAGCTGTGGTGCGCAGGGCAGGCCACCGTACGACTGAGAGAGATGGGTGAGTTCCGAAGTGCACGGCTATCGGCGTCAGGGACTGCTGCCTGCCTGAGACACGGGGGGGGGGGGGGGGGGGGGGGGGGGACCCCCACGGTGGCTCTGGAAGGCAGCTTGATCAGTAAGATGGAGACCAAAAATTGCACCACACAACCTGAATATTTTTAAGATTTTAATTTTGTGGGGGCAGTTTTAAGTTCACAGCAAAATTGAGAGGAAGATACAGAGATTTCCCATTTTTCCATTACCTCCCCCATTTCCAATGTCCCCAAAAGTTGCACATTTTTCACAACCAAAGAGGCTACATTGATACCTGATAATCAGCCAAAGTGCATAATTTATATTAAGGTTCAATCTCAGTGTGGCACATTATATGGGTTCTATGGTTCAGATAAGTGTTCCCCAAAAGTCTGTATATTAACGACTGAGTCCCCATGCAATACTATTGAGAAGTGTGGTGTTCTTTTGTAAGTGGGGTATTTGTGGGACATCCTTAGGTTATTGGGGGAATGCCCTTGAAGGGGATAGGAGACCCTGGTATGTCTCTCTCTCTCTCTCTCTCTCTCTCTCTCTCTCTCTCTCTCTCTCTCTCTGCTTCCAGACTGATAAGGTGAAAGGTTTTGCTCCAGCCAACACACCCGCCATCACAGGCTGCCTTGCCTGAGGCAGGGACTGCTTGATCTTGGATTGGAACCTTCAAAACCATGAGTTAGAGAAATCATTTTTTCTTGGAAGTTAATTGCCTCGGGCATTTTGTTATAGGGACAGAAAGTTGACTAGTACAATGGGTTTGGACAAATGTACACTGACAGGCATCCATCATTTTAATACCATGCAGAGTTATTTCTCTGCCTTAAAAATTCTTTCTTTTGGGCTGGGGATGTGGCTCAAGCGGTAGCGCGCTCACCTGGCATGCGTGCGGCCCAGGTTCGATCCTCAGCACCACAAACAAACAAAGATGTTGTGTCTGCCGAAAACTTAAAAATAAATATAAAAATTTCTCTCTCTCTCTCTCTCTCTCTCTCTCTCTCTCTTTAAAAAAATAAATACATAAACTAGAGGCCAGCCTCAGTAATTTAGGCCTAAGCAACTTAGTGAGACCCTGTCTCAAAAAAAAAAAATTCTTTCTTTTTTGAAGACCTAGATTTTTGCAAAAACTCTGCGGCCATATTATCTGGGGAATGTGACCTTGAATTTCCCAACAAAATTCTGGTCATTCTGCCTGAACCACTTATATGTCAGAAAACATAGAAGCTCTGAGTATTTGGATTTAAAAGGTATTATAAATACAGACTTTCAGTGAAAATTACATTTTTTTGCAACCTTCAAGATTTCTTATTGTGACAACAGATATTTTTATCCAGATAACTATGTTCTCCTTTTTTACATACATGGTAGACTGCTGGTAGTTGATTAAAATCTGTCTCCCCTTTCCTAACTCCACAGCCAGACTGCATTTCCCATCCTTCCTGGCACACAGCTGGGGCCAAGGTAAGCATAACAAAGTTCTCTCCAGTGGAAAGTGAGCAAAGGAATTGCTCCCACGCCTGGCCTAGGAGGCCTAAGGCAGAGGCAGGCCACTCCACTCTCCTCCAGTTCCCTGTTGGTGCAATCTGCTCAAGGCCACCACCCAGCTCCCATGATAGGTGGACAACAACTCCCTGAGACAAGGAGCAATGACTTGGAGGAACCTGGGCCCTTCAAAGACTCCAGAGGTACAAATGCCCTGCCCCACTGGAGTGACCCCCGGGACCACATGAGATAGAGGTCAACTTACACTTCCTCACACCATTGCAATTGTGCTGAGTCTCTCTATTGTAACACCCTGGCCTTGTCCTAAGAGAAAGGAAGCAAGAAATCCTTACAAGGGTATCAGTAGCTCGCTCTGAGCAGCTGTGTCACGTAGGGACTTAAAGCCTACACTCAGAAGTCAGACATCTGGGCTTAATTAGGCTCCAGCACTTACCAGCGGCGTGGCCTGGGCAAGTACTTTAGCCATTCAGTGTCTCAGTTTCCTCATCTGTAGATGGAGCTCGCAGCGGTAGCAATCTCATAGGGCTGCTGTGAGGACTAAGGAGATTCATGTATGTAAAGCACTAGTGGCTCACGGCACAAGAAGCCTTATTATAATTTCTACATTGTTTCCAAAGAAGTAATCTCATTTTTTAACAGTTGCAGTTCAGCTATTAGATTTGGAAAAAATGAGCACAACTACAGATCAGCCTGAAAAATAAGTAATGAACAGGGATGAAGGCTCAAATATCAAGAGTTCTCTGTTCGTGCTGCAGAAATTATTAAGGCAATCATAAGAATGACCTGTTTGAGAAGAAGCAAGGCCTAAATTCACTGGTAGGAGCTGAAGACAGAATTTCATTCCAAAGTCTTCTGTCTCAGGGTTCTGTGAGTTTAGCTCTGGCTTTTAATCTTATTTGCACAGGCTCCTTCTAATCTGAGCACCCGCACTCACACACCCTGGTTGACTTAGACGCCACTCGCTCACTCTGCATTTCAACCCACGATTTATGCGGCTGTGGAATAAAGTGCTATTCATTCAATGAAGGGGTACGTTGCTACTGCATAAAAAGGTGGCTTGTTAATTCATTTCTCAAGTTTTAATACGTTCTTACAATTTCTACCGAAAATTCTGGAATGTTTTTAGATGTGCATTACTGTGTGGGGTGGGGAGGGAGGAATACTAACCCTTTGCTCACCCCCAGAAGACAACTCACCCACCTTTAGCTTGGGCCACTCAAGGTGAAATGAAAGGGAATAAAAATAAAATTGTCCTTTAAGTAAATGGCCTGATTGCTAAGGAGCCATGGGGTACAAATATGTTACTAAACAAGTTTACCAAGGGAAAATTTGAACTGTTCCTCTCTTTTTTAAACTAATGGACTTCCACTTCTGGTTAAATGTAACCTACAAGATAAAACTAAGTGCATGTTGAAATTTCTCACTGTTGCAAAGATGAATAATACTATCTTTGGAAAAGGACTGTACACTCTCAGAAGCCTCAGGGCATGTTAAGCCAAAGTCTTCATTGACATCAGGAGTTCGAGGGACTTAGTTTGCTCTAATATGTATTTATTTGTTTGTCTGCTTGCTTGCTTGCTTGTTATATGATCACATGCTTATTTGTTGACAACGTTCACATGCAAACTGGTACCCATCCCTAGTCCTCATTCCTCTAAGGGCAAGAATTTAAGACCAACAGGTGGAAATACCAGAAATCATGTGGAACATTTTCGAATTGAGCCATCCAGATTAAGAAAGGCCTGCCTTGAGAAGTAGTGAGTTTGCTGTTCCCATGAGCATTCAAGCACAGAGTAGACAAACTGGGGTATAGCAGGGAGGCTTCAAGTCCTAGAAGGCCAGCTAGACTAGATGCAGATTGCTTTCAACTGGGAAAGCCCAAAACCTTGCGAAAGCATACACTTTCAGCTTTCAGGACATGAGCAGAACCAGAGTGCTGATGTCACCTGCTGTCCATGGTGTGCAGAGGGGAGATCTGAAGGAGTACCCATGGAGCTTACCAAACTGGAGACCCCCCAGGCAAAAACCTTCAAAATCTTAACTGAAAGAGCCTCAGAATGTTGAGGGATCTCCTGGGGACAGTCACAATTCATCTGCATCCATTATAAAAAGCAGAAGCTCATCCCTTGAGAATTGCAAAGCCCAAGTCACACTACCATCCTCAGGCTTCCATCCTTACCCCCTCACAATCCCATTACTAAATCGCAATGCACTAAATGAACCAGAGGACTGTGAAGGCCAAGATAGAACAACTACTGCAAAATAGACCCGTGGCTCCCAGGCTAGCCCCAGGCTGGCTGAGGAGGGGCTCCCACTAATAGAATTTGCACACTGGAGGACTTCCAATCAAATTGCTAATAAAGAAACTGCTTACGCTAGGTGACTAAAAATGTTCTGCTTTGTTAAACCTGTATTATGTACATGCTGAGGTCGGAATTACAATGTTTAAGCACACTGCTCTTCTGAATGGATTTTTAAAAAATTGAACTCAAGGATTGAACTCAAGGATGAGCAAAAAAGCAAAATGTCTAAGGTGAACCCACAGGAAGGAGCAACTAGGTCACCGCTCTCCACTGGTATTCTTGTGTGCAGAGCTGTGGACAGGCATTCACGAGGCAGCCAGGCCCATCCAGAGCAGCCTGGACTCCTCAGTGGGAGTGAAACTGTCCTTGACCCTAGAGCCAATTATCCTTTAATAAATTGCTAGTATTTCTTGTCACTAACACCAAATAATTCTCGGGTTCCACCACTCAGAGCATCTTACAAACCAGACTGTACCTGACAGTAGTTAGGGCCAGGACCTCCCACTAACCCCACACCTGAAGTGCTTAGGCAGCCTGAACTCAGCTGTCACGTCCCTGACTTCTCCATGCCACCAGGACAACAGCACCCTGGGTGTTGGGGGAGGAATGGGAATTCACTGAGGCATCAAAGAGTAGGGAGCTAAGCCTGCCAAGGATCCCTCTGGGATTAGGGACTGCGGGAAGGAAGGGCAAGGGCATTCTGAGCCCTCTAAAGATGAGTGGATTTCTTATTTTGATTATTTTTAAGCTTTGAAGTTACATTTATTTCACAAGTAGAACTTAAAAGCATAAAAATGGTACACACTAATGGGATAGCTTGATGCTTTTGTGTATGTATACAATGACATAACGTTAAGACCAGATTAATCATACTTATCATTTCTGTATGGAGAAAACATTCAAAATCCTTCCTTGCAGCTTTTTGAAATGCACAGTGCATTCGTCATGTACAAACACCCTACCATGCAAGAGCACCCCAGGACTTGGTTCCTGTCTAATTGCAACTCGGTCCCCACGGATGGGCACCTCCCCATCCTGCCCTTTCTGCTGCTTGCTCTCCCAGCCTGACACACCATCATATAACTTAATGACCTGAGGGCCCCGTGATGCCACCTTTCCTCAGGAACTTCATTAGGCTAGCCAGCACACAGCAACTCAAGGTACCTAGTTATCCTGAAGGTGTTCTACAGATGGGCAATGGGGGGTGGGGAGGGTCAAGCAATACTGTGGAATGTACCCCACGCCACTGAACCCCATGCTTCAACATTGTCAAGATGGCAAATGTGTGTTATGTACATTTTACCACAATATAAAGAAAAAAAAATCTCCTGCTTAGGCTTTAATTCTGGATCAACAAATAGCAGGTCTTTACTCATCCACATCCTTTATAATTTTATATAAGAACTCTTAAACTGGGGCTGTGGTTAATAATTCAGAAAATAAATTAAAATGTTGAATCAAGTAACAACCAAGTTGCCCGGCTGTGTTGCAACTCCATTCTGGCATTTCAATTATGTATAGCCCTGGAGTTTTGATCTCCATGCTGCACGGACAACATGCAGGAAACAAGCATTTCTCAAAATGAGACATTTGTCCTATGTTTCTTATAATCAATGCCAGATCTTCCTAGTTAAGAGAAGTGGGTAATGCAAGCTAACATGGAGATCTCAATCAACCCACCTTGAATCAGATCTCTCCTTTTTCCAAAAATGTGCTAAAAAAAAAAGGCTCAGTTTCAAATTAACTATCACGATGGTTAGCTGAATTCCTTCTGCTGTCTCTGACAGATAGTAACTAACAAGAAAAACCTTCACTCAAAAACACCATTTTTAATTTCCTTATACACAGAGGGTAAAGAGTTTCTAACAGTATTTCTACAACAAAATACATCAATTTAAGATCAATAACTGTCTACTATGGTAAACTTCATTTATCAGCTGCTATACAGCATGTACCAGAATTAGTGGCCGTGTTCAAAGACCATCTCTTGCAAACGGAGAACACAAAAACTAATTCTGATTTGCCAATTATTGACCTTTCCCTTGACATTTAGACTTCCCCCATAATGAAATTAGAATGAAAAGCTGCCGTGTCATTACGGTTTGGATCTGGCATGTCCCCCCAAATCCCATGTGTTGTTCCCAATGTAGCCATGTTCAGAGGTGGGACTCGTAAGAAGTGATTGAAACATGAGGATTCTGACCTTGGCAGACTAATCCACCAAGTGAATCATAGCCGAATGGTTTACTGGGAGATGGTAAAAAAAAATATATATATATATATATATATATATATATATATATATATATATATATATATGTGTGTGTGTGTGTGTGTGTGTAAGAGGCGGGAGCTAGTTGAAGGGAGTGGGGAATGGTCCTGTGGGTGTGCTCTTAGGGGCTGCATCTTATGCCC
Organism: Urocitellus parryii; assembly: GCF_045843805.1. Classification (NCBI taxonomy): domain Eukaryota; kingdom Metazoa; phylum Chordata; class Mammalia; order Rodentia; family Sciuridae; genus Urocitellus; species Urocitellus parryii. The sequence continues at coordinate 48,099,777 of NC_135544.1, forward strand.
AGTTATTCCCAGCTCTCCTTTATCCTCCTCTCTCCTTCCCGAGTGCCATCACCTGAATAGCTCTCCTCCATCATGTCCTCTCCACCATGATGCTCTGCCCCACCCCAGGCACAAAGTAAAGAACGGACCCACCATGGCCAGCAGGAAACCTCAGAAACCAGGAGCCGAAGGAAATCATTCCTCCTTTAGGTTGCTTTTCTTGGGCATTGAAAAACTGGCATAATAAATACCTAGAGGAGAGAAGAATTTACTAACTTTGGGCAGTGGGTCAGGTGGCAAAAAAAAGTTACACATATGGATCTTTATAGTTATGTCATTTTGAAATCCATCACCCTGCCATACGAATATAGGTGCATTATCTCATATCACTGCATCCTATGAAGGCAGTTTAGTTGTTTGGTTGTTTGGGTTCTTTGAAGAAGACTAAATAGAATGACTAATTTCCTAATTGCAAATTGGTGCAACCATTATGGAAAGCAGTATGGAGATTCCTCAGAAAACCGGAATGAAACCACCATTTGACCCAGCCATCCCACTCTTCTGTTTACCCAAAGGACTTAAAATCATCATATTACAATGATGCAGCCACATCAATGTTTATAGCAGCTCAACTCACTATAGCTAAACTGTGGAACCAACCTAGGTGCCCTTCAATAGATAAAGGCTAAAGAAAATGTGAGATGGATAGATAGATGACAGAATATTATGCTCTACCAATCAGCCTTAAAGAAGAATGAAATTATGGCATTTTCCAGTAAATAGAAGTAGCTGGAGAGTATCATGCTAAGTAAAATAAGCCAATCCCAAAAAACCAAAGGCCAAACGTTTTCTCTGATATGCGGATGCTAATTCACAATGGAGGGGGGCGAGCACTAGGGAAGAAGAGAGAAGTTTATTTGAAACTTTAGATTAGTTAGAGGGGAGTGAAGGGAAGAGAGGGCATATGGGGGTAAGAAGAATAGTAAAACGAATCAGACATTATCGCCCTATGTATATATATAACTACACAACCCGTGGGATTGTACATTATGTACAACCAGAAGGAGAAATTATACTGCATCAATGTGTGGTGTATCAAAGGGCATTCTACTGTCACGTATAACTAATTAAAACAAATTAAAAAAAATAAAAGAATGTGACTAATTTCCTAATTTATCTATCTTGTAACTTTGATGATATGGATTTGATATTGTTGTTGATTTGTCCTTTTTGAAAGTAAAGCATACACACAAAATCCATTCTGAAAAAGAAAGGAGATAAAATATAAATCACTGAAAATGTAACACAGTTACTTTCGAGTGATCTCACTACTTAACTGTCCCCTTACCCGGAGATATTGGGGAGAGGTGGAGGGTGGAAGTGTGAGCAGCAGTAACTCACTGGATGAAGAGCAGAGCACTGGGCAGATGTGGGGACCATCTGCACTGACCATACATCCCGCACACCTCTTTTGTTCTACACAGTCGGTGCTTCATATGGGAGGCAGCAGTAAATGCGAGTTAAAGGAAAGTAAAATCCTACCCACATATTCCAAGCACACAGTTTTATAAAGCACTCTTTTCCACTGGAATGTGTTCCTTGTGGGATGTTACCATTACAAGATCCCATCCAAGGCCCACGCTCTACCAATGGCCAATGTGAAATTCAATTTAAGCGTAAAAGAGATTCCATTATTTCCCACTTCAAAAAACCTATACTTTCCATTAGTAAGAATAAATCAATTCCCTGTCCAGGATAACTACTGAATCAAAACCCATTGTCTCAAACCTTCTGATAGGAGCCAGCCGCTGTGTGACACATGAAGTTTTTTGCCAATATGGATTACCACTAAACTTCTCCACAATTCCTAAGACAGAATTTTAATCACCGGGTAACAAAGGTGATGCACAATGCACTCTTGTGTGTTGAGCAGTCTATGTCCTTCTGTTGACAGAGGGCTGCCCTATGCCCAATTATTCATGCTTTTCTGTATGCCTGAAATACACCCATATGCACACTGACCTTTTGCAAGCAAGACTGGATGACGTGAGAATTCAAATTTTGCTTCAGCTCAGGTGTGCAAGGAATAAGCTTTATCTGTTGTCACTTATTATTATTATTATTATTATTATTATTATTCACCTGGAAATACCAGAGAGGAATCTCTGCTACCTTACCTGGATATGTAAGGGGAAGGAACAGCTTATCTCCACCTTTATATCAACCACAAGAGAATGCATGCCCAAACCCAGAAGTGCACACTCAAGCATGGAGGAGACCCAATGTACTCTGAGAAGTGTACTAGCCAGTTCCATGGTGCACCAGAGAGCCAGAGCTGTCTGCCCAGCCCCCACAATCACCTCTTGTACACCTCACTCAAAGGATGGCCTGGGACCACAATAGTGTCAGGCTTTCAGAACTACGGCAACCCAGATGACTACTCCCAATCTCAGTTTCACTCTGTATCAAGGCTTCTAAACCAAATGGAAAATTTCAAAGTAAACTCTTCCCTACCACCTAAAATCCATACACTCATACCAAGTGTCAAACTAAGTGAAACATGGCCCAAAGATGCCTCCCAACTGAATCTCTGTGCAGCACCTTGTAACTTAGCAGTATATAAACAAACTGCAACCTAAGAGTAATTCTGGTAACAAATATGTGAGTCATGGATAAGCTTTGGCCAAATACAGGCTGCCAACAGATCAGACCAGGCCCAAATAAGGCAAATACTGAGCTCTAATCATTAATGCTGTTCTTGAATGTCACCTCCTTTCTCTCTGCAAACATTGCTTGTCCACATTGCTGGGTGGAGCTCTCTGAACCTCTGCTGGTTCAGGGTGCTGCCCAATTCATGAATAATTCTCTGCTCAAATAAACTCTGCTAAATTTAACCTGCCTAAAGTTTTTCTTTTAACACAAGGGAGAAAAGACAAATTAAGAAGCACTCCTTTCTTCTTCTAATAGTATTTATTCTTGGCTGGGAGTCTGAGAGGTCAGAGAAATATTTGAGGAAGAAGAAAACACAGACTCCCTTTGTCAGGAATATGGCAGACTTTAGAGCCAAAGAAAAAAACAAAGCACTCAAAAATACTACCCCAACCTGTACCCCACACAATACATATACATATGTGCGCATATTTATATTCTGTGTGTGCATATTATAAATGCATATCTGAATGCATAGTAGAGATGACAGGAAAGTAAAAGCTATCTTTGAAGTCCTGAAATTACAGGAAAGCCAGGGATCCAAAGAGGTAAGAAAGATCAGGTTTGCCCTTGAGAACCTGTGTCAATCTGGTGACCTGGAAATCAATTTTAGTGAGCAGCACCACCGAATAGACAGGAGATAAAACCTGTGACATATACTGGGGCCAGAGGTTACCACTGGGGATCACATACGTATAACTGGGTCTTCCAAAATGCAATAGCCTTAGGAAGTAAACCAGTAAAAAAAAAAAAAAAAATCCCCAAAAGGAAGTGGGCATAGTTGCCTATCTCAACGTTGGTACTGGACATAAAGAAAAAAAAAAGGGTTCCGCTGAGAAAACCTAACTACAAGACTTCCTTCAAACAGTTATGGGCTGAAATTGACCCTGTGTGACCCCAATATTTCTATGCCAAAGATTTCACTTTGAAAAAGCTTGGAATGTATCTTGATCTCTGTTGCTGTGCTAAAATTACCTAAGGCTGGGTTCTTATCAAGGAAAAATGTTGATTTATCTCACTGCTTTGAAGGCTGACAGTCCAAGATTAGATAGGCTCATCTGTTTAGCCTCTGGTGAAGATCCCCTTGGCTAGGTCACAACATGGCAGAAAAATGGAAAGGGGGATGGCTACAGTAAAAAGGGGCCAAACACGTGGAGTGGCCTTGCTGTCCAACAATCCACTCTCATGGGAACTAGCTCACTTTGTGAGATGGTATTAATCTCTTCCAGGGCACACCCCCAATGACCTCATAACCTCCCGCTAGGCCCCGCCTCCTAAAGGCTCCAGGACCTCCCAACACTGCCACCCTGGGGCCAGAGGTTACCACAGGGGATCCCAGACATATAACTGGGTCATATAACCCTGGAGACCAGGCTTGCAACACATGAGCCTCTGGGAAACAAACTCCAGCCACATCCAAATCCTAGCAGAATGACAGATTCCCATATCTCTCTGGGAGAGACTACTAAGTCCTCTCTGAGCAAACACATTTTAAATTCTCCAAGAAACATTCCAATGACCTGGCACACAAATTCAACACCACAAAGCTCTCAGGGAGAAAAGTTAAACCAGGAGCAGAAAACAAAAAAAGAGCTGTGAAATCACATGCACAAAAATTGCAGGTATTGGGCTTATCCTAAAGGATACAAGCATGTTTCATCCTCTATGAACCTAAGAATATGACAAAAGACAGAGACTTTTAAAAAAAATTGTTGCAGATTGAGAAAGTATTAAATAAACTTCATAGTAAAAAAGAAAGAAATCAGATCTGTCTCTCACTTATCAATCTTATAGGAAAAAATCATTAAATGAAAAAATAGATCCAATGGTTTTAATGCAGAAAAAAATGTAGTGTGTTCCATACCAATGGAAGACACCCAAACAATATTCACAGGCAGAATAATATACTCGTGAACAATGAAAATAAATTTGGTGCCTAAAAACAATTTGAAAGTGAAAAAAATAGCATAGAAATAATACTAAGTACGTAAGACGCAATGCAATTGTGGTTTATTGGGGTAATCTCTTTTTTCTTCTTCTTGTACTATTTTCTTTGTCTATCTTCAGTGTTTGGGGATTATGAGATTTTGCACTCAATCTGCATGTAAAAATATTGCAACATAATAAAATGTTTTTAAAGCAAACTAATAATGCTTCAAAACTTTTGGAAATAGTACAATTCTAACAGGCTAAAGAGCTGTTACGAAAGCCATCTCTTTCTCTCTGTTGCTTGCAATGTTTACAAAGCAATTTTTTTATTCATCCAAATATGGAGCAGAATTCAAATTTCCATATCAGGATTCAGAAACTGGAGCACACCTGTTTTTATAAATATAGGTGTACTGGAATACAGCTCTGCTCATGCATTTACATGTTGTCAATGGCTGCTGCTCCACTATGATGACACAAGCTTGATTAGGTACAGTACACACTGTGTGGCTCACAAAGCCTAAAATATTCACTGCCTGGTCCTTGGCAGAAAAAGTCTCTATGGGAAACTGACACTGGAAACTATTATGTTGAGTCAACTGATGACTGTGTCTTTTCCTGAAATCCTAAATGTCAAAATACCCTTTGTTATAGGGTTTTATTACATGGTTTTGGGCCTGAGGAAGTATTAGGCCCCAAAATGAAAAAAGGAGTCACCCAGAAAGTGGGGCTCTTTTTAAAAAAATTCATTAGTCAAACAGCTCTTACACATAGCAAGTCTGCAAACAGAAATTAGAAACCTAATTGATGGTCTATAAATATTGTGTTGGACATGGTGAAAAAGAGAGTTTGTAAAATAGAAGATAGAGCTAAGGAAATTCCAGAGGAAGAAAAAACATAAAAAATACAAAATAGATTAAAGAATAGAGAGAAAGCATTTACAGTGTATCACACTGAAATTTCGAAGGAGTCACTAGCAAGATCAGGAGAAATAATGAATGAGAGTTTTCCAGAATTAATGAGAAAACAATTAACATTGGGTTCAGGAAGCTCATAAAATCCTAAACAGTATCAGTAAAAAGAAATATCTTCATTCACTACATTAAAAAGCACAGAAAATGAAGTAGCTCAGGTAGGGGGAAAAAAAGATATTTAAAGCAGCCAGAGGGAAAAAAGGCACATTTCCATAGGGAATAACAATTAAATTGAAATACTGAAAATTAATAACTTCCAGCCAGAATTCCATAACTTTCAAGACTCTTTCAAAAATGAGAATAAAATAAACAAAACTAGGAGAATGGATTTCCATCTTCCAACAGATCCTGCCATAAGAACTTCTAAGCCATGTTTCTCAGGAAGTATACACATCCCAAAAGAAAAGTCTGAGATGCAAGAACAGGATTCAAAGAAACACAGAAATGTAGATAAATCAAAATAAATGCCCATTGTATAATATAATAACAATAATATCTAATTTGTCAATTTACAAGACATAAGATAGGGCAAAAATGAAATCAGAGTTTTCTAATGTCCCACATTGCTTTTAGGAAGAAGGAGTATAAAGATACTGATTATGATAAAAATTAGATTCTGTTAAGTTAAACATATATGGAAAATTTTCTAAGAGTAAAGCTGGGGGTGGAGTACTGTAGAATATATAACTTCCCAAACTGGTAGAAGAAAAAAAAAGGAAAGATTAAGGAATTATGGGGTAAAAAAGGAACATAAAAGAAGCTAGACAGATAAGACAGCAGACACACATATCAATTATCACAATAAATATAAATGGACTAAGGCCCCAAGTTAGAGACTGAGATTGTCAAATAGACATTTTTAAAATCTGGCTAACTTCTATTTTCATATAAAAATAAAGGATATACTAAATATTTTGATTCCACTTACATGAGGTTCTTAATTTAGTCAAAATCATAGAGACAGAAATGGAATGGCAGTTGCCAGGGGATAAAGAGTAGAGAATGGAGAATTATTGTTTAATGGATACAAAGTTTCAGTTTTACAAAATGGAATGAATCATGTATGTGCATACTGGTGATGGTTACACAGCATTATGACTGTATTTCATATCACTGAACTGAATACTCTAAAGTGGTTAAGATAGGAAATTTTGTTATGTGTGGTTAGTTATTTACAAAAATAAAAATAGGAGGAAAAGGTCTACAGTAGAATATTATTCAACTTTTAAAAAAGAATGAAATTTAGACCAGATACAACATAGATGATGCTTGAAGACATTATACCAAGAGAAATAACCCAGTCACCAAATGCAAACACTGCACACTGAAAATTGGTATGATAATGAATTTTATGTTATGTGGACTTTATCAAAATAAAAGCATTTTTAAGAAAAACAAAGGATATGCAAAATAAAAAGATAAAAGTTTAAAGTTAGGGCTGGTCCACTTTTAGCATCTCTAAAAATAGAACAAGACACTGTACACTGATTGAAGCAAAAAAGAATTATTCATATGAACTATGAATTATTTTCATTGAAAAGAAAAGAAAAATGAAGTGGAATCTAACTAAACTACCAGATAAAAGCATTTTGTAGAAAATATAGATGATAAAAAATGAGTACATGACAACACTTACAAATGAAAAGACACTTTAAAGACTGACGAATCAAATTATGTGTGGACTGCCTATGAATCATAATTTGAACAAAGGGATACTTTCTGAGATAATTAAGAAAAAAGATACACATCATATGGGTATTGTTAGGTGATTTTTAAAGAGCTTTTTAGGTGTTAAAATGGCATGGTGGGTAAGGAAAATGAAGATTTTTACCACTCCGAACTATCTATGATATTGGGGTTGGGCAAGACGTTACCTTCCCCTCCAGGTTTGGAATACATGCAGACAATAATGGCCACTAGACCACTAGTGCCCTCCAGCACCCATGGTCTCCTCTTCTGGTCAAGAGAATCCCAGTTTTCAGCTCAGCCCATTGCTATCCACCAGAGTTTGTATTTCCTGCTCCCTCTTGGATTTAAGTATAATCAATCACATGACAGAATTCTGAGAGTTAATGAAACATATGCAAAAACTCTTGAGTGTGGCATCCAAAGCTATCCTTAAAAGGAAGGACTTCCCCTGCCCTTCCCTTCCTCTTGGGCCAGGAACATGATGGGATAGATGTCTGGAGCCTCTGATGGCTCACAGCTCCCTCCGAGGACCACATTCATGGGATGTAGGAGCAGTCAACTGTGTGGAACCTCCCCATTCCCAAATTACCTACTTACTGTACTTACTGGCTTATTTTGCATAGGAGAGAAATAAGCTTCTATTTTGTGTTACCATTGTTCTTTCATTTATATGCTGGCAAACGTCATCCTTATTAGTGCAGATGTCTCCACGCTTTCTGGACCAGCAGATACTGAAGCCAAGATTCCTCTTTTTCATGAGTACTTCTGTGGGTTGTCCAGTGCCCCCATCCCAGATCCCTCTGACCAAAATTGCTACGATACAGCTGATATATTCAAGTCCTCTGTTGGCCCTGCCACCCACCCCTCTCCCCCAGCCCTGAAATTCACTCCACTGCTCTGTGGGCTGTGGCTCCTGGGCAGAACGCAAACGGTTCCAGGTTGGCTCTCCGTCCCACGCAGACACATCTGGTCCATGCGAAGCACGCGCAGATCCCTCCAACAGACTTGGCAGGAAGTCCTAGCCCAGCTGCTGTCTTTCACTCGGCCACCAAAACATCTCACCAGGGTGGACACCCGTCTACCCCTCTCCCAACCCTGGGAGACACAGAGGATGCTGACTGAGTGAGAGAGCTGCTCTCTCCAGACTTGGGGAGAGGGATGATCACTCATCCCAGCCTCCTCAGGAAAAGAGGAGGTTGGCACAGCCTCCCTGAAACAAATTCCTTAAGAATCCCGTATTGATGCTTTTCATACCCTCAGAGGAAGAGGATTTTCAAGAACTGTGAGATGGGTGTTCCGATGTTTCCTCTGAAAAAACATCCCCATTTTGGTCTTTCTCACGACTTATTTTAGCATCTGCTCTCTAGTGTGTCTCGAGGTGCTAGTCACACTACCCAATTCAACTGTCTGGCACAATAATAATGAAACACTTCAGGATGCACATCTGTGGTAAAACCCTAAAGAAAGGCAAGGAAATGGTTAATCATATTGGAAAGAACAGTAGTTACTCCTAGGCCGGGGGAGCGGAAGGAAGGAAGGAAATATGAGCCAGATGCCCAAGCCAAGGGATTCAAAGGGAGGGTTCTGGGTGCTACGGATAGTTATTCACCCTATGATTATAAGTTAAGATGTGTACAAGTAATACACACATATGGGCATTCATAATTTATTAATTTAAAAGTGAATAAAGGAACAGACATAAGCTGACAGCTAAATTCCATGGTAGAACAATCTGGAAACAAGATTGCACTGTGAGAACAAACTATGAACTCTACAGCACGGAGGAAGCTGGACAATAAGTGACCTTCAGAAGGAGGTTGAAGGACCTCCTGGAAGGAGCAGGAGGTGTTCTCAGGGACGTCTCCGGTGGTAGTTGGCCCTTAACATTTCTAACATGCCTGGTCACCTGGAGGGACAGGTGGAGAAAAGCATCACAGAAGGGATCATTGGTGCCTCATCTCAAGGTGGAACCCCTGAAACTAGAAAAGGGGTCTTGACCAAAAGACTCCAGGAAACCAGCCTTGATTGCAGCAGACACGACCCTGGCTCTTGCCACAGCTCTGGGAGACACAGGGACAAGATACAGTCTTTGCAATTCTTCTTACAGTATTTTTGAAATAGTCAAAGCAAACTTTTGCTTCTGATCTGGCCTTGTATGGAGCTGGTCTACAGGAAAAGAAAGTGCTGACCATGCATATGGATCTTACTGGTTTTATTACTAAGGCAACATTAAATTTATTATAATTAATCATGATGAAAACTAGTATTTCTTTTTATTGATTTTTAAAAAAATAAATGACAGCAGAATGCATTATAATTCTTATTACACGTATACAATTTTTCATATCTCTGGTTGTATATAAAGTATGTTGACACGAATTCGTGTCTTCATACATGTACTTTGGATAATGATGTCCATCACATTCCACCATCATTACCCTGCCCTCTCCCTTTCCCTCCCACCCCTCTGCCCTATCTAGAGTTCGTCTATTCCTCCCATAGTCCCCCTCTCTACCCTACTATAAATCAGCCTCCTTATATCAGAGAAAACATTCAGCATTTGTTTTTTGGGGATTGGCTAACTTCACTTAGCATTAAATTCTCTAATGCCATCTATTCCTGCAAATGGATGATTTTATTCTTTTTCTCATGTGATGCCCTATCTGATCCTCAGAGTAACTTCAATTCTACCAGGAGACTGCACAGGAAAGTCATGCCCAGATTCAAATCCTGACTCAACCCTGAATATCTATGATCCTGAACAAGACATTAAACATTTTGGTTTCCCTCACTGTAAAGTGGAGATGATGTAGTACTGTGTCCTAAGGTGTCACAAGGTACACAGTAAGCACAATATTAATATGTGCTATTGTTCTGATTTCACAGACAAAACAACTAAGGCTCAGAGTGGTTGAGTAACTTGCCTAACTTCCATAGCTGATAAACAGCAGTTGGTCTAACCCGAGTACCTTAGGCTTCAGACCCCGTGCACTTAACCACCATTCTGTATAAACCAACAGTTATTTGCAAACATAAGTTAACCCACGTGTCTTCCGGATGCTTTTCAACCTTGGGGCATCTTGGTTAGAAGACCAACTCACTTAACCTTTGCAGGCTGGAGAAAGCAGAACTCCAGGCCTCTGAAATGGATCACCAGGCAACTCTCCAGCTCATCCCTGATTGCCCTGTTGCAGCCAGCCCCCCTAGGAAGGTCCCCTGGCAGCTGTCTGCTGCCTGGTCTGATGTGCTACTCAACTGTGAGTGTCTCAAAGGCTGCCCTGGGACTTTTCATCCCTGGGCTCTCCATTTCCAGCAATATACCAATTAAAATATAAGATGTAAATTTTTCTGTAACCTGACAGATTCAGCTTCCCAGAGGCAGCAATCCTGCCTTCAAAACCTTTCTGACCACCCGGATTATATACATTATACTCTGAAGGGCCTGTCATCCTCCGATGAGGGTGTCCACTGTCCTGCAGAAAAGCGCAGGAGAGGGGGCGGGGCTCCAGATCCCTTTCTGCCATTTACACCCATGAGAACTTGGGTGAGCCACACTGCCTCTCCCAGTTTCACTGTCTCCTTTTATGAAAGGGAAAATGTGGACTAGATGACCTATAAATTCCCTTCCATTCTTTGATCTTCATCTCCATATTTTAATTTAGAGCCAAATCTCATTTTGATTTGATCACATTCAAAAACAATTTGAACTAAATTCTCACTTTAGGGAGACACACACACACACACACACACACTCTGATTTCCATAATTCAGAAATGGAAAGCAGTGCTGTTGCTACCTGCAATTCTGGCAATTCTGCAATTGCAAAGGGATAAAGGTACTTTCAAAACCCCTACCTGAGCTGCTGAGACCACTGAGAGGGAGAAACCCATTAGCCTGAAAACCATACATTATGTGAAACTTGTGGCTTAAAAGCATTTCTCTCAGAGAATCATAAAGAATAAACTGGCTAGTCCTTACCTGCCTCATGCCAATCAGCCTCAGATTAAAATGCACACATGTGCACCTGTACATACGCGCGTGCGCGTGACAGGCTGCAGATTTTTTTCAGAAAATTAAATAATAAATGAGAAAGTACTGTGAACACCTCAAAAAGGGGGGGGGGCAATACTCATAACAGTAATTATCTCAAAAGTAAAGCTGGGTAACTAGAATGATTCATAATCTTATTTTTGGCTCTGTACCTGCTACAAAATCGATGATGCAAATGACTTTTTTAAAAAATTAGACTGCAAAGAAATAGTAAAAGTTAAAAAACTCAGTAATGGACCACCACATGGACTTTCAGGTGATACTGGTTTGATAACTAAAAATATTCTTTTTATATAATAGCATATATAAAATGTAACTACTTACAGACTGGCTCTCCCTGCTTTCCAACAGCACAGTAATTTGTACTTCTAGCCTTTAAAGCTATATCAGAATGCCTTAACTTAATAAAATTAATGTGATCAAATAACCATGACTAATGTATGTATCTGTTTGAAAGTCTGATTCATGAAAAATGAAAACTATAGTAATAAATTAATCCACAAATTTTTAAAACATTTCATAATTTTTACAGCATGATCCTTCTTAATCACCCAATAGGGCTGAATCCTTCATCAAAAATGTGTCCAGTATATCTGGTACACACCAGAAATAGAAAACACAGGTAATCCCAGAAGCTGAGGTACGACAAAGGTAATGACCAGGCTATTACTCTGAATGATAATGCTAGGCTCGCACTGAACACTTTGCCTAATTAGACTTCACACAGGGGGGAAAATGCTTTAATATTTAACAAGTATAATGGTGCAATCAATGTACACAAATCAGGCCTGATAAGCAGCATTGCTTATTAAAGAGAGAGACAGATGGCTACAAGAAAGGTATAATCATTAAATGTAAAATCTCACAGGCTCCAACTGTGAACACCACTCATATACTTTAAAATTACCACTTCATCCACAGAACTCAATGCATTATTTAGTCCTGTCCTCTTGCTCTGTAGACTTTAGATACACCCACACTATAGATTTAATAAAACAACTTGGTTCAAATAGATCTAGATCGTCTTGTTTCTCTCAAAGCTGCCTTTTCCAAGCCACATTGGCGGATGTCAAAATCCCAGAGAGCAAGATGTCCAACATCTCTCTTATAATCATTTCAGTTAGATAATTAGTCCTCCTTCTTATTACCTTCAAGACTTAATGTGCTGGAAGCCTTCCTGACTCTATTAAACCCAGCCTGCCACAAGATTATGAATACGTAATTTGTTTACAGGTAGCTTTTAAGAAAACACACAGGATGCAGGCATATATTTAAAAACAGGCATGCTTGTGAACTGCAAATTATAGTGAAAGATGTCTAAGGGTGGGTTTACCGTTGGTTTCCTCCAAGGTCAGCTTCATGGTCAAATACAGGGATCCTAGAAGGCCATTTGCCCATTCATGAACACGGCCCCTTGGTGCTGCATTTGTTCATTCTACACATATTTACTGAGAACCTCTTGTGCCTACACCCTGTGCAGTACTTGCTGTAGTCTTTGGAAAACATCAACGAATCATGAAAAGTATGGCCCTATTCCCCAGGACTTCAGAGTTTGTTCCAGTGATGACATAAAAGCAACTCAAATGTCCACTCCTGCACATGGTGTTTTGCTTGGTATGTGAAGCTTGGGAGCAAAAGATTTACAGGCTTTTACTGTCACTGTCATCTGACCTGGGACTTCATCTATTGAAACTCAGTTCCCCAAGTATTTTTGTATGTGTTAAATAAATTCCACAAAGAAAGTGCTTTGAACAGTATTTAGCACACAGTAATTTCTTCCTAAACTTCTGCCATGTCTGCATTAAAATTAAGCTTGTTTTAATTGAGAAACCAATTATTCAACCCCTCCCTTTGCTGCAATGATACACGCATCTATACTTCTCTCTCTTTGGGTACATAACAACCCATTTTAATCTGTGTCCAGGAACAAATTCCTCAGAATTAGTCTTCACCAAATGTTTCCAGAAAAATCAAGGATTTGAAATGCAGAGATCAAAGAATTTCACATTTTAATCCACTAGCAGGATGTATACAAATGAAGCTGAGATCGTTTAGCATCAATTTGACTCATTTCGATTTCTGATGTTGTAAAATCAACAGGAAACAAAAACTAATCCCCATGTGCTTAAAGTAGGCACTGAGAGCTTCCTGTCCCCAGGGAAGATGCTCCACATGCCACTGCCATGACAATACATTCCTTTCTCTGTAGTATTTTACTTCTCTGCAGCCAGAATGCCCTGTGTGTTCATCTACTTTCTCCAGCACCCAGCACAAAGCCAAGCACACGGTGAGTCCGTGGTAAGATTCTGAACAACTGGAGACCAGGCAGTTGTGTGGATGTCACCATGGTAAGGGCACCTCAAGTTACCTGCTAACCAGCAATGGTACTGAATGACATTGCACAGCCCAGCAAGAGCCGAGTGACACAAACAAGGCCCCTGTTTGTGTCATCCCACTAAGTACCTGAGTAACCTTAGATAAGTGACTCTTGGCCTCTCTGAGCCTCCTTCTGTATAGTTGCAAAATATGGGGATAGTCTACATCATCTCAAATGATGACAATTAGACTGATGATCTCAAAGTACAACTCTTTCTGGTGATATATTCTTGCTAACCAATGATCCTCTTATCACTTCTAACACCAAAAAGTTGTTGACAAGACTATTTAGTGACATTTACACGTACTCCAGGCATGAAGTGACTCTTTCAAATGCACATTTCGGCCACTTCTAGTTTCAGCTAATTCATATAAATTAGTTGAATGGACATGGCCAACTTTATTTAAAGCGTCTCTGCTCATTTCCTGATCCTCGTTCCTTGGAGATGAGCGGCAGCATTCCTTGGCCACTTCACGGATAATCCAACAATCCTGATGGAGGCTAGAGAAAGGAGTTTAAAGAAGCTGGTGCCTCCCATGTGTCTTCACCCCAAGATGAACCAGCTCCACAGGCCAAAGAAACACCCTTTCGTGCTTTCAGGCAACCCCACAGTTTTACAAGAAACCCACTCCCACCGCCCATCAGCTGAACCCTCCTGAAGAGTACAAACACTCACAGGTTACCTGGTGACCATCAGTAAAGTTCCCCATCTTGGAAGGATTAAAAAGAATTGTATTCCTGGTACCCAGTGAGCAAACAATTCCTAACACGTGAAGTCACTGTCTTGGACAGGAGAGAGGCCAAAAAGCTGGTAGTATCTGCTCTCCTTCTTTCCCATGTCTATAGGGACACTGAACATCAAGGTACCAGTTCTGCACAAGGAGTGTAAAAGAGTTATCCTCTGTGGCCTCTATTATACACACTGATAATGGTCCATGGCAGGTCAGAAACATTTTGGGAAAAAAGCGAAAAGCTAATTCCAGTGAGACTGGATAAGTTCCCTTTTATACCCAAGGACATTAATGGGAAAAACTCTCTGGATTTTTAATTATTTCAGTGAATAATAAACTCTCTACAAAGAAAAACTACTTTTGAGAAAACCTCAAACCCAAGATGTTGGACCAACTTACTTGCTCCAACAGAGTAACTAGTTTTCTGCTCACACTGTGGCTTTGGCCACCATTTGGAATGATAATCAGTTCACAGGCCACAAATTTCATTGCTTTGCATTTGAATAGCACCTGCATCTCACTGATTAAATTCCTGCTTTACAGATTGAGAATTTGCTTGTGGCCACAGAGTGAGTCAGCTCTAGAATCCTATCTCTATAAACCTAAGGTCCTTCTGGAACAACTTGTCTACAAACTCAGTTTTCTCCCATTAGTCAGGCCCAAGAATCTATAGGCCGTGAGTTTAGTGAAAAGACAACAGGAAGCTCCTAGGCAGAAGCCAGAGCTTGGAAGTCTTAAGTACACCCCTAGAAATATCCCCCCCAAAAATACAAGCTTCTCTCCCTTGTTCCCTATTATATACCATAATTGTATGCAAATAAATCTTCTATGTACATAGGACACACAAAGGTACTCAGAGTATTCTGACTTGCTTATGTCCATGGAAGTCCAAGAAGTATCTATTCCTATCCACTTACATAGAGAGAGTGGGTGAGAAAGAAGAAAAGGAAATCTACTGTCATTTGAACAGCTAACTGAAGTAGCCAAGGGACATTAGAAATTCACTGTTTAACAGCATGTCCTGGTCACTGTCCCACCGACCTCATCTAAAACTTTCAGCTATATAAGGGTCCTCGGGTGGTTTTCTGGAATCCATTTCCACACCCAAGCACCTTAGCAACATGCGCACAGTAGGAGCCCAAAGACATGTGATTACAATAGTCTAGAATTGAAGACATTTTAAAAAATGCCCAAGAATGGGACCAGGAGACTCAAGGTCCAGGGAAAATGTCCCATTCTCCTTCTAGTCTTCCAAATACTTCTCCAAGGAAAAAAATACTTATTTTCTATGTATTAAGTATTTGCCATGTGCTACACCGTTTCTATGTGTTATCTCAATTAATCAGCAAACCACCTAAGGAGATAAACATGACTATCCATTGTATAGATGAGAAACTAGTAGAGCTCTGACCTTCTGTGAGTGACTCCAGCTCCCAGGCTACTCAGCCAGGGTGCCACTGTCTCCTGCAGAACACCGTTCCTTCCTTGTTTCTCACCCCTCAGTTCTCTGCAGGCCTTCGCTATCCTCACCTTCCCAAGACACATAGGCACTAACTTGAATTCCAAGGACTATTCCTCTTCCCACAAAGCTCTTCTATCATTTTTTTTAACTTGTTTTTTTTTTCCACTTTAACACACTCTATTAATTCTATAAAACGGGTTTTTGGAAATTACAGTAACTTGTTCTAAACAAACTGTTCTCCAATTCAATACTGTTCTTAAATGTGCTGCATGGTGCTTTAAAAGGCCTGAATCAAGCTTCTCCTGCACCTGGGCAGGTCCTGTTTGCTAGGACACAGAAGGGCCGGTTCATGCCTCTGTGCCCTGGAATAGTAAGCAATGACTCCAGGCTTCCCGCTCCCTGGCTGAGGGAGACCTTCCTGAACTGTAATGATTTTGTAAAACCCACGTTCCCTGGCTGCCACACACAGCATCTACCCTGCACACCAAACAAGGAGGCTCATTCTCATAAAACCACCAGGAACATCTGGGTAAAAAACCCACCCTGGTCTAACAACACAGCCCACTATACAGGCTGTGCCAGCGGGACTCTACCCAGAGGCCCACAGACCTGGCTCCCAGCTGCAGAGTGAAACAGACCTGGGTGTATTTAGCCAAATCCCCAACTGGCAAAGGAGCAGGGGCTCATTTCTACTGCAATACCAGCTAGCCCATGAAATCTCCAGTGGAGATTGGCAGGCCACTAATAATTTTGACTTAGCTACTTGCTGACGGAGGATGTGCCGCCTTCAGAAAATGCCTGCAGTCAGAGCCCAGGGAGTTAGAAGTATATACCAGGCAATGCACCAACTGGGGATGCAGAAGGCTGCAGCTGTTCTCAGAGCTCCTTAGCAGAGGCCATCCGGCCTAGAGCTGCAACTCAGAGCCACCAACCCAACTCAGGCTGCTCAGAGCCTGGCTTGCTGTCCTCTAAGACCCTGAACCCTTTTGCTAAACCCACCTCAGACTTCCTTTCTGACTTGTTCCAATTTGTATGAGACCTGA
Source organism: Urocitellus parryii (assembly GCF_045843805.1). Classification (NCBI taxonomy): domain Eukaryota; kingdom Metazoa; phylum Chordata; class Mammalia; order Rodentia; family Sciuridae; genus Urocitellus; species Urocitellus parryii. The sequence continues at coordinate 48,116,720 of NC_135544.1, forward strand.
GTTCTTGATGATTCCTTATTCTATGCCACGCACCCACTCCTACCCCATAGGCACCTATCCTGGGCTCCAAGCTGCCATTGTCTGTTGGCTTCAGTGGCTCCGGCCAGCTCCAGTGATAACCAAGCATGATAGGAACCTCAGGCTAGTGTCAACTCACACATCAACCAAGGCAGCTGCCAGATTTGTCCCAGCCCCATGAGAAACAATCAGAAAATAACATTTTCAGGAGACTGATTCCGTTCTGTCTTGGATTTTATACCTTTATATCTTCCTGCTCCATAACTGTTGGGACAAAGGGGAGAGAAGTGGGAGGGTGAGAGAGATAAATAAGAAAGAAAAAGAAGAAGGATGCTGCTATTGCTTAATACCTGCCACTCCAGGTGGCTGGGCACTATATTGTGCATCCCATTTAATTCTTGAAGCAAGACTCTAAAATGTTACTATCTCCATTATGCATACAAGGAAACAAAGTCTCAGAGATGTTCACTAAGGGGACATGGCGTCTCCAGCAGTAAGTGGTGCAGCTGGGACACAGACCCCAGGAGTACCCTGCTCCAGGGTCTCAAATGCTTCCCTCTTGCCTGCACTATCTTCCTGTCTTTATATTCCCTGTGGAGTCAACGTAGTGCCTTCGTATAGCAGGTGCATATGCAATGTTTGTTCAATGAATGTGTGAATGGTTGACTCAGCCCTTCACACCTTCATATTCCACAACCCACACACTTGACTTTATTCATTTATCATGTTTGTAACATGCCTGCAAAGAGCCTGGATAATAAGTTAAGTGTAGTACAGAGATGCCATTCTACACTATATTTTGAGCTACTAGAAAATACTACACGTACAAACCCATAAAATAAAACGTACTAAAGGAGACCTACTGATCAAAATGCATTTGTTATTGTGCTCCGTCCTGCCCAGAAATGAACACAAATACAAAAATCTAAGGAAAATCAGTGCTTTCATGTTTTTGTTTTAACCTTCAGAACTATAAGATGTTTTCCCAGCTGCCAGTTCAATGAGTTTATGCTACAAAAAAACAGCAGAGAGGCTACAAGCAGAAGCCAAGCAGACACAGACTGAAGACCAGCTCTGTGACTATCATCTAGCCGACGATGAGCAAGTACTGTGCCTTCTAAGACTTGGTTTTCCTATCTGTTGAATGCAGATAATAATAGTGACTACTGTAAGGTGGCCGTGCTGAGTAAAGGAAGAGCCCAGGCCCCACATTTAGCACAGCACCAGCTACCCAGTTAAGTGCTCCATAAATGTAGCCATTTTTATCAAGGGAAGAGAAGAACCGTGGTAGATATGCAATGAGAAAATTTCAATGAATTACTTGCCTCTGCAAATATCATTATAAGTACTAAATTCACTAAATCATCTGTTCCAGATCACTGTGATTACTAGAATGATCTACCCTGAGAGCAACTCAGATAATAATAATGATAATAATAATAATAATAATAATAATAATAATCACCAGCAGTTACACACACACACAATTTACTATATGCCAGGCACTCTTCCAACCACTTTTACAGACAATGGCCCCACGCACAGCTGTGCAGAATGTGCCACACAAGAGCCCATCAAGGGAGTGAACAGGACTGAAGTCTAGTCTGCTGTCTGGTAACTCAGCTTAAAGCCCTGGTACAGGATGATCCACCACAGAGGAATCAACACCTAGTGGTAATTGTCACAAAGACACTCCTTGGGCAGCAACTCTGTTCACATATATTCAGTGTTATGGTTTAGATGTGAGGTGTCCTCCAAAAGCTCACATGTGAGATAGTGCAAGAAGGTTCAGAGGGAAAATAACTGGGTTGTAAGAGTCTTAACCCAATCAACGAATTAATCCCCTGATAGGGATTAACTGAGTGGTAACTGAAGTGGTAGGGTATGGTTGGAGGAGGTGGGAATTGGGGTGTGGGTGTGGGTATATATTTGTACCCGGTGAGTGTTCGTTCTCTCTCTCTCTCTCTCTCTCTCTCTCTCTCTCTCTCTCTCTCTCTCCCCCTCCCTCCTTTCTGATTACTGTGTGAGTTGGTCTCCTCTGCCACACTCTTCCACCATGATGTTCTGCCTCACCTGGAACCCTAAGGAATAGAGCCAACTTTCTATGGAATAAGACCTCTGAAACTGTGAACCCTCAGATAAACTTTTTCTCCTCTACATTTGTTCTGGTCGGGTCCTTTCAGTCACAGCAGCAAAGAAGCTGACTAAAACATTAACCAACATGTTAACTTGAGCAAGGATTTGACCCAGGAGAGATAGAAGTAGAAAGACACTTTTGAGGATACCCAGGACCTAAATCAAACACTGCCATTTCAGCAACAGAATAGATGGTATTCACAAAAGCATCAGTGAACAGTCCCTAATATTAAGCTGCACAATGGTGCCCAGGTGCCATGGGAACACAAAAATAAGGCTGGCCCTAGAGTTCAGTATAAATAGACAATTCACAACTACCTCCTCCCCGTTTCCTGCTTCCCAACTCAAATGTTCTTTGTATGTGAAAATAAAATAAAGCAGCAGATGTGACCCCAGGATAACCAAATGTTGGGTCTTGCATCACTTAAAAACAACAAAAATTACCTGAGCAACAAAGCAATGTTTGACTAAGTGATAAGTTCAAAATATTTCACTGAAAATCCTAGCCAACAGTTGTCATTCCATCCAGGTGGTACACTCAAATGCAGGTTCCTAAAAATGACTCCCAGGTATAAAAGACCCTTTCATTTTCTCCCACCTCAGGCTTCCATAATCTCGGTCTGTTCAGAGTTCTTACCCAAACTCAACCATGATGTTCTGTGTAAAGGTTTATGCCTATTATCCCGGCTGAGGCTCAGCTTCAGTCTGGGAAGAGGAAGCAGAGGCTAGGAGATGCCATACCCTTCCCTAACTGGGGCTGTGAGGGTAAGAGCAAACCTCCTCCTGTTCTAGAAAAGAACTCATTTGTGCAAACAAGATCTGCTTAACTCTGATATGCACAGGATCCTAAAAGCAATCCAAAAAAAATTAGCTTATTCAGAGGGAAATGATAATAAAAATTATCTAAAGCCTTCACGAGAAAGCTATTCCTCTTACCCTGTTCCCTAACAAGGACTGACCTAGACCTTGATAGGAAAAACAGCAAAAACCAGATTGCCTTGTTTTAAAATTCCACCGTGTGACAGTCAGAATTGGATGTCTGATAATTTTCTGAATTCAGATACATTCTGCTAAATAAGATAAGAAGCCCCATGGTAAGATATAAGGCCCACAACAGGCTGACCTTTCTCCTGCTGTGCTTAATTCTCCTTTACAGATGAAAGGTGTTTTGTTTGTCATTGTAACTAAATTTCACTAGAAACCTGAAAATATGATGTTTCTCATATTCATTTGCAAACAATATGGCAATATTGTGAGTGCGATGTTTGCTTACACACATACAATTTGCAAATTTCATCTGGCAAACAGAAACACCTTTGAGTTGTTCAATCAATATTCTCAAGCCTGACTCACTTCATTCAAGTTAGAATTTAGAAATAAGAAGGCTTTTCATAAGTTCACACAGAAGACAGGTGCCTTTCAATGATGCACGTCTGAAATGTAACAAAACAATTTTAAAGGTGGAATATAATGTGGCCCACTTTAATAAAAAAGAAAGGAACACCAGGAGTTTTAACTGGCCAGGTAATAAAATTCCCTTGAGAAACAACCCATATTGTTAGTGCTACAAGTACCTATTTAAGACATAAAGCAATTTTAGATTCACTAAAAAATAAACATCACCAAACACACACACACACACACACACACACACACACACACACACACAGTGACTAAAACATTAACCGACATGTTAACTTGAACAAGAATTCAACCCAGGAGAGATAGAAGTAGAAAGGCACTTTTGAGATTACTCGGGATCTAAATCAAACACTGACATTTCAGCAACAGAATAGATACTATTCAAAAAAGCAGACAGAAAGAGAAAACTTTAAAATACTAGATCGAAATCATATATTTGATTTTTTCAGTTTAAGAATTTTATATATTTGTATGGTAGGATATGCAAAGTAAAAAGCCCAATTCTTAAATCTCCTTAATTCTTTAGCTCTAAAGGTTTGCTCTAACGTTACTCAGAAAACCATACCAAATCCATTATTGGAGAACTCTTCATTTATTTTCAGGCCTTTGGTAATGCTAGTCACACAAGGTTGCCCTCTTCCCATACAGTATTCTGAGAACCCAGGAAGTCAAATTTCTCTGCTGTCTCAAAGGACAGATTAATGGTAACAAATGACAGGCCCTGGTGATCCACTATGCGGAGGAGGCCCCTAGTGGTGAAGCTACCTCTGCGACCTGGCTTAGCACATTTTATAAGACTGCTTCATCATGAGGGCAAAATCAATAGGTAATAAAGTCTACCTGAGCTTTGCCTCCTTAATACCTCTATTAGCCCTAATATATAGGAGGGCTGTAATTTACAATCCCAAGGTCCTTTCATCAGGAATATTAAAAAATGGATGTGACTTGAAGAATAACTTCATTACATTCTGAATTTCAAGTCAACTAACATTCAATAAGCCCTTTACACCCTGCCAGGCACCAAGTGTGACGTGGAGAGACAGGTAAACCAGAGAGATGAGCAGACACACAGAGATTACTGTTATTTCTTTTCAAGATAATAGCATCACATACAGAACAGAACTAGGACAACAGGAAGGTTGGAAAGCTCAATTCATCATCATATGACCTGATGACAGATTCTAGCCAACAGGAAAACCCAGAAGAATTGCCTACCACAACCTCCAAACTGTCAGCTCCTCATTTTTAAACATACACATAGGGCAGCACTGAGTTTCTTCAACACAAATGGATGGAAGGATGGATGGAAGGAAAATAAGACCATATTTTTTTTAAAAAAGTATAATTTTAAAAAAACTATTGAAACATGCCAGAATTAACGATTCCTAAAAATAAAGAAAAACAAGAGATAACATTTACAAAGCCCTGGACCCATAAGTTTCTAGTTGTTATTTAATTCTGCCAAACATCTCTACAAAGAGAGGAGTAATATCAGCATTTTACAAATTAGGGTGCCAATGCTAGACAAGGGTAAATGCCTTTCCCAGAATAATGCAGTTAATAAATGGGAGAAGCAACTTGGAGCCCATGATTCTGAAATAGTGAAGCATAATCTCACTTCATTATAATGTACATATGTGAATCCAAAAGTCTATTTTGTTTTTTAACCCCATTAACACAGTCTGCAAACAGACATGAGATTCAAAATACAAAGATGGCAGAATTAAAGTATTTCCATATTGCATTCTTTGGAGTACATAGAGTACCTTAGTTTCATGCAGAGAAATTATCAAATATTTACTGGGTTCCTACAATAGATGTGATCCATCTCTTGTTTTCCAGGAACAGGCACTTTCTGGGAGCACAACCCACCCATCCCCTATAATATTATGCACTATTGCATACATTCAAGTCACTTTTTATACCCAGGGCTTGAGTTAATCTCTGCCTTATGCTTCTACTTCCAAGTCTGAAAGACTTTTCTTCTTCCACATAACAAGATGACCACTGCACCAGCCTTATTCATGTTCACTTTTGCAACACTACGATAATTGTGACTTTCTTGCATGAATAATGTTGACAAAAGTCCAAGGAATCCTGTAGAACCAAGTTTAAATTTCTAGTAAAAAATATGAAACAACAGTTAATTACTTTTATTATCTAGAGTATCTAAGGACATCTCAGTTTAAAAGGTGCCAAGACGTTGAAAGCAAAATAAAAGTGGAGTTTGCGAAATAAAACCACCGCATCATTTGTTAGTATTTCATTTGTTAGTGTTTCCCAGGCTCACTATTTCGGCATGTAACATGTTTTCCTCTCCCACCATTCTTTCTCTGTTCACGATGAAAAGATAAGTTCAGACTCACTGACAGGAGCGCAGGTGCAGGAAGTGTCGCGGAAACAAACAACTTTGCCTTTGCTTGGTAGCGCTTCCCCCTCCTCCAGCCCTCCGAACCCCAGACACCCCAAGACCATGCCCTCGAATAGCTTCCCTGCACCCATCGTGCAAGACGCTTCTGCGGGGGTACTGTGGGATCTGATCGCGATGACCCTCCGTCATGGTCACCATGGCCCTGGTCCAAGGCAGGAGAGCACGCTGCCCACCGGCCACCCTCTCCATCATAGCAAAAAATAAAAGGACAATAACAGCAAAGTAGTCGGCGGGCACGTGTAAAGGCTACTTTTTAGTGGGGTTTCGAGAAAGTAATTAAACAGCCGAGCGCTACGATAAATGGCAGCGAAGCCCAAGTGACCCGGGTCGCCGCGGCCCCCGACCCTCACTAGAAGCCTCCCCGCGTGCTCGCGCGTCCACCTGAAGGCACCGCGCCCTCGGCGGGCCGGGCCGCCCCAGCCCTGCGCTGCGCGGACCCCCTCCCGGTGCCAGTCCTCGGGCCCCAGCCGGCCGGCAGCGGCGGAGCGAGGCCCCGCGCAGCACCGTCCTCCCGGCTGGGGAGCCACCCCGAGGTCGCGGGCTGGGGCGCGCGAGAAAGCCGCGCGGGGCTACGCGGATGGACGAGCGGCACCGACGCCCCCGCGCGGCGCGACACACCCCGCCGGCCGGGGAGGGGACCCGACTCACCCCGAGGCGCCCTCCGGGCTGCCCGGCCCGGTTCCCGCTGCGCCCGCCGCCGCCGAACTTTCCCTCCTGCTCGGCGGCCGCGGGCTCGGCTCCACCTCCCGCTCGGCAGCCGCGGAGCCTCCAGGGACCCGGGGGGCGGGGAGTGGCGGCGGCAGCGGCGGCTCGGGCGGGCGGGCTGAACCGCGGCCAAGCCCCAGCGCCCGCCGCCGGGTGGGAGCGGGCCGGGCCCGCGAGCCCGCGCGGCGGCAGCCACCCGGCTGGGATCGCGCTGGCTGCGCCCACCCGCGTCCCCCACAACTCCTCTGCAGTGCGTCCCTGCGCCCGGGCTGAGCGGGGCGCCCTAGCTCAGGCTTGTCATTCTGCAGGGTCCCGAAGGGGGACCAGTCTTGCGAGAGACTGGTCACTGAGATCAGGAGAAGTTGAGGGAAGGGGCTAGGACGTTGTGGCATGCCCGGGGTCCCAGGAGAGAGGTGGGTAAGTGTCTAGCCTGCAACTGTGAGGTCCTTCATCTTTCGGTTCCCCAGTCCCCCACTAACCACCTCTGTTTTCCTTTGCCGTTACTGAAATGCCCTAACCCCTGTGGGCCGACTTGCCTAGGAAACTTGGTAAGATTGCACTTCCGAGGAGAAGTAATTCATGGTCTGTGCTACGCTGGTCAGTATAAAGCCTCGGTTAGAGAACTTTCATTTACTGCGAAGGTCAGAAACCCCTTTAACTCTGAGACACCTCCACCGTGAGTTAGTGAAGTCTGCAGGGACCACTGGCGGCCACTGGGAGCCCTCGGAGAGAAGTGGGAGAGGAAGGAGGAAAGGATGGAAAGCGGGCAAGTAGGGTATTAAAAAATAAAAGATACCACCACTGCCCTCAACACACGCACATTCACCTCCACCTGTCACCTGTCATTTGTAACTGCCCCACCACTGATCTATGCGAGAGGGAGTTGGGGAGTATTATGATCCCCAATTCTCAGTATAATTGAAGGGGACTCAGGAGGAGTCCGTGGTAGCCTGGAAAAGGTGATCTCCACCTACTGCTGCAGCCAGGCAACTCGCAATGGCCCCTTGATGAAGGATGGCAGACCAGAGCTGGAAACAGAATCCTGTGATTCCTGGTGCAGAGCTCCTTCTACTGCCTGACCATCAGAATGCTCAAAGCCCTCATCCCAGAGATTTCAGGACACCAGATTTTTATGTGGGCACAAGGTAGTGGGTCTGTGAGCAGCTAAATTCCCATTAAGCACCCATCCTTGCAGCAAGTCTGGCTTTCTACCAGGATTCCCCAGGTGAGTCTGTCTCCACACTCCCACACCTCAAGTGAGCAAATTCAGCCTTGTGACCTGCTGTCATCCCCACAGCAACTCAGTTGAGATTTGGGAAAGAGGGAAGAATCAAGTATTCACCAAATGAATAAAAAATATAATGTCTGTTCTGTTGCTGCAAGCCCCCTAAGCTGCAGGATAATGGAGACAATGAAGAGTTAACACAGGATACATACATCCATATGTAGGTACAAGTCATTGGCCAAGTTCATCCACACATTATCTCCTAGCAACCTCATAAAGCAAACCATATGACAGTCCCCATTTGCAGAAGGACAGCACCACTTGGAGGTTGGAGTTAGTTGTAAGTTATGTAGAGGTTAGTTCTTTCACAACCAAGTACTCTTTTTAGTGGCCAAGTAACCTCTTCAGAGCCTTCTGGCTACCACCAAAACATTCCCACACCTACAAGTTGTGACAAGTTGTTAAAGTATTGATTTTTTTCCCTCCTGAATTATCTCCCATCTCTCCATTCAGTGATGTCGCCACAATTATATAAGAACAGGAAGGATGGAATCTGGTTTGAAAACTGGCCAGAAAACCTGAGTATGTGCTGCCATGACCCATTACAGACATGTGTTGTCAGCTTCAGGTTCTAAACTGTGTGGATCATTCTGGGGAAGTCAAGGGAGGTGACTTTGTGGCTGCAACTATCTCTCTCTTCCTCTTAAAAAGGAAAATGGCTTCAAGATATGATGACATTTCCTTTGGGGACTCAACACACAAAGATACCTGGAGGTACTACTTCCAGCTTCTTTCCCTTTAAGATACTGGTTTATCTGCATAGCAGTAGTGTATCAACATGTATCAAATCAGTATATGTCAATATACATCCAGGCCTAAAATTGATTCTAAGGGTTCAGCGCCTTTCTGGACATTGTGACAATAAAATGTATGAAAAAATAAGGGAGCTGAAAAAGTGATAAAACTATGAAACTAAATAACATCATAATTGAAAAAATATACATTTTTTTCTGGATGTACTAACCAGAAAGAAAGTAGATCTGTAACAGCCTTTGGATTATCCCATTGGGAGCCACTATTACCAAACTGTGTCAGAGTTGTATTTCATCTCCATCACCAGAAGCAGCAGTGTCTGAGGAGAAAAGAATAAGCAGCATGTCTCTGCAGTTCCCATTTCTTTAAAATGCCCAGCTGAACTGAGCAGCAAAACCAGTAGAAGGATGGGATCCTAGAGACCCCAAAGACCAAGGGCCAGAATGACTTATTACAAAGAAAGGAGAAGTTTTCCCCATGGAATTTAACCTTTAGTAACAGCATTGTATGGTTAAACATTTTATATAAATATGATTTAGGAATAAAACTGTGTTATTTGATTTTCCAAGGATATAACAGAGGTGCCCTTAATATGGCATTAGTGATATGGTAAGAGTAAGGAAATCTATAGAAAGTTCTGGAAATAACTGAAGCCATTGCCGCAGTCTGGCTGGGCACAAATCATGAGCCACTGAAGCAGGAACAAACTTTATTTCTGAACTCCACCAGCACACTCCACACACGCTCCCGGGAACTCCCCCGAACGCCACCAGGCTCCTCCAGGAACCAGCAACCGGAAATATCCCCCCTGGAACTTCCCCAACCAATGGGAACTCTCCGGGAATTCCCGAGAGAGCTCAAGCGGAACTCAACGGGAACTACGCCAGAACTCAAAAGTCATCATCTTAATGGCTCGCTAGCTTCACCTCTCAACCACTACTTCTGGCAAAAATGCCATGCGTCATCCCGACTCGGCTGTGGCCCTCAACATCTCCCCCCCCTTCTGTTTAATTAAACAACAAGCAATGTGGCTTAGGGACCGTGCCTGTTAGGCTGTCCAATACTACATATGGTCCTTACCTGTCATCGGATGAGCTGACCTCAAGGCGTCAGCCTCCTGTCTTAGGTTGATATCACTGCAACTGGATCATACCCGTCACTGACTACTGGTCCAGCATACAGCCATACTTGTGGATAGGCCTTTGCACCAGTGTGGGGGGGTGAGGTTCTTTGCCTCACCTCTGTTGGCCCCCAAATTTGGCCTTTGCACCAGTGGGGGGGTGAGGTTCTTTGCCTCACCTCTGTTGGCCCCCAAATTTGGCCTTGGTGCCAGTGTGTGGGGGGGGTGAGGTTCTTTGCCTCACCTCTGTAGATACCAGAATGATTTTTATCCCCTGGGGGAAAAAGGTAGTTTCTATTAAAATAAATTTTAAAACAATGCATACAATGGCAAAATTTAACATTTATAAAATGCAAAAATACGCATATTATATTTAATTTCTCCAATGACTTTTTTCAAATTGAGACTACATAGTTGTTAAACTTTTAAGTTCAGAAATGTCTCATACAGTTCAAGTTTGGACTTCTTAGCCTCACCCGGATCCTTGAGAACCTTGACCCAGAGCCATTTAGGAGCTGAACCAACAGTTGTGAAACATCATTGACCTTACTTTGTAGTACACCCACTCAAGTCCAGGTGGCTCTTCTACTGGTCAGGGTTATCTGATCTCTTAGATAAGTGCAAATGTGCTAGGTAGTCAGAGGCAGGTCTTTAGATGGAAGAGGTCTGTTGTACTCAAGCACAGAGACTGGCCATACAATGTACTGTGGGTGCCAAGTCACTAAGATAGGACCTCATTATATCCCATGCAATCTGATTAAGGAAGCTCAAAAATAGGAACTATACTTTAAAGTAAATTTTCATTTAAAGTAAGTAAAGTAAATAATGTTTGACTCCAAGGAGCTTTGTTTTTCTAGGGAAAAAAAATATGTGTTCAAGAGCACTGTAAGTCTAATAAGTAAGGGCTCAATGAATATTGGTTGACTGTGGAAGGATGTCTTACATTAACATCTTTAAATACACACATCAAAGTTAATTAGCCATTTCACACTATTTTCAAATTTACACCCTCATCGTTCATGTCTTTTTTTTCCAGATCAATTCTGGACAAGAACTGAAATGAGAAAATGTGTTTCTTGCATTGCACTCCAAGCTCTCTCCACACAACAGGCGACAGGAGCCATTCCCTGTTAAACAGCTCCAGCAGTACAGCTGAGATCCCACATGAAAGCCATCTAGAATGTCTGGTGCAGCGCAGGTTGGCTTTTCCATTCTCCTATGTACCCAGGCTCCTCAGTCCTTCTATCTATAGGAGAAAAACAGAGGTTTACAAAGGGACCTACAGAAAAACAAGATATGTGAAGCAGCAGAAGTCAATCCACACCTGGTCTGCATCCATAAAATCCAGATGTCTAAGCGTAATTATGCTCAAAACAGTGTCTTTTCTTACAAAACTATTTGCATGAATACACTGATGCACATATTTAGCTCACCCAGGCCTTTATTTATGAATAGGAATTCTGCTTTTGCCATTTGGTAACTCAAGTCTCAATAGGTTAGTTAAGGGGTCCTCAAAATTTCATTTCTGCTTTAACTTTTTTAACTCTGGTAAATAGGATATTTTGTGTTGCTATCATCTTCCTGAGCCTACTAGCAACTTTTTTTTTAAAAAAAAAAAAAAAAAAAAAGCATCATTCATTATTTAAGTCAATATCTGCAAAGTCCTGTCCCACTTTCAGATTTCACTTTGTACCCTTTCACTGCTATAAATATTCATGATGGTAAGGCCTCCATTAATAAAAGAATATGTTTCAATGACACATTATTGTAAGAGTCTTTATTACTGAGAGTAGAAACAGGATACATAAAGATGTACTCAAGGATATTAGAACAGAAGAACTACCGTATAAAATATAGACACTGAACAGTGACAGCATCCTGGGGAGGGGAAGGGCAAATATAGGAGGAATCAGTAGGTCCCCAAATAAGAAAAACCCTAGGAAAGCAAGAAGTAAGCCACCCACCCGGAAAAAAAAAAGACACAGCAAGGCAAAGATACTTCTGTAGAAAGCAAGCTTTGCCACGGCAGAAAAAGGGCATTTCCTTCCCTGTTCATATGTTCCTAGGCCCTGCGTGCAGAGGAATTCCCTGTGCACAGCCAGACACAGGCATCTAAGGGGAAACTCGGTGGTGTTCCTTCCCTAGCATCATAAGACACCCTTGGCTTTGCTGTAAACACGACCAGAGAATGTTTTAGTCAAATCATTACTCATCTCCAACAGTAAGTTAGGCAGTTACTGTGTGCCAGGCACTGTGGGAACAACAAACATGACTAAGCGTAGTCCTTATCAAGGAACCTAAAATCTAGTAGAAAAGACTGAGCCTAGTCTTTTAGGAGTACAAGGGAGAAAGTGAAGGGCAGATCCCTGCATTGCCCAGAGATGGCTTCATGTTAGAAGTGGCTTTTGAGGGAGCTCCTGAAAGATGAGTAGGATTTTGATGGACAGAAAAGAGCAGGGGTACGGCCCAAGAGGTGATGCCTGACTAGTGAAGCAGAGATGGTATAAGAGTGGTCCAAAAAGACCAGAATGTAGGGGACATTCAGAGAGAAGGGTGAGACTCTAGAAGGGCCTGAGTCTAGATTACTGGGGACTCTGACTGTCAGATGAAGACTATTATCTGAATTTTAGTGGGATGGGAATGTGTGGATATGGGCAGGTTTTAGTTGAACAATCAGCCTTTCCCTTTTGCAGTGAGAGCCCTAATTGTGCTCAGAGCCCATCTCCATGAGGTCCCCCTGAGGCCCTAAAAGAGAGATCAAAGATGCCACCAACTATAGGAGGGGCTAGGAAGATAAATTATGACTGGTTTAAGGCAGTAGGAAAATCAACGTGAAAAATAGCTGAGCCCTTATCTGTGGGGCACCCCAGAGGTGAAGTCTGGTTATCAATTAGAAAGAGAGACCTAGAACTTGGGAAAGGCCAGGGCTAGAGAAGTAGAGAGAATCCTCCTTGTACAAAAAAAAGTCCTTGTGCAAATAACAAGAATGAAAAGATCAACTGGAAAGAGTATATGCAGTGAAAAAAATAAAAGGTGGCCGGGAGAACAATCCAAAGGAACCTTAGAATTCTCAAGACAGAAAAGAGGATTGGATAGAGGAAGCTGGGAAGAAAGGTGAGAAAGACAGGGAGCTTCAGAAGTGAGGGTGATAGATAGTCAGAAGCATAACATTTTGCAGTAGTCATTGGGGTGGTCATGAAGTTCCTTCTGCCAGACAGGAACCATTATCAGCACTTCAAAAATTTAATGCAAAGTTTTGTTTACCCAATAGCAAACATTTCACAAGCTACCTAAATATTAAAGAGTTCTCTGGTTTTTACTGGAATCATAAAAATCTGTGTAGTTATGCTGACATTTCACAATGGACCCAAGTTGATTCAGTGTCGATGCCAAAATGGGACTTTCTGAGTTGTGAAGGGCGACCTTGCCCAACATACCATCCATCGGTCTCAGCCTAGAAACCACGACTCCCAGAATTAAGCAACCAGAAGGAGTGAACAGCACATGAGGAACTGTATATTTAGTTCTTCTGATTGTTTTTAGCATGACAACCATATCAGCAATGGGGTACATTCATTATATTCTCAAAAGAATGACAAATCTTAGGTTAAAATCTGAATGAAACAGAGATGAAATAGAAAAATAATGTTCATACAAATAGGGGGAAAACTACTCTTGGATCCCTTCCTCTTCCACCTCTGTAGTTACAGACTGTCAACACCTTTCACCTGCAGACGGAAGTCCTGAGTTTGTTTAAACGCCCTGGCCATCGCTGGGAACCACAGCCCCACAGTGAGTGAGACGGGTGTGCTCAGCCAGTCTGAACCCGCACTGGGTCTCCAAGAGTTGCTCCCCTCTCTAGCACCTTCTTCTCACAGGCACTTGTGATGATTGGCTCGGCCTTCTGCAGGTATGATTTCTTCTCTGGGAGCAACATGGTTTGAGGCCTTATCCAACTTGTGTTCTGATATGTTCACCAGGCAAAATTAGCATAGTTCTCTGCACCTACCATCTCTGTCCCCAAACTCCTGTTGCCCACTCCCACACCCTCTTAACTCTACAACAGCATCACTCAAATCAGAGTTTGATGTATCTCTTTAGGCATGGAGGTGAGACTGCTAGTCAACTCCCAGAAAGGCCAACACTACTATCCAGAAAGAAGAAAGGTAGCAGCAGGTGCAGGAGCATATCTCTGCTATTAAAGATTTTTGGCTTTGACCATGTCCCAGCCACTGCTCTAAAAAATGTTTATGCTAGCAATTGTGCCACAGCTCTATAAAGAGACTGAGGCTTAAAGAGATCCCATGGCTTTCTCAAGGTCATGTAGCTAGTAAGCTGTGGGACTAAGATTCATACCCCGGCCAACTTCCATTCCCTGTACATACCCCCTGGGCTTCCCCTACCTCATAGCCAGAGAAAAGGAACTTAAGACAACTAATAAAATCTTTCAAAATGTATCTACAGGGCAAAGACAATAAAATAGGTTCTTTATGGTGGGAACCATTGACCTTCCCAATACTTTCCTCTGACAGCAAAGGTAAATCCAGAAAGGAGATTCAGCCAGCCCCATTCTGAATCTGATGCTCTGAATACCACATGTGCTCTTTTATGTTCTGAGTAGAACTTGAGTGAAGCTATGGGAAATGAGACAAAGGGTGGTTGGTTGGCCCTTCTTATGGGTGAGCTCCATTTCCATGGGTTCAACTAATCTCAGATGGAAAATATTTTTTTTAAAATGTGCTGAACATGTGCAGACTTTCGTCACTATTTCCTAAACAATACAACATAACTATGAATTACATAGGATTGACATTGCATTGGGTATTATAAGTCATCTAGAGATGACTTATGTGTCTAGGTTCAATGCAACACTCCACCATTTTCTAAGGGTCTTGAGCACCTTGGGATTTAGGTATCTGTGAGGTGTCCTAGAACCAATCGCCCCACAAATACCAACACAAAGTTGAGCAAGATTTTAATTTTAATTAATGAGTCTGCCTCTTCAAGCCTTTGCTCTCTGCTGCAGTATAGCATCCCATGTTTTGTACTCTGAGGTGATAATCGATGTTGTCAGTACATTCTCAATTTCTTAAGCCAACAGCTAGAGTCATACCAACAGTGTTTACATAACTGGATAGAGAAGCTTTTGTTTCTCTTCTTTTCCGCAGAGCACAGATTTCTCCTTCGTAATATTTCTTCTTCCTCTTTTTTTTTTTCTTTTTAACTAGCATCTTGGATGACTACCAGTCTCAGGATCTATAAACAGGGCTTCCCTTCAGATACAGCTTTTATCTTGATTGGCCAGAGAAAGACAGATTGCTCCTTCACTGATAAAGAGCTTTTTGAAGACTTACATAACTCCTGCCGTAATTTGGAACACAGTGCCTACGAGAAGGGGCCAAATATTGAGCTCTCATTGTTATATGGACAGCTCTGTGCTTTCAGAGTAATATGGTGACAACAAAAAAAATAACAAAATAAATAATTTAATATAGCATACTGCAGACACATCAAAGAATTGGGCGTGCGTTCATTCACTCTTGGCCTCTTTCCCCCAGGGAGGGAAGAGGCTGCTGGAGCCTCCCCATCTCAGAAAGTCCAACCAAAAATTTCCAGAGAGTGCTGGCAGAGTGCTCACTTCCAGTCCTGCCACCAACCAACCCATTCTGCGAAAATCTGGGCAGTGATGCTGTTTCACGAAGTAATTTAGATGTTCAGAATCTGTCGCACAGACACAGGAAAATGTTTTCTAGTCAGGGCTCTCCTGTGCTCAGGTCTTTGTGAATGTCCTGATTCAAGCTCAGAATTTCTCGTTTTAATTAGTTGGAGGTTGACTCTAGCTGTGCTGTTTTAGATCGTGGGTTTTGCACAGTGTGTTATGTAATTACAGCAGAGCTAGTTTTAGCTTTTAGATTCTCTTTCTTTAAGAGCACCACTCAAACCCAGAAAAACTGAGGGGCTAGGGAGCCTCTCAGAGCAATAATCTATAAAAGAGACCAACCTATCACTAAAATAAATTGGAAATACAGCCTCCGTTAACCAGGGTAAAATGTGATTTGCCTCACTATGTTTGGAATAGATATTCTTCAAATAGACATTCTGGATATGGCAAACACACACACACACACCTCTGTTGAGTATTTTGGTAATGTATATATGTATGTGCTAATTAGCAATTAGTTGCCTCCAATTGAAATTCTGACATTAATTATAATATGTCGCACAACGCTTACTGAAGTGAATATGCTTTTTTATTATTATTAATTTACAATGTAATACCCTTTAATATACTTCCTAAGGTGCGGTATGGTTCAGAAAATCATGAAAGAAAAAATAAATGCAAACAAGAACTGCAGAAAATGGAAAATAAATTCAAACAAATTCATCATAAGCCAATGAGTAAATGAAGTGACTCTAACTTCATGCAATGGAGGTTAGTGCTATAAAATAGTTTATTCTGAGTTCCATTAAATAAATGTTACATAATTATTTAAGGAATATAAATTGAGGTGTGTTGCATGACCAGCTTGCTTGGAGTACTCACATGAAAATCTTGAAGCAATATCAGAACCACTCACATTTTCTCACCACCAGAAAGGGAGGGAGGAAGAGAGGGAAGGAGGAAAACAGAAAAAGAAAAAAAAATTGATCTCTGCAGCTACAGAAAATAATTTGGCAGTCTCTTAAAAAAAAAAAAAACTAAACGTGATATTCAACCACATTATCCAGTCATTCCACTCCTAGATATTAATCTAAGAAAAGAAATAAATATTCATATAAAAATTTATATTAAAATGTTCATAGGAGCATTATTTGCAATAGATAAAAACTGGAAATAAATGGCAGCAACTGAATGAATAAAGAAATCGTGGAATATTGGCCTACTGCTGGACAAAAGAAAGAAAGAAAGAAATGAGCCATTCAGGTGCTCAGTAATGTAAATGAATCTCAGAGTGACCATGCTTAGTTTAAGAAGCCATACCAGAAAGAGTAACCCTGTATAATATCATTTATATGAAATTCTAGAAAATGCAAATGTGACAAAAAGTGTATCAGCAGTTGCTTGGGTGTGGAGTAGTCAGGGAGGGCAGAAGAGAAGAATTACAAGAACATGAGAAAATCTTTAGGGGTAATGAATATGTTCACAATCTTGATTTCACAAGGGTACAATATGTCAAGACTTATCACGTTGCATATTCTAAATATCTGCCATTTATCATATGTTAATTATACTTCTATAAAACATTTTAAGCTTTAAATTTTTTAGAAATGACCTCTACATTTGAAAGGACACATTCTGTATTTGCTTTCAGTAAAGATCAGGAAGAAATCTTTGGAGACTAAGTTAAGCAATCCTGATCTTTTTATTATTATTATTTTTAGTTATATATGGACACAATATTTTTATTTTGTTTGTTTATTTTTGTGGAAGTGCTGAAGATCAAACCCAGTGCCTCAAATGTGTGAGGCAGGTGCCCTGCCACTGAACTACAACCCCAGCCCCAATCCTGATTTTTGCTTAATGTCATTATTCAAATTTAGGATGCCCAGGAATACCTGGGATGGTCATTTAAAATGACCATTCAAGGGTTTTTCTAGAAAACGTTTACCAACCAACTAGTCCTTCCCCCAACAAATGTAGGCATTCTGTATGTTCACAAGAACATTATATATTTTGCTAATAAAAGGATTCATAGCACACAATTTACAAATAATAATATATTATCCAATATTCGTTATTATAAACTTCACAAATCTAATGCATTCCAGCAGAATACTTTTATCATTTTTACCGAACTCTTGTTATCTATGGCTGCAGCAAGCGTGGCCAACTTATGCTAAAATTTGATAAGCAAATGTAGTTTCAAAATGAATAAACAAAGTGAAACATGATGTATGGATCTCATATTATGTACTGATGATCTAAGAGACTTATTTGCTGAATAATAGGTTTTGAATATTAGAACAACATTTCCCCAACTTTGTAAAGCTTTTTATAATGTAATAGCCACAAGCATAACACACTTTAAGTTTAATCTACATTATTAACATTTCCTCCACCATTTTTCAGACAGGCAACAAAGCTACAAATCAAGCATGGTTTGTCCTTGTAAATTTTGTTGGTGTAAACTGGAAATATACGCATGGCCAAATGCAAGCTACCACCGATGGGGTTGGGGAAAGATACACAATGGTACACCAAAGACAGTGTTTCCATCATATAGACAAAATGAACTTGACCTCAACAGCACAAATAACAGGAAAGTGCAGCAAAGTTAGTAAGTAGTGCTGAGCTTTGAATATTTATAACCTTTGTTTTTAATATAATTTATGCAATTATATGTTTGTATGATTTAATTTTTAATGATTTTTTTAGTAATTAGCTCATAAAATTCCTTGAAAGGAAATAGTTGGTTCTCAAGAACTGATATAAATTTGTTCCAACGTATTGCTGGCTCCATACCAGCTCTAAAGAATTAGGTCCTCTAGGGTTGGGGCTCAGGAATTCTCATTTTTAATATCTCTAACTTAATACACTTGCAGAGAATCGAATTGCAATATTTTTCTCTTTTCAGCTAGTGCTATTGTCTGAACATTTATGTCCACCCAAAAATCATATGTTGAAACAGACCCCATTGTTATGGTATTAAGAGGTGGTGATTTATTTGGTCCTGAAGGCCAATCCCTTATGTATTAGTGCCTTACAAAAGAGGCACAGGACGGTGCCGGGGGTGGGGGTGGGGGGTGACTTTTCTACCATGTGAGGACCCAGCTGGAAGATGCCATCTATGAACTAGAAAGCAGACCCTCACCAGACTCCAAATCCACTGGCGCCTTGAAATTGCACTTGCAATTCCCAGCTTACACAGCCATGAGAAATAAATTACATCTGTTGTTCATAAGATAACCAGTCTCTGGTATTTTGTTATAGCAGCTCAAATGTACCAAGACAGCTAGTAAATAGGTCATTTTCAGAAGCGACATGTTATAGGGAAAGAATATAAGATTAAGTATTGAGAATATTGAAGCTCTCACTCTAATTCTGCTACCGAATCATATGGCCTTGAACAAATCATTAACCCTCTCACTTTTCTAAGCTAGTGGGGAGTCTGTAATACCAAAAAGGATTAGTAGATGTGATTTTTTAAAGATGTACTTACATACTGAAGTTTTTATGAGTTTAATGATCAGATCAATACATAATTTTCTTTAAAATGTTTCAGGAAATGAAAGAAAAAAAAACTTGTCTAGGAAGTAAGTAAAATTACATTGGCCAAATGTTTTGGCAATGAAAACACAGAGATTTATTAGGCCATTCCTTTCACTTTGAGTATGTTTGAAATTTTCCAAAATGCATGTTTCTTAGAAAGTCACTAATAAATAATTTAGAATTCTTTCTCTCTTTAAAAACATATTTCACGTCATCCTTGGTTTTCTAAGTGTTTTCATGGAACAAGAGGCCAGGACGCATCTGCTATGTATTTGTTACATTGTAATCTGAATCTACTTCAAAGTCTCAGAGACAGGTGGTGACTGAGCCAGGATCCTAACAGCCTTCTGCACTCTGAATCTTTGAGGGCCATTCCAATTGCACCAAGCAATCTGAGATGTTGCCGCACACCACTGCAGCATCCAACAGGAACAGGGAGAGGTTGACACAAATCTTCTTAGTCCTAAGTTTCAATATTTATTCAAAATATTGAATAAATGTAGTGACATTTAATGTCATAAGCATTTAATGACATGCAAAATCAGGGACAAATATTACTGTAGGTAATTAAAAAGCCAGTCACAAATTATCCTCTAAGCAGATTGATTTCTGAGCTGCTGAAAAACTGAATCACTCCCACTTCTATCATTTCAGAAAGAAAATAAGAAAGAGAAAGTGAAATAGTGCCACTAACAGAGTATTTTCTGTTTCATCTAAGCTGCCTCTGATTCAGAGTTTATCAAATAGTAAACTTTGAGTAAATGTATTTTCCTGAGTCTAACCCTAAACAGTTTCAGCTAATTATGCAATAAATACTTTCTGAGTGCCTATTGTGTGCAAGGCAACATTTAGAACTTTGATATTGTTCGCTAATTTAGTATTTTACTATGTATAATTATTATAAATTATTATCTCAATACTGCTGACAAAACTTTTCAGTTTGGGATATTTTTTTCAGCACCTTCTGTCTAAATTCCACACAATGAATCTATCTGTATTACCTTCAATTAAAAGAGATTGTTAGAGCTGGGGATATAGCTGAGTTGGTAGAATGCTTGCCTTGCATGCACAAGGCCCTGGGTTCAATTCCCAGCATCTCAAAAAAAAAAAAAAAATAGAGAGAGAGAGAGAGAGAGAGAAAGAGAGATTGTTAGATCAAAATAATTTTTTAAAAGTCAAGAAACAAATTCTGTCTACAAGAAACATACATTAAAGACATGGGTAGGTTAAAAGTAAAAGTTTGAGAAAACACATTACACATACTCAAACCAACAGAAAGCTGGAGTGACTCTATTAATAGCAGACAAAGTGGGCCTCAGAACAAAGAATATTACTGGAAATACAGAGGGGCTTTGCATCATGATAAAGGCGGCAGTTCACTGAAGACATAGCAATTCTAAACCTGCATGCACCAAATAACACACTTTCAAAATACACAAAGCAGAAACAACACTGAAAGGTGAGACAGAAAACAATCTGCATTCTTTGAGCTTACCATAGGTATTAAAGGTAAACCTGAGATTCACACAGTGAGCTGAATGTTTTAAAGGAATTAAAGTAGCATGCCCTGGCACACACCAGAAGGTAGAACAAATTCTTTCTGAGCAAAGGCTTTTTAATTTAGACTCAGAGCTGCTGAAAAACTGAATCACTCCCACTTCAATAGTTGATTTCAAACTACATAACAGAGCCATAGTAACAAAAACAGAATTCCAAATGAATAAAAGCAACCAAATTCAAAAGTTCATGGTACAAGATCATCAAATACACAAGCCACCACAAATAAAATTTCAGAAATAATATATTTAGAACCCAAAGAACTTTCGCATTGAAATTATCAAATGCAGAGTACAAAATACTTTTCTATATAAGAGAGACACAGTCAATAGGCAATCAACAAAGTATATTAGAAATGCCAACAAATTTAGAGAAAAACAATAGATATTTAAAATATAATCAATTCCTACTAAAGTTTCAATAAATGGCTAAAATGTCAGATTAGATATAACCAAAAAGAAAACCTGCACACTTGAAGATAGATTAGAAGAGAAACCTTTGTGACACAGGTTACCACAAAGCAAGATGGAATTAAAGAATGTGTCATATTCCAAGTAGCATCATTTGAAAGAAGTCTATTCTAGATACACATTTTGGTGAAACTGAAAAACACAAAAGAGAAAAGGATGACAAAAGTGCTAAGGAAACCTTATTATTTACTGTCCAAACTGAACACGTTCTTAAAGTCAGAGAGAGCATTCCTGAAAGTTACAGCCTTCCCTGATTTCAAACTACACAACAGAGCCATAGTAACAAAAACAGCATGGTACTGGCATAAAAACAGAGCAATGGAATAGAAGATGTACAGACAGACTTACACTGCAGCAGTGCGATTCTCAACACAGATGCCACAGATACATGTTGGAGAAAAGATGGACTCTTCAACAAATGGTGCTGAGAAAACTGGATATGTATATGTAAATTAATGACACTAGATTCCTATCTGTTATCCTGTACAAAAGTCAAATCAAAATGGATCAAAGATATAAAACTATGCAGAAACTTCTAGAAACTATGCAACTTCTAGAAGAGAACATACAGGCACAGGCAATAACTTTAGGGATTTGTAGCTCGAGAAATAAAGCAAAGAATCTATAAATAGGATGGCTTCAAATTAAACACTTCCACAATGCAAAGGAATCAAAAGCATAGAAAGCCTACAGAAAGGGAGAAAATCAATGCCAGTCATTCTTCCAACAGAAAATTAGTATCCTGAATCTATTTTTTAAATCTCAACACCAAAAAAAAACAAACAAAAACAAACAACAATCTGCTTGATAAATGGACAAATGAGAACTACACAGACATTCCTTAAAAGAGAAAGCACAAATGGCCAATAATTACATGAAAAGTCAAAACTGCATTGAGATTGCACCTCACTCTGGTCAGATTGGAAATCATCAAGAACACAAATAATAGTAAATGCTCAAAAGGACATAGAGAAAAAGGAATTCCCACTTTCGGTGGGAATGTAAATTGGTACAGTCATTATGGAAATTACTATGGAGGTTCCTCAAAAAACTAAAAATGGAACTACCATATGATCTAGCTATACCACTACTGGATACTTATACAAAAGAATTAAAAGTCAGCTTACTTTAGAGATACGTGCATACCTATGTTTACTGCAGCACAACTCACAATGGCCAAGTTATAGAATCAGCCGAGGCGCCAGTCAATAGATAAATGGATCAAGAAAATGTGATTTATGTATACAATGGAGTTTTATTCAGCCAAAAAGAAAAATGAAATTGTGCCATTTGCAGGAAAATGGATGGAACTGAAGAGCATCATGTTAAGCAAAATAAGCCACACCCGGAAAGAAAAGTGGCATTTGTTTTCTCTTATATGTGAAAGCTAGAGAGAAAAAGAGGGGGAAAAATGATGTCATAAAACTAGAAGGAAGACCTCGGAGTAAAAGAAGAGGCTATGCAGGAGGGAGGAGGGGAGGGTAAGGGAGGAATCGGGGAGTAAAACTGATCACATCTGAAAAGCACCCCGTTAATGAAAGACCCCCGTTTCCCTGTCCAAGGAGAATCGCACGGAACACTGGCTGCAAAAGCACGAGGTGGTTTATTGGGACACAGGCGCCTGCGGGTGTCCAGCAGAACCTCAGCCGGAGCTTTGGTGAACTGGCACACCGGGCTTGGGGATACAGAGATTTTTATAGGGTTTGGGACAGGTTTCGAGCGCGCGGGAAGCAACAGGTTTCTTATTGGTTTGTTTAAATCTAGCATATAAGGCCACCTAGGGGGTACAGGTCTGCATTCCAAAAACCACAGGTCTGCATTCTATTCTTTCTGTTCCTGCTTATCTGTTCCTGTTTATTCATTCATGCCTCAGGATGTGGGTGCTCTGTCCTTTCTCAACCGGTTATATGGAAAGCACATCCGCACATCCAGTGCCTGAGCCTGTTTATGACAAACCCGGTATCTTGATTTCATATCTTGGCCTTAGGTAACTGGACTAACTGGGCTAGGGTCTTTCACATCATGTTATATGTATGCACAAATGTGCCACAAAGATACGTACTACTCTATAATTAATATGCACCAATAAACATGAATTACATAAATAAATAAAAATCATTTTAGAATTACAACAGACTTGAAATGGATGTCATAATCAAACTTAGGTGCCAAGTCATCCTACTAAAAGCAGTTAGTGAGTCAGGCCTGGCGGGGGACACCTATCAACTCTGGAGACTGAGGTAGCAGAATTGCAAGTTGGAGTCCAGCCCTGGAAACTTAGCAAGACCCTGTCTTAAAGAAAATAAATAAAGTAAAATAAAACAAAATGGCTGGGGCAGTAGCTCAGGGGTAGAGTGCCTCTGGGTTCCATCCCCAGTCTGGGGAGAAGGCAAAAAAAAAAAAAGAGCTGCCCATGAGAAAAGAGGAGTGGCACAGAATGGCTGCTGAATGCCACAGGCTTATTGCTATGGTTTGAATGTGACTTGTCCCTGGGTTTCCCTCAGTTGGAGCATGAGCTGGCCATGGGGGACGGTGTAGAACCTTTCAGAGGGGTCCTAGAGGAAAGTCCGTTTCCTTGAAAGTGATTTAGTTCTGGCATGACCTAGTTCTTACCAGAGATTGTTAAAAGAAGGAGGAGGAAGGAAGGGAGAGAGGGAGGGAGGGAGGAGGGAGGGAAAAGAGAGAGAGAGAAAAGAAAAAAAGAAAAAGAACAGAAAAGAAAAAGCCTAGCCTGGCCCCACTTAGGCGTCTCTGACTTCCTCTTTCAAGACGTGGTGATTAGCACACTCACTGCCATAATGTGAGGCCTTCCTCCATGGTGGGCAGATTTGGCCCTGTCAGCTGTTCTCCTCGGCTTACAAAAGGCCACCTTCTGGGCTGGGGATGTGGCTCAAGCGGTAGCGCGCTCGCCTGGCATGCGTGCGGCCCGGGTTCGATCCTCAGCACCACATACCAACAAAGATGTTGTGTCCGCCGAGAACTAAAAAATAAATATTAAAATAAAAAAAAAAGGCCACCTTCTTGTTGCAGCTTAACATGCTCCTCCCTGCTGTCTCGTGGATCTAGAGTCCCTCCCCACCCTCACAGCCACACTCCACCTTCATAACCTCTTTAAAGGCCCTGTCTCCAAACACAGCTGCATGCTGAGGTACACAAATTAGCCAATACTAAGTCCAAATGTATACATCCTATAAGGAATACATACACAAATAATATTCAAAGGAATATTATTTAGCAATAGCATGAATGAATTACATGTGATAAGATGGAATGAGTGAAAAATGAATGAATGCTTCCATTATACTGTTTTTTGGGGGGAGTACTAGGGGCACTTGACCACTGAGCTACATCCCCAACCCTATTTTGTATTTTTTATTTAGAGACAGGATCTCAGTGAGTTGCTGAATGCCTCGCCTTTCCTGAGACTGCCTTTGAACTTGGTGATCCTCCTGCCTCAGCCTCCAGAGCTGCTGGGTTTATAGGTATGCACCACCACGCCCGGCCTATAATACTATTTTTACATAGGCAAATAAAAGTAGAACTTTTAGAAAATAATTAGCATATAATTTAGGGATATATGCATTTGATGTCATTATTTTTTAAAGGTAAGAGAATGACAAAAACTCAGATTTAAGGAGTTACTCTTGAGGAGAAGTAGGGGTGGGACTTAAAATGACTTCACAGTATTGAAAATGCTCACATTCATAAATTGGGTAGTGGCTTATGGGTATTCTTATAATGCATCATTATTTACATATACTATGTCATCATTTGCATAATATTCATATATGTGATACACTTGTGCATAATTATTTATGCATATTTTGTACATATCAAACATAACCTAATGTCATTAGTTATTTAAAATATTTCTTTTGGAGGGAAGTGGGGAGATGTTAGCTAAAGTGTACAAAGTTTCACTTTGACAGGATGGATAAATTCTGGAGATCAGTATGGTAAATGTAGTCAAGAACAATGTGTTGCAAAATCAGAAAATGGTAAGAGATTAGATCTCAAAATGTCTTACCCCAAAAAGATGGGTATGTGAGGTTATGGGCATATTAATTAGCTTGATGTATCATCTCATGATGTATTCACATATAAAAACATCATGTACACATAAATGTTTTCATTTGTCAATTATGCTTTAGTAAAGCTTGAGGAGGAAAACATCTCTTATAATAACACATTTTCATGTAGATATAAGAATTGATGCTAATTTATTCGTACTATTTCATAGTTTTCCTAACTTCTTTTTATATTTTTAGAATAATTAGTGAAAGATGTAGAATTTTACAAAGTGTTTGTAGATAATGGAATATGTATTTGATCTGTATCCATATACCAGTTTCTCTTCCCTTATTTTGAAGTTCAAATAGAGTGCACTTGTGATTTTATTCTATAAGCACAGCAATAGTTTTGCCAAGATTTACCTATTTCATTTAGAGTCCTTATACTTATCCTTGTAAATTAATAGTTGTGACAGCATAATGTACTTTCTTCAGAACTGGCTTCTTAACCTCAGCATTGTTGGCAACTGGAGTATGATCTTTGCTGTGGATGGATGCCAGTCCTGAGCCTAAGGCAGGATGTTATCTGCATCCCTGAGCTTCACCACTAGATGTCAGTAGCACACCCCACCCCACCTACAGCTGTGAGAATCAAAAACTTCTCTAGATGTTGCCAAATACCCTTGGAAGAGACTGCTCCCACCCCTTGTTGAGAATCAACTGTTCTATTTATTTACTTATTTTTATGTGGTGCTAAGGATCGAACCCAGTGCCTTGTATATGCAAGGCAAGCGCTTTGCCACTGAGCCACAATCCCAGCCCTGAGAATCTACTGTTCTAGAGCATTCCTGATGCAAATAACACCTAGGGACTGCACACTCAAATTATTTTTTCAGATCTCATTCCACTTTCTCACCTTGACAAAGAAATCCCTGTTTTATTTCTTAATTTAAGATCTTAATTTGCCAACAAAACAATGTTGACCACATTACACACTAATGATACAGAAGTTGATTTTTCTCCCTTAATGTCTTACTTCACAAAATATCTATGGCTATAGTCAAGAGAAGGCACGTGAACTCCTCTGTTTTGTCCTTATAACAAACTTCAACTTGAGTCTTTACAGCTGTGGACAAACCTGTGCTTTTACTTGAAATTTCCCCATTATGTCATGGAGATCACAAAATGCTATACAGAAAACTCTCTATTTTTTTTTCATATAAAGCTGTTTATTTATTGAAAATTATTTCTTAAAGTGCATTTATCAATAATAAAATTATTGTCTTGAGATGATGAATGTATTGCCAATTTGCTTTATTAAAGAATTATAAAAATTCATATCACCACTATCTTTAGTTCGAAACAATATCATCGACTCTTCTAAACTCTACTAAAATGAAAAGTTTTTTTTCTGAAGGATACTGGCTTTCTTATTTCTTTGGAATGCTTTCTAATTTCTAGAATCTATCACTGTTACTATTAAAAGAGAAAAGCTTGGGGCTGGGATTGTGGTTCCATGTAGCGTGCTCTCTCCTAGCACGTGCAAGGGCCTGGTTCAATCCACAGCACCACATAAAAATAAATAAATAAACATAAAGGTATTGTGTCCAACTACAACTAAAAAAATAATATTAAAAGAGAGCGAGAGCGAGCGAGAGAGAGAAGCTTGTTTTATGGTTTGATCTTACTCCTATTGATTGACACTAACTGTTATAGACTTTAAAGTACCATCCCCCCATACACAGATATTATTACTGATTTTACAGAAATGAAAAGGATCTTAGGAAACTACTGTAAATAATTTTACACGAACAAATTGTATAACCTAGATGAAATAGACAGATTTCTCTAAACACATAGTCTACCAAAACTGAGTCAAGAGGCAACAGAAAACATGAAAAGACCTATAACTAGTAATGAGATTAAATTGGTGATCAAAGACATTGCATGAAGAAAAGTCCAGGACAACATGGCCTCACTAGTGAATTCTGCCAAATATTTAAGAAGAATTAACACCAATCTTTCTCAAACTATTCAAAAACAATTGAAGAAAGAGGGAGCATGTCCTAACTATGAGGCTAAGATCGCCCTAGTACCAAAGGCAGGCAAAGATTATTAAAAAGTCTATTGATCAAACTCTCATATGAATACTGATGTGAAAATTTTCAATAAAATAATCATAAACTAAATTCGGCAGCTATTAATGGAATTATATCCTATGAGCATGGATTCATCCCTAGAATACAAGGACACTTCAACATATGAAAATCAATCAATGAAATATACAACACTAATCAAATAAAGCATGGGAACCCACATAACCATCTCAATAGATGCAGAAATGCAACATATGTTCATGATAAGACCCGCTCAACAAATCAGAAATACAAGTAAACTTCCCAATATGATAAAGGCAATATGCAAAAAAAAATCCATAGCTAATATTATACTTAATGGTAAGACTGAAAGCTTTTTCTTCAATTAGGCATATGCCAAGTTTGCCACTTTGTCATCTAAAAAGTCCTAGCCAGAGCAATTAGGCAAAAAAATAAATAAATGTATTAAATTGAAAAAAAGGAGCAAAATGATTGGTTGCAAATAATATGACCTCACATATTGAAATCCCTAACTATCCAACACACACACACACACACAGAATTAAAAAGAAAAAAAATCAACAAAGATGCAAAATACAAAACCAACACACAAGTATCAGTTCAATTTCTAAACCTGAGCATAAACAAACAAAAAAGGAAATTAAGGAAACAATTCCATTTATAATAACACCAAAAAAGAACAAATATGTGGGAAGAAATTTGATTGAGGAGACTTATTAAACACTGAAGCTACAGAACATTGCTAAAAGGAAGGCATGAAAGAATGGAAAGATAGCCCATGATCATGGAGTGGAAAATGCTATTGCTAAGATGATGATACTATCTAAAGGGATATAAAGGTGAAATGTGATCCCTACCAACATCCCAAAATCTTTTTTGAAACAGAAAGTCCACTTGAAATTCATATGGAATCTTAAGGAATGGCAAAGAGGCAAAATAACCTTAAAAAGAACAAAGTTGGAATTCCCACACTTTGTGGTTTCAAAACTTACTATGAATCGTGAGTATTAGAGCAGTGAGGTAGGTAATGGTATAGAGATACCATATAAACCAAGGGGAAACGCAGAAACGTTTGTATGCAGGGAGAGCTCCTCTTTCAAAGTATGATACCTGTTATTATGTGACCCTTTAAAAAAACAAAATCGACACAGAAATCAATTAAGCAAGGTAGACCAGACCGAGACCCTCTGATACTTCAGAATTTAAGACATCAAACCAGAGGTGGTGCAATGGGGGGGATGAAACTTCTATAGCCCATGGCTTGAGGAGACCTGGTTTACAATATAATCGAAAATAAATTTGTTTTTAGTTTATTATCTCACAATGTATACTGAAATCACTTTCTTGAAAAAAAAAAACACAAATTATCTTAGATCATCGCTTTGCAATACATATGAAAACTTTAAAATGGCAGAAAACAGAACTTTTTACTCAAAGTGTCTTTAGATTTAAAAAAAAAAAAGCCTTGGTAAGCTAAAAAAACATTTTTTCAAGCATAAAAGAAAATAATCAGCAAATTTGATAGGAAGAATAAAATAACCAAACAGACTAACAACAAATAGGAAATATATGTAATAAAAATATGATTTAAATATATATAATATAAAAATATAATTAATATTATTATATAATATATATATAATTATGTATTTATACTACATAGTATAAATACGATATAATTTCTAGCAAGTACAAGTGACAAACGTGAATACCTTTTAAAACCACTCAACACATCAGGAATAGAAGTAAATTTCTTGTAAACCCACATCAAACCCATTTCCCCCACCACCAAAATTTTAAAAGGGGGGAAATGGGCACAACTCCTAATGTTAGAGAAAGGCCTGGTGATGTACAGACGTACACACCAGACCACTGCTATGGGAGTGATTAAGGAGATACTGCAAAAGAGGGAAGTTTCTGTTTTTTATGTGCATTTTATGTTTTAATTTTACAAAAAGCATGTATTCTGCTTGTGGTTTAAAAATCATGCTTTTTTTTGAGGAAACAAGCAGCATCACAACGGATAAACAGCTGATTTAAAAAGGAAATAATGCTACAAACTTGGGCAGATGATTAAATTCAGTCATCATCAAAGACAGCATGCATTCAGTTGGTGTGGCCTCAGTGTGCAGGTTATAACGTCTACAGCAGGGCACAGTCACTTCCTATGTGTCCTCGTTCACCTCCCCCCACCCCCCGCCCCACTCCCTGACTGACTCACCAGGGCAACTTCCAGTCCTGCAGGTAAGTGCCCTCTACAGGCAGGCCATCCTTTTGTCTTTTATACTGTACCTTTTCTATGTTCTGACATGTTTGGATACACAATACCACCGTGTGACAATCACCTAGGTGTTCAGTATAGTGATGGGCTCTGCAGGTTCATAGCTCAGGAGCAGCAGGCTATGCCAACTAGCCTAGCTATGTGGTGGGCTGAACTACCTAGGTTTGTTTAAGTACTACGATGGTCACACAGTGACAAAGTCACCTAACAACACATGGTGCAGAATGTATCCTCATTAGTTGATCTGCATCTGTGTATGCAAAAAGCAAAAATAATAAATGTTCAACATGGAAATTATGAAACGGATTATATATACTAATTCAATGAAATATTAGACAACACATAAAAGTACTTTTAAAGAATTATTTGATGATATACTGTTAAAATGATATCAAAGAATATATAAGACTACAGAAAAATATTTATGGAAAAATCAGAGGTCAAACTGTCTTTCTTATAGTCAGGTGCAGCGGTGCATGCCTGTAATCCCAGCGGCTCAGGAGGCCGAGGCAGGAGGATCATGAGTTCAAAGCCAGCCTCAGAAACTTAGCAAGGCCTTAAGCAACTCAGTGAGACTCTGTCTCTAAATAAAATATTAAAAAAGGGCTGGGGATGTGGCTCAGTGGTTAAGCACTTCTGGGTTCAATCCCTGGTATAAAAAAAACTACTTTATTATACAATTATAACTATATATGTCTTGAAATGCCTATATGCATAAGGAAAGAAAGGATTAGAAATTACTATGCCAAATGTTAACCAAAAAAGCATTGTGTTTTCCTTCATGTATGTGCACTCTTACTATAGGACTGGAAATGTTCAATAAAGAGTAATCATAAAAAAAAAAAAGAGTAGCCATCATCATTGTTTTGCTATTATCATTATTAATGGCACTAAGTATTTTTTCTATTCTTTTGTTATTTTGTTTAACGAACATGTATGATTTAAAAATAAAAGCTAATCCTTTTGAAAGCATTAATGCTAACTATTAATGGTGGTGACCTCTGGATGTAGAATTATGGGTAATTTATGTCTTCTTTTTGACTTGTCTTTTTTTTGTGAATTTCATACAAGAAACACGTTGTTCCTATAATTTTAGAGGGTTTTTATGCTTTTTAACTTTTAACATGCATCTCTAACGTGTTTTTTTGTTGATCTGAATACACCGTTGGTCTTAAATTCACTCTAAGCCCATTTACTAGAATCATATTCACTATAATACATTGATATGGAGATCAGTGTCCTAGAAAGTAAGACTTGTGCTTTTTACCCTATACATTTTGCAAAGTTTGTATATCCCAGTATAGAACATGTAGAAATGTATTACACAAGTAGTTTTTCAAGAATTGAAAAGAAAACCCAAAGGGAAAAAAAACTGCTTTGTTGTGAATCTACAATCAGGGCACATTAATACTTTTGCTAAATTCTTCACACAATAATCATCAACTCGTAACCTCAGTCAGACACAAAGCTTTGAGGACAAAGAATACTGCATTTGGAAGGTATTGAGAAAAGGAGAGAAAAAAATAAAATAAAGTAGCCAGCTACGTGGTGGTTTTGTTGTGTTGGTAACTGAGGCAGCTGTATAACTGTTTTCTATTATTTTCCAATCCTGTCACGGAAAGAAAATTTTCAAATGGGAAAGCAGATGTGCCAAGGGTATAATTAATCTCCCTGAAAATGGATCATTAAAATAATGTCCGCGGACATAAAGAAGGAAAAGAATCCACACAAAAGAACCAGAAAAATAAAAACCTAATGCCAAAGGCTGTTGCCTGTCGGGTTCCCTCTATACAGTCATACGAAAGATTTTGCAACGGGCCCTAAATCTCTGCAGCTGGAATCCAAGGGGGCCCAGGCAAGTGTGGTTTGTTCAAAAACCAGTCAAGAGTAGGAAAAAGCTTCAGGATGCCAAAATCACTATTACAAAGGAATAAAACTTCACTGGAGAAAGCTCCAAAAAACGAAGAGTACGAATTCTTGGGAGAAATCTTTCTAAAAGGAGTCTGTTTTTGACAGTCATGCTTAAAATGTGAAGTTGATCCTAAGTAAGCCCATCAAGAAATTACAGATATGGAATAACTGTTCACAGGAATGTTACAGAGTGGTGTTATAATAATAGCATTTCACCAAGCATTTGCATGTACTTATTCTCCTGAAACCAATTGGTTACAGCCAACCACCTATATTCTACCAATTCCAATTCTAGGAACTAGATATTTAAATAGATAGAGCTCAGTTTTGGATGGATTAGTTATTATGCTAGTTTCAGGGCAGCTGGACTTACCATAGTTTGAAATGTTAATAATATTTTTATTAGATTCTGAGAGTGTGAAAGAGACCAGGAGACTTGTCTCTGTCGTTTTCCCCCTCCACTCACCACGTTGTCCATCACATTGATTTTTAGTGAATCAATAAGCCAGTTAGGAAAATTAGTTCTAATTTGCAATATTAGTTAGCAATGGAAAAAAGATTGAACCTCTGATTCAAGCAATTAACAAATAAAATAACCAGCATTCTTTTCTGGATAGCCCGGCTTCAAAAAAAAAAAAAAAACAAAAAACATTGTTTTTTAAGTTAAAAGAAAAACTCAGGTCATCCTACGAACTGCACTATTGAATTACTCTCCACATAGAAAGGGGGAAAAATGGCTTTAATTATAGACCTTGCTTTTTATATTTAAAAATACAGTTTCTACTTAGTTTTCTTATTATCAAAACAAATTGTGCTCATTAGTATCTACTCTCCAAAAATGGGGAGGAACACAAAGAGGAGATGAAGGAGAAAAAAAAATAGAAACGAGCAAAAAAGGAAAAGAAAATGAGCCCACGACCCAGCATCCCAGTGATAGCCACTGTGGACAGTCTAGGCATGGCATGTCCAGAGTTCCTCTGCATGCACAAATTTTGCCCAAAATGCATTTTTTGTGGTTTCTTCACTTAAAAATGTACATTGTCTTCCTTGCTGCCTTTGTCTTCTGCTTTTTCCTTCTTTCCATTATGAATAATTTGGTCCTAGAATCACTAGGTCATGGGGTGACACCTAGCAAGATAGCATCCAGGTATGTTGGAGATGAGGTGGGGACAGAGAAGTCTGGAGCCCAGGGAGCAGGATCAGGATCTGCACAGAGTCAGGAGGGGTGGAGGGAAGGACCCCAATATCCACAGGCCCCTGTAAACTGTCAAAATCCAAGTGGCTGAGTCAGCATGAGGGACAGCCTGATGTCCAGTGGCCCCTCCTGGGTGACCAGACATCCAGAGGAAGCAGGTCTACACACAAATGGGCCAATATATTGAGGGTAAAGGGAATCAGGCTTCCCACTGTTAGAGAAGGAGGATACTAATACAGGAAAGGAGAAGACAAGAAGGGAACTTGTGAATGGGGATTGAAATTCGAGAAATTAGTTAGAAAGTAGAAATTCATAAAAAATATATTATTTATAGCATATATTATGTCACATCCCAGAGCTAGGAATGAAAAAGGTTTTTTTTTTCCATTGATGGTAAGTGCCCTATATAGTATAACCATTTTATAACTTTTATAACATATTTTTACTTTACCTTTCCTGTGTTTCGATACACAAATACCACTGTGTTACAACTGCGTACAGCATTCAGTATAAAAACATTCAACAGAGGTTAGGAGCCAAGGAACAACAGGCCACACCAGGTAACCTAGGTGTGTAGTAGGCTCTATTGTTCAGATTTGTGTAAGAATATTCTGTGACACTAACAAAATAATGAAATCGCCTAAGGACACATTTCTCAGAACAATGTGGTCATCAGTAAATGATGCATGACTGTGTATGAGAAACTAGAAATAGTAAATGTTTCACCAAATGGAAATGATTGCGTGAATTACATATATTCAATGTAATATCGGGCAACCAGTAGGAATGAATAAAAACACACATTCTTTTAAAAATCTGGAGGTCATACTCTCCAGATCAGCATGAATCCATTAATGAGAGTGAAACAGAAACAAACGAACAAAGAAGAAAGGTTTATTGAGGCAAAGGGAAAACAGGTCCAAAACAGAAGATGTAGAAGATGGCCCGGGTCCATCTTGTTACACCATGTGAAAAAGCCCTGGAAGGCCTCCGTGCAGTCAGCCCCCAGCACACTCCACTAGCCCAAGATGGCACCATTAACTCCGGAAAGGTAATAACTGCAGTGGGTTGAAATCCATCAAATACAGTTCCATCCAAGAATTCATGATAAATACCATATTTTAAAATGAAATTAATCACTTTCAGAGTTTGACAGGAAACCAGTTAATTATCTTTAAAAAACTAGTTAATCAAGGAAATAGAGCATTTATTTTATTTTTCCCCTCTAGTGTGAACCATACCCTATACAATATATATATATATATTATATGGTATAGGGTATGGTTTATATAT
This sequence comes from Urocitellus parryii, assembly GCF_045843805.1. Classification (NCBI taxonomy): domain Eukaryota; kingdom Metazoa; phylum Chordata; class Mammalia; order Rodentia; family Sciuridae; genus Urocitellus; species Urocitellus parryii. The sequence continues at coordinate 48,150,635 of NC_135544.1, forward strand.
ATATATATATATATATATATATAGAGAGAGAGAGAGAGAGAGAGAGAGAGAGAGAGAGAGAGAGAGAGAGAGAGAGAGAACTATAAGGTAACCAAAATTATATTTATAAAATATTCTGGCCAACAAATGAAAGAGAAGTGCTAGAATTTGAACATCATTCTGCAGCCCCAGTGAATTCATGGATCTAGGCATGAAGAATCAACAGCTGCAAACATCCCAGTAAAAGACACCATCAGACATCATGTGCCTCTGGATGAAAGAACACGTCCCAGCGTTCCCACTCTTGCCAAATGTATCCAACCCAGTGTGATCCAGTCTCAGGATATAGCTGCCAATTTGCAGAAATGAGATGACATTTTAAACTTCATCATGAATAAACCCAAATTGTGGGGGGAAATCTAAAGATCAACCACCCTGGTTTCTTCAATAGACTAATTGTTAGGGGAAAATGGGGAGGGGGATTGGGCAGGGGGCACTGTAGAATAAAAGAGTCTTAAAAGACAAATCAATGCCACAAAGGCTGGCAAGGAAATTGGAAGGCGTACATTGCTGGTGGGAATGTAAAATGGTGCAGCTGCCGTGGAAAACATTTTGGCAGTTCCTCAAGAAGTTAACCAGAGAGCTGCTATATGATCCAGCAATCCTCCTCCCAAGGATAGACCCAGAGGAACTGAAACATATGTTCACACAAAACCTTGTATAAAAATGTTAGTGGCAGCATTATTTATACTAGTTGAAATGAAAAAATAACACAAGTCCCGAGCAATTGATGAATAGGCACACAAAATGTGGCATATACAAAAAATGGAATATTATTTGGCCATAAAAAGTAATGCAATACTCATACATGCTATACAACATGATGAGCTTTGAAAAATATATTAAGTACAATGAGTCAGACCAAAAAGTCACAGACTATATGACTCCATTTATATGAAATGCCCTAACTAGGCAAATCCACAGAACAGAAATTAGATAAGTGTTTCCCAGGGATGGAGTGAAAGGAGAACAGGAAGTGAGTGCTAATTGGTACAGGATCTCTCTTGGGAATGATGAAAATGTTTTGGAGTAAAATAGTGATCATGGTTGCAGAACTGTCAGAACATAATAAAAACCACTGAATTGTATTCTTTATAAGAGTAAACTTTATGGCATGTGAATCATATTTCAATTTTAAAATAACAAACAAAGGGTCCATATTAATTTTTAATGGATGACACTAAGCTACAATGTCTAGGGATGCACAGTTGGGTCATAAAACTCTGTGGATTCACAGGAAGGTTTTATTTCTTTTTATTCATTTATTGCAGTACTGGGAATTGAAACGAGGGGCGCTCTACCACCGAGTTTCATCCCAGTCCTTTTTCTTTTTTGTTTTGAGACAGGGTCTTGCTGAGTTGCCAAGACTGGCCTCCAACTTGCACTTCTTATCTTCCTGTCCCAACCTCCTGAGTCACTGGCTTGTGCCACCACACCTGGCACACAGAAACTTATTTTATAAGTCAGGATAGTGAGTACTTCTTGAGGAAGGGACGAAATAGGGGTGAACATAGGAAGGGACTTCTGGGGAGACGGAAACTTCTATTTCATCATCAGGGAAGTAGGTACAGGATAGGTGCCTTAGGATTATGCTTTATGTGGTTTATGTGGATTTATATGCTTTATGTGGTTTTCTATATCCTGTTCTGTTTCACAATAAGAACACCATTTTTTAATTCATCAGAAGATTATAAGGAATTCTGGGGGAAAGTATGCATATAAGAGCAGATCAATAATTTTGTTTTCTAATATTTTTAAATTAACAAGAAAATATAAGTGTAAATTTAAGTTTTAAATCTAGATTTACAGTTTTTCTTTAATGAGCAAAGATACTTTCCAGAAAATCCACAATTGCCAACAAACATATTTTAAAATGTTCTACCTTGACAATAGTTAAATAAATGCCTATTTAAGCAAGGGGGGAAAAAAAGAATGTGTTTGATCACATTGGAAAAGATTAATCAAATGATAATACCTGTTGTAGAGGATGGATAGAGTTGGCAATCTTCTACAATGTGGATGGGAACCCAGTTTGCCATAACTTGTTTGGATAGTCATTAGGCAGCATTTAACCTTAGTCAATAATAAATAAATGAATAATGCTATCATGAACATTCCTCTATATGTCTTTTATTGCACAGGAGCTTACCATTCTGTTGTGTAAATATTTACAAGGAGAATTGCTAGGTGAAATGTGCAGATCTTCAGCTTGAATAGTTAATGTCAGTATTCCAAATTGTCTGTAACTATTTGTCACTCTCAAACTGTGAGTTTCCATTGTTTTACATGGTGAATAGTACCAATTATTGTTATTCTATTTAATTCTAATAGTTGTATGGCTATGTAGATGTTATATTTTTGACATCTTAATATATATTTTCCTTTTTTCTAAATAACTGATAATTAGTTATTTAGAAATAGTCTTTATGCAGTACCTATTCTTGCCCATTTTTTTCCCTATTGGATTGCTTGTATTTCTCCTTAAAAATATAGAATGTAAGTGGAGAAAAAGATTTTTAAAGGACTGTATGGATATTCTATAATGGTAAAAGTGGTAATTTCTTAATGATGGAATTATGAGTAATTTATATTTGTTTTCTTGGGCTTTTCTGCACTTTTCTAATTCCCTATAATGATTATGTATCACTTCAAGAAAGTTAAGTGTTGCACAATTCTAATGAATAAAAGCAATGGGTTTTTGCAAAAGATACTGTATAGGGAATAAAGTTTGAATGCTGAACTGTTAAATTTATGGGATATTTGGATGATTTATGGTAGTGATTCTCAAACTATTACAAGGTGTTCTACAGTCTAACATTGAATAATAGTGTCCTTTTCCAATTTGAAATGGTTTCATTTGTTTCGTTTAATGACTTAGAACCTAATTTAAAACATCAAGCTATCAACCTGTATACATGCTAATGAATTATTAATATACCAAATAGGATCCAGTGAAAATAAAAGTAATGAGAGAATTTGGAGCCCAATCTAGGAAAATATTACTCCTGTCTATTGCTTTCATCCCCACCAGAACTCTTATTAATGTTGCATCTTCAAAAATAAAAGTATTTCCATCCTGATGGGTTACAAGTTAAAAGGGGTTAGGTTTCTCATGCCCTGAATAATTACTAAATATACATGAATAACAATTGTACCCATAAGTGTATGACATAAAAAAGGCATTAAAATATGATTATTGACCTCAAAGAAATTGCTATTTGATTGGAAAACAAATGGTTTGGATTTGGTTTGTCCCCAAAAGTTTCATGTGCTGGAAGCTTGTTCTTCAACAGTGATAATGAAAGACGTGTGGGACCCTTGAGAGAGGCAGCCTAGTAGAAGGTAATTAAGTTATAGGGACTCAACTATTAAGAATTGATTAATGCTGTCTCCCAAGAACTTGCCTGGTATTGTGGGACAGGACACTCCCTGCTTAAAAAGGGTTGTTTCTTCTTCTGGTCATGTAAGCCAACCTAATAAATTCCCTTTTTATTAAAAAAAAAAAAAGGTTGTTTCTTGCTTTCTCTCTCACATGATCTCTTCTGCACACTTGAGCACATGCTTCTGGTATGTGATGCCATCTGCCAGGTTGTAACACAGAGGGCTCCTGCCAGATGCCAGCACAATGCTGTTGGGACTTTCTGGCCACCAGAATACTGTGCTTCATAAACCTACTTTCTCTATACATTACTCAGCATCAGGTATTTTTTTATAGACCTATAAAAAAATCCATGATCATGTATAAATGATGCATGGAGACAAAAAGTTAATTTAAAACTAGGATAAAGCCATAAAAGAAGGCCTAACACAAGAGGAAAATAACATTTGAGTACTTTTCCCTCATTATGAGGACTCATCCAGAGCATTCTGTCCCGGTGATAGATGCCACTTTACAATCATGTAAAATTTTTTTAATCTAAATTTATGCCACCTTCTCATTTTCATCATAGTGGCAAATCCATGGTTTTAGAATGATCTTAAAGCTATAATTCCCCAGGAACATGATCTTTCCTCTACTGGTCTGCTATCGCTATCTCTTATTTATACACACAATCATGCTTTCTTTTGACCTTGCATAATCTGAGAAATAACCCAAAGAAGCCCATAAATGTTATTAAAAATTAATTTCTACCTATGACTCTCAATGATTCTAAATTCCAACTTGCAATCAGTTTTCATAAATGTTAAATTAGAATGTTGACACTGAACATTTAAAATGAGCTGTACCAAAATGTCAGGCTAAAGTGTCAGAGAAGGTATCTGTCTCTCTCAGGACAAGTGTAAAGGCAAAATCTGTCTTATGCAAGGATTTCAAATTCTGTAGTCTATTCAAAAGGTCTGAGCTTCCAGGGAAAGTGGCCAATAAATTATGGTTGCTTTTGATCAGTGTCAGATCAGTGCACAATCATGTATCCTCCCACCCCCATGCCTATGGCATGCAGGGATAATGCCTCTAGAGTGGCTTGCAGGAACTCGGGGAGACGACAATAAGGACTTTGTTCTCCAAATGTTGGGGGTCTGTGTTCTGATCGTGGGTGCTCTGATGGCAGAGGAGCAGAGTCATAAAGTCACTGATGAAATTCCCACCCCAACACCACTGAAGTTTATACCCCTCTAGCTAGAGCAGCTAAAAAGGTATTAAAAGAGGTAGCTTAAAAAATTACAATGCAATTAGTTTAAAAATATAACCGGCTTTTATATGAGATTCTAATGTTGGGTAGCACTTCATCCTATAAAGTAGAATGAGGCCGGGCGCAGTGGCACAGTCCTGAAATCGCAGTGGCTCTGGAGGCTGAGGCAGGAGGATTGTGAGTTCAAAGCCAGCTTCAGCAAAAGCAAGGTGCTGAGCAACACAGTGAGATACTGTTGCTAAATAAAATACAAAATAGGGCTCAGTGGTTGAGTGCCCCTAAGTTTAATCCCCAGTACCAAAAATATAAATATACATATGATGAGTATTCTAATGAGCTGAGCAAAGGACATTTGACTTTATAGAAATGAAGGAGCTGAAGAAAGCAGAAACAGAGAACAAAAAGTGGACTGGTCATGTCAAAGTTATTTACCTCAGTGCTAAAACAGAGGGAACTTTCTTAAGCTGGTAAGAAAGGTAAACTAGGCTTTTTGTTATTTAATGCTGTGAATCTCCTAGTTTTGGGAGAAAATGTTTCTTTTGATTTGAGATAAACAAAAGCACTAGGTTGTTTTTAACAATGTCTGCCCTCAGGAGAAGTTATTTATCCTGAACTTAAGTTTCTGGGTTTTATCGAAACCTAGCTTACTTGGGGGAGGGAAATACACAGCTCCAGTCAGACCTTGCCTTCCACGTGGGAGAAGGGAAATACTCATTCCCAGCCCACTCTTGCTTTCCTGTCACCTAGGGGAGAGAAAAACCAGGAAGCATTGTGAGTTCCATAGTCCTGAGTTACAGATTCCTAATTATAGGACTATGGGCTGTTTCCCCTCCCCTAACACCCTACCACACAATACTAAAGTAAAGTCCTTTTGAGAGAAGTTCCTTGGACCTTGTATACCATGTACAAGTATCAAGAAAAAAATTATGAAGCACACTAAAAGGAAAAAAAAATAATTCAGTTTGAAGAGACAGAGGAAGCATCAGAATCAGATGTGGATGGCAAGAATTTTGAAGTTAAGCAACTATGATTATTAATATGTAAGGGTTCTCTCTAATAACATAGCATGCAAGAACAGATGGACAATGTAAGTACAAGTGGAAATTCTGAGAGAGAACTGAAAAGAAATGCTAGAAATAAAAAAGCACTAACAGAAGTGAAGAATGGCATTGATGCATCTACTAGTGGACTGGTTATGGCTGAGGAAAAAAATCTCTGACTTTAAGGATCTACTGATAGAAACATCCAGAACTGAAAAGCAAGGAGCATAAATACTGAAAATCAGCAGAATATCCAAGGTTTGTGGGGCAATGACCAAAGGTGTAACATGCATGATGGGAATATTGGAAGGAGAAGAAAGAAAGAGAGGAACTGAAGAAATATTTGAAACAATAACAACTAAGAATGTTCACAAATGATTGTGAGATACCAGGCCACAGATCCAGAAGGATCAGAAAGCATGAAGCAAGAACAAGGACAGAAAAACAAACAAACAGAAAAGTTAGAGGAAAAGAAAAAAACCCTACATGCAAGCAGATTATTTTCAAACTACAGAAAATCAAAGGTGAATTTTAAAAGTACTAAAAAGTCAGAGAAAAAATACACTATGGCTATAGAGCAAAGATAAGATTTGCATCTGACTTTTCCTCAAAAACCATAAAAACAAAAAGGGAGTAGAGCGAAATATTCAAAATGTTGAGAGAAAAAAAGTCACCAACCTAGATTTTGGTACGCTGTGAAATTATCCTTCAAAGTGAAGGAGAGAGAAAGAGACTCTAAACAAAATTGAGGGAATTTGTTGCCAGATTTATATGAAATACTATGAAAGTTTTTTAGGGTTGGGGAAAAGCACATAAGTCAGAAACATGAATCTATGTAAAAAAGGAAGAACCTAGAAGATTGAGTAAATGAAAGTAAAGTGAAAACTTCTGTTGTTCTTATTCTTAACTGATCTAGCAGATGACAGTTTGTTCAAAATAATAAAGCATCTATGTACCTGATTATGCGTGTTTATGCTTATGTAAGTAAAACTAATGAGAGTAGCTCTACCAGGAACAAGAGGGAGGAATTAGAATTATTGTTATTTTAAGGGACCCACACTACTGACGAAATGATACAGTGAATCTGTGAATGTGGGCTTGGGTTAATTGTTAACATATTATGAAACCTCTACATCAACCACTGAAAAGGAGGAGGAGGAAGAGGAGGAAGAGGAGGAAGAGGAGGAGGAAGAAGAAGCAGATATGGGTTGGATAAATCCCACATTATGTTGAAAAATCAATCCTCATGCAACCATGTTGGGAGGCAGGGACTTTGAGAGGTGACTAGGTCACCAGGACTCTACCCTCACAAATGGATTCATGCTGCTATTGTGGGAGTAGGTTGCTTATGAAGAGATGAGTCTGGTCCTGCCCCTCTCCGTCTCTCTCTTCTGTCTTCTGAATCAGTGTTTCTGGCCTTGACTAACCATAACATGGCTGGTTACCAGCCCTGGCTACACACTAACAACATAGCAGAGCCTGCCAGAAGTCTTGTCAAGGGAGCCTAACTACAGGCATTTGGGGCCTGTCCCAATAACCATGATAAAACTAAAAATATTCTAAGACACCCATATATATTTGGGACCATCTATACCTCTGTTTCCTCTTGGAATTCTGCCTAATAGAATAAATGGTATGAACAGTGGTGCTAGGGTTTGAATGTATCTCCTCCAAAATTTCTATAAGAAACTTAGTTTCCAATGCAAGAGAACCTGGAGACGGGGCCTTTCAGGAGGATATTTAAGACAAGAGGGCTCCTCATGAATGGAGGAACGTCTCCTGCAGGCGCGAGTCCTCTCTTCTGTGGGTCTGCCCTGTGAGGCTTTGGCATTTGTCTTTTCTTGCCCTTCTACTTTCTGCCGCATGAGGACATAGGAAGAAGACCCTCATCAGATGCCAGCACCTTTTCTTCAGATTCCCCAGCCAGAACCCTCCCCTGTGGTACTGTCACAGCAGCACTAAATGGACTAGGGCATGTGGTGATGGAAAAAACTCTTATAATAAAATTCTGAGCTCCCCATACATGGATATACTGGGAAAAAGAAAACACTGGAGATCCAGGGCATGCCACAGAATTCAAATCACTCAAATTATGACCTCAGCTATGTCCGGAATCCTGAGGATTCACTGAGGCACCTCCTGTAACTCCCATGTCCAGTAGTAACTATGGTCTTAGGCTGGGTTATCTAGAGGTGCCCGAGACAGGGACTTGGGAGCACATGATTTACTGAGGGGATGTTCTTCAAGAAAAACCCATGGTGGAGGACAGAGGTGCAGGGTGAAGAAGGGGAAAAAGCTGGGCATGGATGTGGTCTCAAGACGGATCCAGCCTTGACCTGATATATCAGAGGAGGACCCTGAAACATAGTTATGTTAATACATTTGCCACCCCTACCCCTTAAGGCAAGAGCACTAAACATTTTTAAACTTATCACCCCCATGGCTAACTTCTTAAGGAATCTTGAAATTGGGTGATTTTTCAAGAAAAGAAATGTATTTTCTCACAGTTCTAGAGGCTGGGGAGTCCAAGATCAAGTCACTGGAATTTGGTGATGGTCTTCTTGCTGCATTATGACATGGCGGAAGGCATCATATGGGAGGGGGGATGCAGTGTGTTGGGGGGTGGTAGGTTATAGAGCTGGGACCTTCCAAGAAACTGAGGCAACATGAAGATCCCCCCCTTCAAACCCTGATTCTTGTTACTAAATCAGAATGATTTCAGACATGTCTCTCAGAGTAATAAGCCCGAGTTTATTGAAGGGACAGGCAAAGGGAAAAGGGAGAGAATGGGGCCTCTCAGAGAGGAGAGGGACCATGTGCCTCTCCTGCACTACAGTTTTATTCGGGATCCCAGAGAAGTTTCCAGAGTCCCTCCCAGGTCCACCTCTTGACTTGATGACAGCAGAATAACATCAGATTTTCAAGTCCCCACTGCCATGACAACTCTAGGTCACCTTGACCCATGCTGACCAATTCTAATTGGATTCTTAACCACTCAGTCTTATAGGTTTTATTGTTAGTATGAATTATCCTTATCACAGGCCTATGAAAAGGGGCAGAAGAGTCTCCCCCTTCAGGGAAACTTGAGTTCCTCTTATAGACATTATTGTGGGCCTACATTTCTTCTGTAGATAACAGATAGTTTGCTGAGGAATGTAACATATCCTGTCCACTTAGGGCAGGCAGGGCTGCAGCTAAACTGCTTCTTGGAAAAGAAAGCATGTGGGGGTCAGCACAGTGTGCCCATTTTATAGAATTATTCCTATAATCTCACATCCCCACCACTTCCATCTGTCTATCCCCCTCATCAGTAGGAGGTCAGACTCTCCAGATCAGCATGAATCCATTAATGAGAGTGCTTATGACCTAAATACCTACAGCCCCAAATAGTTGCATGAGAGATTAGGTTTCCAATGCATAATTTGGGGGGAGCACATTCAAACCGTAGCACATAGCATCTACTGTAATCCATGGGAAACTACAGCAACCCAATAAAACACATCAACTATTAGAAGAAACCAGGAAAATGGATTGAAGCTATAGATGTGGGATCAATAGATAAGGCAGAGTCTTTGAGTATGAGATTCTGAGCTCGGGTGAGGATTTTGGCTTTGAATGAAAGGAGTCTTTTTTGTCTTCAAAATTAGAATTAAATCTGTATAAAATTATAAATTTTATGCAAATGTGTAAGCAAAAAGTCAAAGAATTCAAATTCATCTGAATTTTATTGCTAGCCTATTATTAATATATACTGGCATGTCCTTGGGGCTGAGGAAATAACAGCATAAAGATAGATAAAATCGATAATCTTATGGAATTTCCTCTGGTAAACCATCAGTAACAAAACAGTATAAGAATGGTAGCGCCAGGTGTGGTGGTACATGCCTGTAATCCCAGTGGCTCAGGAGGCTGAGGCAGGAGGATCGAGAGTTGAAAGCAATTTAGCGAGACCCTGTCCCTATATAAAATATAAAGGGCTGGGGATGCAGCTCAATGGTTAAGTGCCCCTGGGTTCAATCCTCAATATAAAAAAAAAAAAAAAAAAAAAAAAAACCAAAACAAACAAACAAAAAAAACATTTTTGGAACAAGGAGAAGTGGGGTGAGGGAAGATTTCCTGCCAATGAAGCTAGTAGGGTATGTTTTAGGCACAGGAGAAGTGACAGTGAAGACAATAAAAACATACTACCCCGAAGAACTAAAAGGAGTCCTGGGTTCAGAGGGTAGCAAATGAATGCATATGTGATCAGGTATATGGTCTTAAGAGAAAAATAGGGTATGGTGTCTATTTTAGTCAGCTTTTTCATTGCTGTAACCAAAGACAAGAACAATTTTAGAGGAGAAAAAGTTTATTCGGTGCTCACAGTTTCGGAGGTCTCAGTCCATAGATAACAGATTCTGTTGCTCTGAGCCTGAGCTGAGGCAGAATTATCACAAAAGGGTGTGAAGCAGAGAAGCAGCTCAGGAGATGGTAATCATGAAGGAGAGGGAGGGAGGGAGGAGGGAGGGAGGGAGGGGGGGGAGGGAGGGAGGGGGGGAGAGAGAGAGAGAGAGAGAGAGAGAGAGAGAGAGAGAGAGAGCGCGCGAGCGCCAGCGCTTTATTCACCAGCAACAAAATACAAACCCCAAAGTCACTCCCCCAGTGACCTACCTCCTCCAGCCACACCCTGCCTGCTTAATTCCTATCAGTGGATTAACCCACTGATTATATCACAAATCATAATCTAATCTTCTCACTTCTGGAAAAATCCTGCATTCTTCTGCATGAGATTTTTGGGAATACCTAATATCTAAACAAAATAGTCTCCAAAATTAAGGCTTGATGGCTTCAACCTTTCTAGTAAAAGCCAAGGTCATCTGCCTGAGGTTCAGCCATGACAATGGCTTGGAATAGTTGTTGAAAGCCTAAATTGATACCCAAATTTTGAATCTCTTATAGCATCAATGTTTACAATGTATGTTATACTCACCTCCCCGCATGTATTTATTAAAGCAGAAATTTCAAGCCAGTCTCAACAGCCAGGAAGGATCTAGGATGGTATTTTGAAGAGTTGATAGAGCAAGCAAAGCTGCTCCCCAGTTGTCATTGGGAAGCTAGGAGTGGAAGGGCCTGGGCATGTGATATAGTCTCCAAAGGGATACTTCCAAGGACCCACTCCTTTCACTAGGTTCCATCTTCTATAGTTTCTACCACCTCCCAACAGTCTATTCAAATTATAAATCCATAATGGATTAATCCACTGATGACGTCAGAGCCCCATGATCCGATCACTTTTCCCAAGCCCTATCTCTGAACATTGCTGCATTGGGAACCAAACCTTCAACATGTGAGCTTTTAGGGTACGTTCCAGATCCAAACCATAACATAAAGTTCACAGAGAACTTGAGTTAGGTGCCCAGATTCTGACAGGAGGCTTCAAGACACAATGGAACAAGCCAGAAGAAGTGGACTTCCTGTGTGGGGGACCACCCTTCTGTACTATGAGAGGCCAACATGAACTCAGGAGAAACGTTTAGCTGGAGGCCACAATAAATTAAGAAGCTGGCTAAAAAATAGCCACAAATCTTACTGTTTTCTGGCAAAAAATCTAAATACATCCAGAGTTCCCTGATTTATCCCCTAAATTAAAATTGTTCATTTACAATGTATATTTAATAGAAGATCCAGGAACAAGTGGACAGCTTTGTTTTTGTTTCTTCAATTTTAAGATGAAAACCTGAAAGTTCAATGACCCACATCAGTCATCTCTGCCATTTGAAAATTCTGACGTGACATTTTTTTGTTGGTTGGCTTTTCATTACCATGACCAAACTGTCTCACAAAAACAACTTAGAGAAGAAATTTATTTTGGCTCACAGTTTCAGAGGTTCAGTCCATAGTTGGCTGAGTCCATCACTCTGGGCCTAAGTGAGGTGGGACATCATGGCAGCAGGGCCCTGCAGAAGAAGGCTGCTCAGCACCTCACTGCTGACAGGATGCGGGGTGAGGGGGACAGCCATGAGCCAGGATAAAACATAAATCCTAAGGGTACGCCTCTAGTGACCTACTTCCTCCAGACCCACCTCACCTTCCTCCAGTTACCCACCAGTAATGTATTCAAATAATTAATCTCCTCAAATGGATCAGTTCACTGATTAGGTTACAGATCTCACAATCTAATTACTTCACCTCCTGCATTAACACTCGAGCTTTGGGGGGGACATCTCCTATCCAAAGCATGACATACCTTATATATTAAAACCAGTGAAATGATGAAAACATATTGAAGCCACAATCTGTTTGTATGACCTACACTTTCTAAAGTAAAAAATATCCTGACTGCTGTTTAAATTCAATTTTCTACCTTCTCCCATTCTACAAAGCCAAAAATATTTGATTGTTGAGTGGAATCAAATCCACATTGAGTGGCCTACAAATCACACATTTAGGGTGTTCCTGGCATCAAGAGGGAAAATAAACAGCATGCTTAGAACCACAAAGCTTCCTGGAGTGCTAATACTACAATGGGTTCATAGTGACAGGATGAGGTTGATGCAGAAAACTTAGCCAAACTTTGCCATCATTGAAGACACTAATGAAACAGAATCAAGTTTTTAAAAAAATATGATAAAGGGGGAAGTCTTAGAAATTTCCATAACTTCCCTGTTGGGTGGCTCACACCTATAATCCCAACAATTTGGGAAGTTAAGGCAGGAGGATCAAAAGTTAGAGGCCAGTCTCAGCAATTTAGTGAGACTATTGTCTCCAAAAAAAAAAAAAAAAAAAAGAAGGGTCGAGTTTGCTGGAGATCTAGCTCAGTGGTAGAGCACTCCTGGGTTCAATTCCCAGTACCAAAAAAAGAAAAAGAAAAAAAATTCATAAGTCTTAAAACAATAGCTAAATAAAAGAGCTTAGATATTAATGGATTGACAGCACTGGTGCTTTACATGACATATGCTCTTCTATGTCTGCACTTTTTGATACTTATATCTAAAACTATATACTAATTCACCACAAACAGAATTATTTATTTGTAAATTACTGGAATTAGTAAATAGATATTTTACATATTATAATAAATAGTAATATATTCATATTTATTTAAAATATTTATTTTTTTCATGTAAGTACACTGCAATTTCCATTTTCTATTAAATCAGTTTGGAATTCTTTATCTCTTGGTTTTACATGGCAGTCAGTGGCAACAGAAGTTGATGCAATTTTGCACATGAAACTTGGATCAAAAATCTAATATTCAGAACTCACTTTTTGGGCACATTCTTCCTATTCACCAAATGAATACTGGTTTCTCATCAGAGCACATAAATTAGTATTTTTCCTTCTCTCAAATGTAAAGGTTTGGTGAAAGTGACATTGATCTTGTTCCAGGGGTCATAGGCCAGAAATCTGCCTCTTGGGTTCCCAACTAATCATGTCAGGCCACTCCAAAAACCAAACAGAAAAAGTAATGGTGGAAAACAGGAAAGGAACTTTAATCAGTATAGCTATACTTGGAAGACAAAGGGCTGTTTCCAGCCCTATCTTCAGGGATAGGGAAATAAACTTCCAGATTGCACAGACAAAAGGGAGCAGAAATACCCAGTTCCAGCAGCCCTGTTTAAATGACGTCTAGTTGATCACACTCTCAAGATCCATCAGGCAGGTGATAAGGAAGTTGCTGTTGCCAGGGAGTGATTTCAGCTCACCACAAGACATTTATGGACCCGACCTGCAGTTCCTGAAATCCATGGTGACTCAAAAAGTAAAGCAGACAGACACAAATGTTCACATTTGCAGACTCATGTGAAGTCAAGAGTTTTTTGATCTTGTTTTGTTTTCTAAATTAGTAAAAGCAACCTGTAAATCTTGGTTGGAATTCTGGCTAGAGAAGATCATTTAAATCGTGTCGCTAACTTTTCCCTTGATCTCGCACATCTTCGTAGCTCTCTCACAAGCACCCAAGAAAAAACACTTTCCAAATGTCAGCTGTTCAATAAATGCATGGGTGAATCAGAGAATAAAGGTGAAAAAAGTCTCAAAACGTGGATGGATTTAGGAAAGATAAAGAAGCACCAGACCGAACGCTCCCAATGCTCCTCACCCCACCCAGTCGAGCCCCAGACTTTTGCACGGCTAAGCCGGGAAAATAATTCAGGGCTCCGGGGTCCGGGGAGGCTGCAGCACGGGCTTGGGCTGAGAAGCTCCCGCTCAGTCCCGCTCCTTCCCGCCTCTCCGAACACCCCCCCGCGTTTCCTCTCAGACTTCTTCCCAGTCTAATCCCCGGATTTTAGGCCTCACAGGACGCCTAGTCACCTCCCATCCCTTGTCTGCTGGTCCCCCCGACTCCTGCCGATGACCGCGGAAGAAACGCGGAGGAAGCCCAGAGCCAAGTAGCTCCAAGTTGCGGGCCCGGCTCCCGCGCATGCTCCCTGACTGGACCAGGGTCAAGCTGGAATCCTCAAGAATGAAATCCACTTCTCCATATTTTGGAGGTAACCCTGCAGAGTTAGTGACCAGCCTCCAGTCTCATGGGAGAGTAAACCTGGCCGTCCCGGAGAGCCGACCTCAGGCGGCTGCTCGCAAAGCCCGGAACACGCTCCCGCTCCCGCTCCACTCCGCGCGCCTCCCTGCGTCTCCGGACATGCGCAGTGGCTCCCAGCGGCGGCGGCGGCGGCGGCTGTAGCCAAGTCTCCGGGCCGGAAGGTCCGGCGGTGTTAGGCTGACGGCTCGCTCGCTCCTGGGTCATGTCGGCCCAGAGTGACAGCGAGTTCCTGGTGCAGCGAGCTCGGGAGCTGGTGCCGCAGGACCTGTGGGCCGCCAAGGCGTGGCTGATCACTGCCCGCAGCCTCTACCCCGCCGACTTTAACATCCAGGTGAGGTCTGGGCCCGCGCGACCGCCCGCGTGGAGGTGTGAGCTCCGCGCCCGGCCGCCCCGCCCGTCGCACTCCTCCCCACCTCCCGCTCAGCGCGCCGCTCGGTCCACACCCCTCCGCGGCGGAGCCCACTGGAGGTCGCGCTGGTTGGGTCGCGGGGCGGCGTGGTGTTGCTCGGAGGCTGCACAGCTCGGTTTCGCCCCGGGAAGGCCACTCTCCCATTCATTCATCCCAGTGGCAGCCATTTGCTCAGCGTCCCTGACTTTCAAAACGTTATCCCCGTGAGTCCTGGGACCTGGACGGGTGGAAGTGAGCGCAGGGTCACGCTGCTCAGCCCTGGGCAGGGCTGCCACAAGTGTGGTCCCGTGTCACCAGGTGACGCTTTGCTCTCGGGCCCTCCCTTGCCCCGGAGGGGAAGGCCCACCAGGGAGGCTGGAGGTGGTGTAGAACCTGCCCCGGCGCTGGGTGCTGACGGGGCCTGCTGTGTGTTGCAGTATGAGATGTACACGATCGAGCGGAATGCCGAGAGGACTGCCACCGCCGGGAGGCTGCTATACGAAATGTGAGTGAGCATCACCTCCTGAGCTTTTGTTTCTGTGTGTGAAGTGGGAGTTGGGGAAGATCTTAAAAGTTCGTCTACATCGCTGGTACCCAGAGCTTACTTGGGAGTTTTTTCCTAATTGTTGACATGCCTTCTGCAGAGAAGTCATTTTATCCGTGTTAAAAAGCTTCTAGCCACTAATTTATTTGGGGAATACATTATAAATGATATATAATAAACATGTTTATTGCAAAAGTTCAAACAAAACTTAAGTGATAGAGAATAAAAAGTGAAGTCTCTCCTAAACTCAACCAGAGTTAAGTTTTGTATGTGTATCTATACACCTAGACATAATATATATTATAAATGTTTTGGGGAGGGAGAGGCTACAAAAGTGAGGTTAAACTATTCAAATGCTGCAGCTCGCTTTCTTCTTGCATTATGGATGGAGCCCTTTCTATGACAGTATGTCAGGATTCTCTTTATTGTTTTTTGTGCCTGTAGAGCATCTCATAACCACTCCTTTCTTCTTAGACATTTAGATAGTTTCAAGTTATTTGAAATTTTGTTCAGAATATCAGTAAGTAATTTCGTATTCATTGGAAGAGGATTCTAAGACATATTTCCATAGTTAAAGGCATGTATATTTAAAATTTTAATCCATTACCAAATTGCTCTCCAAAAGGACTATCCCAGTTTTTATTTTCACAGATGTATAAAAGTGCCAGTTTTCCCACATCCTTGCCAACAGTGGATATTATTAATCTCTCTCTCTCTTTCTCTCTTGTTTTCTGTCTTCTTCCTCTTTTTTTTTTTTTTTTTTTTTTTGAGATGGAGTTTCACTATGTTGTCCAAGCTGATCTCAAACTCTTAGGCTCAAGTGATTCTCCTGTGTTAGCCTTGTGAGTAGCTGGGATTATAGTCATGTGCCACCACTCCTGACTTATTAATTGCTTTTTCATTCTTGTAATATGATAGGAAAGAATTCTGTCGTACTATTTTTTAAAAAATCTTATGCTACTCATATTACTGGTAAAGTTGAGTATTATTTCAGCTCTTTTTTTTGGCAATTTATAGTCTCTGATTTGTCCTTGCCTATTTTTTTCCCCTTTTTAGATAGTTTGTTTTAGTCTTGTTGATATTTTTAGTTCTGTATATGTTAGAGGTGCTTGTCTTTTCATTTGTAAAAACTTCTAAAGACTTTTGTGAGTGCTCTCATTTTTCTAAACCAGTTTTAATTTTCATATCTTTATTTTGGTTTGTTTTTGCCATATCTAAATATTCACTTCAAATAAAGAAAAATGTAAAGTTAATATTCTTACTTATTTTTTTGGATACTGTATAAAATCTGACATTTTAATTTATGTACATATTTTAAAAACAGGTTTGTGAGTTTCCCAGACCAGCCGGTGGTATGGAGAGAAATCAGCATTATTACATCAGCATTAAGGAATGATTCACAGGATAAACAAACCCAATTTTTAAGAAGTAAGAATGGAGTAATATTTTAATATTGTATAAGTTATCATTTAAGGAATACCAAATCATATGTAGGCATTTCACTAGAAAGTCACATCTGTGGTATTGGTATAAAACACATATGTTTTACTTTTGGCAACTAAAGTCTGTAATGACACTCAGTCCCTTGAATATTTTTAGATCCCTTTAAGTTTTCCTAAAGTATGTGGAGCTATAAGCGAGACAAGGAAATTTATATTTTTAACACATTTTACAGTGACCAGAAAGTATTTATAGACCTATGCAAAACAAGAGAGGAACTTTTCATAACTTGAAATTAAAAAAAAAATTTCCGTATTACTATAGCCAATCAAAGATTTCAAATTCAAGATAAAATATAAAGTAGGTGTTGAGGTCATTTTAACTGAAACAAGTGTATATTCTTTGTCTCAACCTGTAACAAGCATTGTTGTGACTGTCCACACATACCATTCTTGTGCTCTGGATTCAGTAAAGCCTCCAGTGTTTTATCATATTTCAGTAAACCTCTTGTTCTAAATACTGTGGAGTTCCAAAGCCTACCAGGTTGTAAGTGAAACCTGACCACAGTGATTGGCTATTGTTCAGTACAAGAAATTGCCATACTTAACATATTTTGCTTCAGTATTTTCTCTCTAGAAGACATTTTAAAGGTAAATTTGTTGTACCCAGGTTTATTTGAAACCCTTCCTGGTCGGGTCCAGTGTGAAATGTTACTAAAGGTTACGGAACAATGCTTCAACACGTTGGAACGATCAGAAATGTTGCTCCTTCTTTTGAGGCGCTTCCCTGAAACAGTAGTGCAACATGGGGTAAGACTGATTCTTTCCTTTTTCTTAAGAGAAAATAGAACTGATTATTGACAGGTAAATCAGTATATTTAGGAGCTACACTGTGTATTATACTAACGCAGAGAATCCCAGGAGCTCTGGATAAGGTTGACTTAAATCAAGAGTTTCTTTGTAAGTAAAGCTAAAAGGCCATCACTGTTGGCAAACATTAATTACACATTTTTAGAAGTTGTCTTATCAGTGTAAGGAAATAGACATCACATTCTGACAGTAGTATTTACTTATAATATTTACAGTAAAAAATAATCTTTTTTTTTCCATTGTATTTGACAATGTGTTTGAATTTAAATGAGAGCCATAATTCCTGGTCTTAATGGAGATGTTTTTCATGTGTTTCTGCCCTATTTTTGCCACATCTGTGATAATTATTGAGTACTATTGGAGGCATTGGTTAAGTGCTAGGATTTCCTGTTAAATGTAACTTCCCACAGCCTGTGAGTAATCAAGATTCAAACCCTTCATTCTGGTCATTCAAACTCTATTGGTTTTTCTTTCCTTTGCCATCTTTCTGGTTTCTGCCCCTGGTTAACCTTTTGTATACTTCCTTATATTTGTTTCTAGGGCTGCCATTATAAAGTAGAAGTGGGGTGTCTTAAAACTCAGAAATTCTCCCACAATTCTGGAACCTGGAAGTCCAAAAGCAAGATGTTAATGGGCCATGTTCGCCCTAAAGATTCCAGGGAAGATTCCTTACTTCTGATGGTGTCAGAGATCTTTCTTATGCCTCAGCTAGCAGTTGCATCACTCTCATTTCTGCCTCCATTGTCATGTGGGCTTTCCCTGCTCTTCTGTGTCTTTCTCATAAGAACACCAGTCACTGGAGTTCTTGCCTATATGATCAGTATGACCACATCTTAATTCATTATAATTACAAAAGACACTATTTTCTTTAAAGGTAAAACATATAACCATGCACCCCATAATGATATTTTGATCAGTAATGGACTGCATATATAACAGTGGTCCATAAGATTATACCACCTAGTGACTATATAGCCGTCTTAAGTTGTATAAGTACAATCCGTGATGTTCACACAGTGATGAATTTGCCTAATGATGCACCTCTCAGGCCATATCCCATCAGTAGGTGATACCTGACTATATAAGGTCATATTCTGAGGCTGCGGGTGAATATGAGTTTGGGGGATACTATTCAAACCATTCTGCTCCCTGATCATGACTCTAACTTTTAACCTTCTGTGTAGTTTAATATTTTGCATTATTCCACTTCTACCATAGAGCATTCCAGTGTGGTTGCAAGAAAGATAATGCAAAGATCTTGGTGGATTTTGATAAAGGACTCTACTATACTTGTGCAGCGGTGATGGAAAGATGGTCTTAAAACTCAGACATTTCTGTCTAATCTTGCCCATTCTAAATGACTGGCTGCTCCGCCAAACTCTTGAGAATGATGATTTTTGTCCTTCTCATGTATTTGAATATAGAGAATAAAGTTAGTTTCCACATTTCTTAGACAATCTGTTCATCTAGCCAGGCATGGAGGCAGATGGATCCCAAGTTTGAGGCCAACATTGGCAACTTAGCAAGACCCTTAGTAACTTAATGAGACCATCTTGAAAATAAAAAAATAAAAAAGAGTGGGGAAGTAATTCAGTGGTAGAGCACTCTTGTGTTCAATTCCCAGTGCAAAAACAGAAAATCTATCTGTATTATTCTAACTCCAGTTCCAATGCTTCCCTAAAGTTTCTTTAAACATTCTATTAACATTTTAATTTTGCTAGTTTAGTGGGGAATAACTGAGACCAGAGTGGTGAAGTAATCAGATTAACTTGGCCTTCTGGGTTGTATTGCAAATGCATCAGGAAGTTTAACTATATAAACTGTGTAATAAAATACATACTTTTTTTTTTTTCTTTGTGGTGCTGGGGATTGAATCCAGGGCCTTATGCATGTGAGGAAAGCACTCTACTGACTGCGCTATATCCCCAACCCCCATACTATTTGTTCATGTAATTCTGACATCTTAAACTGCACACATTTAAATGGTTAATTTTATTTTGAAACAGTTTGGCCTTGGGGAGGTACTTTTAGAAGCTGAAACTATCGAAGAACAAGAATCTCCTGTTAACTGCTTTAGAAAATTGTTTGGTAAGAAATATTGTATTTTGTGTTACTTCCTTGGGGTGAGTAGAGTATGGTGGGATAGGTCATTTGTGGAATGCAGAGGAACTCTTTGTATTATTAAATTCAAGTCTTAAGTTTTTTTTTTTCAATCCAGAAAGCATTTTAAACAACTTTTAGACTTTTAGTTTGTAATATTTGAACTTCTGAAAGAATATGTGCAGCCTTACATGTAAGTGAGAAGCAAGATCATAGCTGAGTCCACTCACACCACTCAGTGTGTGTGCTGGACCTTTTCCCACAATTTTGGATCTGCTTGGGCATTTTTTCACTGCCTCCTTTCACTAGTATCCCTTTGCATGGCGATTTTTTAAAAAAGTATGCCATAAGGGTTTTTCCTGTATGTTTTAGATGCTACATTAATGAGCTCTAATGTGGATTTTGTTATTGCCAGAACCCTAGGATAGACAACCTGATCATTTTTTTTTCTTATTTTTCCCCTTCCACAGTTTGTGATGTCCTTCCTCTAATAATTAACAATCATGATGTTCGGTTGCCTGCCAATTTATTATATAAATACTTGAACAAAGCAGCTGAATTTTATATCAACTATGTCACTAGGTCTACTCAAATAGAAAATCAGCATCAAGGTAAGTGGGACTATCCTGCAATTTTATTTAGACAGATTTAGTAACATTGCAACTTCAGAAATCCCTTATCAATTCGATTCCTGTCCTCTGAATGCATATAGTTTGACAGTTTTTCTAAAGGATGTTATCAAGAAAACAAAGTATTACATTAAGAGATGAGCTGTTTCAAGAACCATTTCTATCCCTTGATCAAAACATTCTAGTTGCAACATTAATGCACTTAACTCTTATAGGTACCACAGCTCAAAATTCACTTTCTTCTTAGACTAGAGGCCAGTTGTGATTCACATACACAGTCATGTATTGCTTAGTGATGGGAATGCCTTCTGAGAAATGTGTTGTTAGGAGATTTCATGATGCAGACATCAGAGAGTGTATGTGCATGAACCTAGGCGGGCACAGCCTGTGACACACCTAGGCTGTAGAGTTGAGCCTGTTGCTTCTGGGTGCTAACCCTGTGTGGTGTGTTACCACACTGAATACTGCAGGCCAGTGTAGCACAATGGGAAGTATTTGTCTAAATAGATCTAAATGTAAAGAAGGTCCTGGGACAGGACTGTACACTACTGTAGACTTTATAACACTGAACACTTAGGCTACACTAAACTTGTAAAAATTATAAATTTTCAAAAATGTATTACTGAAGTAATAAATTAATGTTAGTTTACTAAAGATTTTTTTTGTGTGTGTATGTGTGTGTGTGTGTGTAGTACTGGGGATTAAACCCAGAAGGTCTCTACTATTGAGCCACATTCCAGACCCCTGTTTTTCATCTTTATAAACTTTTTTCTATTAATTAATTAAAAAAAAATTTTGCTACACTGGGTGGTGCACACCTGTAATCCTAGCAACTCAGGAGGATAAGGCAGGAGGAAAAGGCACCCTCAGCAATGGTGAGGCACTAAGCAACTTGGTGAGACCCTGTCTCTAAATAAAATAAAAAGTAGGGCTGGGGATGTGGCTTAGTGGTTGAGTGCCCCTGAATTCCAATACCTGGTACCTCCTCCCCAATTTTTTTTTTACTATGCCGCACACACATACTAGCCATGGCTATGCAGAGTCAGGATCATCCATATCACTGTTTTGTACGTCCACATCTTGAGCCACAGGAAGGTCTTCTAGGGCAGTAGCATACATGGAGCTGCCAGCTCCTACAGTAGCGATGCCAGTGTTATTTTGGAGTCCTTTCTGAGGGACCTGCTGGAAGCTCTTGAGGAGTTGTCACTCTTTTCAGAAATATGTCCATGGTACTTTGCTTATTTTTTTTCCCCCATGAGATTTCCTTTTAAGTAGAAATCACACCGTGATCTTTTCTCTCCATTAATGAAACCCTTTGGGTATTGGAACCCATGTTTTCAAGCCTGTTAGGGAACTTGTTGAGGTCTACAAAAGCTGCTAAACCTTTCATTGTGAATTTTATTGGGGGTTCTTCTCTTGCAATTTCCTTTTTTCTTATGTCTTCTTTAGCTCATGTTCACTAGGTAATAGGAGTTTTTCAGCTGCATTTAATCCTGTGGGACTGCGGTTGTGTGAGCAGTCCATCATTGACCGAAGCGTTAAGATGCATTAGGTGACTGTGATTGTTGGGGTTCTGCACTCTGTTCTTTTGAATGAGGAGTTAGACCTTTCTTTATGAAGTTACTGTTTATTACATAAATAGTAAGTAGTGATGTTAATTGTAGGCTACTTTTTTTCTCACATCTCAGGTGCCCAAGATACGTCTGATTTAATGTCACCTAGCAAACGTAGCTCTCAGAAGTATGTAATAGAAGGGCTCACTGAAAAGTCATCCCAGATTGTGGACCCTTGGGAGAGGCTGTTTAAAATTTTGAATGTTGTTGGAATGAGATGTGAATGGCAGATGGATAAAGGAAGACGGTAACAGTTTATTTCTGAAATTGCCTATCAAATTTTTTGATTGTGTAATCTTGGGATCCTTGTTAAAAAAAATCACTTTTCCTTTATAATTCCTTTATTTATTTAATGTGGTGCTGAGGATTGAACCCAGTGCCTCACATACCATGGCTCAAACCCAGAGCTTCATGCATGCTAGGCAAGCACTCTACCACTGAGCTACAGCCCTAGCCCACAAAAATACTTTTTTAAAACTAATATAATGCATAGGTACACTTATTTGGGGGAAGATTTTGTAATATTTAATATTTATGCAAAGAGTGTGGTTTTTCACTTTATTAAATGACTCCTAGTTGAAATATAGACTCATAAAAAGATATTGAGTTTGAAGCTTTCCATGATAGTTCAGAGAAAAGAAAAGTTACTTGACATGTGTCTGTCATGAAACCTTGGTCTGATTGCTGCCCTAATTCAAAAGCAGACATTTTCAGACTACAAAAAATAATTTTAATATGAATAAGACACTTCTTAAAAGAAGAAATTCAGATGGACAACAAATTTGTGAAAAAATGCTGAACTTCATTAGCCAGCAGGAAAATGCAAATCAAAACCATAATGAGCTATTTACCCCAGTTAGAATGGCTCTTATGAAAAAGATAAAAAATAACAAATTCTCATTAAGATGTGGAGAAAAAGGAGTCTTATACACTGTTGGTGGGAATGTAAATTAGTGTAGCCACTATGGAGAACAGTGTGGAGATTCTCCCGGAAGACTGAAGGTAGGAATGCTGCATTGATCCATCTCTTCCATTTCTGGATATTTTATCCTAAGAAAATGAAATGAGCATGTCAGAGACAACTGCAATGTCTGAGTTCATTGCTTCACTATTCACAATAGCTAAAATGTAGAATTTACCTAGGTGCTCAACAGATGAATTTGTATAAAGAAAATGTGGTATTTATATGTCATAGAAGATTATTCAGCTTTAAAGAAGAATGATATCACTTGTGGCAAGGGATAGAATTGGAGGACTAAGTGAAATAAGTCAGATACAAAAAGACAAATTTCACATATTCTCTCACATGTGGGTGTTGAGAAAAATAAATTAGAATGTATAACAGTGATTACTAGAAGGTAGGAAGGGTAGAAGAAAAGGATTAGTAAGAGGTTAGATCACAGCTTCCCAAACACAGTTAGATAGAAATAATAAGTATTCCACCGAATAGTGGAAGCACAGTAGTTCACAACAAGGTTTTCTTTCTTTCTTTTCTTTTTTTTTGAGGGGGGTGGGGTGCTGGGCAAGTATCTTACTGCTGAGCAGTGTTATCCCTAACCCCACAACAACTTCTTATATATTTTATGAATAACTAGAAGAGAGAAATACAAAGGCTCCAAACCCACTTGGTTATAAAGGAGTTGGAAACTAAATTATCCTGCTTTGATCAGGACAGATTATACAGATGTATTGATATATACCTATAGCAGATGCCTTAAATGTGTATATTAAAAAATAACTTAAACAGTTGCATTTGGTAAATGTAGATTCTATCAGAGCCTTTCTTTAGATCTTTTGCTGAGAAGTCCAGATAACTGATACATTTTATCATCCTCTGTCTTTCAGAAGCTATAGTGACATATTGCATAGAATGAAGGATCTCTGCAGATACATGAACAACTTTGATAATGAAGCACATGCAAAATATAAAAACCAAGTGGTTTATTCTACTATGTTAGTCTTCTTCAAGAATGCATTCCAGTATGTCAACAGCATACAGCCATCTCTCTTCCAAGGTTGGTTTACCATCTTTTTTTAGAGTTTTCTAAAATACTTGTTTAGTAGGGATGGTGAGGAGGACACAGCTGTTTAATTTCACCTTTGTTTTTGGATCTAGAAACTGTAGAGTAGTACTTGTGCTCTTTGTGGCTGGTGATTTATTTTGACTTAGTTTGGCTTAAGTTGGTAGTTTTTAATGTAATGTTTTATTTAAAATTCCTATGTCAAGGGTTATAGTGGTACTTGTGAAACTAAATAACAAATCACATGTCACTATTTTGAAAAAAGAGCAGATGTAGCAAAGAATTTAAGCAGAGTGGATCTCCCTGGGAGTAATGTTACCCTCCAGAGGATATTTGGGAATGTCTAGAGACATTATTTATTGCCACAGCTGGGTAGGGAGGAGTTGCATCCAGTTACCTATTAGCATCCAATAGGTAGAGGCCAGGGATGGTACCAAACATCCTCCAGGTCACAGGACAGCCCAAAAGGTTAATAGTGACAAGGTTGAGAAACCCTGGTGTAAGTATTTGTCCATATTTTGACTGAATGGTGTGGATTAAATTTACAAAATAAAGTTTACAAAAATTTACAAAGACATTACCATAGGCAAAGATTTAAGTGAGATGTTAAATAATGTGAATTAGTTCTAGAAAGTTTGAAAGATAGAAATAAGAAGGTAAAGTCACCCACAATAATTGTACTTTTGTGTATTGCCTTATAGTTTTTCATGTTCTTATTTTGTTTGGAGTTTATAACCATATGTGTAGTTTTGTTATCTTTTTATAGTAATTTTATGACTCATGCTTATTGTAAAAAAAAAAAAAAAGTTAAGAAACAAAACAAATACAAAGAGGAGTGATCACTTGCTTTCATCAGTGAGAGAGAACATTTATTAACCATTTAGTTTTTTCCTACATATGTATACTTGTTTGTTCACCTATTCAGGATCACAGTGAACAAGTTTTATTTTGTCTTTTGTTTGTTTATTCATTTTAAGAAATGATACTTTTTAAAATATGTTCTAATTAGTTTTACATGACAGTAGAATGCCCATGATACGGCATACATAAATGGAGTATGACATATGTACATGCATGACTATATGATGTAGAATCCCACCATCATATAGTCATGCATGTACATAGGGTAATAATGTCTGATAAATTCTAATGGGCTTTGTTTTGTGTGATGATTGCCACACTTCAGCTAATATTAAGTATCGTTTTTCTTGCTACGTTTTTTACATTTGGTGTTTTCTGCCACTGATAGGTCCCAATGCTCCAAGCCAAGTTCCCCTGGTTCTTCTTGAAGATGTATCAAATGTGTATGGTGATGTAGAAATTGATCGCAATAAACACATACATAAAAAGAGGAAACTGGCTGAGGGAAGAGAAAAACCCATGGTAAATCCTTTCAGATACAATTAATAGTATGTGTTTATTTGCTAGACATGAATTTTGTAAAATATAGTTTCAGAACTCAATTGATAAAGCTTATTTGTTCTTTTAATTATACAGTTTAATCATAGTATAAATGGGGGGTCTCACTGGAGACAATCTTATTTCCAAGAAACATTTGGCAATATCTAGAGGCATTTTTAATTGTCACAGCTATGCTTTGGTTGGGGAAGGGTTGTTAATTAGTTATCATCTAGTAAGTAGAGGCCAGGGATGGTGTCAAACATCTTCTAGGTCAGAGGACAATCCAAAAGATTAATAGTGACAAGGTTGAGAAACCCTGTTATAAGTTATTTGTCTATATTTTGACTGGATGGCGTGATTTTAATTTGCGAAACAAAGCCAAGATGACATTGCACATGGAGCAGGGTGCTATAGTGGGTACTGGCCTCAGAAGGGCAAGGGCCAAGGTGTAGGAGTAACCTGAACAACTCACATGCAGTGCAGGAAGGCTTTCATGGAGGAGCAGCATTGAAATCTGCCTGTAAGGGTGTAGGATTTTGTCACCTGGAATTGGGAAGTAGATTTTGTTGAGAGGGGACCATGTGCACAAAGACACAAGAGGCCAGAGAATGTGAATTTTCTATCTTCTAACCCAGCTAGGCAGCAAGCCTGTGCAGGACAGCGATTTCCTTTCTTACAATAAAGTCAGTAGTGAAGGCTAGTGTGTACAGGAAAGTGGAGAGGCCCTAGTTCAGGAGTCGGCACACTTCTCTCAGTGGTCAGGTAATAAATATTTTCAGCTCTGTTGTTATAGTGCAAAAACATCGACAGACAGTGCATGAACAACCACCATGGTTATGTTCCAATAAAACTTTATTTACAAAACAGGGTTGGTCTCACAGATGGCAGTTTATTAATCCCTGCTGTCGTCAAAATGTCCAAAGGAAACCAGGAGCCTCACCTATTTTTTTCCTTCCTCTTCCCATATTTTCAGTTTCTTGACTCACATTTCTTAGTCCTTGAGTAGCGCTTTTGAGGATCCTGGGTATGATGAGAAATGTGCCTTAAGGTTCCATTAATTCAAAGTCTCTAAAGGCTCTGTAGTAAGAGGGTGGATTGGAGCCAGGAAGACATAAAACTCTTCTGAATTCTCATAGGTTAATAACCCTTGTTATATTTCCTCTCAGAAATACACAAACAGTTCTGCAGATGATTTGAGGTCTGCCCATGAGCCCCAAGTTGACAACTCTTCTTACCAGGTTCTCTCAGATGCCCTGTGTCTGCTCTTTGTTTCTTGCCTGACATTCCTGGGTGGGGAGATCTCATCAGTGCTCCTTGATGCCTTATCTAGGTGCTTCATGAAGACTTCACACATCCCTTTCTCTCATGTAGGAACAGGTTTTATTACTGGTGTTAAATAAAAGTAACGACTTGTCTCCATGTAATTCAGTATTTAACAGCCCCAAACCATCATTTTCTCTCCTTTCTTGCCATTCGCTCTCTGGTTCAAACCAACAAAATTTCTGTGCTAGACCATCAGTGGTCATTCTGTCTCCCATCTTGCACCCTTGCTCCCCACAGCCTCTTCTCTACCCTGCAACCAGGAATCTTTTGAAACATGAATCAGATATCACACTCCTGCTTTACAACCTCTGACAGCTTCCTGTGGCACTGAGACTAAAGCCAGAGCTTGCAGAGCCCTCCTGAGCCCTCTTCCTTCCACAGGTGCACCTGCAGTAGGTACTGTGTGTCCTCACACCTGACTTGCCTTCCAGCCTCTTCCCTTGTCCAGGCTGTGCTCTGTGATTTTCTCTCAGTTCCAGGCTGGAGCCTTGTCACTAAGCCCCAGCCCAAATGTTTCTCCCTCTAAAGCCTCTCCTGAGCACTCATCTTAAGGAACTGCCCAGTGGTTTCTTTTTTATTAACTATTATCTATTCTTATTTATTTGCTTTTAGATTTCCTAGCTGTGTCCCTTCACTACAGCACAAGTTCCATGGGGCCAGGGACTTTGTCTGGTCCACTAGCGCCCTGGTGGGCGTCAGTGGATGTGTGGTGAAAGAGTAAATTCACATAGATTTGGGCAGTGCCTCCCCACCTCGCACACGCTTGAGTATGTCCCCTGCAGTTAGGAGAACTGCTGCTTCAGCACATCCCCTTAGAGCTTCAGAGGGTGCTTATCATCTCAAAAGTAATTTCTTAAGATTTTACAAACTATTTGGAATTCCATATAATTTCCCCAACATTTGGGGTCCTTCACAAATTCCTGGCCTCATTTGGAGTCAGAAATGTTTTTTAAGTTGCAACAGTTAAAAAATGCACAGCATTCATAATGTTGATATTAGATTGTCACTGCTTGGGAATAAACAGGACCCTGAAGAAACAGGATACCTGAGAGAGAGGTTTGACTTGTGGAAGGGCATATGTCAGTCCTGAGGGAGAGCATAGGGGTAGGTAGAGTCCCCAAGCACAAGGAGAAGCAGGAGAATACTAAGCTGTGGAAGTGGGTCAGGGGAGACACTGTGGGCATGCTGCCTGTCTCAGGGGAGATTGGCATAGGGAGCAGCGCTTTTAGCTAAAGCATTTATACATATTCACAATGATCTTAATGTGGTGAAAATCTGTAGGAATGATTTAATTTGGTTATGGAAGCTGTAAAATCACTTAGGTGGAATAAAAGATTCAAGAAGTTCTCAGCAAAATAAAATGCAGTGGAACCGTTTCACCCTCTCTGTACTTGGGTAGCACAGCTGGCTGTTCCCAGGGTACTGGTGGCCATTGCCTTCTCTGCAGCCCACTCTCTTCTTTGGCTTTATAAGCCTTGAGATGAAGAGCAAAAGAAGTAGAACTCCGACTTGTAAATCACAAGGGTGTTACTGGATAAGCACATACAAATTTCTGACCGAACACCTTCTACGGGAGAGTGGAGCTAACCAGGGTGGCCCTGGAGAGGAGTTATGAGTGGCGTGTTTCTCGGACAGAATGTCTTTGGGGGCTTGGGCCTATATCTCTAAATTGAAGAATCTAATTTTTTGGCTTTTATAAAAACTGATGTTTTGAAATTATTGGAAAATAAGACTTTATCATCAAAAAAATTTAATTTTAAGTCAAAGCTGAATGTAAGAATATAAAGATGACATTTTTAATTAAAGCTGAATTGTTAAATTTAAAAGATTTTATTATACTCATAGAATATTCTTTTTTTTTTAAAGAGAGAGAATTTTTAATATTTTTCAGTTTTTCGGTGAACACAACATCTTTATTTTTTTTTTTAAGTGGTGCTGAGGATCGAACCCAGCGCCCCACGCATGCCAGATGAGGGCATTACCGCTTGAACCATATCCCCAGCCCAAATATTCTTTTTTTAATATTTATGTTTTAGTTATAAGTGGACATAATACCTTTATTTTATTTTTATGTGGTGCTCAGGATCAATTTCAGTGCCTCACACATGCTAGGCAAGTACTCTACCTCTGAGCCACAACCTATTCTTTGATATAAAATCCATGGAGGCAGAATTAGCAACAATAAATATAATGTTGTGGCATGTGTCTACTCATAACTTTGAATTTATTATGTTCACATTTTCAAAGCAGAGTTCAGATGACGAAGAATGTTCGACAAAAGGAAGAAATCGTCACATTGTAGTTAACAAAGCAGAACTTCCAAACTCCATTGAAGTGTTAGAAAGCTTTAAATTGGCCCGGGAGAGCTGGGAGCTTCTCTATTCCCTAGAGTTCCTTGACAAAGGTGAGAATGTGCCTGTGATATTGGTGGTGTTTAAGTTTTTTTACATAAAATCATGCTAGAAAATCATTTACTTGAAATGTCAAGTGTATTATGGCTAATTAAACTGATTACAGAAGCTCACACATTTTATAGAATTCTTTGTTGAGCAGAATATCTTTTTAGTTAACATTTAAGCAACTGTGGACTTCTTAGCTCCCACTCAAAGGGTCTGTTATAATCAGATTGGGGTGGGCTTGAGGGAGTTTCAGTCTTTCTTTTTCTTTAATATTGTGTTGCTGGATTCCTATTTTTGTTTGTGTTTCTGGCTGGGTTTCTTTGAGTTGTTCTTTCTTGTTGTTTTGAGTCTTCTTCAGCTGTATGTGTCTAAGAATACAAAAGGTATTTCAGTTTTTATCTTCACCGACTATATTGCCTAGAGCACTCATCCAAAAGCTGTAAAAAAGCATTTTTAAAAAAGTATGGACATTAAGATTAGAGGTGTTTTTATTTGCATAACATTTAAGTCTTTGAACATTACTTAGAGTTCACTAGCTCTTTGCTGACCAAGCATCATTACTGTACTTTGGAATCAAGGCCTGATGCTTTCCTTGTAGCAATGGACACTCCTCCCAGCCTCCTGTCACATGCTTAGATAGAGGCCGTGGGCAGGTGTGTCATGTTGTGTTTCCTAGGTCAGTGAAGCATCAAGCAGTTTCTCTTTGTTGCATCTAAAGTAGGAATACATATGTGACTATTTGAAGGAGATTTTTCCCATAATTATAAACTTATTTTTTAAAAACTTCTTAGTATCATTGTATGTTTATTGTTTTAACTGGGTGAAAATGAAGTGGACCTTTTCAGTGGAGAGTAAAGTAGTTTGGAAGATAAATAAGGTAATACAAGAAGAGCACAGCTCTTGGCACATAAAGTGTGTTTACACATGTTGGTGTCTCATAAAAAAATGCTGCTTGTGTGTTACTGATAAGAGTTATGTTCTAACTTTACTTTCCAACTGAAGCTCTGGAATGTGGTTTTAGAAATTAGTCCGAAGTTACTGTGCAGCTCTTAGTAATTTATCTGTTGTTCTTACTTGCTGGGTTTGTTAGTTTCATTTCCCCTTCTATGTTACATGTTTTTGGTGAATTTGCTTTTGAATTCTCACTTAGAATTTACAAGAATTTGTTTGGCATGGAAGACGGATACGTGGCTATGGCTAAGAATCTTCCTCACGGATATGATCATCTACCAGGTAGAGCGGTATGCGGGTTCCCGTGTCTGCACAGGATGATGATTGTCTCAATCAGACTTTAACCTACAAGGCGCGTCGTGTTCCCCCATGGGCTGTGTTGTTGCTCATTCACAAGGCTCAGTTTTCAGTGGCTAAGGGATTACGATCCACTTTCACCTCCAAGTACCTCCAGAGTGACCAGGCCATCCCTTCCCATGTTGCCCTTGGCGAGTCCAGGCACAGTGGAAGTGCAATTTTTAGTTTCAATAGAAGATAAGTACTTTTCAGCCCTTTTCCACTCTGCTCTGGTGGAATCCAGCCTGCCCTTCACCAGCTTCTTAGACCTAGAATAGTGAACGCAGACAATTTGCTAATGAGATGTAGAAATGGAGAGGTTGCTGCAGCCAACCTTCTTAAAGGACAAATGGCGTTAGTAGTAAAATACTTCTGTCAAGAGCTTGTGTTACTCTCTCTAGTTTTAAGACTTAAGACCAGGAAGGAAGGTCTTTGTATAGTCAGCTTCCATATCTGGGCATTCTGCATGCACTGATTCGACCCACTGTGGATAAAAATGTTTGGAAAACAGATCATGTCTGTACTGAACCCACAGACTGTTTTTCTTGTCATTAGTCCCTGAACAATATCAACTATATGTGTAATACCTACATTGTATTATGTATTGTGAGTAATCAAGAGATGATTTAAAGTGTGAAGGAAGAAGTATGTAGGCTATATGCCAGTACTACATGGTTTTATGCAAGGGCCTTAAGCACCTACAGATTTTGGTATCTGCCGGGATCCTGGAACCAATCCCCTGAGGATTCCCAGGGATGACTGTATTATAAAATACTTCCATAATGAACTTCATCTAGCTTTAAGTAAGTCGATTAGGTTCTGTTGCTGTGTCCTTTTGTTCTGCTTAGCTGATGCTACAGAGGTTACTTATTACTTATTTGTAGTTGTTTCCTGGTAGCTGTATTTACTCTGGGAGCTTTGGGTGTTTGTTGGGTATTAATGGCATTGTTTATTCCTCCTGCTGTTCTCTCTCTTAGGGTCAATATAAAAAGGCGATAGCCAGCCTCCATCATTTAGCAGCTCTCCAGGGATCACTCTCTCAGCCACAGATCACAGGACAGGGGACTTTGGAGCATCAGAGGGCACTCATCCAGCTGGCGACCTGTCACTTTGCCCTGGGGGAGTACAGAGTAAGTGCTAGGCACCTTGCGTGGAGCCCGAGGTATTCCAGACCACCCTGCGCTTTCTCTTCCCCAGAATGGCTTTTTAATTCAGTGCATGTTTTTCTGCATTTGATCTTTCTGCCTGGATTTAGTACTTAGTCTGTTGGCAGAAACTACAGTGATTTCATTTTACTTAATTTTCTCTTTACTATAACTTCCCTGAAATTAGTTCAGTACAGTTCAAATTTCTTATTCATGGTTCAATTTTGTTGGAAGGCAATTTAAAAATTTTTTTTTTTGCCTGGTATCTCTTTATTTTATTTTTCTTATTTATTTATTTATTTATTTTTCAGCGTCACATCTCTTTAAAGTGTAAATCAGTTCTGTTGGGCTTAGAAAGAAGAGGCCTTCGCTAATGGGAAATGGAGGATTGATATTTAGCTCATCCAGACCTCAGGATCTCTTTTTGGGTGTTGAGGACACCATAGGGTATTGCGGGAGCAGGTTTGTGAATGGATCTGTTTGCTCCCAGAGGCTGAGTCCTGCTGCAGGGCAGGGACCACAGTTTTTACCTTTGAATTTCTTATAACAGCTACCACAGTGATTTTCACAGCAGGAATACACAATAAACTTTTTAATACAATTAATATTAGATTTTTTTATGTATGTATGTACTGTATAAATTCAAGGCCACTATTTAACACACAGATTCTTATTTCTTTTCATGTCTATGTTAAATTTGTTACTTTGTGATTAAAGTCCCTAATTTTTTAACTTGAACTCTGAAATGATTTATAATTGCTGTGATGATTTTTGCAGAAATAATTTGATAATATGTAAACTATGAACATTTAAAATTGAAGATGCTTTTCCATTATTACTCATGCAATTATCG
The DNA here is from genome assembly GCF_045843805.1 of Urocitellus parryii. Lineage (NCBI taxonomy): Eukaryota > Metazoa > Chordata > Mammalia > Rodentia > Sciuridae > Urocitellus > Urocitellus parryii. The sequence goes on from NC_135544.1 coordinate 48,182,878, forward strand.
GTACTTGATTCTAAGATTCAGTTAATTCCTTTTGAGAACTTGAAAGAGCACAATTTATCCTCAGGTATATGTATATGTATACAGGTATATGTATATGGATACACACATGCACGTATACATGCATACATATATAAAAATATATGCCACATAGAATTACCAAGACATGGCGTACTGCTCTTCATTGTACCAAGGAGTATAACATAAGTTGATAGATGTTATTAGGCTAGGGATTCAGGTTCCACTTCTAAGCTGACCACCCTCAGGCCTCTATTGCAGTGGTAGCTTACCAGATCTCCTGAATCTCTGGATGCCTCTCTTCAGCTCAGACTCCATCCATCCAGGTGTGAGTTTTCTTAATTCTCTGGCTGTTTTAGTCTACTTAGGCAGCTGTAAAAATAAAGTCATAGCCTGAGTTGCTCATAAAAACAGAAATGTACTTCTCACAGTTCTACAGGTGAAGTCCCAGGTCGAGGTGTGGGCAAAGTTAGTGTCTAGTAAGAACCTGCTTTCTGGTTTATAGGAGGGACAGGGGAGCTCTCCGGGGTCCCTTTGTAAGACCCTCATGACCTACTCACCTCCCATAGGCCCTACCCTCCTGGTACTCTGACATTGGATGCTTGGTTTTAATATATGAGTTTTAGGGGGGGAATGGGAGGGGGAGTACGCACCACAGACATTTAGACCACAGTAGTGACCCTTAGATGTGGAACTCTGAGTCATGGTTCACTCTTGATCAAGCCAGTCTTTCTAATTCTTCCAGTATGACATTAAAGTATTTTCATTGTCCCCACCCAAATCTCTGCTTTTCAACTGAGGAATAGTCTTTTTTCCAAACTTATAAAATCATGGTCATTGTGTCTAAGATAACTGCTTTTCTCATTCCACTTAACTGAAGTGTTAGCTTTCTATGAGCTCAGTGTTGGACCAGGCTTTGGGGTGGGGTGTATGGGATCCTTGCATGCAGAGGTGGCACAATTGGAGTTGGAGAGAAAGTATGAATGTTTATCTAGGTTAAAATAAAATATTGATATGCCCAGGCATTTGCACAGTAGACATTTGGGGAAGGCACTCCATGTACTGGCTCTGGGATGCTGGGCCAGTTGCCTCCCTTGGAATGACTACCTCTTAACCACCAAGCTACCGGTCTCTAAGCTAGAGTTTCACGACCCAATGGCCACTGATGGGTCCCAGATGTGCTAAGATAGGGATTCCTCAGCCCTCAGGGCAGTTGGCAGTGGCCTAGGGCAGCTAGAACTGCCCAGGATCAGTGGCCGCCAGCTTGGAGCAGCCATGCAAACACTGTTTTCTGGGTTTGCTAAGCCATGAGGAAGGCTGGGAAACATGGGTTAAAGCTCCTCTCCTCATGGGCAACATGGAGATAATAAAGGGTTGCTCCCTGCACAGAAGGTGCTCACTAAAGGGAATCTGGCCACTGGCATTAGAATTGGAATAGACAGAAAGCTGGTGAGCAGCAGTGCCACTCCCCTGGGGATCCAGCCTGCTCCCGGGCATTCCCTGCTTCTCTCACCTTAGAGTCTGCATCTGTACGGTCCCTACCCTCTCCTCTCAAGTAAACTACCCAAACCAAGATGCGGCCCTTCCTCACATCTCCGTCTCCTGCTTTCACAGCCTCTTTTTCTCTTAGAGGGTCCCCCCTCCCCGCCGTAAAGCTGGGATCAGGATGACCTCTGTGCCCAGAGCTTTTCCTGCTGGTCTGGCCAATGTGTTTCTGTTATTTTTCTAGCCTGGGAGTGCATGGCAATGAGGCAGGGCCACCCTTCTTCTAGATCCTGCTGTGCTGTCGAACACTTGATGATTTTGTTAATACTTGGTTAATTTTTAAGTTTTGTCCTTTTGTTTTCTAATAGCAAAGAATGGATTCTCGTCCCCTCTAGTGTGTAGATTAAATCTTGCTGTTACTTTTTGGTACTTGCTGTGGAGCCAGTGGTGATGCTCCCTGGGAGACCGTGGTGGTGCTCCCTCGGAGACCATGGTATTAAGGCAGAATCTCGGTGCCTGGTTATTTGCTAGAAATATTAGTCGTTCTGTTTATTTGATTCAGTTCAGAAAGCTCATCGGGTTCATTCTTTTTGGTTTTATGTTCCTCAGATGACGTGTGAGAAAGTCCTTGACCTGATGTGCTACATGGTACTCCCCATTCAAGATGGAGGCAAATCACAGGAGGAGCCCTCAAAAGTGAAACCCAAATTTAGAAAAGGTACCACAAGTCTTACTATTCTTTGGTAAAAATAGCTGTAGGACGTAAGGCTGAGGTGTGCTTTACAGTTCCTGGTGAGCCGACAAGATTGCAGGGCTCTCCAAACTGGATTTTCTGGAAAGCTAATGCCTTTCCAGATTGTTCTTCACAGAGCAGCTGTCAGCCCATCTTCCAAAGCCCCCACTTCCTTGGTCTGTATCTCTGAAGAATATCAGTAAACTCTTTCCTACTGTGGCCAATTCTAGGAAAACTGTAGATGACTGATTAGGAAGTCTGTCTCCGCACAGCCCTTGAGGGCCATTTTGGGCTTTACGTCAACTTTCATGTTGCTTGAAAAACTAAACTTATAAGTAAGTTTCTACCTTAAAATTAGAACAAAATAAGCAAATTAAGCCTAAAAAACACCAAAGACGGGAAATTATAATTCAGAAACGGAGATCAATGACGTGGAAACAAAATAAGGAAAATTAATAAATCCCTAAATAGTTTTTTTTTTTAATTTTCATAAAATTGATAAACCTCTAACAAAATTAATCAGAAAGAAGATTAACACAAGTTATTATTCTCAGGAATGAAAAGGTAAATGTCATTAAAGATTCTACTGAAATCAAACGATAGTAAGAGAATCATTTATGCCAATAAATTTAACCATTTAGATGAAATGGAGAAGTTCTTTGAAAAGCACTACTTACCAAAACTGACAGAAAATAATGTACAAAAAATGAATGTCTTTATAGCTAAAAATTTAAGTTTGTCATCCAGAACCTTCCCACAAAGAAAATTGTAGGTCCAAATGACTTTACTGATGAATTTTATCAATTTAAGAACATATATCACCAATCCAATTCAATTTCTTTCAGAAAAGATTACTTGCTCATTTTTAAGGCCGGCATAACCCAATAGCAAAATCAAATAAACGTTTACAAAAAAAAGAATATTAAAGGCCAGTCTCTACCATGCATGCAGATGCACATACTTAATGAAATATTAGCAAATGGAATATAGCAATGTGTGAGAAGGATAATACATAAGACCAATGTGCCAGGAATGTGAAGGCAGTTTAACATACCAAACAGTGTAGTTCATCACGAAGCAATTAAAGGAGAAAAATCATTCTGATTCTTAATGGACACAGAAAATAGTACCTATTTGTGATAAAAATAATCTTAGCAATCTAGAAAAAGAAGGAAATGTTCTCAAAATCTTTGTGTGTGTGTATGTGTGTGTGTGTGTGTGTGTGTGTGTGTGTGTGTGTGTGTGTGTTTGGTACTAGAGATTGAATTCAGGGGCACTCAGCCACTGAGCCACATCCCCGGCCCTATTTTGTATCTTATTTAGAGGTGAAGTCTCACACTGAATTGCGCCTCGCTTTTGCTGAGGCAGGCTTTGAGCCCGCGCTTCTCCTTCCTCAGCTTCCCAAGCTGCTGGGAATCATGTCTAACATAAAATATTGAATCTTTCATCTAATACAGAAATGTCTGCTTTCACCACTCCTGTTCAACATTCTGGAGATTATAGCCAGTGTAGTAAGGCTAAGAAATAGGAATAAAGGCTTTAAAGATTTAAAAAGACTATTCATAGGTGTGACATTACAGTTACATACTTGGCTATGTAGGAAAGCCTGTGGAATCTCCAAAAAGCTACTAAAACTAATGGGGAAAGCCAAAGATGTATTGCAGGGGCAGAGAGCTTGCCTGTCATGCATGAGACCCTGGGTTTGATCCTCAGCATTGCAAAAACAAAACAAAAAGTAATAGGTAAAATTTCCAAGACACTTCAATGCAAAAGAGTAAATTCAATTCATACATGGTAGTAATAAGCAATCGAAAAATGAAATTTTTTTGTTTCTGTTTATAATAACCTAAAAAATAAGGCATACAGGAACAAATTCAATAAAAGACATGTAAAACCTCCACTTCATATATTATGAAACATTTCTGAGAGAAATTAATGTTGAACTTTGACATTTGATAGATCACATTTACAAAGTCAGAAGATTTAGTTTTGTTAAGGAACCATTTCTCCCTAGATTTGTCTATAGATTCAATGTAATCCCAGCAAACCCCAGCAGATTTTTTTTAAGGGACACGCTGAGTATAAAATCTATATGGAAATGTAATCTAGAGTTATGAACACAGTTTCAAAAAAGGCAAAATTGGATGGCTTAGGCTACATGATAAGTACTACTCAGTATAAAAATGCAGCTGTCAGAACGGTATAGGTGTAACAGTGGAGAATCCAGGCGTAGAGCCACACAGATATGGTCAGATGATTTCTGACAAAAGTACCAAAGTAATTCAGTAAGGAAAGGAAGCCTTTTAACAAATGGTGCTAGACAAGTTGTTTTATGGTTGGTTTAAGTTTTCTATAACAAAGGTTTTTAAAGTAATCAATTCAACCCAGACTTCTTAAAAAATCAAGTATCCATGCGAAACAGAAGCAGATGGGGTGGGTCAGATGATCGAGTCTTGACCGGTGGAATAGCAGAGAAAACTGAGGGGTTCAGGGGTAGCTCATTGGTAGTTCTATCCCCACACGGCAAAAATGAAACCCCAAATAAAAAAAAAAAAAAAAAACAAGTGACATTACAATTCAGTAAGGAAAGAATGCCATTATCCAGTAAATGATACTGAGACAGGTAATTGTTCAGTTGTAAAAAAATGGGATTCCTCTTTTACACTACACAAAAATCTTTTAAATTTTAAGATTTAAATGTGAGAATTAAAATTTTTAAACTTTTAGAAGAAATTTTTTTATGCCTTCTAAGTAGGTTGGTCTACAAAGAGCACACACTATGGAGGAAAAAAATGAGTAAATTTGTCAGATTAAAATTTAAATGCCAACAAAAGATATTACGAGTAAATTGAAAAGGTAAGCCATAGAATGCCAGGAAATTGTCTAACACATAAAAATATCCAGTTCAGATCAATGAGAATAATGAACCAACCTCACATCATAAAATAAGCAAAGGATATGAAGAACAGAGTAATCAAGGCAGAAATCCAAATTACCAAAAACTGTTTAAAAAGGTTCTCCTCCTGAAGTGGCAATACTTATTTCTCAGGACAGAAGGTGTGTAGAATTGTACAGCCATTTTGGAAACTATTTGAGCATTACCAAATTGAATATATCATTACCTAGTTATTTACCTCATCTCCTTGTTGCGTACTTTAGATTGGTATTTTTCAAACTGTGGGTCCTCACCCACTGGATCATGAGTTTCAAACAGTAATTTTCTTTTTTTTGGTACTAAGGATTGAACCCAGGGGCATTTAATCACTGAGCCACATCCCTAACCCCTTTTTATATTTTATTTTGAGACAGATATCAAAAGTTGCTTAGGGTCTTGCCAAATTGCTGAGGTTGGCTTTAAACTTGCGATCCTCTTGCCCCAGCCTCCTGAGCTGCTGGAATTACAGGTGTGCAGCACCGTGCCTGGAGGAATTTTCTTTCTTAATAAAATAGAATATTTTTCAGTGTCTGCAGCTAAGTATTATTTATAAATATTATTTCATAAATCTTTTGTTTTGGATATAAAACAAGTGTTAAGTTTGTAGAGGATCCCCAGGTAAAAAAATGTATCAGGGAGAGCAAAAATGAAGGATTGATTTCTTGCTGCTACTTGCCTCTGGGTAGAGAAGGCTGTTGTACATAAAGAACACAGACCATAAATGAAGAGATTGGGATCTTTGTTTAAAAGCCAATGCTTGTTTTTTTTCCATAGGTGCACAAGAAAACATATATAAGAATATTTATTTTTAAAAAAAGAATATTTATTTCAGCATTGTTGGAAACCTCAATATCTACCATAAAGAAAACAAATCCATTGTGATATATGTAAATATCAGAATACTGTAAAACACTGAAAATGAGTGAACTGTAGCTACATGGATTATTATTGATAAATCTGAAACACATGAGTTAAAAAAAAGCACCTTGTGAAAGGATTCATAGAGTATGCCACCATTTCATATAGTATGCCAAAAATGTGCAAAACATCCCTCTAGCTTTTATGAATGCAGACTGATGAGGAAGAGTTTGCAGTATGTGTGGGAATGACAGCCACCAGGCTGAGAACCGTGACTACCTCTGGAGAGGACAGAAGAGAATGATATCAGAAAGATACACAAGAAGCTTCAACTGACTTTGTAATACTTGGTATTAAAATCTTTTAAAATTAAGCAAAATATTAATGTTATATAAAACTGTGTGATGAGCACAGTGTTTACAATATTCTCTCTTTCAGTTTCTGAATATAGTTGAGATGTTTTATAATTTTAAAATCAAATCTTTATGTGAGTTTAGGAAAGAAAAAAAAAGATTGCAAAATGAAGCTAGAAACCAGTTTCACCATCTCAGAGTATAAACTGTGGCTTAACAGTACTAGGAACCATGTGACTGTTGCTTATCCTTTTTATTGTTAGAAGGAAAGCTTCTTGAGCATTTGCTTTTTCAAAGCTGTTTTCTTGGATTATAGCATTCATTAACATTGTGGACTCTTGTTAGGTTCTGATCTGAAGCTTCTGCCCTGTACCAGTAAGGCTATTATGCCATACTGCCTGCATTTGATGTTAGCCTGTTTTAAGGTAAGCCTTAAGTTGATTAGCATAAAAAACATTTAATTTACAATAATGTCTTGGTGACTTGGAATGACTTGAATTGAGAACCTTATTAATGATTGTTAGTTTATTACTTCTAAAGGGCAGGTTGATATAGAGGGAAAAACACAGGGGCTAGGAATTAACAAATCTTAAATAAAAACTGTAGTTGGTAAAGGTGAATAGGGAAGTTTACAAATAATAGTGGAACAGATTTGCAAATAACCTTGCCTATAGTAAGGCTCAGTAAATATTTTGTAAGTTAATATACAGGTCAGACTATATTTAGCTCTAGAAGAAAGGAACATAAATGCCACTTGAGTTTGTAGAGGGATGATAAGTTTATTATAAAGATATAGAGGATAAAGGCATTTTATTTTTTTTAGTTGTAGAAGAACATAATACCTTTATTTTATTTATTTATTTTCTACGGTGCTGAGGATTGAACCCAGTACCTCCCACATGCTAGGCAAGCGCTCTACCACTGAGCCACAACCCCAGCCCCGGTAGAAGCATTTTAGACATGAGAATGAACATTAGCAAAGACCCAGTAGTGTTGGAAAGGTTCAAGGATTTTTGAAAGGACACCAGCGCCCTGGCTGTAGGTATAACGGAGCCTTAGATTGGAGTAGAGGTTTGTGGGTAAGGCAGTGATGTTATTGGTTTTCCACTGTTTCCTTCTTATTCACTGCCTTTCTTTCTGTCTAGTCCCTCAAACCCTTCTCTCTTAGATAGATGGCCTCTTGCCCATCTTTTCCACTCACCCCTTAGGTCTCCAGAATCTTTCCTCTGTTATTCCCGATGACTTAACTTTATGTAGCCATGGTTCAAAATCAGAAGTTTCCAGGTCACACATGAATGTCCAACTCCCAGTTAAATACCTTGCCAGCAACTGTCAGCTTTGCAGGGGGAGCCTCCAGCTTCTCTGATTAAGATCTACCCTCCTTAGAAGGCAGTTATTTTCTACTCTGTTCCTTCTAATGATCATCATCAAACATTTGTATATGCAGCATTTTTTTAGGAGGTAATATTTGGTGCATTTTAGATTACCCTGTGATTTCTTTCTGGTTTAAATCTTTGTCTTGCAGCTTAGAGCTTTCACAGACAACAGAGACGACATGGCTTTGGGGCATGTGATCGTATTGCTCCAGCAGGAGTGGCCACGAGGAGAGAATCTTTTCTTGAAGGCTATTAATAAGATTTGTCAACAAGGAAATTTCCAATATGAGAATTTTTTTAATTATGTTACAAGTATCCTTTTTCTTGTTAAAGTGCCAACAGGTTCTGATTTCTTAGAAAATTAATGAACCACTCTGGGTAAAAATACTGGTTCTTTTGGGGAAAAAGGGAAAGAATGGTGATTTAAAGTGGGGCTGTGACTTTTGGTTTCATAAAAGTCTTAAAAGGCTTCAAAGATGTAATTCAGGGCATCAGGAGTATCAACAACCACATTCATTTTTATCTTCTAACTGACCTCTAAGAAGGTGTCCAAGATGCCTGAAGTAATAACTTACAGGTTGTGGACAAGCCCAGGCTGGCTGGTTTAGCCATAGAAAATGATAGTACCCTGGCCTTCATCTATCCAAAGAGTGCCCCCCTCTCCTTTCCTGGGACATTGACTGTCCCCTGAGATTGCTTATTAGTACATCATGCCACACTGTCACAGCTACCAATGAGCACCCACCAAAGGTTCTGGTATCAGTAATGGGCAGTGCTTTATTTCACAGTTAGGGAAAGACCTTTGAATTGAAGGTTATACACCAGTTTGGGTATTTTTATTTCATTGCTTAACACATTATTTTGAGTTATAAGATGTATTCTGTCTTTGTCCAAGTACTCAGAGCAATGAGTTAAAAACTGTTAGATGCCTTTTGAGAATCTAATGAAAGTCATATAGCTTTTCACCAGAAAAATGTGTATGTGAATGTCATCAACATTTTGCATGAAATTTCCAAGTTTCACAGATCCTTCTTTCCCTGAAACATCTAAGAATCCTTGCCACACTAGGTATTTTATGATTTATGTTCTATAACACAAAACAGTCCATCCCACACCAAACACCTCTTTGATTTCTTATTAAGAAAAAATTTGTTTTTGCTCTTATGAGCATGTAGACTCTGCTAAATTATCACTGGAAAAAACACATTTTCCTAATATTCTTCAGCCAGGCACATCGGAAGCCAGAACTCTCTTTATGAGGCCGCTGGGTTGATCTAAGAATCATAAGTTTTGGAATCCGATAGACCTGGATTTCAGATACTCTGCAATCATTAGTGGGATTCGAAGGGCAAGTCTGTCAACTGCTGGGAGCCAGTCCCACCTGAGAGCACTGAGACCTTGTCTTTACGTGTGGTTAACCTGAATATGGCTGCAGACATTGATATGCTGGAGGAGTTTGCCTACTTGAGAACTCAGGAAGGTGGGAAGATTCATCTGGAATTACTCCCCAATCAAGGAATGCTGATCAAGTAAGTAGACTATCTTTTGCTCTTCTAAGCCAAGTGCTCACCTTTTGTGTACTTACGTGAACTATATGTAAATTTCAGTACCTTTTCAAAGTGTAATAGAAAGGAAGCCAAACCTTGTTTCTGTTTTTGAAGGTCAGTTTGATTCTGGGTATCTTTTGAAAGACTTGTGTTTTCTTAACTAAAGGATATTTTGAAAAAAATATTTAAATTGGAGTATATCTGTCAAACTTCTTCACTAGATAGAAGGTTCCTTTTCTTTCCAAAATATACACTGATTTTGTAAATTTCTGATGAGACTAAGGGTTTTTAACAAAGAGCAACCATATTTAAAGATGTTCTGGGTTAGGAAAATTTATTAGGAAAAACTACAGATTTTATTTATAAAACTATACTTGAAGCCCTCATTGCTTATATTGCACAAAGTGGAACAGCTCATTGTAGCACCTCTAGAAAGAAGCCACCTGTCCCCAGGTGAAGGTGGGGGTGCTGGCTCTCAGGCCTGCCCCCTATACCACAGGATGTTACCTAAATTTCGGGTTGGCTCAGATGAAAATGTGAAGGTAGTGACCATTTATGATTTTTAAATAGCTCATAATTTTGCTTCTCTCCTCGATCTTCATTGTAGTTTGGGTAATATCTCCTCCCTGCTGTGAGTGCCACGTGCAGTTTTATTTTCATACTTCTCCTTTGCTTCCTGCATACTCAGTTTGTCTGCAAGTCAGTGTTAGAGGTACTGCAAGGGACTGACCCCGAGTGGGAAGAAAGTACCTCAGTGTGGAATAAAAGAATTTCTAGTTGTTGAAAGCAAAAATCCACATCTTGCTCTGTCTTTGGAGAGTCTTAGAAATATTGAGGAAGGGAAATAAGAAACATTTATTCTGGATTTCTACAACCTCAGTAATTTGACACATAGCAAACATTTCTGTTTATGTCCTAGAAAACAATAGCGTCTTGTGGAATCCATTCTAAAGAATGGAGAGATGAACTGGTTTTTTGTTTTTGTCCCCTTCATCTTGTAAATGATACTGAATATTCTAAACACTTAAAACAAAAGGACAAATGCTCTTTTTTTGAAAACCTGAAACCCTTATGCATGAAGGTGGCTTAGGCAAGATGGACTGGCATACTCATCTTCCCTTCTCCCCTCAGTTTCCTAAGATGGTGAATCAAAACTATGGGAAAAATAAATAATGGCATGGTTCAAAGTACTCCTGACATTGTGTGGAAATAGATCACTTTTTGATATGAGAGCCCAGGGAATCCCTTTTGTGTTAGAATTCCTAGGTTTTGAAACAGAATATACAAATATACCTTTAATAAAGCTAAAAATTAACTAAAAAGTTAATCAGTAATCCTCATACAGATGGTCCTAACATAGAAGGATCCTCAGCTAGAACCAGACTCCACCTACATGGGTTAAACATGCAGAGGATGAACACATCACCTAGATCCTGCTTCACTGCTGGGGGATGGTTGAGAGAATGGGCTGTCAGATACAGTGGAACCTCAGTCCTCCTTGTTCTGAGTTTCTCTTCTCTTCTTGAACTGAACAGTACCATGGGCACATGCAGGCAATCCCTGGGACAAGGAATTAAAGCAAAGAAGCATCAAATACCCCGACAGTGTCACTAGGAGGGGTTGTTTGTGTAAAGGGCACCCAGCCTGCATTCCCAGGCTTTGGGGCAGTTCTAGGCTCTCCCATGTTGACCTGTCTAACACTTAATTTCTTCAAGCGTCCTGTAGAAGACAGGAAACCTGAAGTTTCATTGGTTTGGAAACAGGAATAGGGATTGTTACCTAGTGATCTGACCTTGTAGGAATTTGCTGGGTCTTCTCTCTGTGGGTCTCAAAGTAAAGTTGAAGCCTGTATTTCAGATAGCGTATACCTAAGCTACAGAGGAGAAGCAAACTGCGTAAGACAGTGAGCTTTTACTAACTGAGGTGTTATTAGACTCTTGAATAAAACTATCTATATTCCTTTTCCCTTTGGGTTCCAAACAAATTCTCTGAAGCCATTGCAGACCTTGTGGGTGGTCCCTCCAGATGAGTGGCAGAGATGTTGTGAACAGTGTACAGCTCCTCCCCTTGGGTAAGGTTGTGAGTCGTCCTAGTTGTGGCATCTCCGATGCAAGCAGGTACAGTACAAACCCCAAGGGCACCTGGTGTCTGACCTAAAGGAGAGATAAGCTCTTCATCTGTTACGTGAAGTGTTTTAACATAGAGAAATGTTTCTATGCTGATATTTGCAGTATCTTAGTTGTATTAGATTGGGTTAAAATGGAAAACGATATGTTGAATGAGGTGAATACCAGCTAATATGCTAAATCTTTGTTGTTACAGAATTCTGCAAAGCCATGGGTCCCAGACTCATTTTCCCCCATCAGTTGCTTTTCTCAATACTTGGTTGGACTTCAAACTCACGCTTTATCAAAAACATTGCCAGCCCCTCTAGTCCTGTTGGAAGGCCCTTTCAGTCTGGGGTTTCAATCCTGTTCCTGGTGGTCACACAAAGTCACCAGGTGTATTTCTGGGACTTTTGTGGGCATGAGAAGAGTACAGAGTGAAGGAGGCTGGATTTGAACTCGTGTCTTCTCAAATGCTGACCCTTCTCCTCTACTACCCAGTCACACTGCCTCGTCCTCTTCCTCACTGATGGCTTTTAATACCAAATCTCATATGGGCTGAGCTCTGGGACCAGGAACCAAGATGCCTCTGGACTCGCACCTGCAGCGGGTGCAGTGAGGGCTCACTAGCTTCTCCCCTGTCTCCCCGAAAACACTCCGTGGCCAGGGGCTTGTCCAGGTTACAGTTTCTGTACAGTCCGCTTCCAGTCTTGTGTACCTTCTCCGGAGTGTTGTTTTTGCAGTGCAGGGTGCGTTGGTGTGGGTGTTTGAATGCTGCTGTTTGCTGTTTTTTAAAGGCCTTCTAGCCCTCCCATGGGGTTACTGCAGCAGGAATTCTTACCTGTGCTTCAGCCCAGCATACAGACTGCTGACAGGTACCAAGTGGAAAACACCTGCTCATAGTGTGCTGTGTGTCAACATGTTTTACTGCCCATGGTTTCCAGCTCTTTGTTCCTCAGTGCTCTTTTTCATGCTTTATTTAATTTTTTTAATTTGTTCCGCATTCCTTGGCAAACCATCTGGTTGTAATATTGTAACATTTCTTATTTTTTTTCCATAAGTTGCCAGTGTGTTTGTGTCGAATTTAAAAATCATTATGGATCTGGAAAAAATACTTATATAAAGCTGTATTAGATTAAGCGCTAAATTATGATTCACTTTTGATAAAACATGAAGCTTTCAGTCATAAGTATTTAAGAATGCTGAAGTTTAAGTAAATTTTTATTCGTGGATTTTAATATTAGTCACCATACTGTCTGTGGTATAAATAAGCATTAGCACAGCTTTCTCCTGACACTGATGCTAGTTTTTCAGACCTTGTCTTTCTGAATTGAAAATATTTGATAGGCTAAATGATGCCATATTTATTAGCTAGTTTATCCTTTTCTTACCCATAAAAGCTAACTACAGTCATCTGTCATCTACTGATGGGAATGAGTTCTAAGAAATTTCTCATTAGGCAATTTCTGCATCATGTGACCATCATAGAGGGGACTTACACAAAAGGAGGTGATATGACTAATGCACACCTAGGTTATATGGGACCCGCGTGGTCCATCATTGACTGAAACATCTTTCCTTAGTACATGACTGTAATTCCCATGTTCATCCAAACTTGCTAAAGGGCTAGAGGCTCCACTAGAACTATCATCATGTGGGGCTACTCTTTATATATGGAAACAATACCGCTGGACCTCGCTTAGCAGAATGGAGCATTTAATTACATTTTGATTGTATTAAGGGGAGAAATTGCCCCTCAACTTACTGCCTGCAAATATATACTAGTTACTTCCGCTTGAGCAGAGGATCGCCTCCAATGCGAGGTTGCAGCCTGGGACCCAGCAGAGCAGGATCAAGGTTGCATCTAATAGTCTGCATCTGCTCCCAATGGAACCCAGAGCCTCCACCCCACTGCCACCATGTCCCAGCTCCTGAGTTCACCAGCCAGACTGGGTTAGGACAGTCCACAAAGAGCTGTGCATTTTCCCCACAGCCCGATGTTTCACTGCATAGTTCTTTTAAACATCCATGGGTGTGGTAAAATGTTCTGTAATATCTTTACTAGTCTAACAAAGCCTGATTTTTTTCTTCTATTGCATTGTAGTTTTATGCCTCCTGATGCACTTATTTTATATAGTTCATACAAGTTTTAAAAACAAACGTTTTAGAATGATCAATAGTTTTGTTTGCACACTACATGAAAATCTCACTTTCCAGCTTGTCTAAAGAGAGTTAGGTGGTAGGGGCAGGGAACAATGGTGGCTTTTGTCTGTCTCAGTCTACCACTTATTACCAAACTAGTAACCAGAATCCTTTCCTCTTAATCAAGTCCACTGATTTTTGCTGGATTTTTCTTTTCCTCTCTGCATTTTGTGGTCTTTAGTTTTCCAGGATTTCATTTGTGATTTCCTTTTCTAATACACAACTTTTGGGACACAGGGAGCACTTTGCTTGTGTTCCCACCGACCCTTCCACGCAGGGCCCTCCAAGTCTCCTGGACAGATCTGGTCTTTCTAGGACTTTGCAGGCCTCTGTCAGTGATTCTGCCTCTCTCCCAACCTGTGCCACATTCTTGTCTCAGGACCCTCAAGTCCCCCTGCTTTCTCTCAAACAGATGAGAGTCTGGATGGGCGCAGTGCTCAGAGGAGCTTCCCTTTTCTGGCACTCTGGGAGAGGGACAGCAGGGACCCCAACGGCTGTGTTGAGGCCCAGGCCTTTCCAAGCCTTCAGGGAGCACCAGCCGCAGGGGCCCCGGTGGAAACTGTCCTCAGTGATTGGTGCACTCTGGGTTCCCTCCTCTCTGCCGCTGCCTCTCCAGAGCCTGCTGTCCTGGCTGGACACAGCGCTTTGTGGCCAGTGTGGGTAGCAACCATTCTGCCCCAAGTAACCGAAATGTGTGCAGGCCAGAGGTGGGGATGCATACCGCCAGAGCTCCAGGAGTTCAAAAGCAAAGCAGGTGGCAATTCAAGAACATTCAGCTGTTTAAAATAACTTGGTTTAGGGCGGGAAAGTGCCTCTAGCTTTCTGAGAAGAACAGGCAGGAGTGGTTGGCTGGTTGCAGCTTTTCTTTCTTTTCATTTTAAAAATGTGATTAGAACGTTTTACCTGTTATGCTTAGAAACGAGGCAGGCTTTGCTCCTACCAGGTAGCACTGGGAGGTGGTGCTGCTGCTAATGCCTGCTCTCCATCTGTCTCCCTGTCCGCTGCCTCAGGCACCACACTGTCACTCGGGGCATCACCAAGGGTGTGAAGGAGGACTTCCGCCTGGCCATGGAGCGCCAGGTCTCCCGCTGTGGTGAGAATTTGATGGTGGTGCTGCACAGGTTCTGCATAAACGAGAAGATCCTGCTCCTTCAGACTCTGACCTGAGCCAGGGCGATGAGTGCGGCTGTCAACAGCCCCCGAAAAGGACTTTGGGGTCCAGCTCCTCCTCGGTCGCTTAACCGTAGTTCCCGAGACCTAAGAAGCTACTTCTATTTTCAAGAGTCACTTTTTGTAATTTTTGTAAAACAAGAGAACCCATCTGTTTTGTAAATAAAAATTATCCTAAAATTTGAGGTTTTAAAAAATTTAGTTCTTATGAATATCTAAACCAGGGCGCAACTTCTACGCTTACAAGCATGGGAGGGGGGACTCAGCACAACTGAATGAGTAATGAATTTTATTATGTAGATTCTTAAAAAGACATCTGCCTTCCTTGATCTCAAGGTTTTATTTCCTGTAATGAAGCCTTGGTAAGTATTACATACTAACATAAAGTTCAGCCTCTTCCAGTTGCACCAGGGTGAGTGGTTTGTCCACACACCCACCTCTGAAAAATGATGGCTACCGAAGGACATGTCTGTTTCTTTCTTCCTTCCTTCCTTCCTTCCTTCCTTCCTTCCTTCCTTCCTTCCTTCCTTCCTTTCTTTTTCTTCCTTCCTTCCTTCCTTCCTAATATTTTTAGTTGTAGATGGACACAATTACTTTATTTATTTATTTGTTTATTTTATGTGGTGCTAAGGATTGAACCCAGGGCTTCACACAACCTAGGCAAAAGTGAGCCACACCCCAGCCCACATGTCTGTTTTTTAACCAGGACTCAAAGTTAACTGTTTAAGGCGATGGAAATGTTAACTACCCTCAAATACCTTGCTGGTCAGGGAAAGCAGTGCCATTGGAACTAACCAGCCTTTCCAGGGCACTGTCAACAGCCACTGTCATTCTCAGGGCCTAGAGTCTGTCCCCCTGTGCACTGCTGCTGTGCTCTGTGATGCTCATCAGCTGCATGTGCTTGAAAAGCCCACAGGATAGCTTAAGAGTCAGCAAGAGAGAGCTCACTTTGCAGTTCCTAAGCGGCTAATCAGGGGTTATGATTTCTATTTTTGTAATGTGAACTAAAGTACCAACCCAGAGTTGGGTGGAATCTTGGAAGTGCTAAGAAGGGATCTCTTTTTCTTTTCTTTTCTTTTTTTTTTTTTTTTTTAGGGATCTCTTTTTCTAAAAATAAGTCAAACTACAGATAAACAACGATTCTAAGCAGAGAGAGAATAGTAATACAGCCTGAAGCTAGTTGCTCCTTGGCCCTGTGGCATTTATGTCTGTACATTTCATCTGCCTTCTGTTGCAAAGAGGAAAAAGCAATTGAACAATAAAGCCTTCATGAAGAGTTGATGGTGTATATAACGGGAGGGGAGGATCAACAAGATGCCCAAAGTAAGGAGCTCAGACGTCCAGGCTTGACCTTGCTGTTTTGAGGGGCTCAGTTTTTGGCCCTGCTGCCCAAAAGGGGACTTCTCTCTCACTCATCTCTTTTTGAGTGATAAGAACACAATGTGAGATCCAGTCTCTTAAATGTTATTACTTGTCTTCCGTAACCGAAGCTTACATCCATTGAGGTCCTCAACTCACAGCCCCTGGCAACCACCTTTCTCTGCTTCTTTGAAGTTGATGAGTGAATGAATAAAGTGATATACAATAAAATAAAAGTGCAAAGAACTGCATTTGGGGGGAGACAAAAGAGAAAGGAGTCATAGAAGCCACATAAGAGAAGGTGCCTTATATGAGTAGAATCATGCAGTGTTTGTCTTTATTTCTGCTTTAATAATGGAAAATTATTCAGCCTTCAAAAAAGAAGGAAATCCTGCTGTATGCAACAACAGGGAAGAACCTGGAGGCTATGCTAAATGAAATGAGCCATTTCCTTTATTTCTTTTTAAAAAATATTTATTTGTTAGTTGTAGTTGGACACAATACCTTTATTTTTATGTGGTGCTGAGGATCAAACCCAGGGCCTCGCACGTGTGAGGTGAGCGCTCTACCGCTGAGCCACAACCCCAGCCCCCTATGGCTCCTTTTTCTCCTGAATTTTTGTTTCTCCCCAAATTTAATTGTTTATGCTTTTATTAACTCTAAATTAAGCTCTTGAACTTTCAGTTGTTCACCTAAAGCCACAGTAGGAGTCAGTAAAAGGAACTGATTGACAGGAACCACCCATCTTGGAAGTGACTTAAGATTGTAAATTGGAAAACAACTTGTTATAGATTCAGCATTGCAGTCATGGCGGTCTATGATATTTTCTGCTAAACTTGGCACTCAAGATAATATCAAGCAATACCTCAGTAATCCTTAAACAAAAATCAAGGAAGCAAGGTTTGCCCTGGTGTAGTGGCACCCCCATTCTCCACAGAAAAGTCTTAACTAGGCTTCTCCAGAAACCTTCACCATGGCTGATTTTAGGACTGTCTGCAAAAGAGTTCAATGTAGATAAACTTCTATTTTCATGCTGCCCTGTTTTACTTGGCCACTGGCCAGGAAGAAATCAGCACTCCAGGTGCTGGACACCCCCTTACTAGTTTTTCACAAACATATCCAGTATAGTAGTTTGTAGAAATGTACAAACAAGGCCTCTGGCCTTGAGTTGGGCTTCACAGAGATGTCTACATTTTTTAAGATAAGAGAAGTTACCAACTGGGTTCCATGGTAACAACTGGCAGGGAAGGAAAGAAAGGGGAGAAGAAGCTCTCCCCTTCTCAGGTGTTGTCCTTGAAGGGTTAACTTGCCCAGAACAGTGAAAGAAAAATCAGCTTTTATGTGAACTTCAGACTGTGAACTTCTGAGCCCCTCCCCTTACATGCTGGGTATAAAACTCTGAAACTACCTGAACTTGGGGTTCAGGGGATTGATTGATTACAGCAAAAGCTGTGTGCCCTCTGAACCTAGCTGCAGCCAAATAAAACTGTTTCCTGCTATCTTCGGTGCCTTGCCTCGTTTTTCCCTACAACACTCAATGGCCTTTTCCAGTGCCAACCTCTGTTCCTCTTCCACTTTCAAGCCCTAAACAGGCTTCTTCCTGTGACACACATAACTGAAGAGTCTCGGGATTCTGCCAGAGTGGCTCTTTTCTGCAAATTAGCAACCAAAGAGAGAGGATCCAAGGCTGAGATCAGTTCACAGAAACGTAGGTGACCAACTTGATTCCAACACACCAAATTGTGTAGAGGCAGCTGTTATCTTTTTAACCAATATGAATTCTGATTGGTCCATATATTAAATAATGTCTAACATTTACTGATCACTAGTTATCTGCCAGGCTTCAGGCAAAGGGTTTCAGTTGTATTTTCTCATTTGTAATAACCCCATGAGGCCAATAGAATTACATGTGGATGAAGAGGCTGAGGCTTTAAGGAGTCCAGTCTCTGTCCTGAGGTCATCAAGATGTAGCCCATGGAGCTTGACCTCTGCTTGAGAGGTTGGAATCTAGACCCCCCCACTCTGTGATACTCCTCCTGAGCTTCCATATTTTTGCTGTGGTGTTGGACTCTGAAGATGAGCTAACTAAAGATAGAAAAATAAAACTCAGGGCATGTTCTCTACCTCCAGGAAGTTGGCAAATAGGAGACCCACATACAGCTATTTGGACTGTAGGCCTGTGAGTGGTGTGAAGAAGACACTGGGAGACAGGCACAGAGGAAGAGGAGGAGGATGAAACAATTTTACTAGAACTTAAAATATGAAGATCTTTATGAGATTGAGAGGCGTCCTGGAAATTTGATGACATTTAAAAGCAAACAGATCCTGTTGAGGACTAGTCAGTAGGACGTGTGAACCAGGTGCTGGAGGTGAACACACCAACAAGAGTCTCCATCCCAGCGTTCACTGGACCACAGCCTGAAGATGGCCCCATCTCCATGGGCTCTGAGTTCCCTTTTGGGCACCACTATCCCTTCCCTCCCGGGAGCTTGTTCCCTCTCATCATTTCATCTTTAGTCATAGCCTAGAGCTCACTCCAGTTCCACCTGTCAAAGGAATTCACATACATCTTTGTGAAAGATGTATATTTTACCTCTCCCAAGACTACTGACCACCTGGTCCTAATGGTGAAATTTCAAGCACCATGCTTGCCTCCCTAAGATGAGTTTTCTGAACAGTGCTCTTACAATTCTAATCTTTAAAAAAAAAAAAAAATCCTCATGAACTCTTGCTTTCTTGTTATCTCATCTTTTTTTAACTACTTCTGCACAAATTGTTCAGGCTCTTAGGTATTAGTTTCCTAGGGCTGTAATAAACCTGCAATAAACCTGGTGGCCTAAAAGAAAGAGAAATTTATTATCTCACAGTTAAAGAGGTTACAAATCCAAAATTGAGATGTCATCAAGGCCATGCTCCTCTGAAACTCTGGGTGGAACCCTCTTTCCCCTCACCAGCTTGCAGTGATGGCCGCACCGCTGACATTCTTGGCTTGTAGTTGCACCATTCTGATCTCTTCTGTCATTGTGGGGGTCTCCAGTGTGTCTCTTCAGGTCATTTCCCTCTTCTTACAAGGACACCAGTCACATTGGAGGTATAGCCCTACCTCCAGTGTGACCCCATATAAACCAGTTGCATGTGCATGGACCCCACTTTCAAGTAAGGTCAGATTCTAAGGTGCTGGGGTTAGAACCTTAACATTTATTTTGAGTTGTCACAATTCAACCAATCATACTTTGGGAACCATATTTTGGGGTTTTTGTTTTGTTGTTGTTTGTTTATAGAATCTTAGAGAATAATATAAATTCCCCTGTTCCTCATAAAGCTATCCCAAGTTTTTGCACCTTTTACAACCCAGGACTTCCCTCTTCCACATGAAGCAGAGGTGAGACAAAGCAAGGGCATGGTTTGCAGTTAAGGAAATGATGCATTGGATGTCTTCCTTTAATGGGCAATACTAGAATACAGGATTCTCTCTGGGCTCTCCTTCATTGTGCTCCAACAGACAGACAATGTGTAGGAGGGGAGGATGTAATTTTAGAGCGCTGTATTAATCACTTTCCCTCAAGGGCATCTGCCAGGGGTGAAGACAAAGGTATAAAGTATTTCTGGTTCATAATTAAAAGTCAAGCCATTATGCATGTCTAGGAGGAGAAGCTCTTTATAAATGGATCACCACTTGTTTATTATAAAAAGTTCAGAGACATAACTGTCTCAAAGAGATAGAAAGGGGGAAGGAATATGATGGAGTTAAGTGGGTTTTCTCATGAGTTGTAGTTTATATTTAAACATCTTGATTCACCCTATTTGGTTTGCAGTTGAAGCAAAATTCAAATGTCTAAATGGATGTGTTAGAAAAAAAAATTCTAGCAGACAATTCATTAGGCACATGTTCATCAGTGGAAGACTTAGTCACTGAAAGATTTTAAGGAAAGGTCGTTTTATTATATAGGAGATTTTAAAGGAGGCCAGATGACTGACAGTAATTTAAGCTTACACCTTGTTATGTATAACAGCCAAATAATTTAAAATGTTTACTTGCCTTGATATTTAAAAGTTTATAAATACACATGCTTTTATTATAGCTACATATATACACACATATATTTTAATGTATTATGTATTATATGGGTGTATATACATATATACATATAAACATATACCTGGTAGGAATTTGAATTTGACATGGAGAAGCTAATACCAAGAAGTTAAGTCAGGGGTTATACAAGAGCTCATGCAGAGCAGAAATAAGAAACTGGCTTCTCAACTCCTGTGTTAGATTATTTCATCAACAGCCATAATGGGATGCAGGCCTAACACCTTTACTTAACCTCTTATTTATTTATTTATTTATTTTAATTTCCACATTTTTTATTGGTGCATGTAGCTGTACTTACTGATGGGATTTGTTATCACACATTCACACATGCACACAATATAACAATATAATTTGACCGATATCCCTCCCCAACAACTCTGCCCACCTTCCTTGTCTCCTTCCTCTTGGTCCCTTTCCTTTTCTAATCTCCCTTTGATTTCCATGAGATTCTCTCCTCCTGCCCACACACACTTTCTTTTCCTTTTTCCTCTGTAGCTTCCACAGATGAGACAAAACACAGAACCCTTGACCTGAGTTTAACCGATTTCACTTAAGTTCTATCCACGTTTCAGCAAATGACATAATTTAGTTTTTCTTTAAGCCTGAATAAAACACCATTGTGTACATATACCACATTTTATTTATTAATTCATCTAGTGATGGACACTGAAATTGGTTCCATAGTTTGGTTATTGTGAGTCGTGCTGCTAAAACGTGGATATGCATGTATCGATGTAGTCTAATGACTTTAATTCTTTACAATAAATACAGAGGAGTGGTAAAACTAGGTCTTTTTCTGTGCCTTGTCTTTTGAGGACCCTCCATACTGATTTCCATAGTGGTTGTACTAATTTACACTCCCAACAGTGTAAAGGGTTCCTTTTCCTCCATATCCTCTCCAGCATTTGTTATTGCTTATATTCTTGATGGCTGCCATTCTAAATGGTGTGAGATGAAATCTCAGATGTAGTTTTGATTTGCATTTCCCTAATTGCTAATGATGTTGAACACTTTTTCATATATTCATTGGTCATTTGTCCTTCTTCCTTTGAGAAGTGTCTGTTAAGCACATATATCCATTTATTAATTGGATTATTTGGGGTTTTGGTGTTTTCTGAGTTCCTTATATATTCTAGGTATTAATCCTATTCGAGAAGTGGCTAGCAAACATTTTTTTTCTGTAGTTTTTCTCCTCACATTCCTAATTATTTCCTTTGCTGTGTAGAACCTTTTTAATTTGATGCCAAACCATTAATTAACTCTTGTTTCCTGAGTCTTAGGGGTCCTATTGAGAAAGTTGTTGCCTGTGGCTATACGCTGGAGTGTTGACCCTATGTTTTCTTCTAGGAGTTTTATAGTTTCTGGCTTAATTCCTAGGCCTCTGATCCATTTTATGTTGATTTTTGTGCAGGGTGAACAATAAGAGAATCTAGTCTCATTCCTCTATATATGATTAACCAGTTTCCCCAGCACCATTTGTTAAAAAGGTTGTATTCTCCCCAATGTATGTTTTTGGCACCTTTATTAAGGATTTCCATACTAGTCTTTGTTACTAAAGCTATGAAGCATAATTTGAAGTCAGGTATTCATGCCTCCAGCATTGCTTTTTTGGTTGGAATTGCTTTGGCTATTCACAGTCTTTAACTCTTCCAAATGAATTTTAGACCTGTGAATCTGAATTTTAGTTCTGTGAAATGTGTCATTGGCATTTTGATGGGGATTGCATTGAATCTGGATATTGCTTTTGGTAATATGGCCGTTTGAACAATATAAATTCTGTTTATCCATGAATATGGTAGGTCTTCCATTTTCTGAAGTCTTCTTTAATTTTTTTTTTTCAGTATTCTATAGTTTTCATTGTGCAGGTCTTTCACCTCCTTGCTTAGATTTATTCCTAGTTATTTTTTTGAGGCTATTTTGAATGGAATAGTTGTCCTGATTTCTTTCACAGCACATTGATTGTTAATATAAAGGAAATCTATTGACTTTTGTGTGTTGATTTTGTCACCTGCTACTTTCCTGAATTTGTCTATTTGCTCTAGCAATCTTTTGGTGGAGTTTTTCAGATCTTCTGAGTATAGGATCATATCATCTGCAAACAGTGATAATTTGACTTCTTCCTTTCCTATTTTTAGTCCCTTTTCTTTCTCTTGCCTAATTGCTCTGGCTAGAATTTCTAGCACTATATATAACTAGGAGTAGTGAGAGTGGACATTTTTTTCTTGTTCTAGATTTTAAAAGAAATGCCTTTGGTTTCTCCCCATTTACTATGGGGTTTGCTTTTGTTTTTCATGTATAGCCTTTATGATGTTGAGGTAGGACATTAAGAAATGTCCCTCATTTCTTCAGTTTTTTTTTTAATCATGAATGGGAGCTGAATTTTGTGAAAGACTCATTTATTTACTTTTGACAGGGGAAGCTGAGGGAAGTAGTTGCTCTCAGTAAGCATTATCCCTTTGCAGCCACTATCTACTGTGTCAAACAGAAACCAAATGTCTGTATTATCAATAAAGAGAAGACTTTGGTCTGTAATTAGACACAGGACTGTAAGAACAATAATCCCTTGCCCAAAACAGATAAGTCTGGAGGGGATTTTATATATCCCTTGGCTGATCCAAGTTCTTCATCAATGTTTAAATCTACAACTGTCTCTTTACCACAGTCACTACTGGGAACATACTGGTGACCACTGAGCAGGTGAATAAAGCTAGTCCAATATGAAGTGTGCTCTGAATATAAAATATATACCAGGTTTACTAGTCATAACATGAAGAAAATGATTGATGCTACATCAATAATTTTATATTAATTATATGCTAAGATGATAACATTTTAGATATGTTAAAAAATATATTATTAATATTAGTGCTACCTATTTCTTTCCCTGTTTTTTTTTGGGGGGGGGAGGGGTGGGCTGGTACAGGGATTGAACTCAGGGCACTCAACCACTGAGACACATCCCCAGTCCTATTTTATATTTTATTTAGAGACAGGGTTGCTTAGAGTTGCTTAGTGCCTCGCTTTTTGCTGAGGTTGACTTTGAACTTGTGATCCTCCTGTCTCAGTCTCCTGAGCCTCTGGGATTACAGGAGTGTGCCACCATGCCCAGCTCTTTCCCTATTTTTAAACTTTATTTTATTTTATTTTATTTTATGTGATGCTGAGGATCAAACCCAGGGCCTCACCTGTGCTAGGCAAATGTTCTATCACTGAGCTACAACCCCACCCTCTTTCCCTGTTTTTAGTGTGCCTATTTCAAATTTTTTAGTAACATAATGGCTGTTTGTGACTCCCATTACATAGCTCTATTGAGCTGTCTGTTGAGCTACAGCATTCTCCCTAGGGATCATTCAGTTTATACCTGGACACCTGTGAACACAGGGACCATGCCATTGGTAGAGGACAACAGCAGAACTGAAGCCTGGGTGGGTGGTTAGGGTGACTTACCCAACTTCTTCCCAAGGCCAAATAACAGCCTTGTATTTCTGACTAGAGCTGTTCAGGGGCAGCAAATTCACAGGCAAATTGAATTTCATAGCCCAATATTACAAAATTTAGCCCTAATTCAGATCTGGTCAAATTAAAAAAAAAATTGTTCCAGAAGACCAGGGTGGTTGGTGGGTGGTACTGTCCACACATGGTCAAGTACTCACGGGATGACCGGGTGTTCATTTGTTCATAGATTTTTGCTACCCCATTCACCTGGATAGGATTGGCTTCATGGGTGTGCAATCTGTATATGGGCCCACATTCAGAAGGGCCTAGCGCTTGGTTCAATGTTTCACTGTCACCATCTTCAAATTCTTATTAAATTCTTATGACACGATCATCTTTGATCTTGTATGTTGTAAGTAAAACCTTCCAGTGGGACAAAGGAGCCTTTGCTAAGAGAGAAGACACCTTGACAGGAGTGCCCTCTGTTCCTTGTCACCCCGTTTGCCCAAGCAGCACAGAATTCCAGAGGACCCACAAGCCACAGGATCGCAGAGAGACTCGGAAGCCTGTCCCCATCCCTGACCAAGGGAGAATGCTGGCGGCACCAAGACACAATGTGTCCCTCTGATTGACCCAATGCAGAGAGAAGGCGACAGCGTTCTCAGAACCACCACCAACCACAGGGCCTGACTGTGTGCTTTCTTACTCATGTTATTTCCTTATATTGGCTAACAGCATTGGCTGAGAATGAGGACATAAAAAACAAGGGAAAGATTGATCAGCCACAGTGCCTTCCAATTTGGTTCCTCCTTACTCCTGGGTCCTGGACAGAGAAGGGTCAGCAAAACCTGGACCAACATGGGGCCCTGTGCCCTGTGTGAGGCGGGGCAGCTCACAGCTGCAAGGAGTAGTGTGCGGAAGGCACAGGGAGGTCGGAGGCCCTTCCTTGCTTGGAAGAGGAGTCTGGCAGACCTCCTCAGGGGTTTATAGACTTGGAGAATTGCTGGACTGCCTGAGAGTGCCGTGGCCAGAAGAGTACAAACTGGACTCATTGCCAATCTTATGGGGGGCAATTTGATTCTTTTCTAATTTAATTGGAGGCAACATGACACCACATTGATCCTCAGCATCTTGTATCAACTAATACCCATTCCACCAACAAATACAGGGAAATGATGAGTCACAAAAGAAATCCTGTAAAGGCAAGAGCAGCAGCTTCAAGACACCCCGAATTGATTCATTTTGTGTCTTGACCATGCTCCAGTCCTTTGCTGACTGGAGCTTGGCAATAGCATCGTAATCATACCTGAAGCCCCGGACTTGCTTCTGAAATAGTTCTGATCCCCCCTCTTCATAAACTCTGCTATGTTGGAGCCTCTAAAGGAAATTCCAAAGAGTTGGATCCAAAAAAGCTTTCTGAAGAGATTCCCAAATGAGCAGCTCTGGTTGGGTTTTGTAAATGATGCGGAGTTATGCATTTAAAGAGCTGACCACTGAAAGGGTAAAGTTTCTAAGCTGCAAAGCCTGAGTTAAAATGTAAAGGACCAGGCATTGTAAACCTGCTTCTAAACTGCAAAGCATGGGTTAAATTCCTGAGGCAGTTAGGGCAAGGCCCTACTGGCCATTTAGTTGATTTATGGCCTGGGGTCCTGTGCAACTCCCCACGTAAGCATTCAAGACCCTGTGCAGCTTGTCACGTAGACATTCAGGGTCCGAACCAATCAGTTTAAATGTAACCCCCTCTTTAGGAAAGACCTATCACTCCAGCCAGCCCTGTTCCCGCCAATGAATGTACTAATCAAGTCTAAGAATTATTGTTTGATTTTCCCGCAGTGTAAGGTGATTTGTTAAAGGAGACTGTGATGTATGCAAAGCCCCCGTCCTCCCCCCAAAAGAGTGTACTTAAGCATTGTTCAACCCCTGCTCTGGGCTCTGGGCTGTTTTCCCTTCCTGAGTGAGCCTAGAGCCTCAGCGTGCTGAATTGGATCCTCAATAAAAATCCCCGTCTGCTTATTGCATGAAGCCAGTCTCTTGTGGTCTCTTCCTCCGACGTTTCGCTGGTCCCTTACAACCACCTTTCTTTAAAATACAGGAAAGGTAAAGAAACAAATATTTACTGAGACCTTACTACGAGCTTACTAACCACTAGTATCTTGCTTAACCACTTAGGAGTTAAATAATGCACAGGATATAATCTCCCTCTTTTCATAGTTCAAGAAACTGAGGCTCAGAGCAGTGAAATAATTCACAAGTTGCCACAGCTACAAAGTATTGAGGCTGGAGCTCATAGGTATTTCTCCCATAGCAAACCAAGTCCCAGACTTCAAAGAATATTGTTAAGTAAAATTTCATGATTCATATACTATATTAAAATTTTCAGGCCCATTACCTGGGCAAGCATTTATTATACTAAATATAAATGAAGTATTTCAATGCTTGCTGAGATAAGTGCTACCTTCTATGCTCTATGATGGAATAATAAATAATCTGTGGAAATAAACACACAGCACCATCAAACTCTGATGACACATTAGGATGCTCCTCGTGGTACGACCTGGGGAGATTCCAAGGCCCAGACTTCTGGGTTGGATGATCCATGCTAATTAAGCTGCTTGCTGATAAACAGCAGATTTAGTGTGCCTCATATTTTCAGCATCCTGGGACAGTGCAAGGTATGCCTGTGGCTGGACTGCTGCATGTCAAAATAGAACCCTTTTTCAGAGAGTCCTCATGGGATCTAAACTTCTTCCACTGCACACACTGATTCATAACCTACCTCTCGCCAGCTGCGCTCTCTCCCTGAAACACGTCTCTAGTTCTTCTACCATTGAAATCCTGTCCACTGTCCAAGGCCAAGTCCCATCTCTTCCAGAAGGGGTTCCACTGAGAGCTTCTGCATCCCGCAAAGCATCTGTCTCTGTATACCCAAAGATAAAAAGTGTTTAGAGATGGCACAGACTGAACAGAACTCTGGTACATTTCAGCCCAAGACACGCTTCATAAATTGGACTTCAGGACTTGTTAGTTTTCAACTCCTCCCAGACACTAAGGGACAGGTGCGTTCCTAATTTGCAGCATCCACTTTGTAAATACACACTGACAGGAAGGTCCTTATAATAGTTTCCCCCAGGGCAGTTTCTCTAACCTGTCCGCCTGATTCCCGTTTTAGTCAGCTTTTGCATCACTGTGCCCAATATTCCTGATAGAAAAATTACAGGAAGAAATGTTTCTTTTGGCTCATGGTTTCAGAGGTTCTGTTCATGATGGGCTTTGCACCCAAGGTGAGGCAGAACATCACGGTAGAAAGGCTCGGTGGAGGAGAGCAGCCCAGGACATGACAGCCAGAAGCAGAGACAGAGCTCCACTCACCTGGGACAACATAAAATCCCAAAGGCACATCCCCAGTGACCTACCACCTCTTCCAGCCACACCCTGCCTGAACTACAGTTAATCCACTTGAATGGATCAATCCACCAATTAGGCTACACTCCTTAGAATCTGATCATGTCACCTCTGAACATTCCTGCATGTGTCACACATGAGCCCTTGGAGGATACCACATATCTAAACCACAAGCCATAACTCAGTGTCTTTCTGATCTGGAAACATCAAACACCCTCCCATCCCCTGACTATATCTGGTTATTTAACTTTTAACTGACAACCAAAATTGCTTAGCCTGAAGCATGACAGAAAACATTTGTGTAACATATGAGATGAAACCAAAAGGTCCTCAGAGACAAGTGGAGAAGGGACAAAGGATAAACATGACACCTCCGAATTTCTCTCTCTGCTATGTTCAAAATAATCTGCACACTTGCTTCCCCACAAGCAATATTAAATAGAGCCCCTACTGAACTTGTGTACCTATCAAAAGTCAGAGAAACAGGGAAATTATAATGAAATGGCACTTAGGTGAGAAATCATTGAAATTACCTGAAACTCCTTTATCTGGGGGTTCCAACTATGCTGACTTGTAAG
The DNA here is from genome assembly GCF_045843805.1 of Urocitellus parryii. NCBI lineage: Eukaryota > Metazoa > Chordata > Mammalia > Rodentia > Sciuridae > Urocitellus > Urocitellus parryii. The sequence continues at coordinate 48,210,527 of NC_135544.1, forward strand.
ACCCACCCTGCTATTTTGTGGTTTTTATTTCCTCTAGAGAACTTACCCCATTATTAAGCAATCCACGCCACTTACTCTGTTCACCTGTGTGGAGTGGTGACCTCCTTCACCCTCACAGATATTCCCACCCCTACCCACCTTCAAACAGAAGCTCACCAACTTCTGTGACAGAGACTCAAGCAGGCAGAGACCTTCCTCTTCTCTGTACTTCTGCCTTTGCAAGGACGAGGTAAACAGCCCGTCCACCTTCATGGTTATCAGAGCTACTTCCAGCTCCGGGGTATATTCATTTAAAAAGAATAAAACTACCTCCATAGTTAATGGGACAGGACAAATATTTACTGAGCAACTTCTATGTGCCAGCCAGACTGACAAGTGTTGGAAAAGAAACAGAAAGATCCCAAAGAATTTTCAGAATACTCAGAGAGAGAAAGAGAAAGAGGCAACAGAGAATTTTATAGGAAATTTCTGAGCAACAACAGGTAGTTGCTTCAGGCTGGTCCTTCCTTCTATGGATGTTAATTGGAAATAAGAGCAGCTATGGGGTGAGAGGAGGGCAGGACACAGCAAAGGTGAAGGGTGTTGGGGTTGGGAGGACATAGTGACCCACTTGACCAGTGGGTGCAAGATGTTTCAAGATGAACCTTACTTCTTTTCAAAGGACTTCTCATCCTTTGTCAGACCATGAATCTTGGATAAGATACTTCTCTTTGTCTACTTGCAGGACTTATTAGACTTGACTACCTTTAGATTCAAGACTGAAATAGAAAGCGTGACAAGGCCACAGGATGGCGGTGATGTGACGTCCACCAGCACCACCACCTCGTTCCAAGTTTTGCAAAAGGGAACGTTTTCTTTAGCATTCCTTTCCACTACCCAACAACCTATCCCAGGTCAAGAGCTCACAGAACTTCCTGATAGTTCCCATAACAAAGATTTTGTCCATCACTTGGAGGTCAAGGAATTCAAAATTTTAATTCCTTGTCATTTGTCAGAAAATCAAAGAAACCGTGACATTTAGAGCCAGAGAGAACGCGTGGGAACCTGGTCCTGGATGGAATGACAGAAGCGAGCATTTATCCAGCACTCACTATAATATATCTAACTTTTACTATGACCTGAGTGTGGTTTGAGTTGTCCCCCAAGGGTTCATGTGCTGGAAGCTGGTCCCAGTTCAGAGGTGGGCCTAGAGGAAGGTCACGGGTGCACCACCCTTGGAAGGGGTTAGAGCAGGTCTCATAGAACTGGAATGAGTTGTTATAAATTGAGTATGGCTCTCTGGGCTTTGTCTCTCTTGCCTCTATTCTCTTTGTGCCATCTTTTCTGCACATGCCTGCCATGGTGATGCCTTCTGTCATGTGGTCCTCCCCAGAGTCAAGCAGGTGCTGGTGTCATGCTCTTCAGCCTCCAGAACTATGAGCTGAATAAACCTCTTTTCTCTCTAAAGTATCCCAGTTTCCAGTATTTTATTGTAGCAACAGAAAATGAGTGAAGACAGTCCTTTTATTTTACAAAGGACAAACTTGAAGCACAAATAAATAATTGTCCTGGTCAATGAGATTATAAGTCATATAGATGAGACTCAAATCCAGACAACCTTACCTTAGAATTCAGTCTTGTAACCTCCCCCACTATATAGCTACCTAGTTATTTAAATCTCAATTTCCTTACCTGGGAAATGATAAAGCTATTACATTACATCTTTAAAAAATTTATTATATTACCTGATATATTATAACCATAACAAATAAGTATTTTGAAAATTGTAGGCTCCATTTATTCTAGATGTCACAAAAAAGGCAATGGCTGTGTGTTGACACAACTTTTAGTATAAGTGGCCAGGCTTACTTATGTAACAATTGTTAACACATCTTATTTAGTAAACATTTTACAAGATTAATTTTTAATTGTTGAGGAGTGGCTTTTCCAAAGTGTTAACCTCCTTTTCCTTACCCGAGTGATTCAGTCCTAATTCATGAAATATATGATGAGGTGACAAAAACATATTTTACATATTTTCAAAAAGAAGTGTTGTATACATAAGTGAAACCACACTAAAAATGAAGATTGTGGAACAGTTAAGGAGAGGCTCAGAAGAAAAGTTAATAAAGAAACGCTTCAAAGAAAAGAGAAGAGTTAGGAAGGATTGAGTGCAAACAAGGGAGGAAAGTAACAAGGAATTGGAAGGACAAATGTTTTCTTCCTTTTACTGATTTAGGAAAGCCATTTGCCAAGCTAATCTGGGGAGTTAAGCCTTTTTTTTTTTTTTTTTGGTACCAGGGATTGTATCCAGGGGCGCTTAACCTCTGAGCCACATCCCCAGCCCTTCTTATTTCTTATTTTGAGACAGGGTCTCACTGAGTTGCTTAGGGGCTTACTAAATCGCTGAGGCTGCCTTTGAACTCTCCATCCTCCTGCCTCAGCCTCCCTAGCCACTGGGATTACAGGCGTGCGCCACTGTCCCTGGCTTAAGCCACTTTCCAAATGCTACAACTTGGGAAACATTCAATCCTTAATTTTATATAAATTTAACCTCCCAACATATTCCGAATCTATTTGTGTGAGTGTCTAAAGTCTTGCTTATACCTCCCGGACTCACTGTTTCTGATGCAGGAAAGAATGATTACATTATAACAGATGTGTTGAGCTTTTAGACATTGCAATACTCTTTATATTCGAAGTGCCTTGGGCTATTAGTTTATTCATGTTATTTTAATAACCTCAAAGAATTACAGAGCTTCCTGAAATGTTATGTTTTTCTTTCCTGTAATAGATTTATATACCTAATACCCCTAATACAAGAAAAAAATAAATAAATCATACAGAGGAAAGAAAATACTCCCGGGAAATCTAAACTCTTGATATTTAATTATAGGCCTTTTATGCAATTTCTCTCTACTTTTTTTTAACTGCAGAAGAGATTTTATTGCCCTAGTTTAGAAAGTGAGTTTTTAAAGTAAACTCAAAATATAAAAACTGTACACATCATGGGTATATAGCACAAGAAATTTTCAAATTTAACCCAACTATATAATCAATATTCACATCACAAGTGGATGCTTATTGGCTTCTCAGAAATCCTCTGCACACCCCATAGAATCCCTGTCTTATTCTGAAGGTACCCACAGTTTCACTGCTAACACCAGAGAGTAGCTTTAAGCGTTTGTAAATGTTATGTAGGCGTCTCTTACTCAACATTTTGTTTTGTTCATGTTGTATGTGTAGTACACTATTCTTATAATTGGCTAGGTAGTAAATATTTTAGTCTTTAAGGGTACAAATTTCAGTCTTTGTTGAAATTTACAGAGATAATGAGCAAAACTTTATTAAAAGAGGCAGGAGGTCATATTTGTGTATATAATCTTCAACTGGTTTAGGGGATCACAGTTGATTCTGCCTCCTGTTGATGGACATGTGGACATTTCCAACTCAGGGCTATTGGAAGAGTCGTATACATATTTTGGGGGGCACACGTGTGCAGGGGACAAGGGTATCTGGGCCAAGAAGTTTTCCAATGTTGTGCATTTTATACTCTCACCAGGATAGGAGAGTTTCCGTGGAACTTTCTGGTGAGTGAGTTGCACTATCATGTTATGGTTTAATTTATGTGTCTTTAAGAAATAGCGACTTCAATATGTTCCCTGGTCATCTGGATATTCTGTTTTATAAAGTTCCTGTTGTACGCTTTTGCTCATTTCCTGTTGAGTGGTTTGGTCCTTCCTGTTTGCTTATTGAAATTAGATGGTCTTGGAAAAAGCACTTAGAAGTATGTATTATGAATATATTTTCCCAATCTAGACTTGATATTTTATTGCATTTATTCTAGATATTTTATTTATTCAATTGGCGATGTTTTTCATAAACAAAAAATAAGTTCAATGTTTAAAAAAAAAAAAGAAACTTTTTTTTTTTTCCTGTTGTGTTTCAGACATCATTTCCTACCCAAAGTCATGAAGATACTCTTTTGTTTTTTTCCTGGAAAAAAATTATGGTTTTACTTTTCTCCTTAAAATCTATAATCCACTTAAGAATTGATTTTTGCATATCAAAGAGGAAAGGAGTCATGATTCTTTGATTTTCCCCCTTGGGGCCTCTTTTATGCAGCATGTTTTGTTAAAAAGCCCATCTTAGCAGGTCCTCTTTGTGTTAACTCAGCTAGCTGTGTCTGTCATCTGGATCTTTCTTCTGTTATGTTGATCTGTTTATTATGGTTGGACCAGTTCCACCCTGACTTAATAACTCTAGCATCATTGTGAGTGGATATGTGACAGTTAAACTATTCTTCTTTGCTTATTTTCAAGATGGTTATCTGTTTTCTTGGCAAGATGAACACAGGTTTCCATTCTGAAGCATTCAGTTTATTATAAGGTGCAATTCCTTTTTAACAACAACAAAAAAAGAGCAATGGCTTTTTTTAAATGAATTATTTTTAATGAACATTATTGTTAAGTATCCTTTAGGCTTTTGTTCTTTTCTGCTTTAAAACTATGCTGCCTGTTGATGATTTGGAGACATTACTTACCTGACTCATGTTGAAAAATGGCAAGACAGATTTTATTCAAGACTATTGCAACAGGGGCGCGAGACTGAACTCACAAGTGGATTCACAGCCTGGAAAATTACCAAGAGGAACTTTGATGAGATATCAAGGGGAGTAGGGGGAAGGAGAAATTGATCAAGAATCAGAAGTGATGAGGACAATTTTGACTAGATGTCAATGGGGAGAGATTCTTGGTAAACTGGCTTAGTAGAATTCTTTTCTGACACTCAGCAAGCCACCGGGAGGCCTAGAAGAGAAGGAGCTCAAGGGAGCCTGACTAAAGTTTGGTCAGGGATGATGCTTTTATCAACTCCCAAAAGAAAATACACTAACTATGCACTGATAATACGACTAATTATTTTTAGTGAACATTATTGTTAAGTAACATACGTTGTTTTTGCCATATGTAATTGATTGTAATGTAACAATCCGTTTGGATGGGGGTCTGTCCTAAAGAGAACTCTCGCCGGCGTTCCGCGCAGACTATGGAAATGGGGTTCCCCTTGGTGGAATGGTTTGGCTGAGAAGTGAAAGCTAGGAAAAATAGAACAACAACAAAAAAAAAAAACCCACCAGACACAGAAAATAATTTCAAAAAGCCGGGGCGGGACGAGCAAGCAGATCATACAGATTGAGCTTCTATACTCTTTGAGGGCGTAAACGGAGCCCTCTCTTGCTTTATTTATATCAGGGGACATCCAAGGCAGGGATAAAGTTTCAAGGGCAGAGTTTTCTTCATGGTGTCTTGCAGTCAGCAGGTTGACTGACATCCTGGCAGGTCACACCCCTCTCAGGTGCTGTGTGGGATCTCTGGCAGAGCTTGAGGGGCAAGTTTACCTGCATCAGGTGATCAATCCCTGTGGGGGTGCCACAGAAGGTTCCCAAGGTCAGTCTCATCCCCTCATTTGGCTACTATGCACACACAGTCCACACAGCCCATGAATGGGTGATGTTGCCATTCTAGTGTGATGTTGAGGACTTAGAATGGAATCTGCTTTGCATTATTAGCAATGGTGACATGTTTTTGTCCCGTGGATTAGGCAGATATCCCTTTATGCACAAGTCAAGGTTTATTAAGCTCTGACAGTTTCAGGCAATGTGCTTCTCAGTGAAAAATGTCTAACTTCAACCCACCAGGATGAAGACGCAGGCCTATCAACAAGACTCATCATTTTTAAAAACATCTGTATAGTGGCACCTAGAATCCTGTGGGTAGGAAAGCAGAAACCTATGGATATGGGAGGAGTATTTGGGATGCCCACACATAGAAAGGACTGTCGAACTGATCTTTGAAGGCAGGTAAAACTCGCCAAATCTTGGAAGAAAATCCCCATTACTCCCAGAATAAAATCCAAACGCGTCATGCAGCAGGCTCCCAGTGAACTGGCCCTTGGCTACTGACCCAGTCCTCTTTCCTGCCACTCTCCCCTTGCCACCGCATTCCAGCCTCAGCAGCCTCCTCTCTGCTGCTAGAACAGCCTGGACTTTTATATGTTTATCAGCCATTTGGAGGTTCTATTCTGTGAAGTTCTTGCTCCAGGCTTTTGCTTATTTTCTGTTAAGTTGTCCAGTCTTCCCCTGTTTGTTGATTGGAATTTGTAAGATAATCTAGAGAAAAGCACTCCCCCCTGTGCCTGAGTGCCTCAGCCTGCTCCCTGCAAGGCTCTTCCAGAGCAGCCATCAGCCTAGGTCACCAATCAGGTGACTCTCCCCAGGGAACCACTAAACCCTGCCACCCTCTCCTGCAGTTCCTTCCTCTAACTCGGCTTTTGTTTTTTCTTTTTATATAATTCCTCTCCCTTAGGGCTAAGGATATAGCTCAGTTGGTAGAGTGCTTGCCTCGCATGCACAAGGCCCTGGGTTCACTCCCTGGCACCACCAAAAAAATTTCCTCTCACTCTTTGAAATCCTATCTGCGTCCTGCTGTAGATTCCATTGCCTTCAGCACCCTCCCCCCACAAACTCCAGAGCGTGGCTCTGAGGGCAGGGCTTCCGTCTGTCCAGTCCATGGCTGTGTCCCACCTATGAGAGCAATCGCTGGCACAACAGTAAAGGCTAAAATGTTCTCACGTGGGGATGCTTCTAAGGCAGAAATGGGCCCCCTCTGCCTTCGTCCAGGTGGGGACCCCCACGCCCTTTTGATGTTGTGGCAGGCAGCACCCTGAAGCCAAAGGCATGCTGGGTTGGACCTGGCTCTGCTCCTACTGACCTGAGTGTGAGTAGGAGGCTGTCCATCCGACCAATGCCCTGGGCTCCAGATCGCATGTTTAGAGTGATTGGTTTGGATTGATGACTTTCTTTCATTTTTTTTCTTTATTTCACTACAGAACTCGCCCCCTCCTCCCCCCACACACACACAGAAATTCAGCTTGTAATACAGACAAACATGGAGTCATTTAGACTAAACTGGGGGGAGAGGCCAGAACACTGGTCACTGCTGTACCCACTCCCTGACACACCTATCAGCATCTCGATAGCATCTCCATGAAATCTCTGGATCTCCAAGGAATAGAGTTTGAAAATGACTGGACTGGCAAGTCTCTAGGCCACTTTCATTTCTAAGATGCTAGCAGCAGATTTTAAAAAGCCTAAGATGAGGCTAGAGAGGGAGGCAGGAGGGCTCTTGGCCAACTGAATGTTAAACCACTGAAATGTTCTAATTGGGAAGTGATGGATTGGACTGAGTTTTAGGAAATGGTCTAGTTAAACTTGGTGAGTGGATACACAAAGGACTCGACCATTACTGACTTGCCCACAAATGACAATAGATTCAGGTATAGCAATAGAGACAAAGGTAGAGAAGTAGAGATAGAGATAGCCCTGCAAAAGCACAGGCAGAGGGAGAGAATACATAGAAAGGGACAAGTTCGGGGAGCCACCCCCCCCCACCCCCCCCACCCCCCACCCCCCCCCACCCCCCCCCCACGTGAAGTACTTGAGAGTCCTCACTTGGTATCAGCCATGGAGATTTAGGTTTTTCCTTGGGAACTATCCAAGGCTCCCCAGCAAGCATTAGATTGCCTAAGGCACATGACCCCTATCTCTACTCTAGTAGAAAGACTACCCTCTTGTAGCTCCGGAGTTGGGCGTAACCCGTTGGAGATTGGACAGCCCACCTCCTACTTTATTTGACAAAGAACATTCCATGGAAAACCTTTGATGTTTCCTGATATCAATAAAGCAAGGCGGGTTCCATTTTGCTCTTTTTAGTGTGGAAGCTCCATCTCTAAGATCGGCCAGCCCATCCCACCCCGGTCTTGTAAAATCGCTTTCTGTGCCCTGTGGTTTTTTCCCTGTCTTGCCTTTCTTAGCTGTTATTCCACAGCCAGCCTGTTCCACCAGGAGGAACTCCATTCCCACTGCCCGTTCGGGACATGGGTGGGAGATAAGAGGTATGTTTTTAAAATTCGTTTGTAGTTGTAGACAGACAGCATACCTTTATTTTACCTGATTATTTTTATGGGGTGCTGAGGATCAAACCCAGTGCTACACAAAAGAGAGATGTAGATGGAAATGTGGTCGTTGACTATGCTGAGCAGAAGAGGCTCTGACTTAAGCAAAGCATCTCTAAGGTGGGAAAACACAGAGTAGTGGCCTTATGTGTCTTATGGACCTATGAAAATCTCAGACTTGGAGACCTGGTACCAAGAAGGCAGGATGAGGCTCTGGATAGAAATGGATGATTGATGGAAAGGGATGTTTAGGAGCAGTTGCCCCCTCCACCCTGCCCCATACTCCCCCAAGCCTTCCATTTGCAGGAGGCAGAAGTCACTGGAAAAAAGGAGGCAGGCTCGGTGAGAGGTGGGGCAGAGAGCTCAGAACAATAGGACTAAATGCAGCCTTCATATGGCACTAGTGACATTTCCCGGGTCTCTTATTCTGTCCTGATCCAGGAAGGGCAGCTGCCTGAGTTTGTCTTCAGAGAAACTGAGTGGCCAAGAGACAAGACTGAGAGATGTTGACATTTAGGAGTTCTCAGTGAAACAGCCCCTCACTGCCTAGTGACCCTCCAGAGAAATTTAAAATTTAGTAAGAACAGCTAATATAGGACTCAGAAGAAAAGATCCAAGAAACACTGATCTCCTCAAACAAATGTCAAGGGATACTGTAGCCATTAAGTATAAAGAGCATGCTATCAAGAGAGGATCTGGAGGAGAACAGAGATTTTAGAAATTGAAAATATACATGGTAGCCAAGGTTTTTTTTTTTTTAAGTATAAATTTAAAATATAATGACATAGAACCTTTCCAGAAAAAAATAAACAATAGAATATAGAAATGGAAAACTGGAGACTGGATGTGGTGACGCATGCCTGTAATCCCAGCGGCTCAGGAGGCTGAGGCAGAGGATCACAAGTTCAAAGCCAGCCTCAGCAACTTGGTGAGGCCCTAGGCAACTCAGTGAGACCCTGTCTCTAAATAAAATACAAAATAGGGCTGGGGATGTGGCTCAGTGCTTGAGTGCCCTGAGTTCAATCCCTGATACCAAAATAAATAAATAAATTTAAAAAGAAATGGAAAACTAGAAAAAGAAGAGAACATTCGATGATCAGTGCAGGAGATGTAACATCCTATCCACAGGAGTCCCAAAAAGAAGGAAATCCTAGGAAGAAAATTAGTAAATCAATAGTACAAAGAAAATGTGCACAAAAAGCCTGTGAGTCTTCAGATGCAAAGGACTCACCCAGCGCTTAGCACAATCAATGACAAAAGACCCAAAGCATAGAAAATCAATCCCATTTTAGAACATGGGGACAGAATTGTTTAAGAACATCCAGAGAAGGGGGAAAGAGAGAGAGAGAGAGAGAGAGAGAGAGAGAGAGAGAGAGAGAGAGAGAGAGAAATCATTTTCAAAGCTTCAGGAAACAGAAAGCCAGTGACCATAGTGTCACAGATGGGAGAGAATGGTGTGAACCCTTCAAAATTCTGGGGAGATTTTTTTTTCAAGTAATAATTCTATACTCAGCAAAATATTATTCAAGTGCGAGGGTGAGAGTGAGTGATAGTCACTCCTAGAAGGACTAAAAATTCCTCACATCTCATGCCCTTTTTTTAAAGAAGTGATTAGAAGCTGTGTTCCAAAGAGGAGGAAGCTACCAAAAAGTATTCAAGAGGGACTCCAAGATGGCCAAGAGCAGCAGGTCCCAACTTGAGCCCATGAAGGAGAGCTCCCGCAGGGCAGACGCTAGGAAAGAGGGAACTGATGAAATACCTAATGTGTGGGAGCGCCATGGAGATGAGTGACGAGCAGACACATGATGGTGCCTATCAGAAAAAAAAACAGGAAATTATAGGAGTAAACAACCCCCCCCCACAAGCAGCAATCCAGGAAAAGCAAGAGTGTACGATGGGCAGGCATGGTGGGGTACTCCTATAATCCCAGAAGCTGGGGAGGCTGAGGCAGGAGGATTGCAAGTTCAAAGCCAGCCTCAGCAAAAGCAAGGCGCTAAGCAACTCCGTGAGACCCTGTCTCTAAATAAAATATAAAATAAGGCTGGGGAATGTGGCTCCGTGGTTGAGTGCCCCTGAGTTCAATCCAGGTACAAAAAAAAAAAAAAAAAAAAAAAGAGCAACCACTGGATGTTACATTGGGAGGTTCAAAAGGAAAGAGCAATGTAGCACTTTAATGTTATAATGTAAACCTGGCTAGATTTAAACAATTACAAAGTGAATATTTAGTCTGACGTGGTTAGGAGAGAAGGAAAACTAAACAGTCATTTACAGTAACATGAAATCAACAGACAATGTCTAAAAATGTCAGATCACAAGCAGCATTTTAAGTCTTTACAAAAATGATGTATATAATAGCTAAAAAGGTTGAAAGAGCTTCTTCCCTCTGTGGATCAGGAGGCAGGAGGAGGAAGTGAGACTGTAGATTATGGATTTTTTGTTATGTTTTCTTTAATTTTACTTGATTTTCAAAACATGCTCCATGTTTTAATTGTAATAATAAGTCTTTTTTATTGTTGGTTGTTCAAAACATTACATAGTTCTTAATATATCATATTTCACAGTTTGATTCAAGTGGGTTATGAACTCCCAATTTTACCCCGTATACAGATTGCTGTATCACATCAGTTACACTTCCATTGATTGACATATTGCCATTCTAGTGTCTGATATATTCTGCTGTCTATCCTATTCTCTACTATCTCCCCTCCCCTCCCCTCCCCTCCCCTCCCCTTTTCTCTCTCTACCCCCTCTACTGTAAATCATTTCTTCCACTTGTATTATTCTTCTCTTACCCCTCCTTTCCTCTTATATGTAATTTTGTATAATCCTGAGGATCACCTTCCATTTCCATGCGATTTCCCTTCTCACTCCCTTTCCCTCCCACCTCTCATCCCTGTTAATGTAAATCTTCTTCTCAAGCTCTTCGTCCCTACCCTGTCCTTGGTTACTCCCCTTATATCAAAGGAGTCATTTGGCATTTGTTTTTTAAGGATTGGCTAGCTTCACTTAGCATAATCTGCTCTAATGCCATCCATTTCCCTCCAAATTCTATGATTTTGTCATTTCTTAATGCAGAGTAATACTCCATTGTGTATAAATGCCACATTTTTTAATCCATTCATCTATTGAAGGGCCTCTAGGTTGGTTCCACAATCTTGCTATCGTGAATTGTGCTGCTATGAACATCGATGTAGCAGTGTCCCTGTAGCATGCTCTTATTAGGTCTTTAGGGAATAGACCGAGAAGGGGAATAGCTGGGTCAAATGGTGGTTCCATTTCCAGCTTTCCAAGAAATCTCCATACTGCTTTCCAAATTGGCTGCACCAATTTGCAGTCCCACCAACAATGTACAAGTGTACCCTTTTCCCCACATCCTCTCCAGCACTTGTTGTTGTTGGACTTCATAATGGCTGCCAATCTTACTGGAGTGAGATGGTATCTTAGGGTGGTTTTGATTTGCATTTCTCTGACTGCTAGAGATGGTGAGCATTTTTTCATGTACTTGTTGATTGATTGTATGTCCTCCTCTGAGAAGTGTCTGTTCAGGTCCTTGGCCTGTTTGTTGATTGGGTTATTTGTTATCTTATTGTCTAATTTTTTGAGTTCTTTGTATACTCTGGATATTAGGGCTCTATCTGAAGTATGTGGAGTAAAGATTTGTTCCCAGGATGTAGGCTCCCTGTTTATCTCTCTTATTGTTTCTTTTGCTGAGAAAAAACTTTTTTTTTTATTGTTGGTCGTTCAAAACATTACATAGTTCTTAATACATCGTATTTCACAGTTTGATTCAAGTGGGTTATGAACTCCCAATTTTACCCCGCATACAGATTGCTGTATCACATCAGTTACCCTTCCATTGATTGACATATTGCCTTTCTAGTGTCTGATGTATTCTGCTCTGTCCTATTCTCTACTATCCCCCCTCCCCTCCCCTCCCCTTTTCTCTCTCTACCCCTTCTACTGTAAATCATTTCTTCCATTTGTATTATCTTGTCTTACCCCTCCTTTCCTCTTATATGTCATTTTGTATAACCCTGAGGATCGCCTTCCATTTCCATGCGATTTCCCTTCTCACTCCCTTTCCCTCCCACCTCTCATCCCTGTTTAATGTAAATCTTCTTCTCCAGCTCTTCGAAAAAACTTTTTAGTTTGAGTAAGTCCCATTTGTTGATTCTAGTTGTTAACTCTTGCGCTATGGGTGTAGAAGTCCATACACGCCCCCTTTGTAAAAAGAGAATTGCTGCATGATTACCAGCAGGTGACACTGTTCGCTACTGCAGAACGAGAGCATCCTAAATCCTGCTTCCTCAGCTTTTGACACTCTTCATTACACTGAATTGTGTAGCATTTTCCTCCCAAGAAATAAGAAGCTCAAACTGATTGATATTTACTGAGAAAATTGCTTGTTTCTGTAGATATTAGGCAGCCACATAGTGACTAAGCTAAATGAAAATTAGCAAACTGTGTAATTAGAGTACATTTTTTCCTGCTATGTTTCTTTTGTAAAGCAGAGATGAAGTCATTAAACTCTTCTCTTTTTCAAAAATATTTACCTTCAAGAAAACCAGCAAATTTTTCACAGAGCCTGCTTATTTATTTACCTACTCCTGAGAGTTCATTATAAGGCATCAAATTATTGAAAGCACAGATTCTATTGGTTATAATAGTACAATTTGGAATCGAAATAGATGCTGATTAGAAGGAGCCAGATAAGGGACTGCATCAATTTTACCTAATTCCACCTCCACCAGCTCCTCTGTTGGCCGATATCGGAGTAACAGTCATGAGTGATTTCCAGAGAGATTTCTGAATGCCACCCACCTGTGGTGGTCTTGCAAAACCTGTCCTGCGGGCCCTCAGAACTGTGCTTGCTCTCACCCTGTCCCCGCCCCCACTTGCTCTTCCAATCTTGACTCTGCTCTGGTCACCTGGAGACCTGTCTGTTCCCCGACCCCCTGACAGCCTGCACCCACTCACATTCCACCTTTGCTTCACCTACTCTTGCCTTCCTTTGGCAGACTATTTTCCCAAAATTGTGTATTCCTCTTGAAAAGCAGTCTTTTTTCTTTTTCCTGGGCTGGTAATTCTGTCTGGGTCTCTCTGTCTCTGAATCAGCGTCAGGGGCAGGGTTGTGCCTTTCCTTTGGGGTCCCTCTCCCAGCTATGGTACTCATTCTCTCTTGCAGCACCTGGAGTATTCTCTGGGGCTTTGGGGACAAACAGCCTAGGGCTAAACAAATGAAAATCAAATCCCTGCAGCGCTCCCAACAGGCATTAAGTGAGTTGAGAAGCCAAAGGCAACCGAAGGTGGTGTGAACTGGCTAATATTGAATAATTTGGCACTGGTCCATGGAGGGGGTATTTTTGTCTCTATTTTCAAATGAGATGCGGAAGTGATGAGACCTGGCTGAAAACCAACGTCGGGGGATTAAATTAGAACAGAGAAGTGCCAGACAGGGGACCTCCCTGTCCTCACCATAAGTGCCCTTAAACAGCTCTTTTAAGCTCCATTTCTCTAAAAAAGACACAATAATATACACACCTGAAGCCCTGTCCCCTGCCCTGGGGGATCTTGATTTCCTGTCTGCTTCTAAGATCTGGGATTCTCCGGTGCCCTTATCACTCCCTGAAGTTGGCACACAGGAAGAGCTTCTGTGATGAAATAGACTCAATAAAATATTTGATCAGTGATTACAGGGTTGTTATATATCAACGAGGGAACTGGGGAATTGGGCTCCATGATGTGGTGATAAAGAGCAGAAGAACTTCGTACTCTCCTCAACAACGACGCTGTCATTGACTCAGACCTGCTTCCTAAAGTGGGTCTGGTCCATAGCAGGGTTTGGAATCGTTCCCTCTCTCCCCTGGTCATTTGGTGGGGTCAATAAGTTACTCCACTAGCCAAGAGAACTTTTTTATTCATTCAGACAAACATCTGTACTCTTAGGATAGGTAGGTGCTTTGCTCGATTTTGATAATTTCTTGAGACTTAAAGCAGAGAAGGGTTTTACAAACTGGCATTGAGTAAGAGCCTTAAAAACTAGAAATGGGGGATGGTGTGGGGTTTTTACCATTAAGACCTAACATAGCCTTCAATTATTGCACTAGCCATGTCTGATCTACTAATATATTTTGCTTTTTGTTTCTTTTGCTCAAGGAAAGGAAATCATTTTTGAAACATTTGCTTTAATAATACCAATATTATGTATCATGTGGGCTAAAATAAAACTAAAATGTATTCAGTCATTCGACATATTTATTGGGCATCTACTATGTGCCAAGTATTGTTCTGGGTGCCAGGAGTGCAGCAGAGAAACAGGCAGTCAGAATAACTCAGCAGGTGTAGGTGTTTAAGGGGACATTTTCAGTTGTGATTTAAATGATAAGAAGAACGATAATACTAGTGAGATAAGGTGATAGAAATCAGACTGCGTAAGCCGCAGTACACCACTCTACGAGTTTTGATGCTAATATTTTTGATGTTTGTACAAGTGCAGGCAAAAACCAGTGCATTACCGATGTTCCCAGGCTGCAGCAATATAAGATGCCTCCTGACTTCAGAGTTGTTAAAACATAAAAAGTATGCCCTTGAATTAATAAAATATAGTGCTTTAGAGGGGTTGCAAAAATGTTCTTTGTAAGTGAATGTTCTAAATCATTTTAATGATAATAAACTGTCTCTGTTCCATCTTTTGTAAAGTGGACAATCATTTTCCTGTTTCTCTTTGCTGTAAATCCAGGTACTTAGAATGAAGCTCAAATACATTCTGAACACTTGCCCAGCATGACAGATAGATTTTCAGAGTAATTGAAGACCACCAAACCAAGCTGAAATTATTGGAACCGAAATTGAACAAAGTAAGATGAGATGCTCAGAAAAGCTTCTAACCAAGTCACTTTAGGGTGGGAAGATAAATCTTTCTCAATGACTCCATTACGTCTTTATCAATAACTATAGAAATCTAGATAAGATGCCTGTATGCTCAGTATTAGAAGTGATAGGCTTATTTCTTAAAAAAAAATAAAAAAGATGTAAATTAGCATGGCTAGTTCAGAATAAGAAGCAAGGCTTTGTCAACAAGAAGCTTGAAGAGCAAATTGATTTGTTCCTTCTTTTCCAATTCCTCTCCCACATCAGAAGGCAGAGAGAGAGAGAAATAGGCAAGCCAGGTTAAGCTGAAAAGTTTCTAGATAATTCAGAAAGATGACAAACTTGGAAATACAGGTAATTAACTCAATACCAACTTTTCCCGGTTACCTTTCTATTTAAATATTGGCAAGCAACACTAGGCCGCGTAGACGATGATTTTGTTTCGTGAATGCACTGTCACACTACAGTATAATTGCTAGTGCGATGTTTAGGTGTGAAGTGAACTCAGAGGCTTGAAGTGGCTTTGTAATCCCATTGGGTCCACGGAAGGATGATGAGGCCAACAGGTGTTTAGGAATTTGGACTCCAGATTTGACAAGGGTCTCACTAGCACAGGGAAGTACTGGGAGCCGTGGTCCTGCCCTGCACAGACCTCCTTCCTCCCTGAGCCTCAGACTGCACCCTGGAGGATTTTAGTTTAATATTATCTCATTTTAAATGCTCACCTCACAGGACCTTGGCCTACTTCTGCTTTCAGCCTCAGCCTTCTAGTTCTTCCTGGGCAAGCTCAGCCCTCACCCTTGGAGAGAGAGCTCCTGACTTTTGCCTTTCTGCAGGGCCTTCCCCTCCCCCACTTTGGACAGGCCTGGCCTCAGAGATACTGGGCAGTTCAGCTCCCCTAGCTGACAGGACCAGGGGGGCTGAGCCAGACCCCATCAGCAGGCAGAGGCTGGAGTCTGGTGGTTCTGGTGGAAGTTCTAGAGAACATTCTCAGGAGATCCAAGAAGAATCCAGCTCTGCTGGTCCCAGTCCCAGCCTCCCATCAAGCTCTTAAACCTTAGCTTTTCTCTTTCCCTCTTCACTTTCCTCGTTCCCACTCCCTGGGCCCCTCCTGTCTTAGAGTTTTATTGTTGCATGACAAATTACTGCCAATAATCCCCGGCACATTTATTACCTGTAATAAACGTAGATCCTGTTCCAGAGGTCGGAGGTCTGGTGGGTCTCAGGGCTTGTTCAGTGTCAATCCATTTGTCAATCCATTGTCAGTCTGAATCTATTTCTGGCGGCTGCAGGATGGAAGTCGCAGGACACTGACAGTCACTCAGCCTCATTCTCTGCTCCTGGACGCTGCTGGCTCCTGTGTCCCTCCATTTTCAAAGCTTGGGAAGCATGTCATCCCTTGCACCTGGAATCTCTCTGATGTGCCCTTCTGCAACCAGAAGTAACTTGAATAAAAGTAACTTTTGATGAACTCAAAGCCAACTGATTTTTTGCCTTCCCTTTGCCAGGTAATAGTAACCCATTGTGTCCCAGCATCCTAGATGTGGGACACTTGTGAAAACTTAAACATGGCATTTAATACATGATATCATATAGTGACATGATATAAGAATATAAATATATCTAATTATGTTAATCAATATTAATATAATAGTACATAAGCTCTAGATTATGATTTCCAACCCATTTTCATGTGCCTGTGTCAATTTTATTGAGAAATTTGCCAAAATGAACATTTGGGACTTAATGGGTTAACATAATCCCAATCTTGGTATCTCTGGTCACAGTCCCAGTCCCAGGAATCAGGGTGGGAAGTCTTGGAGGCTTATTGCATCTCCCAAGCTACTTGCACCGGCTTTCAAAACCCCAGGTAAGAATATTCTAGTTGAACTTTCTACCATTCCAACTAAGTTAAAGATTCCAGAGAGACTTACTAACTCAGTTGTCATGTTCAGGACTGGAAATTTGCGAGAGAAATAAGGGTAATAATTACACCATTCCTCAAGCTTCCTTAAGAAAGCTGCTCCTAGCACTTCTCCTCTGCTGGCGAGGCTACTGGAACCTAAGGAAGGCTGACAGTTCCTTGCCTTTGGATCTGATTTTACAGTACACCCCACTTTGGGTTTAGTATTCTTGCTTCTCTAATCTAAGAGATTTACTACATTTATCTCATTTACTCTTTCAAGAAGCTTGAAAAGTTTTAGTATCCTGATTTTATAGACAGAAGTGGGCTCAGCGATTCAGGAAATTTCTCAGGGTCACCAGGCAATGGCAGAAATTGTTGGAAAATCCAGGTCTGTCTGATGCTGCCACATCCTTATCCTTGCTGGCCCCTCTACAATCAAGCAAATAAGCAGAAAACCTGAGAGAAGGAGGTTTGCATGGATAGAGGGACACTCGGGGTGGTTGAGTTAGAGAAATGGACAATACTCAATTTCAGGGTGCAGAATTATCCTAGATCACAGTCCTGATTTCTTT
This sequence comes from Urocitellus parryii, assembly GCF_045843805.1. NCBI lineage: Eukaryota > Metazoa > Chordata > Mammalia > Rodentia > Sciuridae > Urocitellus > Urocitellus parryii. The sequence continues at coordinate 48,227,867 of NC_135544.1, forward strand.
GGCAGGCAGGCTCCTCCTTCCAGAAGATTCAACAAACCTCAGAAAACTCAAAATAGCCCTGGGAGAGTTTTGAGGGCTTCTTCCATGTTTATTTAGTCAACAGCAATCCATTATCTTTGGAATAAATAAAACAAATCATCATCAAACTGAGGAATAAATCTTTCCCCAAAGACACCTCCTTCCAGAAAATTGTATGTGCTATTCCTTTTGCAGGAAATCTAGAAAGTATTAACTACACAAAAGTAAAAGCCAACTCTTGGAAATTTCTTTGATAAAAAAAATATGGCACGAGACAACTAACAGGCCATTTAACTTTGAAAAAGAACTTAAGAGCAGAAAATAGACTGAATTTGAATATAAATACTTGCTTTGGAAATTGTTTCTGCTTTAGTGAACTTTTGTTTTCTAAATGAGACTTATTATCTCATCAAGAATTGAGGTCATTTATGAGGGGAGTAGGATTTTCTCTAGAAAGAAAGAAAAAGAAGGGAGGGAGGGAAGGAAGGAGTAAGAGAGGGAAAGGGAGGGAGGGAAGGAAGAAAGGAAATAAGGAAGGATTAAAGAAAGAGGATGAGAGGGAGGGAGGAAAAGAGAAGGGAAGGGGAAGGGAGAGAGGAGGGAATGGGGAGAAAACAGAGAGGAGGAAATGATAGGAAGAGTGGGTATTCTTGTTTATGAATAGAGCAGAATGATGGGTGACTTGCTTTAAACCTTGGGGTGGCTTTAGTTGTGTCCTTATTTTTGTTCAGGAGGTAGGCATGTGCATACACAGGAAGTGGTAGAAACATGGTGCTTTGAGAGGCAAACTATTCCGATAGAACCGAAGATCTCAATTGGTTATCCTCATTTATCTTTGCAAAGAAGGGGAATGTGCACGGTGTGTTGACATTATGGTGCTGTCTGGGATTCGTTGGTACGTTTCATGATGAATGTTCTAAGACCCCGAGGTTCAGGAGTTGGGAGGGTGCAGAGACCAAAGTATCTATCTCTAATTGTTCAGACACTTCTGGAATATTTCTTCTCCTCTGGGGTTCCTTACACCCAGGTGAATCTGTTGCACTGGAGCTGGGATGTGGCTAATGTTTAATGAAAACATCCTGAGACTCTTGACATTTCCCCTGTCCCTCATCTTGGCTTCTCAGCTTTCCTCCTTGACCCCTACCTGCCAGTGTGCCCAAGATGCCTCTGTATGTCCCACACAGATGTGTCCTGAATGTATCTGCCAAGACAGCCAAGTCTTACAGATCAAATTCCTCAGTATTGTTGAATGACTGTGTCCTCCTGACTTCACAGACTGAAATCCTACTTGCCCCCCAGAGGTGATTCTAGGAATTGGGACCTTTGCAAAGTGTTATGGTTTGGATGTCAGGTGGCCCTCAAAAGCTCATGTGTGAGACAACGCAAGAGCGTTCAGAGGAGAAAGATTGGGTTATGAGAGCCTTAACCTAATCAGGGAATTAATCACCTGATGGGGTTAATTGAGTGGTAATTGAAGGCTGGTAGGGTGTGGCTGGAGGAGGTGGGGCATGGGGGGGAGTGACTTTGGGTAAATATTTGTATCTGATAAGTAGAGATCTCTCTCTCTCTCTCTCTCTCTCTCTCTCTCTCTCTCTCTCTCTCTCTCTCTCTGGCTCTCCTTCCTGATCACCATGTGAGCTGCTTCCCTCTACCACACTCTCCTGCCATGATGTTCTACATCACCTGGAGCTCCAAAAAATGGAGCCAGACTTCTGCAGACTGAGAGCTCTGCAACTGTGAGCCCCCAAATAAACTTTCCCTCCTCTGTAGTTGTTCTGGCCTCTCAGTCACAGAAGCGAACAAGCTGACTAAACAGGAGGCGACTAGGTCATGGAGATGAAGGCGGCTAGATGACTGGGATCAGTGCCATTATAGAAGGAACCTGAGGGAGATCTCACATCCTTTTTCTGACACAGGAGGATACAGAGAAGCCGGTCATCAATGAACCAAGAAGGGGACCCTCATGATGCACCAGATCTGCTGGTGCCTTGATACTGGGCTTCCCAGTCCCCAGAGCTTGGAAAAATGGATGTTTACTGTTGAATAGCCAAAGCAAGATCTTCCCAACATCCTTCATTCTGATTGCCCAAGGCTTCCATCTGTCCTCCCATCCATGCAGTCAGACTTCTTTTACTTTCTTACTCCATTTTCTGTTGCTAAAAACATAATACCACAAAGTGGGTAAGTTAGAAAAGCAAGAGTTTATTTGGGCTCACAATTCTGGTCCAAGGTCAAGAGGCCACATCTGGAGATGACCATCAGGGAGCACATGAGAAACCTACCCAGACTGGCTTCTATAGGTATAAGGTCCTTGCTGAGCATCTGGATGGCCATCTTAAGTGACAGTCGACATTTTAAGGAAAAAGTTTTACTTTCCTGCCCAAGGGCCTGTCTGAGAAAGGCTCACCACTCCCTCATACCAACCCAGCCCCTAACCACCTGCATTAGGACCCACCTGGCTCTGATTCCTGGGCTCGCCCCCCATAAAGGTCCCAGAGCTCCAGCCTGTTGTGCCTCTCTCCACTATAGTGAGATGGCCTTTATTTGTCAGCTCTGACAAATTACTCTCATGTATATCTCTGCCTGGTCTCTGTCTGTCATTTCTCACTTACCCTTCTCTCCTTCTTCACTTCCCCTTCAAATGCAAACCACTATACTTGCTTATCAAGCCTCTCATGAGTAAATAATGACATAAATGAGTGAATGAGAAGAAGGTAAGTGGCTCTTAGAAATTTGCAGACATACTGGTTAAGTGTACTGGTCCACTCCTCTTCCCCACACCTCTGTGCATTCAGCTTCAGCCATTTGCCTTTCTTGGTGGCCAGCACAGTCCTAGGAGTGGCTCATGTTGTTGGTATGATCAGAAAACACTGACCAGGAGAGATCACCACATCTCTATCTGGTGGGACAGAGCCATGGGTAGCTGGAAATTCCAGCAAAAGCTTAACCTGGGATGGGGTGGGGGTGAGGAGAGAGTAACAACTCTGAAGTGGGCGTGGCTAGTGTGCTGTCAGGAAGACTTTGACCAATGGGGGAGGGAAATGGGAAGGAAACCGCACCCCCTTGCTGGCTTCTCCTTGTCCCATGGACGGGGTGCTCTGGGATGCAGTAATCCTTTATCATTCTCAGGACATCCTGCAAGACCAGCTTGTCCAGTTCCAACTGCACACGCTTGGGCTTGCTTCTCCTCCTTCCTGCCCCACTTTTTCTTCTTCCTCTCATGCTTATCTCCCTGAACTTTACCACCACCCTTCATCAAAGTAATGGCATGTAAGTTTTCGTCTCAAGCATGATTTTTTGGGGAGCCCAGGCAAAATCATCAGGGAACTAATTTACCTGCCTCCATAGGTACAGACGTTAGGGATTTTATATTCAATTTGTAAAGCAGAGCTTTCATTTTCTTGGTTTTCCTCCTCCTAAATCTCAACTATTGACAGAAATAGTGCAAACGTTTGAGACTTGAATTCTGTTTCTAGCCTATTTCTTCTAGTAATACAGAGATTATCAAAAGGCATTGTTTGTGATGAGTTATTAAATCTATAGCTCTGTGAGGGAAGTCCTCTGCCTTTTTCTATGAGTTTGTTGTTGTTGTTGTTTTTGTTTTTGTTTTTAAGCATTTAATTCCAATAGAGCTGTATGTGGGACAGTGTTCTTTCACTGAATTTCCTGAATGCTTCAGAGGAAGTATCCATGCTGGATAGTAATCAAGATAAACAAATTTCCTCCTGTTCAGGCATGAATTCAACTGAAGCAAACAATCTTTACAAAAATGTTGATTGTGGCATGTTGTGTAGGCAGGAGAAGAATGCAAAGGATAGAATTAGCCATTTAAGTAGGCTGTTGTCAACTCCAAATCTCTAGCATTGTCCAAAGAGACTGAGTAGTAGGAGCAGCTGAACAATGATATATTGGCTGATTCACAAGACTGGTTTCTGTTTTAGTTGAGCTCTTCACGTATAAACTTAATTAGTACAAGTTCAATGTGAAGTGTAGGTATAAAGAGATCTACTTTCTGTCATTGAAACAAGTTGAGATAAACTAGTACCAGCGATAATTTGTATCCACCACTCAGACCATGCAAGTTAGATCTGGACATCATAATGCAATCAGACCTAATTGTTGTTGTTGCATATTTCTTTCTTTTTACAAACCAATCACTATATTATATTTAATTGTTTATTATTTTTGACCAACCAGACTCTCTACTTCTGTTAAAAAGTATCCTAAATTTTTACTACCACCCCAGTAAAGGTTCATATTTGAAGGTAGGATTAGCCCTCATTTTTGATCTAGAAATCAACATTGGACCCATATCTAGCCAATTAGTGTATCCCATCCTGTGGTTGGAGTGTTATTTTCAGGATTGGACACATTATTCAAATAAAACCAATGATCATTGGGTCTAAATGACTGGCTGACAAAGAGAAGCATTGCCTGAACAACCCCAACACAGAGGTAAAATAAACCAATAAATGACCAGAGCCACAGACCCAGGGTCCTTCTTTAGCCTCCAAATCTGGTTATAGATTTATCAATTCAGTAAGCTCCATGTATAATTTACATCAAGTCAATATTGATAAAATCAATGTTGACTTTATCAATTAAATGAACTTGATTTTGTTGTTATTAGAGACACTTTGAGCTAGGTTTTTGCCACTTGCATTTCAAAGAGTCCTAACATAAATTTGTCTTGAAATTGAAAGCTGCAAAATAAACTGTAGATGATGATTTTATATACTACAAAGGAGAGCAACCATCCATCTCTTTTTATTGGGGTGTAAAGTTGGCAATTCTTAGCATAGGGATAGAAAGGCAGTTGTTTAAACTATAGCCTGTGTCTCTCTGGGCTCAAGTACATTTTACCAAGTCAGGAATCCTAGAGAATATGATAGAAAAGAGTCAGGTCATTGGCTACCCTTGGAAAGTTTCTTCAATAAAGACAAATCACAGAGCTGGGGATGTAGCTCAGTTGGTAGAGTTCCTGCCTCACATGGACAAGGCCATCGGTTCAATCCCCAGCACCACAAAAGAAAGAAAGAAAAACCACACTTGAAGCTAGAGTATTTAAAAGGAGAGAGGTGGGTGAGAATGAAGGGAGAGAGAGAGAGAGAGAGAGAGAGAGAGAGAGAGAGAGAGAGAGACATATTTGTTAAGGGAGGAGTTTTCTACCCAGAGTCAGCATTTCAAAATGGGCAATCCTTGTTGTTAGGTTGAAAAAGCCAGAATCTTTACTCACATTTGACAGCATCAAGGATGTGAAGGCTATGTTAAAACTGACAGGTGCAAACAGGGTCTAGAAGGAGTTGGAAACTCAAAAGCACTTCACCAATTACAGTAACAGCTATTCACAATTGTGAAGAGACACCTACTGGAGTACTTTCTGTAGCAAAGGGCAAATGAAGGTTTGTCCCATAATTTCAAATGGAAGACAAGATGAAAGTAAGCCAAGGAGGTTGGCAAGGAACTGAAGATTATTCATGGGAATGAATAACCCCAGAATGAAAAGTATATTCTAGAATTTAATTTTTTTTGAGACATAAAGTAGGGCTGAGCAAGTTGGGTATAGCATAATAAAATCTGCAGTGGATTTAAGCAGGATGAAGGGACAGTCTTTGTAGGAGGCAAGCCTAATATAGGTATTTGGAGTTTATGGTGGAGAAGTTGTCAAATACAACCTTATGTAAGTGATTAATGAACTATTGGGGAAAATATGAATCATATGTCTCCTGGTAGGATGCAATGAGAGTGAGATTCACTTCAATGACATTTCTATCTTAGGTTTTCTATTAATTTGATCTTGTTGCAATTTTAAAAAATTGAAATAGAATAAGGTCTTGAAAACATCTCTATATTGGTAACTGCATTCTGAATGCAAACAGAGCTAAAGGCTACTAAGGGGATTTCATTGACCATCCAATGGGGAAGAGTGGTCTTTTCAATAAATTTTGCTAGAATAACTGGATAGTTACATAGGGATTTCATTGCCACAGCCTGCTTCATGGCTCAGCACCTAAAGTGATCCCTGACTCCATGGAACTGTCAGTAATGGGAGTGGACTGTTGAACTGGCACAGCTCCTAGATGGGATTAACTCCCAGTGTCTACCGCAGATGTATCTGAGAGAACACTGTATAAAAGAGAGAACACTGTATACAGCATTGGGATTGGAAACCTAAAACTAAACGTTGAGATGGCATGACCTTGTATAGCAAATAGTAAGGAGCCAACAGGAAAAAAAAAAATTGAAATTTCAGAAGTTTTTTGAAAGGCAGATAATAACAAGTGTTGGTGAGGATGCTAAGAAACTGGAACTTTGAAGTTTCTTGTCAAAAAAAACTTCTGAAATGGCTACATCCTCATGGGTATGAAGTGAAATCAACTAATAATAAAAATTTTTTAAAAATTTAAAAAATAAAGCAAAAAAAAAAAGAAACTGGAACTTTGGTTAGCAGAAGTATAAAAGGATGCTCTCACTTAGAAAAATAGTCTGACATTTTGTCAAATGAGTAAACACCGTTACCACATGACCCACCAATTTCACTCATAGATATGTACCTGGCAGAAGTGAAAACATACAACTACACAGAAACTGGTACATAAATGTTCATAGCAGTGTTATTCATAATATCCAAGAAGTGGAACACTCCACAATCCCATCAAGGGATGAAGGTGTAAATAAAACATGGTATATCATAGGATGGAATAGTATTCAGCCATAAAAAGGAACAGAGTACTGATACATACCACAAATGGATGAACATTTAAAACCATCCGTTAGGTGAAAGAAGCCAGTCATAAAGACCACTGTATAATTTCATGTAGATAGAATGTCCAAAACCCACAAATCTAAAGACACAGAAAGTAAAGTAGCCACTTAAAACTGGGGAGTGGCTGGAGGGGAAGAGCTATGGAAAGTGCCGGCACAGGGGCAGGGTTTTTTCTGGGGTAAGGAGCATGTTCTAATGTCGACTGTGGTGATGGTTACAGATATCTGCAGATATGCTAAAAGCCATTGAGCTGTACGCTCCGAGTGCATGGATTGTATGGCAGGTGAGTCGTGACTCAGTAAAGCTGCTCAGAAACAACAGAGAGCTCTTCTGAAAGAGTAGAACTTTGGATCACAGACCAGCCAACCCTGGGATTCCCTCCTCTGCTGACCAGAGCTCTTCCTGGCATGTCAAGCAGTGCATGTGTATGTCCTGCCAGGGGACACTGCCGAGCGTCCATTCTACCCTCTTCTAAATCACAAATTTCTTTTTTTTGTTATTTGTTCTAATTAGTTATACCTGACAGTAGAATGCATTTTGACACATCATACATAAATGGAATATAACTCCTCTTTTGTCTGGCTGTATATGATGTAGAGTTACACAGGTCATGTAATCGTATACGTACGTAGGGAAATAATGTCCGATTCATTCTACTATCATTCCTACCCCGTGCCCCTCCCCTCCCTTCACTCACTTTTGTATAATCTAAAATACCTCTATTTTCCACCCCTCCCCCCATTGTGAATTAGCACCCGAATATCAGAGAAAATATTTGGCCTTTGGTTCTTTGGGATTGTTTTATTTCACTTGGCATAATATTCTTTAGGTCCATCCATTTACCTGCAAATGCCATAATTTCATTCTTATTTAAGGCTGAGTAATATTTGGATATATACCACAGTTCCTTTATCCACTCATCTGTTGAGGGGCACCTGAGTTGGCTTCATAATTCAGCTATTATGAATTGTGCTGCTATAAACATTGATGTGGCTGCATCACTGTAGCACACTGATTTTCAGTCCTTTGGATATGAACCTCAGAGTGGGATGACTGGGTCAAATGGTGGTTCCATTCCAGGTTTTCTGAGAAATCTCCATACTGCTGTTCAGAGTGGTTGCACCAATTTGCAGTCCCACCAACAATGTATGAGTGTACATTTCTCCCCACATTCTTGCATTCTTGATGATTGCCATTCTGACTAGAGTGATGGAAACTCAGTGTAGTTTTGATTTGCCTTTCTCTAATTGCTAGAAATGTTGAACATTTTTAAATATATTTATTTATTGATTGTATTCCTTCTTCTGTGAAGTGTCTGTTCAGTTTCTTTGCCCATTTATTGATTGGGTTATTCGATTTTATGGTGTTAAGTTTTTTGAGTTCTTTATATATCCTGAAAATTAATGCTCTATGTGAAGTCTGAGGTGTGTGTGGTAAAGCTAAATAACAAGTTTCAATGCAATTTTCTATTTTTCTCTTACACAAAGATCAGGTATTGTGTGTGTGTGGTTGTGCACACAGAATGAGTGCAGATGATTAAATGTATCCTTCACTCACAGGCTGCCAGGCCATGGGGACCCAGCTGGATATAGCAAAGCATGCCTATCATCCAGAACAGCCAGAACTGGAGCTGGGCACATGATCCAGGTGAGACTCTGGCTCTCCTTGGAGAGGATGGTGCATTTCCTGTTCTGTTGTTTTAGGTGGGGCATCTTCAAGACCTATTTAATACTACTTTTTAATCTCTTTTTACTTGCAAAGTCCCTCCATCTCTTAAATGATTCCTGTTAACAACTTTTCTCGGTTTAATTTCTTAAGGTTGCTGTGCCTACCTGCCCTCTGGTTAGGGTCTCAATTTACATTTATCTGCTTCAGAAGGTGAGAAACAAAATGAGGGTTTTAAGGATATTTACTGGGTGAATCCAGTAGACCACTATTTATATATCCTGCCTGGAAGCTCTATGCTCTCTTCACTAGTGGAATATCTCTAGTGGAATGTTGAGAGCCACAGCCAAAGGGGCCCCAGCAAACTTCCAGCTGCCAGCAAACTTCCAGCTGCCGGCTAATGATTGGCTCACAGCAGCCCCAGCAACATCTAGCTGATTGGCTCCTCTGCGGTGATGCTCATTGGGCTGTTTCCCCACCCTTTCAGACTGCCAGCTGATGATTGGCTCACAGCGGCTCCAGCAACATCTAGCTGATTGGCTCCTCTGCGGTGATACTCATTGGGCTGTTTCCCTGCCCTTTCAGACCACGGAGCTGCTCATTGGGGGACTTCTTTGGCTCCGCCCACGCAACCCAGCCAATCGGCCTCAAGAGCAGGAGGATTATGGGAGTGGGGGAGGCTTGTGTGTTTGTGTGAGAGGCTTGTGGGAAGCCGGTGGTGGCAGTTGGGCTCTGAGGGTTTTTCCTGAGGAGCTGTTTTGTTTGGCCTGTGTGGTTCTAAAAATAAAGTTCTTTCTTTTGACAAGTGGCTCCTGAATTGTGCCCAGCCAGACTGCAGCAGTGGAAGAACAGGGAATTCAGAGTGCCAGGTGGTTTTCTTATTTTTTCTATTTAGGATGCTGAAGAATCTAGATGAAAGAGGTAAAATTCTGTCACTGATTTTTTTTACTTATATTTTATGTGTATAAATGTATCCAATATTCTATACAATTTGATATACATGAGTAGTCAGTATTACCTAAGTAAAATGTCCTTAGCTTATTGTCTTAGACACTTGAAATCTCATCATGGACCATATCACCAAGAATGCAAGAATGTGGTCCTCAATAACTATTTGCTGATAATTTTGAATGAAAATCAAAGGAAATTAAAGAAAAAAATGTTACAATTTGCCTTTAGAGATGTAGTCTGCCATTAGTTGTATTTTGTGAAAACTGAAAGTGATAGAAGTCAAAATCAGGGTGGTCGCTATTATTATTATTAATATTATGGTAATAAAAAGGAGATACTGTGAGCAGTTGCTATCTGGCGCTTCCAGGAAGGTGAGGTTTACATAAGCTCTTTCTATTGCCATTGTAGACTGGGGGTTGGCAATTTATTTAACCAGCCTAAACCTCTCCATTTCTTCATCTGCAAAAAAAAAAAAAAAAAAAAAGGATAATGAGATCTATTCTGTCTACCTCCCCGGGGTGTTTCAAAATCAAATATGGTCCTTTTTTATAAGAATTTGCAAAATAAAGAATACTATATAAATGTCAGTAATTTGCGATTATTAGTAACATTTTAACAATGCTGCTTCCAACTAAGGTATGATAAAGTAGTATCATGAAATGTTCTCTTGCTTCCAAAAAAGCAAGCCTTCAAGGTTAGTGTTCAACAGTAGTGACAAAGAAATAAGTTGCACATTGCATTGACTCAAATTGGTTGCGTTTCTGAAACTGGGCTGACGTCTGAGCGTATTTCACTCAGAACCTCTCTTGGCTTAGTTTCTACTGTGGCAACATGGAAAAAGGTTTCCAAACAGTCAGGGTTTGACTCTTGAAAAATCAGTCCTGGGAAGTGCACCAGGAAATGGCACTGGAACCCAGAGCCCAGAGGCCATTTCTCTGTATGGGGACTTTCCCACAGACATGCAGGGACAATGCCTTCTGTGTGGCCCTTGCCAACCACCCCAGGTCCTTAAATGGGTGATTGCTGTGTCATGAGTTTCCTGGAGCCTGCCGTTTTACAGGAGAGCTGTCTCTTGCGCTCTGCTCTGCTTCTGCATCGTTTTATAAGGGTCCATCAGGACAGAAGCCTGCTTAGCTTCTCACTGACATTTTCTTAAAGATGCTCCAAAGCCATCTACTTATATGATGTTTGAAAATACAGAGACTTTGGGAGGAACTGACAGTCAGTTGGAGGCTTCTGATCTTCATCCCTTTGTTTTCTTGGCAACTGGTCTTCTAATGCCCGGTGGTCTGGGTCATGGGGACAGGTGGTAACGGCTGGACTGACCCCTAGACCAGGACATTGGAGAGCTCAACCTGGGGCTGGACAGGTGTCGTACTGCTCATTCTGCCTTGTTTGTTTTTCTTTGTGAACGAGCCAGGAACATAAACAATTCAAACCCTAAATTCCTAGAATGATCTCACATAGCTGGAGGTTGTTCCTTGAGAGCAAGATTACACTGCATTTCTAAATCTCATCTTTTATTTCTCAGTCTTAGATATTTTGGGGGTGCTTGTCCATCTCCTTAGATGAACATCTCAATCATCCTAAGCAAGAGAGAAAAGTCTCATCTTCAGATCTACTTGTTGGGAAAGGAGAAGTTAATTTTTGCCTAATTTGTTGTTTTTCTCCATTATAAAATAGGGTCATTCTTAAAAGAATACCTGTGTTAAATGAAAAAGTGGGTTCTTAAATGTGTTTTATTTTTATAAAGTAGAACCGATGTTGAATGTAGATTTGTTTAGTGAGGTAGTAAAGGGTTTTCTTGCTGTTGGTTTTGGTTTTGATTTACAGTTTTTTGAATTCTTCAAGAATTACTCACATGTGGTTGTTGTGTTTTTTTCTGTGACTATGGGATCATTTTGTGCTTTGAAATGTTTTATTGTGAAAATGTTTGCCATGGGATAGTTAATCAAACAAGATTCATTTTTTCCCAAATACTACAAATTTGAGTTGTGTTCTTAATGGTTGGAATTTTTCACTGAAAATTTTGCTAACAACCTATGAGGTTTTGACTTAGATAGGAGACTGGACCAATAAACTGTTACAGTCTCTAGAACTTGGTACTACTCAATGGGGCTCTGTCTTGTTTGAGTAAGACATTCTGGAGAGAGAGAGAGAGAGAGAGAAAGAAAATGATCTTTTACAATATATTTGACTTCCCAGATGTCAGTAAGAGGAGATACCAATTTTATGGAATTGGTTTGTTTTTTCAGTTAGGAGTTAAAACAATTTTGCAGGAGCCCACCCCCTTATGAGTTGTAGTTTGTCTTCCTTGCTCTGGACTATAGAGAAGTCATTCAGGTTAGTTGTCTACATGGCACCAAATCCTGGAGATCTGCCAGCCTTCTGATAGCTTTGCAACCCCAAATCTTTGCAACCAAGTCTTTGGTCCAGACATGAAGTCCAATGTAGGAACCTGAGGTTAAGAATCCTGATGCATGATGGGAATTCACTTCACAGCAGAGACGTGCCCTCACACGCTTTGAATTCTGCATGACTAAAGGACATATACACATGACCACTGTTTGCATCATCATTACACAATTACCACTGAGGTCTCAATGCATATCTGGAGGAAGTTTTCTAATAACCAGAAGCAGGCAAGTAAATGAATCAATGCTGACTGAACTCCAGTTTCAGTTTTCTGAGATGTCCTCCGTATTCCCGAGATCCAGTTACTTTACCAAGTGCCGATTTTCCAGCCAAGATGATGAAGAAAACATGTGAGGAGGCAGCCGTCACTATTTGAAGATTCCAAAAGCCTTTGACCCCTAGTCTCTGACCCCACTACCTAAGGGAAGGGCTGCCTTCTTTTTGATACTTAAGGGGAATTTAGAAGTTTGAATCAGTGTTCAGAAACCCGTGGGATGGCCTCCTTTTCCACAACTTCTCTTCCATCCAAATCCCTGTTTAATTACTTTTGTGATTGGCCACTCAGAAATAGTAAGTAACCTTCTCCAGGGACAGGCACATGCCAGTACATTGCTGGATGGCCACAGAGCTGAGGTGGTAAGGACAGATACACAAAGGTGGCTTGATGATCAGGGAGGAACAAACATGAGGTTCTCTCTAGGTGTCATATTAGAAGATACTTTTTATATTAGAAACAGTGTGTCTCTCAGAAAAGTCAGGGATCAGAGAAACAAAATAACATAAAAGAATCTTCATCAGCATTTGACAGTTATAAATATACTCTCTTCTTCTTGGGGGTTGGGGCGGTTACTGGGAATTTAACTCAGGGACACTAGACCACTGAGCCACATCCTCAGCCCTATTTTGTAGATTATTTAGAGACAGGGTCTCCTTGAGTTGCTTAGCACCTTGCTTTTGCTGAGGCTGGCTTTGAACTCACAATCCTCCTGTCTCAGCCTCCCGAGCTGCTAGGATTACAGTCGTGCGCCATCACTCCCAGCCTGCTCTCTTCTTTCTAAAATGTAATAACCACTTACAATTTCTGAACATGGGAGTGTGGCCTGTTAAGACCTGATATAAAGGAAGTGCATCCATATTTAGCATCCTACTTGCCTGGGCAGGGGACAGACCCTGTAGAGGTGAGCTCCTCCTCACTAACCCTGTGGGAGCATCCCCTCTCAGAAGGCTCATGTGCCAAGCATACAAAAGCAGAGCTCAGTTTCCAAATTCTTAAGCAGACTACAGGACACCTGAGCCTAAAGTTGCTGTAAACCAACCTGGGGGAGCCACATCTCCCTGTCCAGGAGTGCACAAGCAGCCTTTTCGCAGGGCAGATTTTTACCTCTTGCTCCCCTTTAGCCTGGTGTTTGAATCCCTCTTTAGAGTTCATAAAACACTCCATGTTCATCCTGTTTCTTCTCACAATATCCTCAAGAACAGATAGGGCAAGCAACAGCACCTTCATTTTACATGTAAGGAGAATGAGGGTCACTGATGTTCAGGACTCGCTGAAACTCAGGATGGGTGGACGAACCCATGTCCTCCATCACTGGGGCTCCCTGAACCAGTACTTTTACAGGAGACTCCTCCAAAGAACCCAATAAGGGATGAGAACTTTCTTAGTCTTGTGTGTTGCTATAACAGAACACCCGAGACTGATGATTCATAAAGGAAAGAGGTTTATATTCACTGATGGTCCTGAAATCCAAGAGCATGGTGGTGGCATCTACTTGACTCCTGGTGAGGACCTCATCCTGCCCCATACCTGGTGGAAAGGTAAAAGGGTAAGCAGGCACATGTGAAAGAGAAGCACTTGCTCAACAGAGACTGAGTAGTGTGCCAGCTCAGGAACACACACTGTTCTCACTGTCACTAATCCAGCCCCAGAGACCCAACTCACTCCCATGAGACTTGACTCACTCCTACAGGACTTAATCCAGCCTCAAGAGAACTAAGCCAGACTCTCAAGAAAAATAAGTCCACTGTTGAGGGTGGATCCCGCATGACCTCAATGCCTTAAAGACTGCATCCCCTCTCAACACAGTCATGTGGGGGACCAAGCCTCCACAGGAGTTTTGATGGGGACAAATCATAGCAGAAGCCAACCTCCATGATACTGTGAGAGCTGTGCTTGGTACTTCGTATGCAGTGCCTCATTTCATCCCTCACACCCTAGAAAAGAACCATTATCCATTTTCTACCTCTGAGGAAACCAGGACTCAGAGAGGTTTAGTAACTTGTCTAATTTCACACAACTAGGAAGTGCTGAGTGAGTGAAGGTTCTTCCTTACAGGAGCCTGTGGTGGCAGCGACGCCTGTAATCCCAGGGAACAAGGAGGCTGAAGCAGGAGGATCACAAGCACAATGCCGGCCTGGGAAATGTGCCAAGAACCTGTCTCAAAATTAAAAAAAAAAATAATAAAAATGGCTGGGTGTGTGGCTCAGTGGGTAGAGTACCCCTGGGTTCAATTCCCAGTACCAAAAAAAAAAAAAGCCTGTAACGTTTGGATCATGCTATCCTGATGCACCTTCTGAGGCCAGAGGAGAATGAAGGCCATATGTTGCAGCCCCATGACTGTGCAGATCTGGAAACTGAGGCACTGGTGTGTGGCACAGCTGTGTTGTGCTGAAGCTCAGGTCTGCTGACTCTTATTCTATTGCTCCTTTCACTGCACCTCTGCAGAGGTACCTGGAGCTTTGAACAGGAAAACAGGGGCTTCCCATTCCAGGGGCTGGCCTGGACCCACCACCGCGTGCTCATCCTGTGGGGATGGAGGCAGTGTTCCAGCCTTTTCTCTGGTTTGGCTTCCATCTCCCTGGTCCATCTTTATGGCTGGCTAGCGCCACATCTCTCCCTCTGACACCTTCCTCTTCTTTTCTCCTTGCCCCACACTCATCTCAGATATGAGAAGCTCTGATTGCATATGGCGAGCACAGAACTTGGCCTGGCGGAGTTCAAGACCGGCACACCTCGCTTCATCATGCCCCCTTGTTAGCAAGGGCTTCCTCCGACTCTTGCATTTTCCCTTTATCTAATCCCCGCATTATCAGTGGAGAGTAGCCAGACTTGCTTCATCCCTTGGACCACACGAGGCCTTGAGGTTCACGTGATTGAATGCAAAAATACCCCGGCTGCACTTATATAATAATCTCTCTTATGTAACACGCTCACACCATAAATCTAATTCTGCAGACATTTTACACATAGAAGTCCCACTTAGGACTTTAGGGGCTACAGGAGCTAGAAGCTGGGCCAGGACCTCTTGACAGGAGCCTTTGAAAGCCGCTCCTTTATCCTCCCTTCTGACATTTGAACAGGTCCAACTTCCCCACCTGCTACAAATAAATGCAGTGGTCATGGAGAACTTGCCCATTTTCCTCTCTCCTCTCCCAGACAACAAAGTCCTGGGGCTTTACTTTACTTTTTCATTTTAGGACTTTCTGGGTTTAAAGAGTTGTCTTAAGTGGCTGCCACTCTTGTGTTTTGGAGGGGAGTATGTATTAGGCAATTTGTCCCTTTTATTTAACCTTTTCTACCACTATTGAGCAATTAAATGAAATTGTTCTCTGATATTTCTGTCTTCGCAGTGACACAAGTTCTATGGAGCAAGATTTTTCTATTTTAAAATAAGTCTTTATCTTACTCAACTCTCATGAGTTGCTGTTTGCCTGATTGGCTAGACATTGGAAGGCTGTGACACACGTTTTCACAATGGGTGACATTTCAAACTCCATGCAAATATAGAAAACTGGGAAATTTCCAGACACAATGTCAGAGGAAAATGTAATTTAAAATGTTTAAGAGGCTAACTATAGAGATATTACCAGGTTTGTCCTGAAATCTACTCCAACAATCCTGTGTGTCTCATGTTGCCGATGAGAAATGGAAGCCAGAGACACACAGAGGCTTAAGATCACGCACCGGTGGGAGGAGAACCCAGGCGCCCCTGCCTGACTTTCCGAGAGTCATGCAACCTGGCTTGCAGTGATCTGGGCACCTTTGGCTACAGAGAGCCACCAACCCTGAATCCTGTGGGAATCCCGTGCTCCATCTTTGAGCACAGGTCTAATTACACTCTCTCAGGGCTTTTGGTGCTTAGGGATTTCAGCATCCTGCGGTCACGCTGGCTCTGGAAAACGGCAGGGACCAGAGTGACCTCGCCATCTGATATACATGTAAAGAAGGTAGGAGTTACATTTTTTGCTTTTTTCAACTTTGACAACTCAGGGGGTTTCTCTCTTATCACCCTCCTTTCCACTCATGGTAACCTAAAGTGAATACTCCTCGCTGTATGTTGTTTTGACTCAAAACAACTTTCAGTGGGAATAAAACCAGTGATCTGGGAAATATCTTTAGGCATGTTAACTATTAAAAAAAAATGCCTCATTTATAAAAATTGATGACTCCTAGTGGCTTCATTCATCAATGGCCTCAAAATCTTGCCATTAAGGCACCCTCAGTAAGAATCTCATGTCCACAAAAAGAAGTGGGTACAGAAGGAGGACAGCAGAGACGGAGCAAAGTCAGGGACCCCTTCTTATGGCTCGTAATAAATATTGTAAAAAAGAAGGATCTTTTCCAAAGATGAAAAAGCTAGAAATTCCTCAAGTGGTTAAGATCCTGGTTTAGATCTCCAGCTGTTAAGCCAACCCCCACCCCCACCCCCCACCCCCTGCGCACACCCTGGACTTCAGAGAAATTGCTGAGAATTTTGATAAATTCCACGAAGGGAGCCTTGGGAAATGCTTTGCTATCTGTAACCACTGTTGCTCTAGTGGGCACCTGGTCCACCTCCGAGTAGCAGTGACTCTGTCATGTTCCCTTAGGCTGAAGTCCAAAGCTCAGTTTTTCCATGTTATTTGTTGAAGAAAAGAATCATTTCTCAAGTGGTTAAGATCCTGGTTTAGATCTCCAGCTGTTAAGCCAACGCCCCCACCCCCACTCCAAGTTATGCTCAGTGTCTGGAAATTTCCCAGTTTTCTTATGGTAAAGATGCAGGAAAAAATATCTTTGCTTCCAAGTTCATCAAAGTGCAGCCAGTGTGAAAATTATGAAAAAAGTAGTAAATGAAGACATGAAAAACAGTGACCAGTACAGCAGAGAGTGATGAAAACCATTGTGACACGGAAGGCCCCATATTGTACTGGTCACGTGGACCATGCTCCTGAGCCACACACCGCTGCTGCAAATGCAGCACTTGACCCGAGTTACAGGCCCAGGTGAGGAGTGAATAATCTCAGAAGCCAAACTAGCAGATATCTCAATCCACACAAGGGCACCAACTACCTTCCCGAACAAGGCAAGGTTTTTAAAGTTAGGCTTCTGAGATATAATTTATGTTGTAAAATTTATCTTTTATAATTTGAGTCCTGACAAATGTGCCCAACCATGTGAATTCCATTGTGACATAAATCAATGGCAGTGTCCCCAAAACCTCTCTCATGCTCATCATCAGCCCTCCGTCACTGCCAGTCCCTGACCACCACCACTCTGCTCTTGATCACTGTAATTTGCAGATAGTGTTCTGAATCTTTGTAAACCTTAATTTTCTCACTCATCAGATGGGAATATAAACAATATCATCTGTATCTCAGGGCTATCAAAAGGATTAAATCAGGTAAAATATGTGGACGGCTTGGTAAAATATGAACACTAAATAAATGCTAGCGATTATTGTAACTGTCATCCTCATCATCATTATTAAAATGTTGAGTACTGAGTTGTAGCCCAGAAACATGGGCTACAAGTTTGTAAAAAAGTTTGTAAAACATAGTCTTCCATGTAATATGGAGTCATCTGCTCTAGTGCCCCACAGAGGGTCTTTAAGTCTCGATTAGAATGCTTCAGGGCCAGGTACAGTGGCACACCTGCAATTTCAGCCACTCAAAAGGCTGAGGCAGGAGGATCCAAAGTTTGAGGCCAGTCTCAGCAATTTAGCGAGGACCTAAGCAACTTAGCAAAACCCTGTCTCAAAATAAAAAACAAAATGGCCTGGGGAGGGCTGGGGATGTGGCTCAAGCGGTAGCGCGCTCGCCTGGCATGCGTGCGGCCTGGGTTCGATCCTCAGCACCACATACCAACAAAGATGTTGTGTCCGCCGAAAACTAAAAAATAAATATTAAAAAAATTCTCTCTCTTTAAAAAAAAAAAAAAGGCCTGGGGATGTGGCTCAGTCAATAAGTGCCTTTGGGTTCAATCTCCAGCATCAAAAAAAAAAGAAAAAGGAATAAGGACTTTGGACCTTTCCAGGAAGTTCATTGTGTTGCTGGGCAGTAGTAATCATTTAAATGTTCTTTTGCTTTTCCATAACTTATTTTCTCATAGATCACAATGGCCTTAGAACACATAATTTCTCTTTTGTGCACTAGGAATTGAAATGAGCACCCTCCCCTGAGTTCCACCCCTCAGCTTTTCCCCTACTAAAGAAGGCCAAGAGAGAGAGGTCTAGTAGCATCAGTGGGTCTTCAAGGCAGTAGATTTGACTCTCAAGTGATTTAGCTCCTGGTTGAAGAATCTCTTCTCAGAAAAGTTGTAGAAAGATTCTGAATATTATATGACCAGTTGGACCCTATAATTGCTAATTCCTTCTAGACTGAGAGGTATGACTCTACATACCTTTGTTCCTTCTGCGATATCTCTATGCAAGGGTTAGTTTTGTATCAGCTTGCCTGGGCCGTGGGGTTCCATGTTTCTGTGAAGGTGTTTCTCATGAAGTTAACATTCACATCAGTAGACTCAGCTGACCTGATTGGCCTGCTTAATGTGAGTGGGTTCCATCCAGTCAGCTGGAGGCCTGTCTGCGGAGAAGAAGAAAAAGGCAACCAACCCAGAGGAAGAAAGAATTCTTCTGCCTGGAACATCAGCTTTTTTTCTGTCTTCAAACTCAAAGTTGAACACTGGGGCTTTGTGGGTCACTAGCCTGCCCTTCTTCAAACTACAACTACACCATCTGCTCTCCGGGTTCCCAGACTTTTGGACTCCAACTGGAACTTACCCACCAGCTCCCCTGGGATTGAGTTTGCTGACTCGCCTTGTAGATTTGAGGATTTGCCAGTCTTCATAACTGCAAGAGCCAAATTCCTTACAATAAATCTCTTTTGCCCCATAAGTGCATCTTTTTGGTTATGTTTCTCTGGAGAACCCGATGTACTCTAAAACACTTAATCTGTGATTTCAGAGAGTCACAGGAGTCACCCTGACTGCATAGAAATGTTCCTTGCCTTGTGTTTAAATTCTATTTATCTTCCTTTACTAGTTTAATCAAATTCATTTCAAGTTTTTGTCAACCTATTTGGATAAGAGAAAATGTATATGAGAATCTTTAAAAACTTCAAAATTTATATAATATGTAATATGCTGTAAGACTTTAGTCAGAATCCTTGAATAGTACCTCAAATTTTTATTTGAATTATTTTAGGGGATATTTGTATAAATTACCTTTATGCTATAATTATAGCTTTTTACTGCTAAACCATAATTTACGCTTAAGTGCCTTTTTGGATTTTTTAAATTTTATTTATTTTTGTTTTATTTTATATTATTATATTATATTTATTTTTATTTTATATTACTTTGTTCAATTTGGGGCATGACTTAGCATTATTGTTAAGCATATCAATGGGATACTGAATTGTAATATTAGAAGACTCTCAGGGCCAGAAGATGGATCTTTGCCTCTGTATAAAATGGTCCCAAACTACTGGTGTGTATGTGTGTGTGTGTGTGTGTGTGTGTGTGTGTGTGTGTGTGTGAACGTGTAGGATTTCTACTTTTAAACTGCATCCTTCATTGCAAATAGCAGTCATAGTTGTTTTTCTTCTCAAATTTATTATGACTTGGAAATCAGATATCAAAGCTTATTCAAATAAAGTGACAAACAAGAGGACATAAATTCTGAGGGACTAAAGTGTAAAATTTATCAACTCTCCCACATAGTGCTCATTTTTTGCAGTTCAAAGTATTTTTTGCAGTACAAAGTACTAATTAACACTGTTTCTCTTGTATGGTGAAGAGCAGGTTGAGATAATAATTTAAGATAATATGTAATTTAAGATAATATGAAATTTAGAGTTTACTTCTTCATTATTAACTAAATGCAATCTCTCACCTTCTTGCCCAGGTTTAGCAATGGTGGTAGTTTCTGCCCCAGCCCCCTCTGTAGGGGAATCCATAGGTAGGAAAGAGAGCAGCGTTCTTTTTGGTATCAAGACAGAAGCCAGGACACAGCAAGGATCTTATGTCAGATTATCTTGGCTACCTTTACTAGGCTTTGATAATCATCTCGTTCAGTGAGTATTATTTCAGGAAAAATCTGCTAAGAATGCCAAACTCAAGCTGGGCACAGTGGCTTGCAATCCCAGATGGATAGGAGGATGGAGGATTGTGAGTTCAAAGCCAGCCTCAGCAGAAGTGAGGCACTAAGCAACTCAGTGAGACCCGGTCTCTAAATAAAATACAAAAAAGGGCTGGGGATGTGGCTCAGTGATCGGGTGCCCCTGAGATCAATCCCCAGTAAATGCCTCCCCTCAAAAAAAAAAAAAAAAAAAAGGAATGCTAAACTCAAAATCAGAAAGAAGCCGAGGACAGAATCTATCCCAGTAACATTCCCCTTTGGAAGGACAGAATGGAGAACTGTGAGGCCAGAGAAGGGACAGAAGGATATTTGTAGGAAGAGCAAATCTCCAAGAGGCAGGAAGGACCATGAGGCCCGTTTTCCTTGAGTTCATTAGTCGCTGGCTTCTACTTTCCCAGGAGGTATCTGTGGCTCTTTTGTTGCTGGTGAGAGAAGTCCCTGGATCTTGCACTGGGGCACCATTCCAGGTGTAGCATCAGGAGGAAGCTCTGAGGCTACTGACGTCAATGATTAAAAAAAAAGGGGGGGGGGCTTCCTTGAATCTGCTGGACCTTCTCCATCACTCCTGTCAGGCAGGACTTGTACCCTCAGGCTGCCTGGAACTGTGCTCCCAAGCTCTGAACTGAGAGCCCAAAAGCTCTTCTCCGCCCTCCCACCCAAGTGAGTACTTCTAAGTCAGGCAAATCATTTGGGAACCTCACTGAATTACAGATTCTGACTGTAATGGTGAGTCGGGGGATGGGGGGGGTGAAAGGGTGGGAGGCAGTACTGAGGTTCCTAACAGCTTCTTAGTGACACCCAAGTGATTGTCCAAGGGCCACTCCTTGAGTAGCAGTGTGTTTGATTATTTTAACTCTGGTTGGATTAACTAGGAGTCTTGAGGGGAAAGAGAATAGATAGTTGTTGAAATAAATGTTAAACTTCAAAATGTGAGTGCTAAAAGAACAGAGAGAACAGCCATGGCGGGGTGGGGGGGGGTGTGGGGGGTGTCCCAGAGAACTGCCTCTCCACAAGACCCATCTGCAGGGAGTGAGGACAGGGCCAGGCCCAGAGCCAGGCCTCTCAATTGACTGAGTGTGACCTTCTGCTCCTCATGAGAGGTGTGTCTGGAAATCACTGGAGGAGAGGAGGGCCTGGGGCTGACGAGGGAGAAGAACTAGAGATACAGGGAGAGCGCAAAGCAGGCAGGGAGCAAGGGGACAAGTCCTGGTGCCAGGGCTTGGACATGTGGTTGGTGCCCTCCAAAACTCGATTGGAATTTAATCCCCATGATCAGATACTAAGAAGTGGGAGCAGGTGGGACTTTTAAGAGGTCTCTAGGACCCCACCTTCACGAGGAATTGTGGGTTGTATTGATAATGGGTCTCCTATTGAAGGGAAAGCAAGGAACGAGAGAGGGGTAAGCAAGAAAGACACCAGGCAGAGATACACACGAAAGTTGATTAGTCAGAGCTGACAAATAAAGGCCACCTCTCTACAGTGAAGAGAGGCAAACAGGCTTGGGTTCTGGGACCTTTGTGGGGGGCAGGCTCGGGAATCAGAGCTGGGCGGTCCTAATGCAGGTGGTTAGGGGTTGGGTTGGTAGGAGGGAGTGGTGAGCCTTTCTCAGAAAGGCCCTTGGGCAGGAAAGCGCAACTTTTTCCTTAAAATGGCAGTTGTCACTCGAGATGCTAAGCAAGGACCTTATAGCATTCCCAGTCCCTTCCAGTATGTTGCTAAGCATAACAGAAGATTTGTTCTAAGTTTATGAACATTTCTCATCCCTAGTAGATGGTCAATAAATAACTGATTTCGAAAGTCACCCAATTAAGTATAAAAACATGTCACTACAGGGTTCATTTGTTTTGGTCTGTGTGCACACTTGATGGAGGAAGATTAGGAGAGGAACAGTGGTACACTCTATGCTTTTGAATAGAGCCCTTGCCTCTCGGCCACTGCAATTGATTTTTATAATGGATGCCTTTCTCTTCCTCTCCCCTGATCCTCCCTAATCTCTCCCCCTTCCTAATCTCAGGAGAAACGGGATTACCTTTCTTCCCCTTCCTAACAGTTATCTGTCCACCATAGGAATAAAGTAATCCAGACTCTGGGGATAGTACTAGAAGACCTCAGAAAAGACTCTCTCAGAAATTAACAAGTGAATTACAACTCCAACAGAAAACACGTGCAGCCTGCCTGTGGGACCTGTAGCCTTTGAATCACCTCTTTAAAAGGCTGTGTTCCTGCTGATGGACAGAATCACAGCCTGTGGGACAGGAGTCATCTGTGTTTCTCCTTTACTAGCAAAGCAATAAAAACTTCTTCTCAAAACTGTTCTTGTTACTGGACTGGCATTGGGAACAAGGACCCAGCTTTTGGTAACTCTCTAGAGAGCAAAAGTGAGAGTAAGAGAGATAGGAAATAGAGAAAAGACAAAACTAATTGTGTGAATGTAACAGGGTTCACTTGATGCTTTGACTATATCTCTCGTGACTTTGAAACTTACATGTTTTTTTTTTTTTTTCCCAATCTTTTCCCTAAACTTATCCTTTCTGACCTGTCCTCCCTAATCTTTTTTTTTCTCTGAATCACCTCTATAAAAACCCTCTGTTCCTGCTGATGGGCAAAATCACAACCTTTGGGACAGGAGTCCTCTGTGTTTCTCCTTTGCTAGCAAAACAATAAATCCTCTTTTTTTTTTTTCTTTCTCAAAATCGTGTCCTTGTTATTGGATTGGCATCAGGGATAAGGACCAAGCTTTCAGCAACATGAAGACAACTAAGTCACACTTAGCTGTTTTCTAGAATGAATGTTAATGAGTTGTCAAGTTCATTAAAATTTTTTAAAAAATCAAAACTTCACAGATTTCATCTGACTCCAGTCAGAATGGTAATTATCAAGAACACAATAATAATAAATTCTGACTAGGATGTGAGGAAAAAGGTGGGACTGCAAATTAGTACACGTACTCTGGAAAGCAGTATGAAGATTCCTCAAAAACTAGGAATGGCAGGGCTGGGATTGTGGCTCAGAGGTAGAGCGCTCGCCTGGCACGGGCGGGAGCGGGTTTGATTCTCAGCACCACATAAAAATAAAGGCATTGTGTTGTGTCCATCTACACCTAAAAAATAAATATTAAAAAAAAAAACTAGGAATGGAACTGCCATATGACCCAGCTATCCCAGTCCACGGTATTTATCCAAAAAATCTAAAATCAGCATATTATACTGATACAGCCACCTCAATGTTTATAGCACTGTAACTCATAATAGCCAAGATATGGAACCAGCCCAGATAAACGGATTAAGAAAATTCGACACACATACACACACACACACACACTCATCCACACACTCATCCATAAAGAAAAATTAAATGGCAGCATTGCTGGTAAACATATAGAACTGGAGAACATTATGGTAAGTGAAGTATGTCAGATTCAGAAAGTCAAAGGTAAAATTTTTTTCTCTCATATGGGGAAGTAAGAGGAAAGTGAGAGAAAAAAGGGGGAAGGTTTGATATTGTAAAGATATAGGGAAGATCAGTGGAGTAGAAGAAGGAAATTGAGGAGGGGGGATGGAAAAGAGGAGAAAATTAGGAATGAATTTGACAAAATTACCCTATGTGCATATATAAATACACGGTAGTAAATTCCACCTTTATGTATCTATAAAGCACCAATTAAAAAATAAATAAATGAGAAAAAATGTAAAAAAATTATAGAAAATATTTATGGTATAAGTAGATATGAAAGGATTCTAAGAAATTAACTGGAAAAAAATAAAAGGAAGAATATGGGTATCGCCCAGAAATTTATTATTCACGTGGATATGAAGTAAGAATTAGAAGACAGAAAGAAATTTTAAAATATCATGCTTTTAATCCATCAATTTATAGATGCTTTCTGAAGTGAGGAACTGTGTTGTTTGAAGCACCTCTTTTACCATTTAACTGCAACTGTGTTCCTCCGTCACAGGAGGTGCCACCAGGGGAAGGTTCAGTGCTGAGGTCAGCGAAGTAGTCCCAGGAAGGGCCAGACACTGGGTATTTCAGCCTCTGCCAGGCCCTGTACAGCCTCTTGCATATTCTTTGTTTCTTACAACCCCTTAAAAATATAGAAACCATCCTTGACTCATTGGGCTATATGTGAACAGGTCACAGGCCCAGTTTGGTCATGGGTCCTATTCTGATAGACTCTAATTTGATCAATAACCTGTAATATAATATACACAGGTTTAAGAATTTTCTTTAATATTTCTTGCAGTGTGGATACACGGATACATAGTCCTTCAGCTTTTGTTTGCTTGAAAATATCTGTAGTTTGTCTCATTTAAAAAGGCAGCTTTTGCTAGTGTGCGAAATAGAAAGGTTGTCCATTTTCAGAATATTTTCATCTCACAGAAGAAAATAAAGCCTGTTAGGGATGCTTAATACCTTTAGTTTCTATGGCTCTTCTATAAAAAGGTCCTGCACGCAGTTTAAAAATGCAAGACTCCCAAGAAGCAGCAATGTGTGATTAGAATCAAGAGTTAAAAACATACAATAAAAGTACAGAAACACAGATGACCCAGAAGTCAGCAATTGGATCCAACTGAAGCCCTTCCTTTATGCCCGCCTTAATGCTAAGATTAGCCAATCGCGTAGTGAATCAGAGTGAAGGCAGCTCTGCATTAGGTTAGAGTTCTAAGCAAGCAGCCAGGTGCTCTTGCTGGCCAAGTGCTCGTAGCCCGCCCTCCTGCCAGGAGTTGTTGGGTCTCTCCCACCCACTTTCCAGAACCTGCTTGATTTCCTGTGGTCCCTCGTTATTTCTAACTCTGGGTAGAGAATTCTAGGTTGCAGGCTCATCTCTGCGTGCCTCTTTCCCCTCTCTCTCTGCCTTTCTTAGTTGCATCAGCACTTTAAAGTTGTCTTTTTAATTTTTCTTTCTAATTTCCATAATTCCTGTTGAAAAATCCAGCCGTTAGTCTTATAAATGTTTTTTCTTCTGGCTGCATCTAAGATGTCCTCTTTGTCTTTAGCGTTTAGCAATTTGATGTGCTGTGCCCACCTATGCTTTTCTTTATATGACACTGCTGTAGAGTTCTCAAACTTATGGAATCTCTGGTATTATAAAGTGTAGGTTTTATTTATTATTTTTATTCTGACAGCAGTGAAACCAACATTAGGAGACAACTGCTGCTGAAGACAGTTTGTCACAGTTCCCAGTAGGAGAGGGACACATAGAGACCCCGTGCGAAGGCACCAGGGTTGGCCTGGAGGCAGAGGGAGTGGGGACAATATGGATAACAGCTTTTATTTTGGCTTTCATGGAAAGGAATGGGTGAGGCAGGGTAAGCAGGCTTAGGATTGGGAATAACTTTGTCCCCTCTCTCTGGGACAAAGGGGTTGTCCCTAGTTGTCTGGAACTTCACCTGATTAGGGCAGGTGAATAGTGGCCTGAAGTGTGAGAATCTGGTGGAGGAGGTTGTGGGGTGTACGCTCTGGGTTGGTCATGTGAAAGGCATACTTGTTGGAATGCTCCTGTTTCTAGGAACTGGCTAACCCACAAGGGACATCCTTGACAGGGTCAGCCAGGCCTCAGATGTCAAAACACAGAAATACAGAGAATTTAAAAAGGATTGATTTTTTTATATGCAAATTGATATGTTTCATTGGTTTTGGAAATTACATCCATTATTTCTTCAAATATTGCTTTTGTCTATATTTTTCTCTTTTCCTCTGGGACCTCAATTACTTGACTCACAGACCTTTAAAACAACCCTCTTAAAAACACAAAAACCACCCTTAGCTCCCAAGCTGCACGAAAGCATGGTATGTATTGATGTTTTTATTATTTTTTTTATTTCTATGTCTCAGCATGGATATTTTCTCTTGTCCTGAATTCAAATTCACTAATTTTGTTATCTGCTGTATTGATCTGCTATTCAACCATCCAATGAGTTATTATTATTTGAAGTTCTAAAGTGCACATTAGATTCTTTAAAAATTTTTTTTTTTTAGTTGTAGATGGACATAATATCTTTATTTATTTTTATGTGGTACTGAGGATTGAACCCATTACCTCACATGTATAAGGCAGGTGCTCTACCACTGAGCTACAGCGCCAGCCCCTGATTCTTTTTACAGCCTATAATCCTCTGTTAAATTATATAGCTTTTCATGTTTTATCCAGTTTTTCCCACTGATATCTCTAACATATTCATATTGGCTACAGTGAAGTCTTCATCTGTTAGCACTGACTTCTGGGTCATCTGAGCATCTGTACTTTATTGTATGTTTTCATCTCTTGATTCTGATCATACATTGCTGGTTCTGGGAGTCTCACATTTTTTAACTATGTGCAGGACATTTCTATAAAAGAGCCTTAGAAACTAAAGGTAACAATCATCCCTAACAGGTTTTATTTTCTTCTGTTCTAATCAGAAATTGCTTTAGGTTGAGGCAGCATACGGTTTTAGTTAAACCCAGTCTTCCCTGGTTTGTGCATGTACTTGAGGCATTGCCCTTGAAGGCTGTGGGATGCGTGTACGCGCACTTATATTTCAAGGACGAATATTTCCTCCATTTTTATTTTTATTTGAATTGACATCAATATTGACACATTTCAAGTTTTTAATTGAGTATATGGCATATTTCTGTCACCTCTGGCCTTACACACTGTAGGTGATTCCATCTCACTCCAGTCAGAATGGCAATTATCAAGAATACAAATAACAGTAAATGTTGGTGAGGATGTGGGGAGAAAGGTACACTCATAGGTTGCTGGTGGGACTGCAAGTTGGTGCAACCACTTTGGAAAGCAGTATGGAGATTCCTCAGAAAACTTGGAGTAGAACCATCATTTGACCCACTTACTCCACTCCCTAGCATATACCCCCAAATCTTCAAAGCAGTATAGTACAGTGACACAGCCACATCAATATTTATAGCAGCTCAATTCACAATAGCTAAGCTATGGAACCAAACTAGGTGCCCTTCAACAGATGAATAGATAAATGTGGCATATATTCACAAAGAATATATTCATAAAGAAGAATGAAATTATGGCATTTGCCTGTAATTGAATAGAACTGGAGACTATCGTGCTAAGTGAAATAAGCCAATCCCAAAATCCAAAGGCTGAATGCTCTTTCTGACATGAAGATAATAACATGCATAAGTCGGAGTGGGGGGGATCAAAGTTCATTGGATTAGACAAAGGGAAATGAAGGGAAGGAAGGGGAGATGGGGATAGGAAAGACAGTAGAATGAATTGGACCTAACTTTCCTATGTTCATATATAAATACACAACCAGTGTAACCGCAAAATGTACAACCGCAAAATGGGAAATTATATTCCACATTGTATAATATGTCAAAACACACTGCAGTCATGTATATCTAAAAAGAACAAAATTTTAAAAGTGAAAAAAAAAAAACCTAAGAAAACTGTGCTGCAGTGTAAGATGATCTTGCCATATAGCCACGTCCTGCTTGATTATAGCTATGGTTATGCTTGGTTTAATATACAGCTATTACATCTTCAACAAATGGTGCTGGGAAAACTGGAAATCCATTTGCACCAAAATGAATCTGAATCCCTATCTCTCGCCGTGCACAAAAGTTAACTCAAAATGGATCAAGGAGCTTGATATTAAATCAGAGACACGGCATCTGATAGAAGAAAAAGTTGGTTATGATCTACACGCTGTGGGATCGGGCTCCAAATTCCTCAATAGGACACCCATAGCGCTAGAGTTAACAAATAGAATCAACAAATGGGACTTACTCAAACTAAAAAGTTTTTTCTCAGCAAAAGAAACAATAAGAGAGATAAATAGGGAGCCTACATCCTGGGAACAAATCTTTACTCCACACACTTCAGATAGAGCCCTAATAACCAGAATATACAAAGAACTCAAAAAATTAGACAATAAGATAACAAATAACCCAATCAATAAATGGGCCAAGGACCTGAACAGACACTTCTCAGAGGAGGACATACAATCAATCAACAAGTACATGAAAATATGCTCACCATCGCTAGCAGTCAGAGAAATGCAAATCAAAACTACCCTAAGATACCATCTCACTCCAGTAAGACTGGCAGCCATTAGGAAGTCAAACAACAATAAGTGCTGGAGAGGATGCGGGGAAAAGGGCACTCTTGTTCATTGCTGGTGGGACTGCAAATTGGTGCAGCCAATTTGGAAAGCAGTATGGAGATTTCTCGGAAAGCTGGGAATGGAACCACCATTTGACCCAGCTATTCCCCTTCTCGGTCTATTCCCTAAAGCCCTAACAAGAGCATGCTACAGGGACACTGCTACATCGATGTTCATAGCAGCTCAATTCACGATAGCAAGACTGTGGAACCAGCCTAGATGCCCTTCAATAGATGAATGGATAAAAAAAAATGTGGCATTTATACACTATGGAGTATTACTCTGCATTAAAAAATGACAAAATTATAGAATTTGGAGGGAAATGGATGGCATTAGAGCAGATTATGCTAAGTGAAGCTAGTCAATCTTTAAAAAACAAATACCAAATGACTCCTTTGATATAAGGGGTGTAAACAAGGACAGGGTAGGGACGAAGAGCTTGAGAAGAATATTTACAGTAAACAGGGATGAGAGGTGGGAGGGAAAGGGAGTGAGAAGGGAAATTGCATGGAAATGGAAGGCGATCCTCAGGGTTATACAAAATGTCATATAAGAGGTAAGGAGGGGTAAGTCAAGAGAATACAAATGGAAGACATGATTTACAGTAGAAGGGGTAGAGAGAGAAAAGGGGAGGGGAGGGGAGGGGAGGGGAGGGGGGATAGTAGACAATAGGACAGACAGCAGAATACATCAGACACTAGAAAGGCAATATGTCAATCAATGGAAGGGTAACTGATGTGATACAGCAATTTGTATACGGGGTAAAAGTGGGAGTTCATAATCCACTTGAATCAAACCATGTAATATGATGTATTAAGAACTATGTAATGTTATGAACGACCAATAAAAAAAAATAATAATATACAGCTATTAAATCAAAAGATAATGGATTTCAAGATGTCCATTTTATGAGTCTAAATGTATTTTCTCAGAAAAGAAGACTTTTGAAGGAAATATAGCCAGATTTTATCAATATTTATGACTGGGTGGTAAGATGATATTTGGTTAGCCTTTCACTTTTCTGATTTTACAAATTATGTGTAATAAAAATGTATGTATGCCTGAGTATTGCAAAAATAAACTACATAATGCTACGGAAGGAAGGAAAGAAAGGGAGAAGAGAGAAAAGAAGGGAGGAGGAGAGGGAGGAAGGAATAGGGAGTATAGAGAATCCAAACATATCAGGTCAGTTGGTTTTCAACAAAAATGTTAAGCATTTCAAATGGGGGAAAAGTGTAGTCTTTTCAACCTATGGTGTTGAAACAATGCAATATTAGTTTTCAGGTAAATGTAAATCAAAACTCTGATGAGATACCATTCCTCATTGGCTAGGGTGTCTATAATCAAAAGACAGATGATAGCAAGTGTTTGTGAGGATGTAGTGAAGTCAGAACTCTGAAACACTGATGGTGGAAATGGAAAGGGTACAGCCACTTTGGAAAGCAGTCTGGTACTTCCTCACACGACCACACATAAGCTTACCACATGACTCAGCTTACCATGTTCCACACCTAGGTGAAAAACACACGTCCCCACAAAAACCTGTAAACGTGAAAAGCGGTACAACCACTATGGAAATCAGTATGGAGGTTCCTCAAAAGACTAGGCATGGGACCACCATATGGCTCAACAGTACCACTCCTCACTATCAATCCTAAAGAGTTAAAATCATGGGCTGGGGATGTGGCTCAAGCGGTAGCGCGCTCGCCTGGCATGCGTGCGGCCCTGGTTTGATCCCCAGCATCACATACAAACAAAGATGTCGTGTCCGCCAAGTACTGAAAAATAAATATTAAAAAAAATTCTCTCTCTCTCTCTCTTTAAAAAAAATTAGAAAAAAAGAGTTAAAATCAGCAGATTATAAGCATGCTATAGTGACACATGCATACCCATATTTATAACAGAAGCACATTCCACAGTCACCAAACTCTGGAACCTGTCTAGGTATCCAACAGTGGATGAATGAACAAAGAAAATGTGGTATAGACACACAATTCAGCTTTATTCACCATAAAGAAGAATGAAATTATATCATTTGTGGGAAAATGGATGGAACTTGGAAACATTGTTAAGCCAAATAAACCAATCTCAGAAAGCAAAGTTTTCTCTCATCTGTGCAAGCTAGAGAGGAAAAAAAGAAAAGAAAGGTTTGTGGGAGTGGATCTCATTAAAATCAAAGGAAGATGAGTAGGGTTAAGGAAAGGGACTGAAGGAGGGAACGGGAAAATGCCAGGGGAATCCTATTGCCAAGATCACTTTTAATGACATGAGCTTTAGCAATCATTGTCAAGAGGTCATGCGAGCCTTTCTGTGCAGGAAGAAGAGAAGAATTAGAAGCGCATCTTGGTGCATTCTGCCGCTGAGAGTCTGTTTTAGTCTTAATGAATAAGGTGCACCATAATCTCCAGATTCATGCCTGAGTTTCTCAGCCTTAGCACAAGGACATTGGGGGCTGGATACTTCTTATTCTTTGTGTGGGACGATGATGTTTAGCAGCATCTCTGATCACTAGATGGCAGCAGCATCCCCCCACCCCACCCCTCAACAATTTTGACAGCCAGTTTTATGTCTCTGTACATTGCCAAATGTCACCTGAGTGCCAAAATTACTTCTGGTTGAGAACCACTGCTTTGTATCAAGGTTTTATAAGTAGGAATCAGTGGTTTGCTTGTAAATATTTAATAGCCAGCTCTCTTCAGGGTCAAAAGCCCTTTCTTGCACTGATTTCTGTGGTGTAAATGCTCACTCGAGTTTATTTCTAGCTACTAGTGCTGTTGACCTGCTTGCAAAATTCACGGATATTTAATAGTCAAATTTCACCAGCTGCTCTCAGCCAGCTGTAGTCCATTACATATAGGGATTTAGAATACTTGAATGAGAAGGACATTCTACCTTAGGATATCTGAGACTGTGGAGGTCAAAGTGATCCCTGGAAGCAGGAGCCTGGCCACCAGAAATAGGCCCAGAGCTTGGGGTTCTGGGGTCTCCTTGCTGCCTATTGTCAGTCCTCCCCTCTATTGAGTTCTCCTGAGATTTAGTTTCTTGGAGATTTTCTTCCCTGGAGCTTCCAGAACTGAAGTGTAAGGTAGAAAAGACTCCCTCATTCAGGCAGGACTGAGCTAGTGAAACTGTCTCATTTCTCCAGGCCAGTCACTCAGACAGATGGGTTCAGGGCCTCTAGAGAAAGCCCTTAACAATGCAGGCTCAAGGTCCTGGCAGATTTCTAACCTCTTACATTGGTATTAAGTAATAAATCCACTGGGTTGACCTTCTGTAACATGAAATGATCCAAAGAGTAGGTCCAGGAGAGAGTGTGCCCTAGGCGTGGGATGGCTG
Source organism: Urocitellus parryii (assembly GCF_045843805.1). NCBI lineage: Eukaryota > Metazoa > Chordata > Mammalia > Rodentia > Sciuridae > Urocitellus > Urocitellus parryii. Next base: position 48,259,534 of record NC_135544.1, read on the forward strand.
TGCTGTAGTATGGACATGGGTCAGTCCACTCCCTCTGTCCTGAGAGGAAGATGGGTTTGTGTACTAATTTTCCCTGGTGGTTGAGAGTCAAGGTCAGGCCCCGGGCAGATATTCAGTTCTGCTCTTACTGCCTGCACCTTGGCATCTGTGAAGCCTGTCCATAAGCACAAGTGTATTGTTACTAGACCATTTAAATACCTTGAGAGAAAGGTTTTGGAACTGAGACTAAACAATATAGAAAGATTTTTTTTTAATAAAACAGTACTCGACCAGTGATGACAAAAACATTCATAAACATTCAGAAAAATGGCAGTTAGTTTTACACTAATGCGTCATTTCAAGTAGGAGACAAAAGGAACCCATGAAATTTTATTAGTTGCTGTAACTTATCCAAGTCACGTAAAGGAAGTCAAAAACACTACCACACAATCACAGATGTTTACAACCATTAAAAGATCAGCTCTAGGCCCGCTTTTATTGGTTCTGAGGGCTTCCACTGACTTCATTTATGAATAGGACCATGCTGTGTGTTTGTTCACATATCAACTTCTTTCAGGCGACAAAGAGTTCAGTTTATCCTTCCAATCCTAGCTCTTTTATTTAACCATCTTGCCAAGGAAACTAGACAATGATCTGGAAGATAAATATATATCTGTTTTCACCTTTCAAACCTTTACGTCTTTCCTCTATTTAAGCTTTGTTGACATCAGTGTTTGAGTCCCTTACTCTGATATCTACCTCTGTTTGGTGATAAAGATGTGAAGACTGAATGAAATTTCATTCTCAATTTTTGAGAGACTATGATTTCATGCAATAGCCAGATATAAAATAACGTTATGCTTTAAATACAATAATCAAGACATCAACACTACTTTTCAACAAAATTTGTTTTACCACTAACAAATGATTAGAGGGAAAATCTAGAAAATTCAATGGGAGAAAGATACCCAAAGTTTGGCAGTTCCTCAAAAACTTAGTTACCATATTACCAAGCAATCTCACTCCATATATATATACTCATAGAGAATTGCAAATATATTGTTCATACAAGAGCTTGTACATAAATAGTAGCATTATTCAAATAGCCCTAATTGGAACCAACCCAAATGTCCATCGGGTGATAAATGAATAAATAAAACGTAGTAGATGGATTCAATAATACAATATTACTTGGTAACAATAAGGAATGAAGTACTGATACATGTTTCAACATGGGTAAACTCAAAAATAATGTGCTAAGTGAAATAAGTCTATTTCAAAACCACACGTTATATGATTCTTGCATAGAAAATGTCTAGAATAGGCAAATCTGCAGAGACAGAAAGCAGATTATGGCTGCAGGGTTGAAGTGCATGGGTGGTTTGGAGTGACAGCTATGCTATAGAGCTTCTCTGGAGGTGACTAAAGTGTTCCAAATTGCTGATGGCTGCACATCCCTCGAATATAACAAAAACCACTTGCTTGTATAATTTAAATGGATGAATTGCATGTATGAATTATGTTTTAGTATATGAAACTATTATATATTAAATTAGTTCATATATGTAAAGCTCTTGGAACAACAGCTAGTACATAGTAAGTGCTATATGAGGGTTACTATTATTGCTGATATATAAAATATATAAGACCATTTTCTTATATATATACTGCATAGGAAATATCTCTTTTAATCTAGCAAATATATAATTTGCTAGATTAAAAGAGATTAAATAGTTCAGTAATACACAGTAATGGACAGAATGTCTATAATCACTCTCTTGCACAGTAGATGGAAATGTAGACTCGTGCAGTTTCATGGGAGGCCAAGCAGCTTTATTTATTAAAATGATAAAAATTCATATTTTTAATTCAATAATTTCAAAGAAATTGTCTTGCCCATTTTAGCATAGCTTATATTACCAAAGACATCTATGAATAGGTGTCTGATTAATTCAATTATGATAAAACCATCATTTAAAAAATATATATTATTTTAGTTGTCAATGGATATGTATGTAGGTATGTATTTATTTATTTATTTATATGTGGTGCTAAAAATCAAACCCAGTGCCTCACACTTACCAGGCAAGCACTGTACCACTGAGCCACAATCCCAGCCCAAGAACCATCATTCTTTTTTTTTTTTTTTTAATTTACATGGTATCAACTTTTTTTTTATTGTTGGTCTTTCAAAACATTACATCTAACTTGATATATCATATTTCACAGTTTGATTCAAAAGGGTTATGAACTCCCATTTTTACCCCGTATACAGATTGCTGAATCACATCAGTTACATCAATTCATTTCCATTGATTTACATATTGCCATTCTAGTGTCTGATGAATTCTGCTCTCTATCCTAACCTCTACTATCCCCCCTCCCCTCCCCTCCCCTCCCCTCTTCTCTCTCAACCCCCTCTACTGTAAAACATTTCTTCCACTTGTATTATAAGAACCATCATTCTTATGTGACTGTAAAAAGAAAGAAAAAAGGGATCTTTTTTTTTTTTAAAGAGAGAGTGAGAGAGGGGGGAGAGAGAGAGAGAGAGAGAGAGAGAGAGAATTTTTTAATATTTATTTATTTATTTTTTTAGTTCTCGGCGGACACAACATCTTTGTTGGTATGTGGTGCTGAGGACCGAACCCGGGCCGCACGCATGCCAGGCGAGCACGCTACGCTTGAGCCACATCCCCAGCCCAAAAGGGATCTTTTTTAATGAGTTTATCTCTAAGACATTATTGACTTAAAATCCAAATTGCAAAACAGGGCTTATGATGTGCTTACATTACTGTAAAAAATAAGTAATATATGTGTGGAGAATGGAGAGGGACATGCACACTTTTCCATACATATTGATGCTTGTATTTGCATAGACTTTTATGGAAGGATACACAAAGGAACTACAACTATCCAGTGGGAAGAATAAGGGATTGGAAATCAGAGGTCAAAGAAAGACTTTTGTTTGATTGTATTCACATTTGTGCTGATTGAAATTTTGTTATTTTATTTTTGATAAATAATTTTATTACTTTTTAAACTCAAGAGTTAATTAGAACAAAGAAGATAAAGAATTGAGGCTAGCAAAGTGCCCAGTCAAATGAAGTTGGCCTCCCTTCTCTAACCCAGATTTGGCCTACATAGATTAGATTATAGCAAGGTGTGTGTGTGTGTGTGTGTGTGTGTGTGTGTGTGTACATGTGTGTATAGTTGAAGTTTCATAATTAAAAAATCTATGCGGGGCGTCATGGCACAAGCCTGTAATTCTAATGGCTGGTGGGCTGAGACAGAAGGATCGAGAGTTCAAAGCCAGCAGAAGTGAGGCGCTAAGCAACTCAGTGAGACCCTGTCTTTAAATAAAATACAAAATAGGCCTGGGGATATGTCTCGGTGGTCAAGTGACCCTGAGTTCAATCCTCAGTACCACCCGCCCCCCAAAATAAATAAATAAATAAATCTAGTAGAAAATTAAAATTTATCATCCTGTTATAATTTATAATCCCCCATGTTAATGTCCCACCCATTGATCAAGTATTTCCTAATTCCCAGCACCATTAGGTGTTCTGGGAGGAAGCCTGGGGCTGGGGAGACCAGTGTGTTCTACCATGTTACAAAAGGAACAGGAAACCTCAGTAACAATGCTAGAGTTTACTAATCCTGTCAATTCTTTCAAGCTCTTAAAATGGCTTTTTAGAGATGTGACAGTAGCTCCAGGAAGTCACCAGGGGGCACCTCCAACACATCCTCTGCTCAGCCAGGCTGAGGCCAAGCTTGACTTCAGACCACTAAGGGTGAAACTCAGCAAAATGCACTCATGCCTTCTTTTATCTCCTACATGTACATAAGTTGTTCTGTTTTGCGTTTTATTTTTTGGCAAGAAAAAAAAAAAGAATTTGCTGATAAATGAACATGGGCTTTAAATTTATTGTGTTATTTGTGGGACATTCTTTTTAGATTTTGTGGGCTGTGTCTTAACAAAAAGCCTACATCCTTCTGCCTCTTGGTCCCATAGTTCCTCTGTGACAGTATCTGTCTGGTATCTTCTGTCCTCTCCCATTCACCACAAAGCCTTCTTTTGGACATACCATTGTAATATGTTGCCTTTTGGGTTTTAAAAATTCTTTTCTAAAAAATATCATTGCTTTCTCTTCTTAACTTTATTCAGATAAATGTTTTAATGCTGATATTAAATATGGCTTCATATATACATATATGCTATTGTTGGCTTTTGATTATTTTTAAAAGGAATTGTATAAGTATAAGCATCAAGAAAAATAAAAGACTTAAAGCCTATCTAGATTATTTTACACCATGACCCTATTTTACACCACAACCCTCCCCTGGCCCCAAGCAAACAAAATTACCCTGATCCCTTATCTCAGTCCTGGTGGGGGAAGGCGTTAGTAGGAAATTGACTAAATATAATATTTATTTGTACTTATAACTTTTTCAGATCATGGCACCCAACTTTGGCAAAGGTATTGAATGCTGTCTGAGATTCACTTTCCAGAAATAAGCTATTTGGGATTCTTCAGCATAGCTTTGTTGGGCAATGGATTAAAAGGATCTGTAAGACCTGTGTCTCTACTGCTCAGTAAGAAAGCTTCATTCTCAGATCCCATATCCAGAGCTGTTCACCTCTGCTTTATCACCTCTGTTTGATCAGTTTGTGGCATCTCCCATAATGTGGGTGAGTACTGAAGGAAAAGTCCTTAGACAAAGGCCTTAGTTTTAGTAAACATCTTAGTTTTTTTCCTTATTTAAAAAGTCAATAGACTTCAAAATACTTTTGTACTTGTAAATATTATTTGTATTAGCCATATTTTCTTCCTACATGAGATATAATTTTTTGTAATAGAAACCAGATCCACTTCAAAACCAGCTTATTAGAGCCTACATAGACATGTCATCATGTTTTAGTTTAGCAAAAACACCACAATAAAATATGCATTAAAATATGCATGTACAAAAGCATCTGCTTCCCAGCCTTCTCTGGTTTGCAATTACAGCAACATCAAAGTTTAACACACCAAATACATTTTCTTTCTCTCCTGGGATTATCAAAGAAAAAACACTGTATGATTTGTGGTTACTGTAATTTTATCTTTTTGTGGTTTCAACTACCCTCATTTGTCCAATGGAAATATTATTCAATTATAGGCACTTTTGTCATGGTTAAATGCAGAAAGGAATGAACATGGCAGGCAGTCAATCAAAACAATAGACGGTAAGTAGGTAGCTGGGTAGGTAGATAATGATTATTTACATCTGGGATGTCAGTTGTTTCATTAGCTATAAACATTTAACTTTCCTTACATCTTTTTAATGTATGCCTAGCACAAGTGTCCTTCCTCAAGAGTATTGTTTTGTGAAACGTTTATAAAGTGCTTAATTGTTATGGCCTAAAGCTTTTTGAGTCTGTTATAAAGGAAGCATCAATTTTGGAAAAAGCCAAGCCTCAAGCTCTCCTTGGCTAGATAACCTTGTTGAAATTTGGACAGGAGGCGCTTCCCTAAAGCACTAGCAATCCTGACCTGGTGCTCTTGTGAGTCTCTGCGTGAGAACTCAGGCACCTGATCGCTCCCAGCATAGCCAATCAGGAGAGTGCGTTGCCGCCACACCCACCTGCCCACCGCTTAAGCCCGGGAGAGGAGCCAGCCCGTCTGCTCCTTAACAGGCTGAGTTGCTTTGAATTAGTTCTTCCTGGAAATCTCTGCAACGCTAATGAACATGCAGTGTAACAGCACAGGCCACTCCAAAACCGGTTTCATGTGTAAAAACAAAAAATGTGCTCCAACTCTTAAGTGCTTTGACTTTCTCTTAACCTGTGTGTTTTAAAAATACTCTATAAACACCAGACTTCCCTTTAGAAATCATGTAAAATCTTGCACTCCTCTGATGCATGCTGTGTGGTTTGGTTATCCTCTGAAGGGTATTTATGCATGGAAATAGACTACATGAGTGCTCTGTATAGAATAGTAGGCATTTCTGAACTTCTGTTTATGTCTTTTACACCTGGAGCACATCCCATGCAATTCGACTCATCCTGGGTCCTTTTTGGAAATTAGTTTACTATGTAATTTGGTGGATGGCTACATCATAGTTATCCGTCCATGTTGTCTGTTGTCACTTCTAAAGTTGTCCTGTGGGGTTTAATTCTTGGCAGGTTTCAAGATTCTCTACGTACTTTATAAAATAAAAATAATGTGGACAGTATATTATTTCATAACTGCAATAAAAGATAACACACAGCGTTATGCTATTGAATAAATTAACTTAAGGAGAACACTATTCCACAGAACAGCAAACTTTTAATTATTGGGGCATTATTAGCTTTTATTTTATTTTTGAAAGAAAAACTTTAAAACTCTAGTTTAAATTATATAGTCTTTCATCCTCTAACATTGTAGGTTATGAAAGGAGACACCGGAAGGACACATTAAAGATAATCAGACCAGTAAAGAGCCAATTGAAGGTTCTGATTTTACAAGATAGTTTCTTAACTGCAAGGTGGGGATCATAGTGTTAATTGCCCTTCCTAGCTAGTGTAAATTATTTTCATTTAAAAAGATATTTGAAGGTATCCTGAGCATTTTGGCAGAAAGGTACAGTATCCAATATGATTTTATTTTTCTTGCTTTATGCACATGCCCCAATCCACTTTTGAAAATAGCTTAATGGTCACCCATTTAATGTGCACAATTGAACAGTTTTTAGTGCATTTACAGAATTGTGCACCCATTACCATAATGTAATTTTAGAACATTTGCATCACCCCAGCCAAGCTCCTCAAACTTCTTAGGTTTTCTTTAGCCGCAGGCAATCACTAATTTACTTTCTGTCTCTGTAGATTTGGAATCACAAACTAGCTTCTTTCCTTTATAACTTGGTATAGTTTAAAATTATTTGATCGTGGTGTTCTGCCTCTGAAGGTAAAATGTTATTCTTGCATTCTTCGACAAATATGAGGATTGAATATAATTTGCCTGTGGCAAAAAAAAAAAAAATTAGAAACTAGTTAGATCAACTGAGCTTTTCTCCACCCCATAAACTAATGCATCCTGCCAAAGCTAAAATATCAGATTGTAGAAGCACAATCTGGTGAGCAGTGTTTGTGTCCCTGGATCTCTACATTGACTCTTTGGGACATTAACAAACAGGATTCATCGAAAGAGGAGTGGATTAAACCGTTGCCTCAATGTAGTTTAAAAGCAAAGTTTCCTTTCTCTGGAAAACTGGTGATCACTGAATATTTAACATAAAGATAAATAAACACGTGTTCGGTGCCTATACAGGGGGACTGGGGAGTAGACCCCTTCGGGAAGGCAAATGGGAGCCTAACAAGAAGCAAAATTTCCCTTCTGCCCTTTCCCCTCTTTCTCGCTGGCAGGGTTGATCCTCATTACAGTTTGCTCAAATATTTGGAAGTGAATTTAGGGCCCTCCCCCCAACTTATGATTTTATAGCCAATAGGTGATGAGGTTTATTTGCATATTTCCAGTCACATAAGCAGCCGTGGAGTGGAAACAGTGTCAGACTCAATTCCTCCTCCTCTTCCTCCTCCTCAGAGGAAATCTGCCCCTTCTAGCTGCCCTACCCTCCCCTTTAAAGGGCGACTTGCTCTGAGCTCCACCGCGGCCCCAGCCTTCTCCCGCCTCCTGCTCAGCCCGTGCATCAGCCCGTCGGCGCACCAGCCCGCGCCGTGCAGCTTCCACAGAAGGACGCCCGGAGATGGAGGGGAAAGCACTGCTCCTGGTGGTCCTGGGCTTGTGGCTCCAGAGTCTGACCGCCTCCCGCGGAGGGGTGGCCGCCGCCGACGGTATGTTTTGTGCTTAAATTCCTCTCCACCTGCAGACCCCTCCAGTGGCCGCTTCCACACGATTTAAGGATGAGAAGGAGAAAGTTGAAAGGGGCTGCGGATGCGCACCAGGGACCTGGGAAGGGTCACCAGAATGGGATCTAGGAGGAGCCAGGAAGGAATTTGCCTGCTATCATCCTGCAGCGGTTCCTAGTTCCCGCTTTTTCTCTCGGTCTCTCGGGTTCCCGCGCTGTCCCTTCCTCTCTGGCCGCAGCCGCGTTCCCGGGCTCTCGGACTCAGCCGGAGAGGTCCTGGGTGTGACGCGCAGGACCAAGGAGGCGGGGAGAAAGGGCGCTGTGGCTGTGACCTGCAATCACCTCCGGACGGGAGAGGGGGCTGGCATGAAAGGCACGCGGGCCAAGGTGACCCCGACTTGGCTGGGAACGCGCTGGGCCCCAGCCTGTGGAAGCGCAGGCAGGCAGTGGCCCCTTCTGGGGAAGCTGGCCCGGGGCGAGGGCGTTGTTGGCATTTTAGCTGCACAGGGCACTCTGGGTCTCGGCGTAACTGGGCTGGGTTTTCTGGGTGCAAGTGCGGGTGACCGCGGACGGGGGACGCGTGGCGTGGAGTCCCGGGGACGCAGCGTCCTGCACGCTTTGGGGCGCCGGGAAACACTCCAGCTTCCACGCTTGCACGCTCCGCTTTTCTTAGTGCCCAGAAAACCTATCGAAGAGCCCACCCTGCCGAAAACGTGGCGCAGTGACCAGCAATCTGTGGCCTCCGACTTGGGGTTGCCAGGTCTACACTTGGCCATTCCTTCTCTCTTCGATCTGAAACTAATTCGGGTCGCCCAGCCCCTCCGAGAGGCTGGGGAGCACGTGGGGTTTGCGGGCGCCTCCGGGAGGTCGAGGGCGGAACCGCGGTCACCGGCCGGGCGCCGCCGGCTCTCCTAGCTAGGGTGAAGGCGTCTGGGGCCAGAAGCGAATTTCTTTATTGGGGAGAAGAGGAAAGCCCAGCCCGAGACCCGCCCACAATTGAGAGTCCGTGTAACTTGAACCTTGGTTTAGCTAACACAGCAGCAGCAGCTTAAAAAGCACTGAAGCAAGTCAAAAGCAGGCGACATTTCCTATTCTCCCGGGTGGTGGAATTACCATTAAGGATGTGCTCTGGGGACGCAAGTCCTCAGCAGTCCACATTATAGTTCAGTCTTTGTGATTAACACTGAAGCTCGTTTTATGTCTGCATTAAGTTATGCAAGAACATTTTTGTTGGATTAAAAAGGAGGAGATTCCATCAAAGCAGAATTGGATTAAAAAAGACAAATATTTTGTTTGTTTTTTAATCAGATCCGTTTGAGGATACTGGAGATTTAGGGTTTTTAAATGGTGGCATGTACTCTCCATTCGAAATTCTTATTCCAGAAGCAATGCCATCATATAATGCTACCTTACTGTAAACGCACAGAATTATGTCATTCACATTTAAAGTTTTTGCTGGGCCCCCTTAAGAGGTTCAGGACCTAAAGTCTTGAGTCAGTGTCAGCTCTCTGGGTTTAAATTCTTCAACTCAGGGGTTGACAAGACTGAAAGTTCTCTCAGGCCCCTCTCATTCTTACTCTGATTTTACACTTAGGCGATTACTTCAATTGGATTTTAACCAATGTATGCTTATCCTGGATGTAAAATGTATTAGGGGAGATTATTCCTAAGTAGACTTGAAAGGATTCCCTGTCATCCTCTCCACTTTCACCCCAACCCATCCTCTCTGTCTCCTTCGTCACAGTAACTTTCCAGCCCTTTCTCTTCTGGATAAATTCATCCAGGAGTAGAAGATTGTCAAGGAGAGCAAGGTGGAGCCCGGGGCGGGGTGTGTGTGTGTGTGTGTGTGTGTGTGTGTGTGTGTGTGTGTGTGTGTGTGACTGGCGGCTCCTCCTCTGGGCTCTGAGTTGACTTATTCATTCTCCATTTCTAAGAACAACATGAGGACAAGAAGCACTGCCACGGGAGCCACTAGGGCTTTTCCCATGGGGCCCCAGTCAGGAAACTTGACCAGCTGAGAGAGGGGAGCCCCGGAGCCCTGCTCAGCAGCTGCAGTTCTATGTGAATTTCCAGGCTAACACCTGAGTTAAACAGGATGGAGGATGAGAGCAAAAATAGCAAATGCCACTGGAGCAGAGCTCGGCAAGGGAGTGATTGATTGATTAATAGCTGTATGGAAAGGTGGCAGTCAGGTAGGGGCAAAGAGTTGCAGTGGAAAAATTTCACTTTCTTTTAAGCAGTGTATTTTTAGCTCACTCCTCCATTTTTGCTTTATTATGAAGGAGAAGCTGGGCTGCACAGATTCTGTACAATTCACTGCCTCTGTCATGACAGATTGTTCGAAAAAGTGCCTAGAAGCATGTCGCATTTTGCTGTTCGTTTCTTCTACCAACACCTATTCTCACTTTATTTTATCACTAAGGTTGTATTGCCTTAAATGTACAGGTGTTTGGGTCATCAAAGTGATGGGCAGAGCATGACTTTGGGTCACAAAGGTAGAGGGGAAGTATTCAAGACATGAATATTATTAGATTCCAGGTCCAGATGGAGGTACCATTTGAATTTATATATAATGTACTTTCCAACTACAACAAAAAGAATATCATCATAAAGAGGTAGGGTAGTCTATTCACAAAATAGTTTGTCATCATAGTGGGCTAAATATTTTTTGGTAATAGAGACTTTTTAATCTGTAAGCAAATCTTTGTCAGGAGTAGTTCTTGTCACACACTTTCTCTTTGCAAAAGTCAAAGTCTTTGCTAGTTTCTAAAGGAGTAATAGGATTCCAGTTTACTCAGAGACTAAAGACTTTGAAACTTACTGTGAGTAAAGTCTGTCTACTGGACTGAAAGAACTCACATTGCTGCTTGCGGTCACTTTGAGAATGTCTCTTTCTGTTGAGTGACACCATTTGAGTGCTAACAAAGGACAGTCCATTCTAATGGAGGAAATGGGTATCTACTAGGAAGGAAGGTGTGGGTTATCTTAGATGATACACGTAGATGTACATATAGAGAGTTCTATGGAAATAAGCCTCTGAAACTTGTGCCAACATTCTTTTTCTCTTCCCTGTGTTCTCCCAGAATAATCAAATTCTGTCCTAGGTGATTCAGTGATTTTGACTTTTGAAGAAATAGAAAAAAAATGTACCTACTGCTAATTAGCAGAATATGACAAAGGTTGGCATGGCCACATTGGTCTAATCCCATCGCCAAGTTCGTGGTACACACTTCTTTGCTGTATGTGTTCTCTATGTGTCTTTCTTGGATGGTGAAGTCTGTTTCTATGTTTTCTTAGCCATCCTGGCTAAGATCAATTTAAGTTTACAGAAGCTTTTAAGTAGTAAGAAAAGTTAGATTCTTTTGGAGGGATGGTGAAGGGCTTCTGAATCTAGTGTTTCTCAATGCAAGCTATAAATATATTGAAATCGATAACTTACTTTTGAAAAAAATTTGGTTTACAGAGTTAATTATGGTGGAAAGCATACAAGTTAGCACTTGCATTTTGATAGTACTGAGTTCCTCTCTTTATCCCCCCTTCCTTCAAATAATAGACTTGTTAGCAAGGTCATCATTGACTTTCATTGTGTTAGTTTGAACCATTTGCTATCTCTATCAACAAGGAAAAAGTAACTTCAGATTAACAAGAATTTTGTATTTCAACTAAAAAATCTTAATTTAAATGTACCTGCATAATGACAGCCAAAATATTTCATTAAGCAGTCCTCAAGGTCCCTAGATAATGATGGTTTGTTCCTGTCCAGACTTGATGGTCTAATTCAAGTGGGGAGTTTTAACACACATCTCAGAACCTTTTCTGTAGCTCTACTTTTTGGTAGTGGTTAGGTAGTGTTTTTGGTAGTGTTTAGGTTTGGACCTAATTTTGGAGAAAATTCAACAGAAAAGTCAGGTAGTAGGTACAGTCTTTCTTTTTACAACCCCATGAATAAAAAAAAATTTTTTTCTTTAAAAAAGAAAAATAAATCTGCTTGTTAGATAAGGCAAGAGCATTGTGCACTTTGGAATATTCAACTACACTAATCACTTTGGTCAAATGGCAATATTGATATTTCCCCTCTCCCAAGTGACCAGTTTGGTGATTGAACTTGTTTTCTTTAGTGTCCTCCAGACGCTGCCTATGTCAATAACTATGGCCAGCAGTCTTGAGAGTGAATTACTGGAAAAGTCCTGTAGGTGTGAGTGTGTGTGTGTGTGTGTGTGTGTGTGTGTGTGTTTGTGAGAGAGAGAGAGAGAGAGAGAGAGAGAGAGAGAGAGAGAGAGAGAGAGAGATTCAAAGATTATTGCTTAATAACAAGGCTCTTCTACCTCCTGTCTCCATCCTGTTCAGCTAATGATTGGGATCTGCCTTCAGTGCCACCCAGTAATTCCTAGGATGTTCTGTACTCCCATCTTTTCTAGTAACACTAATGTTCCCTCTGTAAACATTTCTCTTAGTGCATCAACTTTGCCTAATTTTATCTCTGTGAGTTATTAACCATATTAAGATAAACAGCTTTTTTGCTCAAGCACTCTGATTTAGCTATTTAGGAATTTAGGAGTAAAGATTATGTAGGAAATGCATTAAGTCCTAACATGCTTTGTTCCCCAAAAATCTCTCTGTGTGCTCAAAGAGGACGCATCTGGGCGTCCTGGTCAACAGGGTGGTGCTGAGTGTAAGTTGAATTCAGGAGGGCTGTCTCAGGCTCACTCCCTGGTTCCTTTGTTCATTCATTTGCTCCTTTTTTCCTCTACTCTACTCTAATATGGTCTTGATTTCTAGGCAACCTGATGAAGACAGTGGAGTTAGATGAGTGCAGAGTCACTAACATGATTTCCATGGGTGAAAACCAGTAGTTTCCTTAGTAACTGTCTCATTACATCCGTTCATCTGCCACCCAGTAGCAACCCCAGGGTGTGCTGGGACAATTGAGCACTGTGTTACCACCAGCTGGGGTCCATCTTCCTCCCTGTTTCTACATGGTCTGAGGTAGTCGCTGGAGGGATGAGAGAGGTTTGGGGAAAATCATTGATCTTTAGGCTGCTGAGTCGTCCTTGGGGGACTGCAAACACAGGTAGTATGAAAATTCCCATTAGCACACCAGAGAGAAGCAAGGACTGGCGAGGCGGGTGGTAAGATTTATGACTTCATATCTCACACAGCACAGAGTGGCACTATTTTTCTGTCAAACTTGAAATGAAGAAAAAATCCTTTAAAAGAGGAATGAAAGTCTCCCAAATGAAAATTTGAGAATGCATGAGTTTCCTATTATTTTTCTCTACAAGCAACAGACCCAACAGCCTTGTTGGCTGTAGGAAATTGCAGCTGTCAATGAGCCATACATATAATCTAATGCAGGATCTGTGGATCGAATAAACCTTTTTTTTTTCTTCATGGAAATACACAAAGCTAGTAGTCTTAGTAATTTCAGAGAATATTCTTGGACATTTCAAAAACACCAGCAATACCAGGGCCAAGTTGCATAATTCTAGGAAACTGGCCTCTCTGAAGCTGTACAAGGCAATAGGCTTAAATGGCAATGTACAAATAGATGGTAAGCCAGATTGATCTGTCTGCCAGGTTGTTCAGATCAAATATGCTTTAAAAAAAGGACAATGGAGCATGTTAAAATAAGATTGTTAGGAGGTATGAGTTATTTGAGGTGGAGAAATGTGGGAGCAAGTGATATTAATTTAGTCTTACATTTTCTAAAACACTTTCTAAAAATAAAAGAACTTGGGCACTGAAAACAGAATTATATTAAAATATGCATTATTCTATTAACTAATAAAAGTAGCAGCATTTTCTGATTGGGAAGGAACAAGGAGACCTGTATCTTCAAGTAAGATGAGAGATGGAGCAGATTCTTGATGGATACATGGATTTGGTGAAGTTTCACTGTCTGGAAATGAAAAGAATATTGAAGAGCACTGTTTAGTACAGACTCTTATTTGAATAAATGATCTTAGAGTCATTAGCAACTGTAACAAAACTCTCTTCTTTCTAATAAATATAACATTAAGAAATGTCTCATACATTTTAGGTAATAGGTGTGTGTGTGTGTGTGTGTGTGTGTGGTATGTGGGTGCACTTTGTTACAAATAAGAAGTCCCTTAGCAAGTAACCACAATATGGTATAATGGATTTTGAAATATAATAAAAAGGACAATGTTTACCAGTCCTTAGATAATTTCAAAATGAGCCTGATCCCAGTGTCTATACTTTCCTATTACTGTCTCATTCTTATTTTTATTCTAGCCCTACTTTTGCAATGTTATTTTAAAATTATAGATTTTAAATTTCAAGTTGTGAAAAAGGATAAACTTAGATTCAGAAATTAGTATATTCCTATATATCTATTTATCTCCTAAAAGTTTGGAATCATGAAGTCTAAAAATACCAGTTATTGCCTTCTGATAGTAAATAGAGTTTTATTTTTCACTTCACAAGGAATTAAATAATTTCCTGTAATATAGCCTCCCTTTGATTGTGCTCTGCTTTGTGAAAAGAGTCTGATTATGCTTGCAATGTAAGTTACTTCAAGTGCCCCTGTGATGTCATGTGTACTGTCCACAATACCCACGAAGATTTAACGGTACTCAGATTTATTGTCCATAGTTTCAAAAGCTAGGGTCTCTGTCTTTATCCAGTTTGAGATTCACTATGAAGAACCAAAGTGGACTCTTCTACAACTAACTTTGCTGTTATTTTTAAGTTTTGCCTTTGTGTGGAAGATAGGAACCATATAAGAAGAAGAGACGTCTGGGGAAAGTGTTTGCCATGGCTCAGATGCTGGGCAGCCTTTCTGAACAATCCACTAATGATTTCTCTAAACATTAGAGCCAGTCTCTCTTGCCATGGGTTTAGAAACAAGTCCATACAAAAGCTTCCTCATAATCCCAACTTTTCTTATTGCTAATATTTTTTTAAATTATGCAAATGAAAAGGAAAAAAAAAACTCTCCAACAGGCCCAATGATATTGTGGGAAAACTTTTTTGATGTAATTAGAGATGTAAAAAGGCAGGAAACACCGGAGACATCCATACTGCTTCACTCATGATTAAGGTCATCCCCATCCACTTGTCACCATTGGAAAAGAGCATCTGTCATTCTCTTGAAATTCACATTTGATGTTTATAAAGCACTTTAGGAACGAAAAATAGCATTGGCAGTGGTGGCTGGTTCACCATACCATTCCAGAAAATAAAAGCAAGCAATCTTCCAGTTAACTTCCTATCTGATTTTTCCTCTCCCTGTAGCAAGAGAGTTTAAGGACATCGAAAGTAAATTTGCCCTCAGGACTCCTGAAGACACAGCTGAGGACACTTGCCACCTGGTTCCTGGAGTGTCAGAGTCTGTGGCCCACTGCCACTTCAACCACAGCAGCAAGACCTTCGTGGTCATCCACGGCTGGACGGTGAGAGGGGCTCTTAGGAGCGGGTGGATTGGGGTCGACTGAACCCTGGTTCGTGGGGACTCAGCCCAAACTTCTGCCTGCTTTCTGGTGCCTTTGTTTTAAAGGTGAGAAAAGGCAGTTTGGGCTCAGGGTGGAATCCAAAGCCACAGGTTGGTGAATGCTTCCTCTGACAGAGCCAGCCTTCACTTTAACACAGGACCTGGCTGGTGACCTCGAGGCAGCCCTTCCTATGAGGAGGGAAAAGGTGGCTCTGCCTGTAGACAGGGCAGGATGTGTTATTGTTGTGCAGGGCTGGGGGAGGTCTGGAGTGAGCATTGTTCATCCAGCACGGCCCCCAAGGCCCTTCTCTGAAGAAGGACACCTGTCATTGAGGAGAGGCTGAAGTGGAGGGAGAGGTGTGGGTCCCAGTGCTGGCTTGGCTAGTCCAAGCTCTGTGACGTGGTCAAGCCACTTCTCATCTCTGGGCCTGAGTTTGCTGATCTGTAAGACAAAGAGGTGGGACTAGACTTCCCTAAGGTTTCTCCACTTCGTACCTCACCTGTAAACTTCAGGGAACTTATCTAGAGACAAAAGGGGGCTAGCCAGGGGACTGTCACACAAGATGGCTGGAGAAGTGCAGACTGGGGTTGAAATCTACTTATTTAAAATATGAACAAAGACAGAGTAGCCCTCTCTAAATACATCAAATAGTCACTTTGCCTGATGTTTTGTTCTTGCTTAGATACTTTAGTTTGTTTTTAAATTTTTCAATCCCCAATGACTGGATAATGTTACTGAAAAGGATTTCTATGAAATGGATTGTCAGAGATATATTATCTTTCCGTTATGTCAAATCTTGTTAAAATTTTGATAGATCTGAAATTCTAATGAGAAGAATTAGCTACAAAATGATACACATCTATTCCTGATTTCCTTTCCTACAAAACTAAAGTGTCTTTTTATTGGCATGATAGAATGATTGCCATAATTTTTATGAAAAAGAAAGCAACTATTAACAGAATTCACAAAGATGTTTATCCTGATAAGACATTCATTTACTAGAATTAACATAGTAATTTCAAATGATAAAATTTCAGATTTCCAAAAATGAATAATTTTGTATTTTAAGAGATTTAACAAGAACAAGAGAAACTTTGATGTTTTTAGAGGCATTTTGAGTGTATATGCAATGTGGCTTTCAAGACTTTTCAAAAAAATTGAAGCTTAATAGAAACATTTCTGCAACAGGAATAAATTGGGTATTCCAGGCATCTTAGTCTTATCCCTAGAGAATTTTGTGCTTAAGAGTTTTTGAAAAAACTTTCCTTCTCTTACTGAAGATAATATGACTAACCCACTATCAAGACTGTGCCAGTTACTTTCCTTGATCTGACAGCCCCACTGAGTCCACGGGTATTCTTCACATGTGTGTCTTGATGTTTTGAGTGCTTGGCCTCAGAGGCTGGGTGGCTGGCCATGGGACAGAGTTTGCAATCGCACAGAGCTGTTTGGTCTGCAATGATAAGCCGTCCAGACACGCTGATCTTGGCTTATCTCATGAACCTGCTGGTGAGTTCAGTCGAACCACCTGGTACAGGTGGCAGACAGTCTGGGTTCAGCGTTGTGTATGACTATCAAAGTTTTCTAAAAGAAGTACTGATTGGAGGAGTCTCAAAAGAAAAACCCAGAAAATAAGAACTGATTTGAGGGAAGTAGGTACCTGGGTTTTTCATTCCCTTTGTTCAGGGTTCCTTTTATCTGTATTTTATGTTGAATTAGAAAGCAAAGGATTAGATTAGTTGTTACTTAATTAGTAAATATATCAGACTCTGAAAGAGTAGATCGGATTACTTGCCCTTTTATAGATTGCCTAACTTGGAAATATTGATAGTATAGAAAAACTTAGAAGCCAGGAGCAAACACAATTTTCTCATCTTATCTGAGATAAGCAACTAGGCCACCCAAGGGCATAGACCAAGGGAAATGAGGACACTCTCCCACCTCTCAGGAGACACCCCAAAGATGCTTAAGCATCTAGCATACATATGGCACATCCTGGGGGGCAGCTTAGAGGCAGCTGGTTGGGAACTTCACCACTCGTTTGGATTTACTAATTTTAAGTACAGAGTTTTCATTGTGAAGTGGGGGGGCCCTCAGTGCTGGCTGGAATAAGGAACCATCAACACCTCATTTTGAAGAAATGACATTATCTTCCCCGATCTTAAGATGCAGCTGCAAAGGGTGGCCAGCACCCCAGCCAGGAAGTGGGGTGAAGGGGGTTTGACTGACCAGTTCCTCAGTGGGTGTCCAGCTGGCTCCTTCAAAGACCCACTCTGCACCCCGACTTGAAGCAGCTACCCTGAGACATGTCCAGAGGAGGTTTAAATAAGTTCCTAAAGTGCCTTTTCTTTTTCAGTTTCTATGTTAAAATAGCTGCAGAGCTGGCATTTTATCACTGCAAGTAGATTGGGAAGCAGAATGGCCACAGGGAGAAGTGTATGGGGTGGAGGGGAACATCCAGATCACCTGAGCCCAACCCCTTTATGGTATATATGGCCCGGCAAGGTTGAAGTTGTTGAGTGGAAGAGGAGGAACCTGAAACAGTATCTCCTGAGTCTTGGATTGGCCTTTTTCCAACACATACCAGGGCAACTTGGTGAAAAATTGTGCAGTTTACTTAGTATCGGAAGTGGAAGCTAGAGCTTCTGTTTTGATACTTGTGGTCTAGCAAACAGATAAACCAAAGAAGCATAAATCTGAAAGAACCCACCCTGGGAGATCAAAGTCCCTTGGTTTGGGAAACCAACACTCCTTTTTTTCTATTGGAATTACAATACATATAATCTGGATTTTTACAGGTTTCCCATTAAAAGATGCCTTAAACATGAATCTCAGAATCCTCTTTGTCTATTCAGTATGTAATTGAGTCGCCTTTATGTGGCTATGGTGTGACCCGTCAAGGGTCATTAGCACTTCACTGCATGTAAATGATTCCTTACAAGAGAGAGAAAAAAATGCATTTATATCCCATAAAACAGTTTTGTTGGGAAACATTTAGTAGCCAAATTGAAAGTGATTAAGCTGAATTTCTCTTAAAACAGCCTTTAATTCTACAGGAATCTTAATTCACTCAGGCTGATCTTTCCACCGTCAAAATTACTAAAATTTTACTGAGTTTATAAAACATGCTTTAAAATTGAAAGTGCGATAAACCTCCATCTGCCCTTCCTTTGCACTCTTGAATGTGCCTCAGAAGGGGTAGCACAAGCTTCTGATCTGTCTTGGAGTTTTTCTTTTTTCTGTGTGAGCCGAGGGTTTCCTCGCCAGTTCGTAGGTGTATTGGGCTTTTGGATCTAACAAGTGGGTCTTTGAAGAAAGCTCCTGTCATCCTCTCCAGGTGACAGGGATGTATGAGAGTTGGGTGCCCAAACTTGTGGCTGCCTTGTATAAGAGGGAACCAGACTCCAACGTCATCGTGGTGGACTGGCTGTCGCGGGCCCAGCAGCATTATCCGGTGTCTGCAGGCTACACCAAGCTGGTGGGAAAGGATGTGGCCAGATTTATCAACTGGATGGAGGTAAGACGGGGAGGAGGAGCATCATGTGTCTAAAACAGAGCTCTTGGCAGAACTGGATGAGGGGGTGGGTCTTTCTCCTTTTCACTTAGATATGGATGTTTTCTGGGGTGATTCATATCTTCAAAATGAGCATGAGCATTTTTTTGAGTCCAAGGCAGCATTATGATAAAGAATAATCCAATATCAAGCCAATACATAGCCCTGCCTGCCCTCTGCCTTCTTCTTTGATATTTTCAGTGAATAGATCTGCTGAGACCAAGAACATGGGCAGAAATAACAAAAGCTTGTTATTTGGGGAGGGTGGGCAGGTGGTGCCTTCAGCCAGATCCTTCCCACTGTTTGGCTCAGGGTGGTTTCATCCTGGCTTTGCTTCCTGTTACAGTGCTGATCTCTTTGACAAAAACATTAGCAGGCTTTATTTCTCAGTGGGGATTAAGAATCCAGATTTTTGTTGGAATGCATATGATCCTGCCTCATGGTTTGAGGGAGGGTTGGGATTGAACTGGGAAGACACAGGCTGGAAAGGTATATAGTATAGGATACCAAGTGACTCAGGGTCCAGAGTTTTGGCTAGGCTGCAGATTTTACCAGTTTTCAGAGAATGGTCTACTTTTCCAGGCCATTCTCTGAAAATTACCTTTGAAAAGTTTCTTGGAGTTAGAAGAAAGCTAACACTCTGACAGGGCCAAATTATTTAAAACTGACAATTGAAAGTAAAAACTGAGCCATGTTTATTGAACTGATCATCCAAAGACAAAATTTCTCTTCTTAGTTTTTTTGGCCGATCAGGCAAGTGAACTTGGGCAAATCAGATCACCCATTTGGGCCTTAGGCTTCTGCCCTGTTGAATGAGAAGGCTGGAGCATGCGTGTCTCTGACCTCTTCCCACTATTGAAGTTTCTGATTAGAAGTTGTGGCATGGCTAAGCTTAAAGAAGAAAGTGAGGCAGCATATCTAGATGATCTAGATGAGGGAATAATGGGTTAAAGTTTATATATATGTGTATATACATGCACACACACACATATATGTAGATTTATATTTATTTACAGTAGTGTCTATATTTTAAAGACAATAATTATATTCATTTTCTTTATTTCTTTTCTTCTTTGTGGTATTGGGGATTGAACCCAAGGTTTTTTGCATGCCAGGCAAGTGCTCTATCACTGAGCTATACCCCAGTCCTTCATTTTCTTTCTTTTAGTTATAAAAGGTTTTTTCTTTTGAAGGAGGAATTTAATTACCCCGTGGACAACGTCCATCTCTTGGGATACAGTCTTGGAGCCCATGCCGCTGGCATTGCAGGAAGTCTGACCAATAAGAAAGTCAACAGAATTACTGGTAAGAAAGCACTTTCATTCACTTTGTCACCAGAGTTGAGGTGGCCGCTGTTGTGAAAGAGTCACGTGTATGGTGTTGGTCTGGTCACGTGCCTAGTGTATATCAAAGGGGACTAAAATCAATGTGGATTTAAACATCTGTGGGGTCTTTTTTCCCATCCAGGCCTGGACCCAGCTGGACCTAACTTTGAGTATGCGGAAGCTCCCAGCCGCCTTTCTCCTGATGATGCGGATTTTGTAGACGTCTTACACACATTCACCAGAGGGTCTCCGGACAGAAGTATTGGGATCCAGAAGCCAGTAGGACACGTTGATATTTACCCCAATGGAGGCACTTTTCAACCAGGATGCAACATTGGGGAAGCTATTCGTGTAATTGCAGAGAGAGGCCTTGGAGGTAAATATGACTTAGAAGCTGGTTAAATGTGCGTTTTTTTTCTTCGCCTTTATTGACTCAGTGTCTTACTATTATCCCTAAAATGTGTGGTTTTAATATACACATTTGGGACTGGAGATATAGCTCAGTGGTAGAGACTGCCTGTCTAGCATGGGCTTGGTCTGGGTTGCAACCTTGGCACCAGAAAAAAAGAGAGTACTATAAATATACCATAGTCCAAAATTTGTTTCTGAAGCATTCTACCGTATTCAGCATGATTGCATTAGAGGCGGGCAGCCATTTTATTTCTTGTTTATGGTATTGTAGATTACATTGAGTGCTGCTCTTACATTAGTAAGAGAAAGTAAAAGCGAGATTTAGGGAGGAAAACTCTGCTGGCCTCCATAAATAGCACCATAAAAGGTTATTGGCTCTGTGTTGTCATAATTGGAAGCTAGTTGCAAAGTCAAGGAACTGATTTAGAATTTTATGGAAAGTGAAAGAGGTATGCTTCATCCAAATTTCTTTTGTTGTTTTTTTTAAGAAACAGGTACATAAAAAAAAAAAAATCACCATTCTCTGCGATAAATCTCTCACAAGAAGAAAAATACAATCTAATATTAGCTTAATTTAATATTTGCATTAATAATGTTGTCAGCTTATGTTAAATTTATTTTTAAGGGCTCTTTGCATACATTATGGACATTGGATCCACCTGTGACTGGTCAATATGCTGTAGAACTTGTAGCATAATGTTACTGTGTTCAGTTGCTTTAAAAGCTTATGATAATCCGTTCTTAGGACATCATTGATCATTTCTGTAATTCATTTGATGTAAAAAGCATTAGTTGGGGCTGGGCACAGTGGTGCACGCCTGAAATCCCAGCAGCTCAGGAGGCTGAGACATGAGGATAGTAAGTTCAAAGCCAGCCTTAACAAAAGTGAGACGCTAAGCAACTCAGTGAGACCCTATCTCTAAATAAAATATAAAATAGGGGTGGGGATATGGCTTAGTGGTCGAGTGCCCCTGAGTTCAATCCCCGGTACAGCCCCCACCCCCCAAAAAAAGCATTAGTAAGAACACAAATCCTCAATTATTCATAATATGTATGAAAAAATACTATTCATTTAATGTGGTCTTAGAAGTAGGTTTCTACAATTATCTAGATACTTTCTGTCACTATTAGACGATTTTTATGTAAGAAAAGGATGTGATAACTGAGGGAAGTCAACTTCTACCTGGGATGTCTCTTATGGCTTTTTAAGCATATTGATAAGACAGCATAAAACTTAGAAGTTACCTGTGAACTTGCAACTTTGAAAAATTTTGGAGGTAGATGAGCAACTGCACCCAGACAATCTCCTAAAATAGGGCCTACAATCACAGATGTATAGGACTGGATCCTAGGCTCATTTACTCTCATACCACACCCACCCTATTTTAGACCCCAAATGAAGCACCCTTTGTGGGTTTCTGTGTAATTGAGATTTTCTGTGTGTCTCTCTTTCCCAGATGTGGACCAGCTGGTGAAGTGCTCCCATGAGCGCTCCATTCATCTCTTCATCGACTCCCTGTTGAATGAAGAAAACCCGAGTAAGGCCTACAGGTGCAACTCCAAGGAAGCCTTTGAGAAGGGACTCTGCCTGAGTTGCAGAAAGAACCGTTGCAACAATCTGGGCTACGAGATCAATAAGGTCAGAGCCAAAAGGAGCAGCAAAATGTACCTGAAGACTCGATCTCAGATGCCCTACAAAGGTAAGCCGGGGACTGTCGTAAGTAAGGAAAATCAGTTAGTCCTGTCTTGATCGTGCCTTCTGCATCACATGTACTGCTCTATCCCCCGGAACAGAGTTAATGAGGTGATGTTGCTGAGCCCTGAGCCCTCATGTGTGTTTCTGTTGCTGTATAGGGAGTTGCATTGATCCACTTCATTGATGCTCCTAATTCCCTGGCCAGTGTGGCCCAGGGCATGGCCTGGGATTTCCAACCTCATCTGTCACTGGCCTGTGTAACTGTGACCATTATCGTGGTTCAGTCTGTCAGGGCTGAGCTTGGAGCTTATTTGAAACCATCATCCTGGGATCAGCAAACTTTGGCCCGTGGGCCAAACCCAGCCTACCACCTGCTTTAGTAAATACAGTTTTATTAGCACACGACCACACCAGTCATTTCCCTATTGTCTAAGGTAGCTTTTAGGCCACCAGTGCAGAGCTAAATAGGTCAGATAGAGAATATATGGCTCGCAAAGTCTAAAATATTAACTTTCTGGCCCTTTAGGGAAAGTTTGCCACCTCTAAAGTTTGCTTTATGTGAAGACAAGAGCCACCTGTATTTTAGAATTCAACTATCTCTGGAAGGCAAGAAAATACCAAACCCACTATGATATGTCCATTCATTTCACTCTTAAACTTCAAACTTGGCCTCTTGCTTAGGGTTAGACCTAAACCACGGTGGGGTAGGAGGAGGTAATCAGATAACTGGTGAAAGGGGCTGATTTTAGGAAAGCTGGCTTCTGTGGAGTCCCCGTGGATGCCTGAGCGAAGGCAGGATATTCAAGAACAGTTTCCCGAGGTAAAAGGTATCTGCTGTCCGTGGCCGTCTGTAAGGCGGTTTGTTAGACTCTGCAGAGGTGCATTTGGTGGCATCGAGTCTGGAGCATCTGTCATTCTGGGAAACCTTTCAGGCAATGAAGGGACCCTCAGGTTCTCTGATTCTTCAGAACCAGGAGTGTGTGAGGTACAGAAGAGACTGACTTCTGAAGACATGGACAGGTCACTCAACCCTAGCTTCCCGAGTGTGCCTGCCAGGGCGCCATCAGCACCCTGTGGGGGCACCTGGGCACTCCCAGCCTCTCCTGCTCTGTCTTTCGTGCTGCCTGCAAGGGCTGCCTTTAACTCTGTTTCTCTTCATCTTTTACTGGTTGGAGGGTTTTGTTGTTTTATTTTTTGTTTGTTTTTGTTTAGGCATCTGGCTAATTATTTTTATTATTTAAAGAGATAGCTATAGCTATTTTATTTAGCTATAAAATAAAATACAATTTGTCATTGGAAGCTCACAATATGAAAATGTATCGAAAACCATTTTCATTAGAATAAATGTCCAAGGTAGCATTAAAACAGCATTTGCCTATATTGTGCCAAACGGTTCGTCTTATGAAATCTGGGTCCCACCTTAAGAGAAAGTGCATCTACCAGAACACAAATAAGAAAAAAATATGACCAGGATCTTGAGATACAGAAGAAAAAAAAGTATTATAATAACTTTTCCTCCCTCACATTAGCTGTGTTTGAGGCCCACTGCCTTCCTCTATCCCCTTAACCTCTCCCCAGTCCTATTTGCTTGGAATTTTCGGCAGAGATCGGTGAAGAGCAGGAATGAGATATCTAAGTTCAAATTCCTGCTCTGAATCGGTGTCTAAATCAGAACACTTTAGGGACTGGCTTTCAAAACAGTGCTCCTGGCCTCACTGATGGTTGGCTGTGAGCCTGCTGCCTGTCTCCCTGGGCTGAGTGGGGGAATAAAGAGGATGGACACCGTCCTCTACCCTGAAGGAGCTTGAAGTCAGGGACGGAGGGCAAATGGGGAAATGAGAAGGCACACCCTCTCACTCAGTGACTTGGTCACAGGTACCAAATGTGCTTGATACAGATGCTAAGGGGCAAGATGGCCAAGACAGGCAGAGGTCCCAGAGAAAGCATCCCAGGTGTTTGGGGCTTGATGTAATCTCCCCAGTACTCCATCTAGGACTGCTGGACAACTCAGATACCCGGGGGGTTTTCCCATCCACTGCAACCACACTTCACTGAAAGGAGTAGCATTCAAAGTCTGCACTTCCAAGGTGTGACACTGTAGGGCAGGAAGAAGTCTTTCCAAGCCACGGGTGGTGCTGTGTGTGCACTTCCTGTTTGGGAGCTTGTGAGATACGTTCTGTGGGTCTGAACTGCCTCATCATCATGGTAGTGTTTTCAGGAAGCCTGACCAGCCCTGGCTCCCATTTCTTCCCCTACAGTCTTCCACTACCAAGTAAAGATTCATTTTTCTGGGACGGAGAGTAATACGCAGACCAACCAGGCCTTCGAGATCTCTCTGTATGGCACCGTGGCTGAGAGTGAGAACATCCCCTTCACCCTGTGAGTAGCCTGGGGACTCGCCTGCTGCCTGGGGGCTGGTCAGGGCACTGGTTCTTGCCATAGCTGTAGGTCTGAGAAACAGGCAGAATCACACCTGCAACAAGTTCTAGCTTGAAACTGGAACTCTGGAACTGAGGTCTTGGCTCTGTTTTGTATTGAGAAATACATTTTACAGCTGCTTATTTTATTTTTTTTTTTTTGCTTACTTCTTTTATACAAAGAAATGAAATAAAACAATGAAATTCCTTCAAAAGTTTTGACATTAAAAAAAAAGATTTTGGACTTTTCTGATTTTGGAACATTTGTGTATCCACAGTGAGATATCTTAGGGATACCTAAATTCAAAATTCATTTATGTCTCATATACACCTTATATATTACAAGTTAAAGATGATTTTATCCGTTTTTTTGTTTTGGAAACCACTTTATAGATGCTAAGATAATAGGTAGAGAAGATAGAAATAGTAAGAAGCCCAAGACAAAGGGTTACCCCTCACTCCTCATCAAAAAAATACAAAACACAAGGCAACTTTTCCATATCCTTTGATAATTCCTAAGCAAACGAATCTTCTCAAGTTCCCAGTGCTGATGAGTTGGTGAGTGAGTACAAACCCTCACTGGGCATATTGTTTATTGCTGGAACCCTCTAGTTAAGGAAAATAGCAAGGAAGTAACTTTCTATAACCATAAAATGTAATTGTAAGTAGTGGAGTAATATTTTTTTTTTAGTTTTTATTCTATTTTATATTTTTAGTTTTTAGTTTATTTATTCTAAAGAAAGTGTCAATAGAAACTTTAAAAAAATTTTAAAGTATAACACTGGCAATTAGTGTAAATTAGAAACTAAGTGGTCAGCCTTGTGTCTATGGTAAGTGAAGTGTGGTTTACTGTTTTCAGTAAGATCAATCTACCCTTTAACAATTGTAATTATAGAAAATTAGCTAAAACATGGCAAAAAGCAAAAGATAATAGGAAGAGAACAAAGAATAAAGGAGAATCACATGTGTACCATGATTGGGACTAAGTAGAAATACGTTCACATATCAATACCAATTGAAAAGGAATACATGAAAATGTCAATGACTGGCTAATCAATTTTTTCCTCTTAGGAATTATAGATGGTTCATGTTATTAGGATGGGTGTTCGTATAGATTCAATGGGGTGTGGACAGCTTTAAAAATACACTAAATGCATTCATTCAGCATAAGTGTTGCTCTGGACATTTTTTGCATTTCTAAAATTTCGCCCAAACAATAAAGCCATTTACAATTTGGGGAAGTGAACAAATCAGAGAGAGAACACTGGTTTACAGAACTAACCAAATTTGTTGAATTTTTGTTCAGGCCTGAAGTTTCCACCAATAAGACATACTCCTTCCTGATTTACACGGAGGTGGATATTGGGGAGCTGCTAATGATGAAGCTCAAGTGGAAGAGTGATTCCTACTTCAGCTGGTCAGACTGGTGGAGCAGCTCCCGCTTCGCTATTGAGAAGATCCGAGTGAAAGCAGGAGAGACTCAGAAAAAGTAATTCAGTTGATCCCCCTCACCCCACCACCTGCTGCTCTTCAGACTGCCCCCAATGTCATTACCTGGTGACAGTATCTCAGGAACCTACAATTTTCACTGAAGGGAAACTTTAGTAAAGTGGATCCTCAATCCTAAGAGCCTACGTAACTATACCTAGGGTATTTCTGGAGTACTCTTTTGTTATTACATTGGGGGTGTAGTGCAGGTTGAGTGTCCCTTATGAATGAGACCAAAAGTATTTTGGATTTTGGACTTTTCTGATTTTGGAACATTTGTGAATCCATAATGAGATATCTTGGGGATACCTAAATTCAAAATTCATTTATGTCTCATATACACCTTATATACTTACAGGTTAAAGGTAATTTTATCCTTTTTTTTTTTTTTAGTGTACTTATATTTTGACTGCAACCTGTCACATGAGGTCAGTTGTAGAATTTTCCACTATGGCATCATTTTGATTTTGGATTTCAGATTTTTGAATTAGGGATGTTCAACCTGTAGTATTTGGCATTTCAAGTAAGGAAAACATGAGCCCTGTGTTGTTCACATTATTTGGAGTGACAGTTAGGATCAGAAGTTAGAAATCTCAGCATTGGTTGACCAAAACCCTGTTTTGCTCCTTATTTTATGTCAAAGGAGATGTTCCTTTGACATTCAAAGCCTAACTCCAATCTCTTCGAGGAGGATGGGATTCCAAGG
This sequence comes from Urocitellus parryii, assembly GCF_045843805.1. Lineage (NCBI taxonomy): Eukaryota > Metazoa > Chordata > Mammalia > Rodentia > Sciuridae > Urocitellus > Urocitellus parryii. The sequence continues at coordinate 48,286,396 of NC_135544.1, forward strand.
GCATCTCATCCTGTCTCCTCAACTGCACTCCTCATTTATGGATGTAGGTAAGACATCCACAAAATGGGTTATATAGACAGGATTTAAAACTTTTATACTACATGTGCAGGGATTTTGCAAGCCATAGTATATGACTATTGTTAGTAAAACCAACTCTTTAAATTAGAATTGAGAGATTATTTCTCTTTCATCATCTGTTTTTGTACCATAAAAGATGCTGCCGATGGAAAATGAAGAACCTTTATTTCTCCATCAGGGCCAGCTGAAGGCCTGTTCCCTACTTCCTAATGCAGATGCTAAGAGGTGGTGACGTTGACCTTGTGCCATCTCTTAGCGAAAGCCTTGTGGCTTTAAAGCTGCACCAAGCTATACACCTGTCTAGATTGATAAACTAGCTCATTTGCTGAACACTGGGCTGGGCCCTCATTAACCTGGATTCAGATGTGCCCTGAGTGGTACAATTACTGGAAATATCGACACAATCATCTGCCTGATCATGCAGGATCCAGACAGTCCTTACTGAACAGCATGGTTCTGAAGAGCCGTTCTTATTATTTCACATGGTATGTTCACATCCATTTTCTTCCACAGGGTGATCTTCTGCTCCAGGGAGAAGGTGGCTCATCTGCAGAAGGGGAAGGGATCCGCAGTATTTGTGAAGTGCCATGACAAGTCTCTCAAGAAGTCTGGCTGGTGAGCATCTCAGTCAGACCAAGCTTTCAGCCACATGTGCCACTCTTCTGCCATAGCTAATGGCCTGCACTGTCCTGTGGTCAGAACCTCAGGCTCTCTCTCTAGCCCTTCTGGATCCATTTGTTTTTTGCATTACTTCCTCTTTTTCTCTTCTTTCTGTTTTTTTATGTTGTTTTTCTCCCAACAGTTCTGGCCTTAGTCCCATGTGCCGAATTCAGGCTACTTTATTTTATGGGGTAGTCAAACTTCCCCCAATGGACTTTTTTTCCTGCTGTTCCCCCTCTGCAGCCCTCACAGGTGCTGTGTGCAGAGCGGGCACTGGAGGCTTAGTAGTTGCCCATGTCCTGTGAGTACAGTCCTCCCCAGGAAAGAAAATGTCTTGTCACATCTGTGGTGGCCACATAGTTCGATTCTCCAAGTGCCAGCGGACTCTAGGACACAGAACCCAAGGGGAAGGTCCAGGACCCTTCTCAAAACCCTCAAAGACAGGAGCTAATGGGATGAGAGTGTGGAGATTCCCCTCCTTTCTATCTCAAAACAACTGTTGGCTCTTTCCTTCCTGACCTTTAAGGCTAATCCGAATGGCAGCTGTCAGCGGAATCTTTCCAGAACGTCAGCGCTAAGTGGGGACTGAGCATGTGACCGTCCCTCCCCCGCCCAGCCTCCGTCAGCTCTCGGGATCTGCCATTTTCATTCCTGCCCTGGCTCCCCTGCCAGATGCCAAGTGCTAATGGCTCACACTTAAAAAGGGGAGGAACACAGGACCATGTCACACAAGCCAGTGACACAAGAAACAATGACAAAGGCCGGTCACCACTTCATGGGGAAATACAAAAAGCAACTGGCTTTAGTTTGTCCTCTTTTCCCAGTTAGGGTTAGAGACGAAAGTGCAGAGTAAGAATGGCCTCATCAGAAAAAGTCTCCGGAAGACCTTGCCTGGAACATCTGTATCATTTTAAACTTCTATTTTATCATTTATACGTGCTCACTACGAATAGATTAGGAAAAACTGACACAAAGAAAATCACCGTGACCCTGCCACCCGCTGACAGCCCCAACTCACATTTTGATTTATATCCTTGCACGCTTTATAGTTACCTATTATTTATATATTTTTATGTTTTATAAAAATGGAATTTTAGTTGTGAATGGACACAATACCTCTTGTTTTATTTATTTATTTTTTTGTGGTGCTAAGGATCGAACCCAGTGCCTCACGCATGCTAGGCAAGAGCTCTACCACAGAGCTGCAACCCCAGCCCACATGGCATACACATTTTGAGTGACAAGATAAGTCCATCTGGATCAAAAACACAGAAGGAAAGACATTCCCAATGAAATGGAGGATCGTCGCTGGTTGTGAGCCTGGCAGAACAGCTCTGTCCTTAACCAGGGGAGGCTTCTCTGTGATCGGCTCTTTGCTCCATTTCTACTCCTCACACATCTGAGGGAACTCCATAGTTCTTCTATGCTTAGAAAGGGCCTCTGCTGTGAAGCCTTACACATTTGCACATTTGTGTTACAAACAACACACACACACACATACACACACACATACACACACACACACACACATACATACACATACATACACACATGGATTCATTCTCCCCAGATCGTCTGCAACTTGGAAATATGAAAATGAAGTCCCCAATCAGGAAATAGCTCCAGCCATTTATAAAGTACTTCTGGCCATACTAGGTATAGGTGACAAGCATTTATTTGAGAAAGTCTAACAATACTTTCTTTTTTTTTTTTTTTTGTCTGATTACTGAAACGACAAGTATTTAGGCAGTATTTTTTTCCTTTTTAATAGATCTTAACTTTAGGAAGTAATTATGAATCAGACTTATGGTCTTCTGCAGTTTCTTTCCTCTGGGACCAAAATCAATCAACCAAACAAAAGGCTCTCTTTAGTATCTTCCGTCAAGTCTTCAGAAGGCTCAGATCACAGGGAAAGAACGAAACAGGATTTTCATTGGATACGTTTTGGAAGTAAGAAAACTTCCTAACTTTTGAAATCATTTGGCTCCGGCAACTAAAAATGATACTTTTTGTTGGGACTTAGCTAAATAGATGTCAGAGTATCTCTTAGTCCCAGGAACCTCTGCTGTCTCTGATCTTTTATCTACACCTCCCAGGGGCTTAGCCTCACATACTTTGTTCCAAATTCCCAGTCGAATACTTTTTTTCTCTTAAATGGTGCAGAGGGGTTGAGAAGAGTTTGTAAAATACTAAGCAGATAATAAATTGCCTTTCTTTCTCTTTTTTTTTTTCTTCTTAGACACTGGAAAAGTCCACAGAAAGAAGAACACAAGAATTCTGTGAAGAATGAAGCAAATGAAGTAAATTTTACAAAAGATGCCCAGTGTTTAAAAGTGGGTGTTTAAAAGTGGACTTGTCCTAAAAAAGTATTAATCCAAAGCTATATCCTTGTTAGTTCAATTAGGAAACAGTCTCAAAATACAGTCTAAAAAAGTGGCTAATTGAATTTGAGGCCAAATTGCTCATCTTGCTGTGCTAAGACAGTACACGTGAAAAGCACTGCATTCTACCCTCTGAGAAGGAACAATTGTCCCTGTGTGTAGTAAGATAAGGCTCCTTCAGGTGGTGCGTTGGCCATAGTCTAAAATTAGTTAGACCCTCCTATTTTAATTAGAATTCTGGATTTTTTTGGACTGAGGCCTTTTCAAACTTTTCTCCAAGTCTGAATATAGAAGATGGTTCCCTGTGGCATGAGTCAGATCTGTTTATTTAGCAGTCAAAACACCTGATCTTTTGGAATATTTCTCTTGCCATTGGGATGTGGCCCAGGAGTTAACCAGGGAAATGCGACTTGGAGAGGAACAGAGAATGGGGCTGATAAAGTCCTAAGCCTTGGCCCAACTCTTGGCTTGCATCATGACAAAGTTATAAGCAAAACATACAAAGTTCAGATCCATTAATTCTTTAATAGATTTTTATATTTTATTGCTTAATCTCTGTTCCTTTTTTCCTTTGTCTTAATATTATATTTTTACAATGTTCTCCAAAAACAAACCAACAATCCTCAGCTGACACAGAATTTGGTGCAGAAAGAAAACAATACTATGATTTTATTATCACATTTTTCAGATTATTTTCATCAATTTGAAATCGTTTCCTATCTGATGGCTGCTATTGAGATTTGGGCTCATCTCAGTCATGCCTCAATCATACTTGAAGCATGAAAAAACTTTCATTTCTGGCTTAGATGTGTTAAAAATTCAAATTTTGTGTCACGTGAACTGCAAACCTTAAACAAAAATTGTTTTTCTTAAGTATCAAAAGGTGGAAAAGTTACCGGGTTATATGCATAAGCAGTGCTTATAAACCATTGAGTGCAAGAAAGAGAATCCTTGATTGTTGTCACCATATGAAGTGCCAGGAGTATTGTTATCATTGTTTTTTTTTTTTTAACAATGAATCAAGAGTGAGTGAACAATTATTTATGGACTAGATCTCATATCTTCTGAATGCTTTTCTGTGTATTATAAAATGATTAAGAAGTCAGATATGTTGGAGGTTATTGCTGGGAACCCAAACTGTGAAAGTGTGTGGGTAAATGAACACATGCCTATAAAGCCCCACCTGTGTGTCTGTCATGCAGTGTGATTTGGAAGGTGAACAGTCAAGGACGGTATTAGAACATGTCAGAGTAGAAATAGTTCCAGATGCACCAGAATGTCATCCCTCTATTGGAGAAAGATATTATGCCTAAATAATGTAGGACAAATGTTGTGATTGACTACATCAGGCTTGGAATGAATTCTAACAATAAAACAATGTATGATTGGTCACTGGTATCCCCCTTTATTGCTAATTCATTGATTTTTTTTGGATTTGGGTTTTAATCAAGGGTGCATAAACGTAAAAGATTGAGCAAGTCCATGCATGGCTTGGGAACTCTGCTTCTAAAGATTTGCTATATATATAATATATATAAATATATATCAATGATGCTTTGCCTTTAAATTTTATTTATGAGCTGTAAATATATGTGTGGATGTGTACAGGAGTGTGTACATATTGGAAAGGTCATTGTGGCTACCTGCATTTATAGATTTGTAGATGTGTGGTGCTAACTTTATACGTGTCTGATTAGTGAACCAACTCACTCTTATAAAATAATACAATGAAATAGGCTTAAAAAAAGGAAAGAAACTGAATTAACTATGTGAAGAAATGGAATCTGCTTTTAATAAAATTGACAAAATTTTATTACCACACTCAGTCATTATGTTGTATCATTTTAGCTCCTGAGAAAAAGTAAATTTATTCTTAGGGCAGATTCATTCAGCAAATTTCAACTGAGCAACCACTATACTTAGTAAGTAAGATAGCTTCTAAGAATTACAGTGAGCATTTTTGAACATCTATTTGTACATAAGCTGTAGATACCCTTTAAATAAAATGTAGAGGAAAAGGATGCAGAATTTTTTCCTGAATAAAGTACGAAGGCTTTTCTTGCCTGCAGTATGCATTATCATAAGAAAAGCGTTAGAAAGCGATCAAAGATATTTCATATGAATCTAAGATGCAGTGTATCTACTTCTGAGGTCTCATTGTTAGCCACGATGCAAGCAGTACTTGTGCAATAAGATGAATTATTTGAGATGGGTGGGTGCATTTTTTAGGACTTTGCATTGGGTCACCTTAATCATTAAAAAAAAAAAAAGTAGCATTAAAGTCCATCCATGGAACTAAGCTTCTTTGTAAAGTGAGGAAGAATTTGGCCCAGAAAAATAGTTGTTTCCCCAGCTACTAACCCAAATTCTTATTGTTAGCCAGGATAGGGTCTTCAGGAGCAGGAGTCCTCCCTGATAGATAGCAGGAACTCCCCAGTTCACACTCTGCTACTGTCCATCATTGCCTGTTGATATAATTAAAAAGGACAAACAATTACAAGGTCACTGAGCATGTTGAGGCTGTGTGATAGGATTATAAAATGGTGTGGCCACTCAGGGAACGTGGGGCAGCTTTTTGAAAAGTTATGCACAGGGTTTATTCTGTATGACCAGCAATCCCCCTGCTAAATATAAATCCAAGAGAAATGGAAACAGGCCCACAAAGATCACTACACCAGTGTTCATAGCAGCATTATTCCTAGGAGCCTCAACATGAAGAATCCAAATGCCCATTGAGTAGTGAAGAGATTTGGGTGACACATTCATACAGTGGAAGAGTATTTGGAACAAAATGAACAAATTGCTTGCATGCACTCCAACACGGATGTACCTCGAAACTTTTTTGCTATGGGAGAGAGAAGTCAGATGCCAAAGACGACATATTTTGTGGCTACATGACATTTCTAGAAAAGGCAAACTTGCAGAGACCAATAGAGGAGTGGTTGCCCAAGGCTGGGAGTTGGAACAACTGACCACAAGTGGACTTGAGGGATCTTTGGGGAGTGATAAGAATTAGATGGCAGTGATGTTTGCATGACTGTAAATTGACTAAAAATTGTTAGATGGTACATTTTCACGTGCAGCAGGTGAATGTTATGACATGTAAAGTGTATCTACATAAGGCTCTTAAAAATGAAACACAAACAGGGCTGGGTATGGTGGTACACACCTGTAAACCCAGCAACTTGGGAGGCTGAGGCAGGAGGATCACAAGTTTGAGTTCAGTGTCAGGAACTTAGTGAGACTCTGTCTCAAAATAAAAAATAAAAATAAAAAAGGCTGGGGATGTAGCTCAGTGGCAAAGTGCTGCTGGATTTAATCCCTAGTACCAAAAAATCAAAACGAAACAAAACACACACAATGCAACCTCATAGTCCTGTGGGGATAGACACGGCCAAGGGCTGCAGCACCCTCTTCCCCTCAACAAGGGGTCTCTGCAGGGATGGTCCACCACCCTCTCACTCGAGGCTCACCTATCCCAGGTGTCCAGTTTACTGTAAGTGAGAGCTGTCATAATCTTACTCTATTTAAAATGTCACTCAGATTGTAAGCCCATTTATGAGGCATTTCTCTTATTTTAGAAAGGTAATTAAATTACACAGATAATATTCCTCTGTATCTCCCTGGGAATGTTCTGTGATCGTCAGAACATCAACCAACATTTTTAGAAGTGGCAGCATTAGTATAAATCACCTAATAGGACACTTTTAGTTGATATAAGCTCAGAGAAGTGACTCATCTGATATTGCACAGCTACTTAATAACACACATGAAACTGCAGTGATCTTTACTAATTGATAATTCAGTGAGTCCTACTTGGTTTATATCATCTGGCCTCTCAAACACATTACATACTATTTGCCTGGTTATGAGTTTGCTTCATATACAAAAACAACAGAATAAATTTACCATTAGAAGTGATTCAGCCTCCTACCAAGATAGAATGAATTTACATCAATCTCATCCCCCTGCTCCATGACTAGTGACCCAGTATGTGTGGGGTTGAGGGTACTGACTGGGTACTGACTGGCTCATCCCATCTCAGGTCTTTGTTTTGCTCTGTGTCCTAGACAGATGGACTCCTCTGTGGGTCCTGCATGTGTGTAGAGCAAGTGGGGTGGAATAGTGACCAGCTGCCACACTGTCTGGACCACCCCTGCTTCCTGGTGGTCACCCCTGTGTGCCTTCCCCACATGGATCCATGTGGCCAATGTATGTGGCCGAAGCCTCAGTATCTCATTCCCAAAGTTAGGCTCTGAAGGCCTGCAGCTTTCTGTGGGTTACTTTCTCAGGGTCTCTGTCTTAGGTCACTCCCTTGGATGGAGTCACCTTGGGAGTGGCTCTAGGGTGCAGAACTGGAGCCCCTGAGCTCGCTCCAGCCATACAAGGGAGCTTGAGGTAGAGGGAAGGCCTCATCAATGGCTCAGGTGCAACCTCAGGAGAGACCCTGACCCTTCAAAAACACCAAGATTCATGACCCACAAAAACTGGGAAATAATAAATGATGATGTTCTCACCTGCCAAATTTTGGGGCCACTCATCAGACAGTTACAGCACTTGGTTTGCTTTACCTGACAGATTCTGAGTCCTTCATTAAACATGTAGAAAACCATACCTTGAAATGACAAATGACATCAGAGACAGGAACTTTTGAGTGGATGACAGAAAATAAAACCCAAATTGAGTCTGGTGAGCACAATACAGGCAGGGCTTTAATTGGGTTTCGGCTGAAGGGACACAGTAGTGATGGAAAGGGGCACCGGGGTGCTTCCTGAACAAAGGGAGGTACAAGCTTGTATGGATTTGCTGGGACGGTTAGAGTTATGATTTCCACTGGCCGAGGGAACAAGTCCAAAAGTTGCTCTTCTTGCACAAGGCTGAGAACGGGGCGGTCACCATCAGCTTGTCTTTTTGGAGTGGGCACCGGCATCTTCTCCATCTGTGTGTGCGCAGGTTCCTTCTGGGCCTTAGGATAGAACTGGAGGACTTTGGGTGCTTGGATTGCCGAGGAATATGCTTAGCAGCTCCAACTTGCCACCAACAGTCTACACGCAGGACCGAGTAGACTCTAACACAAAACTTAAGGCAAAAGGGATCGGACATAATATGAAAACAGAGGTTCCAATCCAGACATCTGTGGGCCCAAGGGAAGAGTCAGTTCAGCAAAAGCAACTTTCATGTCCCTGAAAAGTAACCCAGGCAACCGTTATTATCACCATAACCCACACATCAGGTAAGAAATGCAATCTGCAAAAAAAGAACAACAAATAACAACAACAAAAAAAACCCCTAACACTTCAAAATCAAATAACCCCGTGAATAAATGGACAAGTCAACTGAACACACACTTCCGCAAAGAAGAAATACAAATGGTCAACAAATACATGAAGAGATGTTCAACATCATAAGCAACTAGGGAAATGCAAATCCAAACTACATTGAGGTTTCAGCTCACTCCAGTCAGAATGGCAACTACCAAGAATATGAACAAGGTGGGCAGTCTAGCCCAGGGGTAGAGTGCTTTTCTTGGGTTGAGTCCCCTGCACTGCCACAACAACAACAACAGATTAATAATAAATGCTGCAGAGGATGTGGAGAAAAGGAACATTTTCTACACTGCAGGTGGGATTGTAAATTAGTACAACCACTATGGAAATCACAGAGGCCAGTGCAGGAATGTTCAAATTGTTCTCTTCCCACTTCACTTCACACCCCAAACCTTCCAGACTTCTAGGGAGCCCAGAGACTGAGGCCCAGCTCAGCTTTGCTCTGGGAGGCCCTGATCTCTCAGTCAACCTCTCTAAGCAGGACAGTTTACCCTGTGGAGTAGAGTGCCTGGACCACGGACAGCATTCACTACACGTGACTAAGCAAATCCCAGCAGGTGCCCCCTGCCTAGTCTGGGGTGGGGTGGACTCTGGCCCTGATCTCGAGTCCTCTGAGGATGCAGAATAGCTCAATGTTGGTTTGGTTTCACAGCCTGAACCTTCTTTCCTTGAAGTACTGTGTGTTGTATTTTTTGTTGTTATTGTTTTGTTTTTCATGTGGTGCTGGGGATGGAACCCAGGGCCTTGCACATGCTCAGTATGTGCCTTAGCAAGGAGCGACACCCCCAGGCCTGGCTTGTATATTTGGTTTCTCTGCTCACCTCAATCTAAAACAAATATGATTTTATGGCTGTGGGTTTAGCTCAGTGGTAGAGGGCTTGTTTAGCATGTGCAAGGCCCTAGGTTCGTTCCCTAGCACAGCAAAAAATAAACTATACAAAATAAATAAAAATCTGTAATGACTTCTTAAGATGATGACTTCATTGTCTCTAATGCTCTAGACCTGGCTTCTGTTTTGTTCAATAGGGAAAGACTTTTGGAACTCAGATTTCTATAGCATAGTGACACCATCCAACAAGTTTTCTTAGCAGCACTTCAACCTACCAACGACCCACCCGACAGACAGCACCCAGTCCACACCCACTGAATGTAAGAAGCCCAGGGTTCATGCCTAGATGTTCTCATGGCCACTCTGCAAACTTCTTGGGAAGTTCAGGTCTGGGATTCTGAAATTTGGTTGAAGCTTATAAAGCATCCCAAAACAGGGCTTCAACAGAAACAAACAAAAAAAACCTTTCCAATTAACTTTCAGTCTCATCAGAGAAGAGGTTGTAATAGACCTGGATTAGAATGCTGCCCTCCATAGATAACAGTCGGCTCAGTCTTTGGAAAGGCTTTTGAGCCGTGCTGCTGAAGTTCTTTACTGGGTCTCCACATCTCAGCGAAGGTCATCTGCCCATCGCCTTTAAGGAAGTGTTAGGGGCTGCAGGTGACTGCAGCTGGGGGCGATGTCCATGAGCCCACATTTGCAGCCAGGAGGAGAGTCTAGGTATTTGTCACTGTGTGCAGAGTCAGCAGAGGGCACAGTGAGCATCATCCCAGGTTCATCAAAGTCCCCTTCCTAAAAATCAGAACAAATCCAAGAGGTTAAAGTGAAAATAGGAGCCAACATGTGAAGATAAACTAGAAAAAAAAAAATCCTAGATTTAGAAATGCTGAGAAAAGTAAGACAGTTCATTTCCACGTATTTCTCCTGAGATCATGCTGCTTTCCACTAAGGAAACCTAATAGGTGGGACTGTGCTATTTCCATTTCTTTCCATTTCACTTAGTCCAGTGTCTAACTGTCCACATGCCCAAACTCTTAGTGGCATGGAATTTATTGATTCTTTTTCTGGGCCCTTTTTAGGCCAGGACCTTGATGGATTGAAAAAGTAACAAATAGACAAAGTCACTTAATTTTATAAAAAGATAAAGTTGCTCAAAAGCACTATACAGTAGGCAAGCATAACTTATGCAGAAAAAAAACTCCAAAAAACCCTGAAGTGTGTTTATGAAGAGTGATTGTTGAGCTACCAAGTTACCAAGATGTTGATAGCCTTATGTCTTTTTTACCTGACCTGACAGGTGATACCAGCTCATCATTTTTCTGAATGATCATTGGAGTCTGAACTCAAATCAATTACCAAATTGTGAATCTAGCAAATCCAGTGAAAATACCTGATACATAACGGGAAAGAAAAAGTAGTACCTTTTCCTCTTCCATCACAAGGTTCATGGCCGAGACACCTATAACAGAAGACGATCCACACAAGAAAAGCCTACCCATTTATTTAATGCAAGCTTTATCTGACATGGGAGTCTTCACAAGGAAGACCCAAAGAAATGGGACAATGCACATTTTTATGCTTAGGCTTCAAGAATGTGGACAGTTGTAGAGAAGTGTGGTTGGACGGAGGTTGGTGCCACTGGAACAGACTGGAGGGAACTTAGCAGGGCCCATGTGCTCTGATCCTTCTTGCTTTCTTGGCCTCTCTGAGGACAAGGAGGTCCCTTTCCGTCAGGTCTAGTGAGGACACCTCTGGAGTGAGGGTCTTGTGGCCCACTTCAGGGAAAAGTCAGCTGTGTTTATGGGTCAGGGGAGAAGGTCAGAGAATTCTTTCAAAGTTTTGGAAAGACTGGTTTCTTATTTCTGTTTCTGCTGTTTTCTCAAAAGTCAAGGTGTTCCTTATTTAGGGGATAGTGAGTCCCAGATATTGTCATACTCCTCCCTCAAAAAAAAAAAAAAAAAACAAAAAAAAAAAACACTAGAGAAAGAAAGGAAGAAGGCAAAAAAAAAAAAAAAACAACATGGAAAGGAAGGAAAAATGTTGGTTGCATAGTTGGATAAGTCTATTCTATTCTGCATTGACAAAACCTCCTTGGCATTTAGCCTTTGGAATTTAAAATATCTACTGGAGATTTTATAAGACCACAGTTACGTAGTTTTAGATTCCAAATGTGGGCCAAATAAGTCATTTTCATGCATTTAAACACCAAGGACTAGTTCAGAGAATGTGATGTGGGCTTTGGCAAAGACACACCTGGATTTAAATAAAGTGCGCATCACCTGGTACTTGTGCAATTCTTTAATCTCCCTTTTAGTCTCCTCATTCATAAAATCAGAGGTCAGAAAGAATGAAAGACTATTATGAAGCACATCTAACATCCTACTCAAGGAGACTGAAATTTGTTTACCAGAGATTTATTAACAAATTTTATACCATAGACTCTGCCCACTTCCCACCAAAAAAAAAAGTCTTTATAGACTCAATTTCTAATCAAAATGAAGTAATCCTTATCTAACAAGGAAACAATAGAAAGAAACAGACAGAACCTGTGAAACAATGGGTTTTTTTTTCAAGACTGGAGTTTAGCCAACAAAGGACTGTGATCCTTGAGAGAAAGGAAGCACATGGAAGCCCTGCCATTGTCTAGTTTAGTATCCAGGGAGTTTCCAGCTGCAGGGCAGGCCAGGGAGCCCTGGTGCAGCCCAGCAGGATGAGATGGAAACAGGGCGGAGGGGCCAGGGAGGTACAGCAGGTCGAGCTACCTAAAAGGAGTAGCAGAAAAGATACCTTTGCCTCACACAGACCTAAAACCGGGTCTTTTTTTCTCTCTGACTAGAAAACCTCATGATTAATGGATTTCCAACAAAACATACAGCAAGCAGGACCTGACCTCAACAGTGCAACAATATTAGCTCTAAAGAAAATGCTGAAGAATATGTATAAGAATTTTAAGCACCTACACAGATAAAGCTCACAATATATCCAATAAGTTATAAGGAATGCAAAAAGCAGAAAAATATGACTCAGAACTAGGAAAAGAAATTGAATAATGACAAACCTAGAAATGTCACAGATGATATAAGTAGACATTTAAATCATCTTAATGACTGTTATATTGTAAGGGTCCGGCGAACGTCGGAGGAAGAGACCACCAAGAGACCGACTCATGCAACAGCAAAAGGGGATTTATTGAGGATCCGATCCAGCACGCTGGGGCTCCAGGCTCACTCAAGAAGGGAGAGCGGCCAAAAAGCCCAGAGCAGGGGTTGAGCAGTGCTTAAGTACACTTTTTGGGGAGGGCAGGAACTTTACATGTGTCACGGTCCCCTTTAACAAATCATTATACACCGAGGGAAAATCAAACAACAATTCCTGAACATGATTAGTACATTCATTGGCGGGAACAGGTCGGGCGGGGGTGATAGGTCAATCCTAAGGAGGGGATACATTTAAACTGATTGGTTTGGGCCCTGAATGCCTACGTGCCAAGCTGCACAGGGTCCTAGGTTATTAAACAACTTAATGGTCAGGGGAAATATCTACTGGGCAGTCCCGGGAATTGTCCTAACAGCTACAGGAATTTCAGGTTTTGAGTGTGGCATAGGAACTTAACAATACCTGGTCCTTTACATTTTAACTCAGGCTTTGCAGCTTAGAAGCAGCTTTACAATGCCTGGTCCTTTACATTTTAACTCAGGCTTTGCAGCTTAGAAACTTTACCCTTTCAATATAAGAAAAAATTAAGCACATTAATTAGAAACATAGAATTTATTTTTAAAATGATCAGGCTTCTAGAGATAAAAATGTCTAAGATGGAAAGTAAAGTGGATGGAATTATTGGCAATCTAGGAATGATAAAATAATAGCTTAATGGCTGGGAGACCTATGACACAAAATGAAAAATGTGAGAATAAAAGTATAAGAAATTAAACAAATTATTAATGAATCAAGAAACAATTTGAAGTGGCCTATTATATGTGTAATCGAACAGAGGAGGCAATTTTGAAGAACAGAAAAAATACATAGCAAAAAAAATGGTGGAAATATTTTAAAATCTGAAGGAAACTACAGCTCAGAGAAACCCAGTGAAACCCAGGTACAAGAAAATTATACCATGGCACATCATAATTGAGGTGCTCAAGACAAGTGAGGAAGAAAATATAAAAGCAATAAGAGAAAGACAGAACAGAATTCATGTGAGCAACATCTCTAGTGCTCAAAGAAAAAGATGCCACATGGAATTTTATACCCAGTGGAAATAGCTCTGAAAAACCAAAGATGAAAACAAAACAAAACAAAAAAACTTTTTCAGACATACAGAGACTGAAACGATCCATTTTTTGTGGATGCGCAAGACAAAATTTGTTAATGAAATGGCATAATGAAGGCCTCTAATGGCATAATGAAGACTGCTGGAAATGGTAACTGTGAAGGTCTGAATATGAATAGTGTTCCCGAAGGGTCCCTGTGTTAAAGGCCTGGTCTCCAAGGTGGTGCTGTTTGGAGGTGTTGAGGACCTTAGAGGGGGCCCTTAGGTCATTGGAAGTGTGTCATCAAAAGATATTGTGAGACACTGCCTCTTCCTCCCACCTCTTTCTTTGCCATATTGGGGATTGAATCCAAGGGCTCTCCACCACTGAGTTACATCCCCAGTCCTTTTTATCTTTTACTTTGAGACAGGGTCTTGTTAAATTTCCCTGACTGGCCTCAAACTTGTGATCCTCTGCCTTAGCCTGCTGAGTGATTGGGATCACAGGCATGTGCCACTGCTCCCAGCTTTTTTTGTGGGGAGGGTACTGAGGATTGAACTCAGGGGCACTTGACCACTAAGCCACATTCCCAGCCCTATTTTATATTTCACTGAGAGACAGGGTCTCACTGAGTTGCTTAGTGCCTCACTTTTGCTGAGGCTGGCTTTGATCTCGCAATCCTCCTGCCTCAGCCTCCTGAGCCACTGGGATAACAAGCGTGCACCATAGCACCCAGCTGCTCTCAGCTTTTTAATGTATGTTTTCTTTTTTGCTTCCTGTCTTGTGATGTGAGCAGTTTGCTCTGCTCTATGATTCCCTCCATTGCCATTGCCACCCGATGTCCTCCCCTAGGTCTCATCAGCAAATGTTCCAAATATCTATTGTTACATAACGAATCGCCTCAATGCTTAGTTAAAACAATTTTTTATTATTATCTCTTTATTATTATTATTATCTCTCTTGGTACATGGGGGCTGACTAGACTGAGCTGTGCAATTCTCCACTGGGGTCTTCCATGTGGCGCCACCCGGATGCCTGCAGCAGTGGAAGTCTTCCAACCACTCACCTGCTGGAGGTCCAAGATGGCTCACTCATGGTTGATGGTGGGTGCTGCCTATTGGCTGGGAGCTCAGCTAGGCTTCTGACCAGAATTCCAACCACAGGATCTTTCCATGGAGTTTGGACTTCTTCCCTCACTGCTGTGTTCCAAAGGGAAATGACCCAAGAGGCAGAAAGCAGAAGCTATCAAGCCAGCTAAGGGCCGCACCCCAAAATGGCACAGTGTCACTGATGTCCTATCATATTAGTAGAACCAACATCAAGGCCCACACAGACTCAAAGGAGTGGAGAGATGAGATTCTAACTCTTGATAGGGTCGGCAAGGAAACACCGCAGAAGCACATGTGTAACAGGCAGTATTGTTGTGAGCATCTTTGGAAAATAGAATCTGTGGTAGCGTAGCTATGGAAACCAGTAAGGATAATGAGAGGACTGGAATTGGAGGGAGAGAAAGTGGTCCAGATATTCAAAGAATGATCAGGAGAAAACTCAAAGGTCTAAAGATGTGTACGAGGAGGAAAATAGAAGAAAATAGTTTATTGACATGAGCATCAACTATCTAAGGGTTTAAGGAGGGAGAAAAAACCAATGGTCTAAAAATGGCAAGGAGAAACAAACAGGGTCTTTATCTCCCTCTCAGGACAAGATAAAAATAGCCACTGTTCCAGAGGAAAGCTGGAAAGATTGTACCCCAGGAACCAAGTCTTGGAACAAGAAGAAAGAGGTTATGTTCTCACAAGAGACAGAGTAGATGATGAATAAAATACTCTAGGGAGTGCTGTGGAAGGAAGTGAGGGTTGAGGAAGGTAGGAAATGGGGTTGGACTGGGGAACATACAGATTCTTAAGAAGGTGAAAGACACAAGACAACTTGGGTAACACAGGCTTCTTTGGCAGGTGTGATGGAATTAAGGCATGGTGGTCTCCAGGACAGACTGCTTGCTACCTTAAAGCTGTGAGCATTGGGTGAGGGACAAGGTGTTCTTCCCAGAGGAAAAGAGCTTGGTGAGATCCCTCTTCCAGTATGGATGCCTTCAGTCCCAGGAGTAGGGGATCTCTGTAAGAAAGAAGTTGATGTTTAATACATCTACGGGTAAACATGATGTGGTCTCTTTTCTCTTTTAGTCTGCTTGGTTTTTAATATCTTAATGAGGAAAATTTAAATAAAATAAACTACCTATCTGGCATACATAATGTAATAAGTCATGTGCCAGTGAAACCATTGATACCATCAAGACAAGGAACATGGCCACCTCTCCAAGATGTTTTCCTGCTCCCTTGACTTTGACTTCATGAGTATAAAAATAATTGTACTGTTAAATAAATCCATGAGAAAAATAATGGTGACTGTCATGAATAAATATAAGTACTTTCAAACAGACCAGGAGCATAAAAAAAATGAAAATCTGTCTTCACTCGATGTCTCTTACTTCTTTAGGTTTCTGTAAGCAGTGGGTGTAACTGGACTTGATGAGTATGCTGATTCTTCCCAGGAACAGAACTGTAGGATGTTCTAAAAATACATTCTATGATTCATTAAAATGAATTTCTAAAGAATGTAACGAACATGAACATTATTAGCTCTAGGAAGAGTTTTTTTCCTGTGTGTCCTAAGGAGAAAACAAGGAACTGAGATTTTGACCAAAAACATGACATTAGGAAAGAGTGGGTGAGTGGAACTGGGGTTAAACAAAAAAAGAAAAAGAAAAAAGAAGAACTTAGAAAGAAGGAAGGAAGATATTTATAGCGTGATGCTATGTCATTTTAGTAAAATTGATTTTAAAAGAAAAAAATGACTTTCTCTGACCACCGTATGTGGCAACATCACGTGAGATGGTGTCATTTCTTGAGGACATTGGGAGTAACCGGTTAGATAAAGAGTCAGTTGAAGTGCTTAGGTAATATTGTGAACTCAGCAATTCAAGAAACTTCAAGAAAATTAGAAATTGATCTCTTGGCTGTCTCCAGATTGGAGGTGAGCCTATAAATCAGGCCCCGGGACTCCTTTGGTTTGGCTAAATGTCAGTGATGAAGGCTCCCTCAGAGGTATGGAGCATTTTATCTGAGATGAAGCCACTAATTATTTCAAGGTGACCTTGTATCCAAAGGTACATTTTAACTCAGACACAACAAATAGCATCACCTTGCTCCTCTACCTGGGTTGCTCTACTCACACCAAAGGGTACAATGTGATGGTACCTTTACCCATACCAGTGAAAGAAGAAGTGTCAGGTTACATGGTATAATTTTAGCAAAAGAAATGAACAGCAATCAGCTTGCTATTTTTATAAGTCTCTCCACCTGTAGACATCTTTGCACAAAGTGACTTGTCAAAGAAATGGATAAAACTACAGTGTTGCCTACATTTTTTCATAAGTCACATTCCTAAACTCCCATTAGAAATGGGAAAAAAGTCACCATTTAAGATAAGCCAAAAAAATGGTTTCTATATACACCAAAAGCAAAGCTAAAAACAACAATGCCCCCCCACCACCAAGATTGATACCTAAAAAAAGTTCCTAAAAATCAAGAAATTCTCACATGTTGAAAAGAGCAAAAGATAGGAACAGAAAATCATATATAAAATCTTCCTTCAGCATGTGTAAAGATTGTCATTGCCACTCATAATAAGAGATGAGCCAAACTCACCTGAATACTGACTTCCTGAACTTTGAAAAAAGCAAAAAGAGAGATGAAATTCAATATTCTGAAGTGCTACTTTTTACAAATTTAGACTGGGAAAATCTTGAAGTTTAAAAAATATGTTATGTTTGGGCTGGGTTGGGGCTCAGTGGTAGAGTGCTTGCCTAACACGTGTGAGGCACTGGGTTTGATCCTCAGCATCACATAAAAATAAATAAATAAAGATACTGTGTCCATATACAACTAAAAAAAATTTAAAAAATATGTTATTTTATAACTCCAAAGAGAAATAAGAACTGTCTTACTTTACTGGTGGGAATATACATTAACTCCTAGGAAAGACAATTGGCAACATCTATCAAAATTATCAGTGCATACCGTTTTCTGATAGTTTTGCTCCTTGGATTTAACTTGAAGATACTCATCTGTAAAAGGATATTATTACATTATCCCTCTTGACAATTTTGTTTATAATAGTAACTTTGTGAACAGCATATGTTTTTCATTTAGGATTGCTTTATAAACAGAAACAAATTGAGTATGAAAAAGCCTTTTTCAAAATCCCATATCCATACACGATTTTAAAAAAATTTCAGCTGGGTGTGGTAGTGGATGTTTGTAGTCCATGCTGCTGGGGAAGCTGAAACGGGAGGAAGCTTAAGCCCATGGGGTCAAGACGAGCCTGAACAACATACCAAGATCCTCTTCATCCCCTTCAAAAAACTGAAAACAACAACAACAACAACAACAACAAAAACTTTCAGAAAAATAGGAATAGAAGGATGTATCTTCAACCTCATAAGAGGCACCTCTGCAAACTCCACAGCTAAAATGATGCTTAATTGTGAAAGACGGGGTGCTTTCCCCTTAAAATTGGGATTATGATAAGTGGATGATAATCCATAGTGGGGCAGGAGTGGGGTAGGGAAGAATGAAGGAACTTCGGTTTGTGTAGAAGCAAGTGAGGGGAGGGGGGAGGGAGTGGGGATGGGAAGGAGGGTAGGATGAGACAGACATTATTACCCTATATACACGTATGATTACACTACTGGAGTGACTCTGCACCTTGTATAGCCAGTGGAGTGAGAAGTTGAGTAGAATATGTCAAAATGCATTCTACTATAAAATAAATTAAAAATTAAAAAAGTTGGGGTCACACTATATTTGAGGTTCTATCCAAGGCAACTGAACTGGAAGAAGATGTAAAAGTCACCCAGAATGGAGAAAGAAGCCAATATATCTCTATTCTTAAATGACATATATAGGAAATGTTAAGGGATCCATTAAAAAGCTACTATCTAAAATAATTGTCCTTTCAACTCATGCAGCTGGAACAATTGGAGGACTACATGCCAAAGAATTAATCTGGACCCTTACCTTGCATCTTATACAAAAATTAACTTGAAATACTGAAACTATAAAACAACTAGTACACATCTACATGACTCCGGATTTGGTAAAGAATTCTTCTAATGTTCACAGCAAGGTTACAAGATACAAAATCAGATCTCTATATACTTGTAATAAGCAATATGAATATGAAATGGCAGACATACCATTTATGATCATAAATAAAACAATTTAGGAATAAATTTGGGGAAAAATGCAAAGCTAGTTGGATATGATGGTGCATGCCTATAATCCCCGCTATTCAAAAGTCTGAGACATTCCTGGAAACTTGGTGAGACCCTGTCACAAAATAAAATAAAAAGGACTGGGAACATGGCTCTGTAGTAGAATGCCCCATGGTCCAATCCCCACTACAAACAACACCCCCCCACACACATACAAACTTACATACTGAAGACTAAAAAACATTTGTTGAAATAAATTAAATGGTATCTAATTATTAGATAAATGAAAAAAAATCATGTTTATAAGTTGGAAAATTAAACAGTATTAAAATGGCAAAATTCCTCAAATTGATATATAGATTTAATAAAATTCCCATCAGAATCCCAAATGTCTTCTCTGTAGAAGTTGACAACCTGGTTCTAAAATTCATATAGAATCACAAGGGTCCCAGAATAGCCTAAACTATCTTGAAAAAAGAACAAAATAGAAGGACTCAAATTCCCTGACTTGGAAACTCATTACAAGGCAATGATAATTCAGATAGTGTGGTGTTGACACCATGGATAGAAATATAGATCAATGCAAGAGTTTAGAATCCACAAATAAACCCATGAGTTATGATCAATTAATTTTAGCAAAGTTTCCAATCATTCAATGGAGAAAACAATAATATTTTCATAACTAAATGCAATACGTTCAGTCCTTGGTGAGTGCAAAGCTAATAAAACACAATCAGGAGATAAAAGAATTTTTAAAAAGGTAAATTACTTAAAGCAACTAAGGAGAACACGGGGCATTACTCCCAAAGCAGTATCTCCCTGAACAGGAAAAGCAAGAGGCTTTTCTCAATGGTTGGTGTAACTAATTCCATAAAACATACACTACTCAACTTAAAGATTCAGATAGAACCCAGTACACATAACACTCAAAAACAAGTGAAGTTCTGACCTACATCTAGGTGATTTCAACACAGGTTTCTCACCAATAGATAGGTCATCCAGACATAACCTCAGTGAAGACTTTTCAAACTTAAAAAATTATAAATCAAATGGATTTAATAAGTATCTGTAGAATATTTCATCCAACATCAGCAAAAATTCACTTTATTTTCAAGTGCTTGTGGTACCCTCTCCACAATAGGCCATAGTCTAGGCCACAAAGCAACTCTAAGCAAATACAAAAATATCTATATAATTCCTTACATCTTATCTGATCATTGTGGAATTAAATTAGAAATCAACGTTTAAAAAACTACAGAAACTATATAAACATGTGGAGATCAAAGAATGCAATTCGGATGATAGAAGAAATCAGGGGAGAAATTTAAAAATTCTTAGATTCAAACAAGAACAGTGATACAACATACCAGCACCTCTGGGACACTATAAAAATGGTTTTAAGAGGAAAATTCATAGCTATGAGTGCCTACATAACAAAATCAGTAAGGTCCTAAATAACAACCTAATGATGCCTCTCAAGGCCCTTGAAAAACAAGAATAAATCACTTCAAAAATCAATAGAAGGAAGGAAATAATTAAGATCAGAACCAAGATCAATGAAATAGAGAATAATAGCAAAAAAAAAAAAAAAAAAAAAAAAAAACAAGGAACAATGAAATAAAAAGTTTTTTTTTTTTTTTTTTTTTTTTAAAGATAAGCAAAATTGAAAATCCTTTAGCTAAATTAACCAAAATAAGGCTGGGGATGTGGCTCAAGCGGTAGCGCGCTCGCCTGGCATGCGTGTGGCCCGGGTTCGATCCTCAGCACCACATAAAAAAAAAAAAAAAAAGAAAAGAAAAAAAAAGATGTTGTGTCCACCCAAAACTAAAAAATAAATATTAAAAAAATTCTCTCTCTCTCTCTTTAAAAAAAAATTAAATAAATAAATAAACCAAAATACAAAGAGAGAAGGCCCAAATTAATAAAAATAGAGTTGAAAAAGAAGAAATCACCACAGTCATTCAGAAATCCAGAGACTCATTAGGACAATTTTGAAGGCTTATACTCCAATAAATTGGAATATCTACAAGAAATAGACACATTTCTAGACATATGACTTGCCAAAATTGAATCAAGAGGACTTGGAAAACCTAAACAGACCAAAAACTTGTAATGAGCTAGAAACAGTAATAAAAAGCCTTCCAACAAAGAAAAGCCTAGGAATAGATGAATTCTTAGCTGAATTTTAGCAGACATTTAAAGAAGAACTAATGCCAATGCTCCTCAAATTATTTCATGAAATAAAAAGGGATAGAAGCCTTCTAAATTCATTCTATGAAGTCAGTATCACCCTGATAACAAAATCTGGTAACAAATAAAAGAAACAAAACTGCAGAAGAGTATCCTGATGAATTCAGATGCAAAAAATCCTTAATGGATATTAGCAAACTGTATTCAACAACATCATGACCAAGTTGTTTTTATGATGGTTGCAAGGATGGTTTAGCATATGTAAATTAAATAGAAATAAGGACAAAAAATCACATAGACATCTTAATAGATTCAGAAAAAGCCTTCAACAAAATTCAGCATCCATTCATGATAACAAAGCTCAAGAAACCAGGGATAAAAGGAACTTACCTCAACAACGAAAAGGTCATATATGACAAAGCCAGAGCCGATGTCACAGTGAATGGGGAAAAGCTAAAAGCATTTTCTTTAAAATTTGTAACAAGGCAAGGATGTCCACTCTATGACTCCTGTTAAACACACTACTAAGAATTTTAACCAGATAATTAGGCAAGAGAAAGAAATGTAAGGGATAAAAATAGGAAAGGAAGAAGTCAAATTATCACTGTTTGCAGATGATATGATCCTAAACTTAGAAAATCCAAAAAGCTCTACCAGAATACTGCTAGGGATAATAAACAAATTCAGCCAATTTATCAGGTTACAAAATCAACATTTAAAAATCAACTGCTTTCCTATACAGCAATAGTGAGTCTGCTGAGAAAGAAATCAGGAAAATAATCCCATTCACAATAGCCTAACCAAGGCAAATAAACAAAACAAAACAAAACCTTAGGGTTAAATGTAACCAAGGAGGCAAAAGACCTTACAATGAAAACTATAGAACAGTGAAAAAATGAGGAAAACATAAGATGATGGGAAGACCTTCCATGTTCAGTATAGGCAGGATTTATACTGGGAAAATGACCATATTGCCTAAAGCAATATACAGACTCAGTGCAATGCCCATCAAAATAACTAAGACATTCTTCACAGAACTAGAAAAGACCAGTCCTAAAATTTATTTGGATGAATAAAACCCCAGAATATCCAAAGCAATTTTAAGCCAAAAAAGCAATGCTGGAGACATCATAATACCTGACTTTAAATTATACCACAGAACTATAGTAACAAAAACTGCATGATACTGGAATAAAAACAGGCACATATACCAGTTGAACGGAATGAAAAACATAGAGACAAATGCACCCAGATACCCAATATTCCCAGTTACCTGATCCTTGACAAAGGTGCCAAAAACATATCTTGGAGAAAAGACAGCCTTTTAAATCAGTGCTGGAAAAACCCATCCTCATGTAGAAGAATGAGACTACATCCTTATCTTTCACCCTGTCCAAAAGTCAACTCAAAATGGATCAAAGATGTAGGAATTAGACCAGAAACTGTGAAACTACTAAAAGAAAATGTAGGGTCAACACTTCAACATAGAGGTGCAATGCTTTCTCAATAGGACCCATAAAGCTTAGGAAATAATACCAAGAATTAAGAAATGGGATGGCATCCAATTAAAGATATTCTGCACAGCAAAGGAAATGATTAAGAATGTGAAGAGAGAACCTACAGAATGGGAGAAAAATCTTTATTAGCTACTCTCTGACAGAGTATTAATATCCAGACTATATAAAAAAATCTCAAAAATCTTAACACCAAAAGTAGACAAATAACCCAATTAACAATGAACACATGAATTATAGGTACACTTCTCAAAAGAAAAAATCCAAATGGTCAACAAATATACGAAAAAAAGATTCAACATCTTTATCAATCAAGGAAATACAAATCAAAATTACACTGAGATTTCATCTTACTCCAGTCAGAATAACAAACATCAAGAATAAGTATAATAATAAATGCTGGAGAGAACATGGAGAAAAAAAAAACACTTTTACACTAATGGTGGGATTGTAAATTAGTACAACCACTATAGAAATCAACCACCATATGACCCATCAATACCACTCCTTGGTATCTATCCTAAAGAATTAAAGTCATCATACAACACACAACATACAACCCATGTTTACAGCAGCACAATTCACAATAGCCAAACTATGGAACCAGCCTAGGGGTCTTTTAATGTATGAATGGATAAAGAAAATTTGGTATATACACACAATGGAGTTTTATTCTTCCATAAAGAGAAAAGAAATTATGTCATTTGCAATAAAATGGGTGGAACTTGATAATGTTAAGTGAAATAAGCTGGACTCAGGAAGTCATATGTTTTATCTCATATGTTGCAGCTAGAGAAGAAAACAGGTAAGAAAGGTGGACTTGGGGATCTCATGAAAATCTAACAGAGGTCAGTAGAGTGGAGGATAGTGTCTTTAAGAGGCTTTAAGAGACTAGGGAAAGAGGCTGTCTTGGAGATAGCTGATACCTGCTCAAAGGTACCCACTGTTAAAATCTTCAGGAAGTGTGTAAGCCAGTTGTTAAATGCAACCATTATTTCAAAATAAATTAAATAACTTAAAATTAAATGCATCATATTAAAAACAAAGGTAAAAAATACATAGACCTTCTCAATTACTAATTACCAGAGTTTATTATTATCCACACATTTAGGGTTATGTCATTGTATACAAATTAAGTATAATGGTATGCTACTGCATGTTGGTAGCTTGAAATTGCCCAGGTGGAAATATTAATACTACAGAAATTAGTAAACACCACAAATCAGTGATTGATTTACTGTTTGTGGATTATCCAGACGTAAGAATATGATAGAGGAATGTTGATAATGAAGACTTAAAGTAAATTGTGACAATTACCATTCACTGTAAATAGCACAGAAATTGAGTAGTAGCCTTCCAAACTTGTGATAAATTTGGCCAGAAAGTTTCTCATGTCACTTGAGAAAGAAGTGAAGTTCTGAACTACAAGTTCATTATTTCACTTCATTTTACTGGTCAGAGTAAGTGAAAATATCAACTAATATTTATTCATAGCAGAATTGTACTAGGAGAGTGTTATGGTTTGGATGTGAGGTGTCCCGGAAAATCTCATATGTGAGACAATGCAAGGTTTAGAGGACAAATGATTGTGTTATAAGAGTTTTAACCCAATCTCCTAATGGGATTAACTGAGTGGTAATGGAAGATGGATAGGGTGTGGCTGGAGGAAATGGGTCCCTGGGAGTCATGCCTTTGGTGTATGTATTTTGTATCTGGCAGGTGGAGTTTCTCTCTGCTTCCTGATTATAATGTAACCTGCTTCCCTTCACCACACTCTTCCACCATGTCCTGCCTCACCTTGATCCCCAAGGAATGAAGCCTATTGTCCATGGGCTGAGATCTCTGAAACTGTGAGCCCTCAAATAAACTTTTCCTCTATTGCAGTTTGTTTTAAAAATCAGGTCTTCTAGTTTCAGCAGCAAAAATGTTGACTAAAAAAAAACAGAGAGCAAATGGTTAAATATTTGCTACACAACATTGGTCCTAATCTAGGGTCTGCAAACTGCCCCCCCCTTCATCTTTGTTCGTGGATCCTTTTCAGAATATTAAAGTATATGTAACTATTAGCAGCTAGCTTTCTTTTCTGAGAGATGGCCCATGGCATTCAGCAGATTCTCAAAAAATATAAGCCAAAAAAATTTTTTTTTAAAGAAATCACTGAGTGTAAGAGATAATGTATCCAATTGGACACTTTTTTAAAAAAATTGGACACTTTTTAAAGAGACATGTATTCTAAAATCCAACTGTATCCATTATTATTCCTAAATTTGGGCTAGTTATTTGGCTCCTCTGGGACCCATTTTTCACATGTGTGACGTGCCTCTTATGAGAAATAGGGAAGAATACACAGGTAGAAAATTCAGAAGCCTAGGTTCCCCGCCCCACTACTTCACTGACTGTGTAGCCTTGAACAATCGTTTAAGACTACGATTAGGTCTCTCTTTCCTCCTGATTAGCCTGTCTATCTCCATGATCTCTTGGACTCTAGAAGACACAGAGTAACGGCCCATTCAAGTCATGCCTGCATTTCTGGAGGCCCCAAGATGTGGGGACTGATACAGGCCCCCAACTTCACTCGTTGCTACTGTTGGGTAGGTGAGCTGTGCTGACCAGCTTCCAGACAGAGTTTTATGTTTTACTCTTGGAGTCAGAGTTTTAACCTGTATTAATCTTGTTTTTGTTTTTTATATTTTATAATGATTTCACATCTTGGGGCCTCACAGACTCCACAAATGGCAGCCTTAGCTAATTCCTAAGGATGGGAAACAATATACCTATGAGCACGCTTTTCATAGGCAAGCCTAGGCAATCCTGGTCTAAATCCCTGGTCTAACACATCACAGACCTTAACCTGTGGTGCCCGACCTCCAGGAGCTACTGCTGCAAATGGTGATGAAATCCTGGTGTAGGACAAGGCTATGAGAATTTCTTTAATCCACAAAGGCAATTCTAGTTGGCTCCTAGGATCAGGTTAGGATACAATAGGTGGTGTGGGCCACCTGGTAGGTTGAGAGAAGGAATGGATTGGACAGCTGTAAGCAGGTGCTGATTTGAATACCGTTTGTCCCTTCTGAAACTCAGGTTGAAGTTTTCTGTAGTGAATAGGCTGAGAGCTGATTAGGCCTTTAAGAGATGATTACATTAATAGGAATTAATCCCTTTCTTCTGGGAGTGAGTTTTGTGTTTTTTTGTTTTTTGTTTTTTTTTGAAAATGGATTATCATAAAGCAAGACCACACCTTTCATGGGTATTTTTGCCCACTCTGATTGGGAAGCAGCACATGCAGCTGCCCAATCTTGGACTTCTTAAAGGTAGAGGGCTTCAGAAATTTGTGAAGACCCAGATTAATGTTAAGTATTGCCCCTGTCTTAGGAGAACTCTAGTTTCATGTGTGATATGAGTTTAGCCTTGGGAAGGACTATAAGGTCCCCACCAGTGAGGGTGCTTCTGTTGAAGTGAGGGTTAGGGTTAGGGTTAGGGTTAGGGCTAGGGTTAGGGTTAGGGCTAGGGTTAGGGTTAGGGTTAGGATTAGGGTTAGGTCTAGACTCCTTGGGAAGACATTACTTGCATTCCAAAGAGCCTCAGCTGAAGGAGGTGGGAGAGGCTGGCTGGCCCTCTGTGGAGGGTACTTGAGAACACTGAGACCAAGGCTCCCTGATCTTCTAGGGATTTGTAGACACGGAACAACAGAAGAAAATTTATGAACTTCTTGAACCAGTGGAGTCAGCCCAGCTGAACTTTCTCAGCACTCAGGAGAGACAAGGGTAGAAGGGTCCCAGCTGCCTGTCAAGACCTCACGGATGCCAATGCCCACAGCTGGGATAGATTTAGAACCCAGGCCAGGAATGGACATTGTCCTAGAGCAAGGTAGAGCACAGGCAGCACTTTGAAGGTTGAGTTGGTTGGGGCCATTTTCCTGCCACTCACTTTTCCCCGTCTTCTGAGGAACTTGGACTTCTAAATCTTCTCTCAGCATGTTAACAGAAAGCAGAATTTGGTTCTCTCTCTGGTCTCCGTTTTAAGAAATAGTTTGCTAAAAATTCTTTTTCCTGTGAAATATCAGACAGAATATGCTTTTATAATTCTTGAAGGTTAACGGTGACTTGGTCTCAATTTCAATGGCATTTAAACATATCCAAAGACACAAAATAAACAGCAATTAGAATCTCTGCCCTTAAATTATTTCTGTTCACATTTATCATGATCTGACCTACATTGTGCTGACTTGTGTATCTCGACCTCACGCCTTGAGAGCCCTGGAGGTCAGAGGTCAGCACTGTGCCATATTCATTGTGCATTCCCGTTAGCATCCAGCCTAGCACCAATCTAGAAGCTCAAGTAATGCTCTTGAGTGTGGAAAATGGCCCATGTTGTTTCTCTCTGACTTCTGTATACAGGACATATGTCAAGGATGGATGGCATCAACCTAGCTTTGATGCTGTTTATTGCTACAGTGAACAAGAGCGGGTGGACAGAACGTCAACAAGCCAAGGCCAAAAATACAGAGGGAACAGAGTCCTAAGGCTGCCAGTTATCTGGGAGCATTAAGGCATTTAAAGAGCTATATTCCTCATTGCCTTGTATAAATGTTTCCAGGATTTGAGATAATGCAGTTAAATCCCCGAGCAAAAAGCCCTGCTTATTTGATGAAGAAGCCCTAGTGATTATTACTGTCGGAATTAGTCATGAATTAATAGCAGTGAGCCACCTGGTATAATAATAGAATGCTGGAAAACCACTTGGCCTCTAGCACAGCCAGGAAAATTCTTTTTTGAGTAACAGTGTTCTGGATTTAATAAGTGGCAACCAACTGGGCAGAAGGAGGATAAAGTCATCTATGAAGGGTACTTCCACAGGTCCACACTTGGCTGAGGAAATCCTACGTGTCCTCTAAGATTCAACTCCACAGCCTTTTGAAAACCCTCCCTCATCCTCCTCTGCTCTCCTCCATGGTGGTCCCCGGGGTACCCCTTCCACCAACCCAGCCAGCTCTGCATGTCTGAAGTCATTGCCAAGATGTCATCACCCCCTAGGGGACACTTCATCTCCAGTTCTCACCAAACATAGCCGTGCATGCTTGGACATTTTATAACCTTGGCAGGGATGGACAGAGAAGACAAGCACTACTGAACTTGAACGTGTCTCCCAAGAGATTCTAATACACCCACACGACCAGCCCATTTTGAGAAATGTTGATTTCTTCTGCCTAGTCCTCTATCAAAGCCTTTTTTCAGCTTTATATTATTAAACATATTAGGTACAGTATTTTATTTTGTACTATTATCATTCACTAATGTTATGGGTATATAATAGCATAGCAATACCTTAGTTATAGTTAACAAAAGCTAGACTCAATTAGTTTTTAAAACATGCTTCCTCCTTGGCTAATCTGCTAGTGCAAGTGGTGTCCAGATTTCAGGAAGAAACAGCATGAAGCATTTCGTTTAGTGGCCAAATCAATCAATTTGATGCTAAAAGTATCTATCCAACTTCTAAAAGACATCTAGTTCCTCCCTAGATTAAGCACGACTGGTCTTGAGGGTGAGTCTTCACCTTCAAGCCCTCTCTTGCCTCACCCTAGTGGCTACAGGAAGTACTGACAGCATCCCATGTCCCCCCTCTCCCCTCTGGTGTTCTGAGACATGAGGCTCCAGAGAGCATCTTCTGGCCTCAGTGTGCTCTGAAATTTCTTCTGTGTCTTTCCTGGTTCCTTTTGGAGGCCCCGTGGTATTCTGGCCCCCCAAGGTGAGGCAGGCAGCGGAGAACATTAAAGCCTTACGGATGTGTGCAGCTGCTAAATTTGGCTGGTCTGACCCGATAGACAATAAAGACACTCTCTTTATGTAAGATAGTATTTATTTTAGTTATAATATGAAAGCAAAAGTGAAAGGTGACAAAGAAAAGAAAATACGTTACTATATTGGGGGAAGCACCAACCCCTGAAGCCACGTAGCTGGGAATCCCGAGCAGAGCGTCCTCTCCCCAGGTGGGACTCCAAAGTCTTATTCCCAGTGGGGCTCTTTAAATACAAGTCAGAACAAAGAAAGCTCCTTCTAACAACCTGTGCAACCTAGTGATCCCCACAAGGACACTTCATCCCCCCAAGGACTGGCCAGATCCCCAAAGGGAGGGAGTGTTTGTCTCGAGATTAGTGGACAACTTGGAGTTCCTGTGAGTGAGCCAATCCCACAGGGAAGTCTGCATGCTGTACATGTTCCATCCAGGATATGCAAAGGTCATGGCAGGATCCTGGACAGGGAGGGTCTTTAAAGTGTCCTTAGCCCTTTACATAGAGAGAGAGCTCAGAATGTGGAATCTTCAGAGGCCGATAGACTGAAAGGCAAGCTCCTCCACTGAGCGCTTGCGTGACAGTAGACCAGCTTCTTTATCTGTAAAACAGGGTGAGCATCCTCCTGCACTTAAGACGCTGTGCAGGAGGCGTGTGTGCGGTGAGGCTCTGCTTTCTCCCCACTCTGTCCTTTCTCTGCTCCCCAGTCGGATCCAGTCTTGGGTTTCTGGCTGCCCTGCGCTCTTCTTGAAAGATGCCTACCTCCCCCGGGAACTCTCTGTGGCTTCCGTGCCTGAAACACCTGGCACTTCTCACCCTGGGGTGGGGTGTCTTACGCAGTGCTTTCTAAGATCTAGAGATGAACAAGATGAAAGAGACTGTCACTGTCCTTGGGGAACATACAAAGACTAAAAAAAGAATACATACGAAAGCCATGGGATATTAATATAATACGAGGCATGTGTGCTGTAAGAAACGAACCAAGTACTATCCAAGCACAGGAATTGGGAACGTTTCATGGTTGGAGGTGGTTGAACTGAGTCTTAGAGGACGGGCAGATGTGGACAGACAGACAGCAGAATGTATTCTGTTATGGTGGGGGGCAAATACCCACAGATACAGGAAAAGGGAAACAATCAACAACGGGCAAGTCTGGTTTGGTTGGAGGGACTTAAAGAGCCCAGGGAAAGATTCAGCTGAAGAAGTAGGATGAGGCCAGATCCCATCAGGCCTTCCAAAGCCATGCCATTGCCTCTATCAAGAAACTCACTTACCCCTGTCTTCTGTATCTGAATGGACCATGTTGTTTGCCCATCCTGCAGAGGTCGTTTCCCACAGGAAATCTCCCTGACCCCTCTTATGTGTGCATGCCGCACTCCTATTTCTCCCTCAAGTTGCTCACACCTTCTTTCCATTGTCTTTCCTGCTAGACTGTGGAGCTACATGCTGTATCCGTGTCCAAGGCCTCATACGACGTCTGCCGAATAACAGGGGCTCAGGAAATGTGTGCTCAGTGAATGAAAGTCAAAGCCCTGCAGAAGCTTGGACATTGGGGAAACCTTTTTTAAAAAAAAAAAATTCAAAAAGCTTTGTTCAGGAAGATTTCTCTGGAAGGATTATATAGAAATGGTTTGGAATTAAAACAAGGTTAAGACGGAGAGAATAGTCAATGCTACCACATTTCAGGAAGAAGGGAAAGTAATTTGGGGAGAGAAAATTCAGACAAGAAGCAAAGAGTGATTAAGCAAGGTTAGTAAGAGGAAGAAGGGACAGAGGAGAGGGGCACATTCAAGCCTGAATGACAAGATAATTCTGCATAAATAAAACTAGAAAATGCTGGAAGAAATTCAGCTTTATCAAGGATGATGGGCTGAGTTTCAACAAGGTGACCATGATGGGGACATCCACATGCAGATGACCATCAGGAGTGTAGGAGAGAGGTCACTGGCCAGCCCAAGGAAGAGATAGCAATGACACAGAAACACAGAGCAAAAAGAAGCTCTGCAGATAACTAAGTCATGAAGGGAGAAGGTGCAGAGAAATCCACTGAAAGAGACTCAAAGAAATGGTAGGCAAAGTAGAGTGATGGGTGTCAGATGCAAGGAGTGTTCTGCAAAACAAGGAAGTCAGCTGACAATGTCGAAGGAAACTCCTGGAGTGGCAATACTTCTATGAACACTCCTTAGAGAGTCAATTCTACAGAGAGAAGAGAACCAAAACCAGATGGCGAGGGGCAAGGAATGAATGGGGTTTTCACAAACAAGGTCAATGGCCTCTGGAGAACTTTACCAAGAACTCAAGGAGGGAGGGAAGAGAGCAACCCGATGGGTAGGTTAAGAGAGGTCAGATCCTTGTTCTATTTTAAGAAAGATGGATTTGTGCACACTTTTAGGCCTACACATTACTGGAGGGAAAGAGATTGATTTCAGAGAAAATATGGAAATAATTGACAGAGAATTGAAGAGTCGTGAAATTGTATGACACCCAAGTGTGGGGAAAATGTACAGACTTGATCTTGACAATTGTGTTACATGTTTCTGGAGAGACACCTTGAAGTATATATATATATTTATTTATTTGATTCCCACTGCATCATTTTGAAAAGACGTTATTGTCATTTATGTTCCTGCCACTTCTATAAATATACATGACAACACCGCATCAAATTTCACCTAAAGCCAAAAATATACATACTTACTCATGTTTATTCAAGCATATCTGATTCCTAGTACAGTCATTTCATCTTTATTGAATGTCTGCAGAGCCTGTAACACTGCTACTGTGTTTGACTGCTTTTCATTATGCTCTCAAGTGACAAACTATATACCAATAAAAACAGGCTACATGTTTCTCTTTCTGTATTGATGTGGATATCTGCTTTGGAGCTAGGAGCTGAATACCAACCGATTCAAAATAAGAGAGGAAATGAATAAATCCAACCAAAGAACAGTCATTATAGCACTTCCCTTACAAAAGATAATTGTTCCCTTGTTGTAACTTAAGCCCCATGCTTTGACTACAGAGGTTAGTTCATAAAGCCTGGGCTAAGACCATCTGTCCTGTGAAATTCAAACAGGTGCAATATAAACAAAAATCTTAAGTACAAAGAGAATCTGAAAGGCCAGAAAATAAACTAATTAATGTGGTTACCCACATCTGGAAGGGTTAAAAACCTGGATTCTACAGAAAATGGGTGCTTCTTTAACGTATCTTTCCAATGTCCTTCATTGTTAAGTAATTTACTGTATTATTTATAAGGTAGATGAAAAATATAAGATAAAACCAAAAAGAATATCAATAGTATTTTTAGCATCTCACTATTCTTCCGTGAAAGCACAGTATTAAGGATAAAACAAATGATTGTCCTTCATACAGAAGGGTAAGCAGGATTTTGATTAATGAACCTATCAAATGTTCCTACCTATTAAGCACAAAGTACCATCTTCCATAATAGCATACACTCAAGCCCTGAATAATGATAAGAAGAATAATTTGTTAGTTATTATTAGGATGATGAAAACCTAGTCCTTTAAGATGACTGTCTAAAATAAAGTTCTGTGTGGAGCATTCATTTAAGATGATTCAGTGCTGTGTCTCTGGGATCGGTGTCTTGCAGAGCACACTCAAATGCATACCTCTTCAGAGACCCAGAAAGAATATCATGGAGATGAGAGATACTGCCCAGATTACTGTTGTTCTTGAGAACTAGAGGAAGGGTTGTCCCTGACTGTCACAAAGAAGAAAGAGAAAGGCCATGATATGCCAGAGGCTCGTGGGAAATGTTGGATCTTAAAACAAATACTTGCAATAACGTTGTGGGACTCTATCAATCTTCCTTTGAAGACGAGGGTTGCTTTTAGGAAGTTGGATTCCTGCAGCAAATAACAGCGATTTGCTTCTTAAATTGTTCATCCAGGAGCCCGGTTAAAATGACCCTGGAAGGGAGTCTTGAAGGGAAGAAATGTTCTAAAATGCAAAAGAACAAGGCAAGACTGTGAGGTATATTCACTCCTACAGCTGACTTTGTTCCTGAGACCTCTCTGACTTGATGCAGCCATTTGTACCCTGGAGATGAAGGAGCTCAAAGCCCTGGACAAGCGCTCACCACAATTTCTTCTTTCAACTTTATAGGTTTATCAGGTAAACTGCCTTAATCTTGGAAGCTCCAGAGTTTGTAGGGTGAGAGAAGCATGGATCCAGCAAGGAGAAGTATGGGGTAGTTGAAGGTTCCCCAAAGGCAAGATGGCGTCCAAGTCTTGAAGCTGGAATAAGGGGGAATCACAAACAATGCTTACAGTTTATAATGTGTGCTTGTAAATTAAGAAACTAGATTCGTTTAAATTTAAAACCAATTTTAAAGGTCTAAAATCCAGAATCCATGGTTTACTTTGCTTATTTGACTTAGCATCCTATATACTGTCTCTTACCACTGACTACGAAAACATTTCTTTTTAAGTTTGAAAGAAATTCTTGAGTGGTAAGGAGATAAAATCTTGGCTAAAACAAACATCTTGCTAATGTCTTCTGAGAGTTTGGTTAACATGAGAAGGCTACTTGTGTTTTTGTTTGCCATGTATTTCAAGTTCATTCAATTTTTCATTCAGTCACCAATGAAACAGGTAGGTACTTGAATGCCTACTAGGAGCCAAGCTCTAGTGAGGTGCTGGGAATTTCTTGGTAAATGGAGCATGATCCCTGTCTCTCAAGAACCTGAGGGTCTAATGGAAGACAGGTTGGAGTTAATTATGGTTTTAAGTAATGTGCCAAGAATGGAAAATACAAGGTGCCCTTGGACTGTTTAACAGGTATGTCAACCTTGTTTGGGGATCAGGGAAGACGTCCTTCAGGAAGGCTGATTGAAATGAAGAGTTGAAAGATAAATAGGAGTTATCCAGGTTAAAAAAAAAAAAAAAAGAAGTGGGACAAGAAAAGGAGAGAGTGCATAGGTCTGGGAACAGCATGTGCAAAGGCCTGAGGTGGAAAGGAGTTGGAAGAAGGGAAAACTAAGAAAGTCAGTGCTTCTGGAGCCAAATGCAGGAAGGCACCAGGGCATTAGAGGATCCTGGAGCTCAGGCCTGGGAACCGTCCTACAGGGATTTGCATTCCATTTGGACTTTATCCAAAGATCAGTGGAGGCCACTAAGCAGTCTTATTCATGTCTGACAGTCTTTCCCCAAACCCCAGTCTGGAACACTCACCAGGAACAGAGGAGGGAAGTGGGGAGAGCACCACCAATCAGCTCTGGGTGGTGTTTTCTCAGAAATCTCTACCCACGTACAGTTCAGTCTTCTGAACTTTGAGACTTTCATCTCAAAGTCTCTGAAAATAAATATATTATCACTCAAAATGTGTTTGCTCACTCTACATGTGTGTGTTTGTGTGTTATGTGTGTTTGGGTATGTTGTGTGTGTGTGAGTGTGTACGTATGCGTTGGCAATATTGGAAAACATAACTCATTCAGGAACTTGGAGAGTTCAAACATTTTTCCCAAACATGAGATCTCTTTCTGGCCAGCAAGTTCATTCCAGATCCTAAGTCTCTGTTTACCTTAAGTGCCCTGCCTCCTGGCCTCTCCAGTTCTAAGCCTTGTTTAGGACACATCTCCCCCATGCTCCAACCATGCCAAATTTTTGCTTTTCCTAAACTCCAGTGGGCACTGGGGTTCTACTCCTTGTTTGGCTGGACCTTAAACACTTTGCATTGTTTCAAAAACACTTGGGCCCCTCTGATGCATTACAAGTGTTCAAGAAACACCAGTTACTTAATTGATAAAAATGTAAATAAAGTTGTCCTGGTTCATTCAGCTCGTGGAATAAAATTGTACTGCAAACAGATGATTCCCTGCAGGTTAAAACAACAAAAAAGTACTTTCTTTTAAGTAAAAACACACCAATGAAAACCAAAGGGTCATCCATATCATTTAACTATAATTGTAAAGAATAAGATAAAATTAAACTGTACGACTTTAAAATATGTAGATATAGACCCCCCACCCCCCACCCCCGCACGGACACTTTTGGTTAAATTTACTCTTCTTTATTCTATCTCCTAAGGCGGAAAGTAAAGTAAGGTAATTGATTTCAACATTCCCTCTTCAAAAATAGTATTTAGTTCTCTAAATTTCCTTGTAATTATTGCTTATATCTCCCAGAAATCATCTGTATAATCAATATGTGAATATATCCATTACCCTCAATTCAATAACATTAATCGTCTTTTTATGAGCTTACTTATCATCTGTCTTTATTTTTGGGTGGGGATTTTTCTTACCATTTGCTCATTAAATTTTTTTTACAGATAAAGAATTTCTATAGGTCTGTGATTCATTTGAGTTAAATTTTTATATATGTCACAAAAATGGGTTAAAATAATTCTTTTTTATACAGATACCAAATTGTTTCTTCATCATTTGTTGAACATCTATTCATTCTATACTCAAATTTCTTCACTTTTGCTTTTTTAAAAAATTGATTATGTGGGTGAGCTCTTTTTCTTAAAATTCTTTTTGTTTCATTGACCTATTTGTTTGTCTACTGGCTTGATTCCTGTAGTCTTACAATAAGACTTGAAGTCAGGTGGTGTAAGTCTCCCAACTTTATTCTTGCTTTTCAAAGTTGTTGGAACTGTTCTTCATCCTTTGCATTTCCATATGAATTTCAAATTGAATTTCTGTCAAGTTCTAAAAAAATATGCTGTTGGGATTTTGATTGAAATTGCCTGAATCTACAGATCAATACGATATTGCCTTTTGATCTATGAACATGGTATACATATTTATTTATTTGGATCTTCTTTAATTTCCTACACCATTTCATGATTCTTAGTGCACAGGTTTTACACACTTGTCATATTTATTCCAAGTAGCTCATATTTTTGATGCTATTGTAAGTGATCTCCTTTTTAAATCCAACTTCTCTTTGTTCACTGCAAGCATATGAAAATACAATTGATTTTTGTATATGGTTCTTGATTTTGGCAATCTTACTAAATTTATTTATTAGTTCTAATAGCTTTTTTATAGATTCCACAGAGATCACATTAAATTCAAATGTAGCCAGTATTGCTTCTTTCTTTCTAATTTGAATCTCTTCTTCTTTTTTTTTAAAATTCTGTTGTACCACATGGTGAAAATCTCTAGAAAATGTGAGAATGACTTACTTCCTATGTTTTTGTTGTGAAGAAGAAAGTACTTGCTAATATTATGATATTAGTACTTCATTTCTCCAACTGTTTTAGAAATGATTACATTTTTACAATCTGTTTATTTGAATTGAAACCCAAATAAGGTCTATACATTGGGATGGGTTGGTGCACCTCTTAATTCACTTCTAATATATAAGTGCCTTATTGATTTTTTTCTTCGATTTTTTTTGTTGTATGGCCCTCCAAGAAAATTCCATGTGAAAGAATTGACTGCAACAAACTGTGAAATAAAGATCCAGGATTGTGTAGAGTACAAACTTGGGGGGACTTACTGATGGAAGCATGGTCGAAGACTGTGGCAAGAGCAGTGGATCCCCATGATTGGAGTCAGAGGAAGGAGACTTATATAGTGATCAAGACAAAAGTGGCTTCTTCCAAGCCAGAATATGCCTAATTTATCTCAAGCTAACATCATGCCACTGTAGTCCTTGGTTTAGTAAAAGCTCAGGTGCTGGTGGTCCAACAGACAGAGCTTGGCTATTTGTTTATTTTTTCCCATCAAAGAAACGAGGGGTGAAGGACAGGCAAGGAGTTTCTAATCAGCGTGGCCCCTCTGGGAAGAATATATAGAGGGGTACAGTGGCCCAAGGTCTGTCTTCAAGGGACTGACAGAAACTTTGAGGTGTCACAGAAAAAGAGAACACAGATAAAGCTCTTAGATCTCACCTGGTTTGGGAGCATTCGCTTTTCTTTCCTAAGATGTGGAGGGCGGGCTCTGCTCTCTCTGAGTCACTCCATGATTATAAGAGAACTGCAGTTCTCAGGCTGTGTCTGAACCTTTGTCACTCCATTTTAGACAGCAGTAGTTTGCCATGAGCTACTCCACTTTGAATTTAAGTGCTGAGGTGGAATGACTCCATACTTCATGCAAGTAAACAACCACCATCTGTCTGGCACAACCATAGGCATAAACTGAGAAATAAATTGTGCTAATAGCAGTGACCGCCTGTGAATGCATCAAATTAATCAGATGTTTGGGATGCATGGGGATATCAAACTCATACTGGAAAAACAAGGTCCAAGAGCTTACTGAATACAACTGTTGTAGTTAAAGCTTCGTCCCAGGGTTTCATAAACTGACTTCCAGACCACTAACGTATAATCGAATCAAGCCTTTATTGAAGCACACCGGTGGCGGCTGACCAGTGTGAACATAAAGCTGTTCCCCTGATCAGCCCAAAACAATTGCAAGGGCACTCCTTATAAGCCTGAAAACCACAAAAGGGGTGTTTGGAATGAAAAGTTAATAAAATAGGTACTTGTCACTCCGTTTTTCTATATGCTTAACAAAACACTGTTGAAATCTTAAGAACTGTTTGCTAATCTTGTTCCCAGAATGTGCTGTCCCCAACTGTGAACTGTTTGTTAATCTTGTTCCCAGAATGAGATGTCCCCAAACTACAAAATGTAACTTCTCAAGATAGTAGGGGATAGGAATGGTAGCAGAATACAACAGTCACTAATATGCCATTATGTAAAAATGTGAGTGTGTAACCAATGTGATTCTGCAATTTGTATTTGGGGTAAAAATAGGAGTTCAAAACCCAATTGAGTCAAATGTATGAAAGATGATATATCATGAGTTCTGTAATGTTTTGAACAATTAATTTAAAAAAAAAAAAACAAAATGTAACTTCTCTCCCTGCCCTCTCCAAGGAAAGTATATAAGCTCTGCTTAAGCTGTTCTCAGGGCTCTATCTCTCTTTGCTATAGTGAGCTCAGAGCCCCAGCATGCTGGTCTCCAAATAAACCCTCCCTTCTGCTGTTGCATAAGACAGTCTCTTGTGGTCTCTTCCTCCGACGTTTCGCCGGACCCTTACATTTGGTGCATTGGCCGGGAACTGCGCATCGCCAGACAGGGAGACCTCAACAGACTCCTTTAGGGGGTAAGTAAGGCACCTTTTCTTCTTCTTCTTCTTCTTCTTCTTCTTCTTCTTCTTCTTCTTCTTCTTCTTCTTCTTCTTCTTCTCTTCCTCCTTCTTCTCCTTCTTGTTTTTCCTTTGCGATCGCTCAGAGTCTGGTTTTTGGCTCAGCGGAGAGCGTAAGCTCTCAGAGCCTTCTGGTTTTTTGGTTTGGGTTGGCAGAGTGTGGTTGCCAGAGGAGAGTGTGAGCTCCCCCTGGCGGTGGTGGACAGACGTGTCCTGAAGCCACAGACCACGTCTTTCAAGGGACGCCTTGAAGGACTCTGGGAGGGACGGAGGTGCCCTCATCTGGGAGGGTCGGAAGTGTGCCCTCATCTGGGAGGGACAGAAGTGCCCTCATCTGGTATATTCTGCTGCCAACCCGTCTGGTCTTGCCAGCAATTCTTTCTCTCAGGTTAAATTCACAGTCTGTTTCTAATCTTTGCCTCTGAACTTGTGTTACACGTTTACTGTGTGTGTCCGTGTTTGTGTGATTGTGTCACGTTTGTATTGTCTCTGTTTGAGTAGCTCCCAGTATGGGACAGAGCCATTCCACGCCTCTGTCTCTGACCCTTGATCACTGGACTGAAGTCCGCTTAAGGGCTCAGAATCTTTCTTTTTCAGTAAAACGCCGGACCTGGCAGACTCTCTGTGCCTCAGAATGACCCGCCTTTGGAGTCAGATGGCCCCCAGAAGGATCTTTCTACTTCCCACTAATTTGAAAAGTCAGAGATATTGTCTTTGTCTTTCAGCCGGGACCACATAGCCATCCAGATCAACAGCCATATATCTTAACTTGGCAGGACCTCTGCAAATCTCCTCCTCCATGGGTGAAGCCTTTCCTTGTCCCTGCCCCCACTCCTACTCCCCCCCCCACGATTCTATCTCTCAAACCCTCTGCTCCTCCTCCACCCTTTGTTCTCCCTGAGTCTCAAGATTTGACTCTGCTGGACTCTCCTCCCTTTCCTTATCCCCTGCCTTCGTTCCC
This sequence comes from Urocitellus parryii, assembly GCF_045843805.1. Taxonomy (NCBI): domain Eukaryota; kingdom Metazoa; phylum Chordata; class Mammalia; order Rodentia; family Sciuridae; genus Urocitellus; species Urocitellus parryii. The sequence goes on from NC_135544.1 coordinate 48,324,780, forward strand.
CAACCCCCAACACCCTCTAAGTGATTCCCCTGCTGCTGACTCAGCCTCTCCATCATTGGAGGAGGTTAAGCCGGCCTAGCACCCTCCAGATGACTTCCCCAAGGCACACACAGCCCCTCCTCCCCTGGAGGAAACTGGCCCAGCTAAAAGAACTCAAAGAAACCGCTGACGTTTTCACACCAGCCTACTTGGGATGACTGCCAACAACTCCTAGGGACTCTCTTCATGACAGAGGAACAAAAGAGAATCCTCCTAGAAGCTAAAAAAAAAAATATCCTCTGACCAGATGGGCGACCGACACAACTTCCCCTTGAACCGACCCAACTGGGACCCCAACACCTTTGAAGGTAGGGATCATCTGTCCACTTATCCCTGGGCTCTAATAGTGGGTCTCCGAGCAGCCGCTAGATGGCCGACTAATTTGGCCAAGGTAAGAGAGATTATTCAAGGGCCTAATGAATCTCCCTCTATGTTTCTGGAGAAAATTATGGAGACATATAGGAGATATACTCCTTTTGATCCTCAGGCAGAGGATCAAAAGGCATCTGTTACGATGGCCTTTATTGGGCAAGCTGCCTTGGATATTAAAGAGAAGGTATACTATAAAAAAGAAACTGAGGAAGAAAGGGAGCAAAGGGAGGATGAAAGAAACAAAAGACAGACTAAGGCATTGACTAAGGTCCTGGTCATAACAACAAATAAGCCAGAAGTTAAGAGACAGGGAGACAGAAAGGGATACCTGGGCCCACGCCAGAAGCCACCTCTGGCCTCAGATCAATGTGCCTACTGTAAAAAAAAAAAGGACACTGGGCAGAGAGTGCCCTAAAAAGAAACAGCCATGCCAGCCAGCCATTCTGACTCTGGAGGATGACTAAAAAGTAGGGGCTCAGGGTAACTTTTGAAGTGGAGGGGACCCCAGTAAACTTTGAAGTGGATACAGGGGCAGTATACTCAGCCCTTAAGGCCCCGTTGGGCCCTCTATCAACTAAAAGGTCTCTAGTTGAAGGGGCTAATGGCAGTAAATATCGGGCTTGGACAACTAGGAGGACCATGGACCTGGGGAAAGGAAAAGTCCATCACTCCTTCCTAGTGATCTCAGAATGCCCAGCCCCATTGATAGGCAGAGATCTGCTCACCAAACTCTGGGCCAGATTAACTTTTAACCCTGAAGGCACCCAAATGAAATTTCTAAATCTTTCAGTAAAAACTCCTATAGTCATGGCTTTAACTGTGTCAGTAAAAGATGAACATCAACTCTTCACACCCCCCAAGACTGATCAAACAGGCAAGCTATCCCAGAAATGGATAACAGATTACCCAGATGCCTGGGCAGAAACTGCTGGGTTAGGCCTAGCAGTAAAACAACCTCCAATAACAGTGGAGTTAAAAACCTCAGCCTCCCCAATTAATATTAAACAATATCCTCTGAGCAAAGAAGCTAAAGATGGGATAAGGCCCCATATTCAGAAATATCTGGCCTTAGGGGTCCTAAGAGCCTGTCAATTGGCCTGGAACACTCCCCTGCTACCAGTAAAAAGCCAGGAACTGGGGACTATCGCCCTGTTCAAGACCTAAGAGAGACCAACAACAGAATGCAGGACATTCACCCCACAGTACCTAATCCGTACAATCTGCTTAGCACCCTGAACCCTGAGCGAAAATGGTATACTGTCCTGGACTTAAAATATGCTTTCTTTTGCTTGCCTCTGCATAAAGATAGTCAGTTGCTGTTTGCTTTCGAATGGGTAAACCCAGAAACTGGAACGTCTGATCAACTAACTTGGACCAGACTCCCACAGGGGTTCAAAAACTCCCCCAATCTCTTTGATGAAGCCCTCCACAGAGATCTCAACAATTTCAGAACTATGCACCCCGAAGTCACCCTGCTTCAATATGTGGATAACCTGCTACTGGCAGCCAATACCAAGGAAAACTGTGAGTCTGGGACCCAAGCACTATTATCTGAGCTTCTGCAAAAAAGGCCCAAATTTGCCAGCAATAAGTAATCTTCCTGGACTATTCCCTTAGGGGCAGTAAACAATGGCTCACTGAGCCCAGAAAACAAACCGTTGTGCAGATACCACCCCCATCTAACAAGAGGGCAAATGAAGAGGCTAAATTGGCAGCCCTAAACGGAGTAACCATGTTAACACTTTCCACACTGGGGGAACATAAGGACACTGACTGAACTCCTCAACTTTACTGAGCCCAGCCTGCAATTTCAGAAAGCCCTACACTACATTAAAAATGTACATCGACTCACTCACCTTGGTTCAAAGAAATTGCAGGCATTCCTGAAGGATCAAGAACAGAGTTTTCAACTAAATGGCTCACAGTAAAAGAAAATAGCTGAACGGGTAACAAAAGCCTGTCGGGTCTATCAATTGGTTAATGCTTACTCCTCCAAGCTTCCTGTAGGAAGGTGCCTACGAGGAACCAGACCAGGACAATTTTGGGAAGTGGACTTTACTGAAATTAAGCTAGCAAGGTATGGACTTAAATATCTCCTAATCTTTGTAGATACATTTTCAGGATGGATTGAAGCCTTCCCCGCCCCCCCCCCGAAAAAAAAGAAACGGCACAAATGGTGGTCAAGAAGATCCTGGAAGATATTTTTCCAAGATACGGCCTGCCTAAGGTAATAGGGTCTGATAATGGACCGGCGTTCATGGCCTATGTAAGTCAGGGGTTAGCCCGGACCCTGGGGATTAATTGGAGGTTACACTGCGCTTATAGACCCCAGAGCTCAAGACAGATAGAAAAAAATAAATAGAACCATTAAAGAGACCTTGACAAAATTAAGCTTGGAGACCGGCATAAAAGATTGGACTATACTCCTGCCTTATGCACTGTTTTGTACAAAAAATACTCCCTCTGTTTCTTTGTGTAACCTCACCCCCTATGAAATTCTCTATGGTGCCCCTCCTCCAGTAAGGGACCTAACCCCAACTCTAAGACCTAACGATTCCTTTCACACCCCCTTGCTTGACAGACTTAAAGCTCTTGAAAGAACCCAGCGATACCTGTGGAAACAGCTGGCCACTGCCTACCAACCTGGGGACGAAAGGACTCCACACCGATATCAACTGGTGTGGGAGACTTCGTCTACGTAAGACGACATCAGGTGTCATCCCTAGAACCCCGCTGGAAAGGACCATACCAGGTGCTACTTATAACACCTACAGCGGTAAAGGTAGATGGAATCACTTCCTGGATCCATGCCTCTCATCTCAAGCCTGCATCCTGTCCAGACTCTGGCTGGAAATTGGAAAAGACTGGTAACCCTCTCAAATTTCGTATTCGCCATGTGGATAGGGCTAGGGATTCTCCCCTTGACTACCAGTAGTCCTAACCCTCATCAGCCCGTTCATCATCGATGGCTGATCACAAATCCTACTGGACAAAAAGTATGATCTATCTCACATACAGCCCCCTTAGGGACCTGGTGGCCGTCTCTCCACCCAGACATTTTTCAGTTGGCTATAGGTCTTTCCTATTGGGTGTCCCTGATGAAGAGGATCCCACTAAAATTCCATTAAATCCCTTCCATACCATAGATAATAAAAACAAACATTATGGATGTAGGGACACGAGAGCCAGATGCAGGTTGGCTAACCTAGATTACTATGTTTGCCAGGTGGACTATCAAAGCCACAAACAGTCACGGCTGTGTGGGGGAAAAACCGACTTCTTCTGTAAGTCATAAGGATGTGAACATACAGGGGCTACCTGATGGAACCCAAACCTCCGCCAGTTCTCAGACCATTGCCCCCTTGCTGAAGTAACAGGTACTGAGGTATCTCTCCACCCATTCACTCCTCTCTTCTCCTGTCAGTGCCCACACCGGGTCCCACCAGATCCTCTTACCAGCTAACCCAAAGCTCAGACCAGCTGAGGAGAGCCCTCAGACCCCTATCCGAGATGTAATGAAAATGGCCTTTAAAGTTGCTTTGTCATCACTGAAAACAGGTTACTAAAAAATTTAAAGTCCCTCACAGGCTTTTTGGGATACTCACTCCAGTCTTCCCCTCTGCTCCACCTGTTCTACTACTCAAGTTTTTGTTGCTAGGAAAATCCCAAACCCCTTTCCCATTATTCTTTTACATCTCTCCTTCCTCATTCTCAGATCCACAGAGCTGCTCTCAGCACCGCCTTCCCCGTCCTCCCCCTCTGTATCAGGCCCACAGAAAAGTCTTAACTGACCTTCTCCAGAAGTCTTCACCATGGCTGACTTTAGGACTTTCAGCAAAAGAGTCCCTATAAAAGAGTCCAGTATAGATAAACTTCCTCTTTTCATGTTGCCCTGTTCTACTTGGCCACTGGCTGGAAAAATCAGCACCCTACTCAAAATATGTGAACAAGGCCTCTGGCCTTGAGCTGGGGCTTCACAGAGATGGCTACATTTCTAAGATAAAAAAGTTATCAACTGGGCTCCATGGTAACAGCTGGCAGAAAAAAAAAAGAAACAAAAACTGCTTTTTGTGAACTTCTGCAGACTGTAAACTTCTGAGCCCCTTCCCTTACATGTTGAGTACAAAATTCTGAAACTACCTAAACTTGGGGTTCAGGGGATTAATTGATTACAACAGAAGCAATGCCCTCTAAATCCAGTTGCAACCAAATAGGACTGTTTCCCTGTCTTCAGTGCTATCTTAGGTGCCTTACCTTGTCCGTCCCTACAACAGTATAATTCTATATAATTAAACATTATTCATGTTTTCATAAAATGGTCAACAGATGTAATTAATTGTATAATGGTGCAGATGTTTCCCAGAGTGCTCTATCATGATGCAGGTTCATTTAAAGATCAAATAGGGGGGCATACAACCCAGTTTCGCCGGGAACCTGTATCCCTCACTTTAGCCATCTTATTAGGAATGGGAATTGCTGCAGGGGTGGGCACAGGGACCACTGCCCTGGTCTGTGGGACACAACAAATGACCCAATTAGAAACAGCAATGGACCAAAACTTAAAGATATTAGAAACCTCCATCACAACTTTGCAGGAATCTTTAACCTTTCTCTCTGAAGTTGTTTTACAGAACAGGCGAGGGTTGGACCTCCTCTTCATGAGAGAAGAGGGCCTTTGTGCTACATTGAGGGAAAAATGTTGTTTTTATGCCGACCATACTGGAGTTGTAAAAAAATCTATGAGTAAATTAAAAAGACGCCCTAAAGAGCGTCAGCGAGAGAGAGAGGCCCCAAAAAGATGATATGAGTCTTGGTTCACACAGTCCCCCTGGTTAACTATGCTTTTATCAGCCATGGCCGGTCCTTTAATAATTCTTATATTGTTGCTAACTCTAGGACCCTGTTTGCTCAACCGTGTAGTTTCCTTTCTCCAAGCCCAAAATTGGACAAGTCAAACTTATGGTAATCAGACAACAATATACCCCACTAGCAGACATAAAATGTGACACCCTCCAATGATCACTTTTATGATTAAAAGTAGCCAGAAGAAGAAGTGGGGAATGAAAGGTTAATAAAATAGGTACTTGTCACTCCGTTTTTCTATATGCTTAACAAAAAACTGTTGAAATCTTAAGAACTGTTTGCTATTCTTGTTCCCAGAATGTGCTGTCCCCAACTGTGAACTGTTTGTTAATCTTGTTCCCAGAATGAGCTGTCCCCAAACTACAAAATGTAACTTCTCTCCCTGCCCTCTCCAAGGAAAATATATAAGCTCTGCTTAAGTTGTTCTCAGGGCTCTATCTCTCTTTGCTATAGTGAGCTCAGAGCCCCAGCATGATGATCTCCAAATAAACCCTCCCTTCTGCTGTTTCATAAGACAGTCTCTTCCTCCGACGTTTCGCTGGACCCTTACAGGCGGTCTAGCCAATGCAAGCAAGCCAGGTTACAGAAGCGGGACAGTGCAGTCGAGTGGAGGGAAGCCTAACCAATCACAGTTAGCCCAGTCACCCCAGTTACAGAAACAGAGCCCCGTTACCCTAGTTACAAAAACAATGCCCATTAGGTAGTTCCGTGTTCTTAAAGGTTTCTATATCAAAAGGAAAAGAACATCTTGCTCCAGTCATGACTCTTCTACTTGGCATGATCGTTTTACAGGATGAAGTCATAAAACAAAATGGAGTCACATTTGCTCCTACTGTCACACAATCAACCACCAAATGATGCACACCTCTCACTGGAGACCCAAGAAAGGAGGGGCACTCCGAGACTGGACACAGTGGCACCCTGACCTTGTCACTTGGACACTCATCACAAGTCTTGCCCAAGAAAATCGCCACAGTGACAAACCTCCAAATCTGTCCTTGGGCCCCCGCAGGGTACAGTTTCTCCTGCCCATGACAACCATGCAAGTCCCACTCCAAGCTGGCATCTCAAGCAGACATTCCAGGCTGATGCCGAAGCCGCCCCCTATCTGTACCTTGGCCTGGAATAAGTTCCTGTGCTTTGACAGCTGTGGGACCTGAACAAGGACTTTAGCTGGTTAGTAATCTCACATGACCACCTACAGGGCCTGGGTTTATATCTGCTCTCTGCCTTAGATCTCAGTTCAGCCTACTGAACCTGTGGCTGTTTAACCCCTTCTTAGCCTTTCTATGTTGTGTGTGTGTGTGTAAAGTGTACTGTGTAACTTGAATGTTAAAGATATTAGAAATTAAGATTGGAATAAAAAGATCCTGTGATTGCCTGGCTTATGACTACTGTGACCCACAGGTGTTCAGTGAGAGTGGCGTAGTCTTTGAATTTACTGTTATTCAATAAATTCGGACATTGTGAAAAGACACAAATTGTGAAAAGTCACTATGCTACTGACAGAGCTGGCTCATGACAGAGGCCCTGTGCACACTGTTCATCTGTCAACCTTTCCTCCTGTTAATCGGCCCATGGTCCTAAGTCAGTTTATGGAACCCATGGGAGGGTAGAGGGAAAACCTTCCCTTCCCTGCAAAATTCAGGTGAAAGTCGTCAGTTATGACTAACTCGCTTAATAACCTTGGATAAAAAGGTCTTTATAATACATTTAACAAAGTGATGTGTGTGTGCCGCAGTCTGGCTGGGCACAATTCAGGAGCCACTTGTCAAAAGAAACGAACTTTATTTTTAGAACCACACACCAGTGCCACACAGCTCCTCAGGAAAAACCCTCAGAGCCCAACTGCCACCACGGGCTTCTCCCAAGCCTCTCCACCTCCCCCACTCCTCCTGCTCTTGAGGCTGATTGGCTGGGTCGCGTGGGAGGAGCCAAAAAAGTCCCCCAATGAGCAGCTCCGTAGTCTGAAAGGGCAGGGAAACAGCCCAATGAGCATCACCGCAGAGGAGCCAATCAGCTAGAAGTTGCTGGGGCCGCTGTGAGCCAATCGTCAGCTGGCAGCTGGAAGTTTGCTGGGGCCCCTTCGGCTGTGGCTCTCAACGTGTGTGTGTGTGTGTGTGTGTGTGTGTGTGTGTGTGTGTGTGTGGTTAGGGCTTTTGGTGGCAAGGTATGGAAGGTTCTGTTGGTCTTTTGGATGCTAATAGAAATCTGTCTCCATGGCAGCCAAACTCACAGGAAAGTCCCTGTGAGGGAAGGGTTTAAGGGAAGTTCACATAAGATTTCTTTCCGTGTCTTAACTCAGATGTTTTCAGTTTAAAATAAGCTTTATATCATTCCAGGGAGCTGAGTGGGGACCCCCAAGTGTGAGTGATAGTCAGCAGGGAAGGATGGCACACAGGCCAGTCCCACCCTGCTCAGTTCCACTGGAATAACATGGTGTAAGAGACAGAATGTGCCAGCTCCATTTAAATTTTTTTAAATTATTTGTTCTTTTTAGATATATACATGACAGTAGAATGTATTTGACATATTATAGATACATGGAGTATAACTTCCTTTCTTATGACTGTACATGATGTGGAGTTACACTGGCTGTGTATTCATACATGGTTATAGGACACTTATGTCCAATTCATTCTACTGTCTTTCCTATCCCCCTCCCTTCCCTTCATTCCCCTCTGTCTAATCCAATGAACTTCTATTCTCTCCCTCCCTCTTATTGTGTGTTAGCATCCACATATCAGAGAGAATATTTGGACTTTGGTTTTGGGGACTGGCTTATTTCATTTACTATGATAGTATCCAGTTCCATCTTTTTACCTGCAAATGCCATAATTTCATTCTTATTTATGGCTGAGTAATATTCCATTGTGTATATATTCCAACCTAGGTACCCTTCAACAGATGAATGGGTAAAGAAAATCCATTCATCTGTTGAAGGGTACCTAGGTTGGTTCCATATCTTTGCCATTGTGGATTGAGCTGCTGTAAACATTAATGTGGCTGTGTCACTGTAGTTTGCTGATTTTAAGTTCTTTGTGTATATGCCAAGTGGGGTAACTGGATCAAATGGTGGTTCCATTCCAAGTTTTCTGAGGAATCTCCATACTGCTTTCCAGATGGTTGCACCAATTTGCAGTCCCACCAGCAATGCATGAGTGTACCTTTCCCCCCACATTCTAACCAACATGTATTGTTACTCATATTCTTGATAATTTCCATTCTGACTGGGGTGAGATGGAATCTCAGTGTGGTTTTAATTTGCGTTTCTCTAATTGCTAGAGACGTTGAACATTTTTTCATATATTTGTTGACTGATCATATTTCTTCTTTTGTGAAGTGTCTGTTCAGTTCCTTTGCCCATTTGCTTTTCTGATATAAAGTTTTTTAAATTCTTTGTATATCCTGGAGATTAATGCTCTAACTAAGGTGCAGGTGGCAAAGATTTTCTCCCACTCTGTAGACTCTCTCTTTACGTTTTTGATTGTTTCCTTTGCTGTGAAGAAACTTTTTAGTTTGATACCATCCTTATTGATTTTTGATTTTACTTCTGAGCTCTGGGAGTCTTGCTGAGGAATTCAGTTCCTAAGCCAACATGATGGAGAGTTGGGTCTCTGGTCTAATGCCTAAGTCCTTGATCCACTTTGATGCTGCCCCCGACCTGTGCAGGCAGCTGAACTCAAGGTCACTCATGTGAATTTTCAGGGACACCAAATAAAACACAGACACACACACACAAAAAAAAAAAAAAAAAAAAAAAACACAGACACACACTTTACCTTTAAACAAGCTTCAGGACGGCTTCTCCACTCTCAGCCTCAGGCTCCCCAAATGGGAGAGCAAGAGAAAGTCACGAGAGGCTGGGGAGACAGCGAGCACATTCCAAAGTGGGCTTTTATTGGGGGAATCCTTGTTTTTAGAAAGTTCTATCCAAAAAAGGCCAGAAGGGCCAGAGTTACAAAGGACAGGTGACTGTAATTCAACCCAAGGGGTGACACCAACATCTGAAGACACGCCCTTGACTTTCTGAGCTGGAACAACTCCCAAGTCACTTAGAAATGTAGGGATCCACGCAGCTGCATCGTTTGCAAGTCAGTTTTGTAATGCCATTGGAGTGTTGCAACAATGTGGTCCTCCTGCCTCTTTTAATAATATTCAGATAGCAATTAACAAAGACCAGCCAGCTAATTCTACAGAAGAATATGCCCAGCTTTTTGCTGCACTGATTGCACGAACAGCAAAAGACATTGATGTTTTGATAGACTCCTTACCCAGTGAAGAATCTACAGCTGCTTTACAGGCTGTTAGCTTATATAAGCTAGAAGAAGAAAATCATGAAGCTGCTACATGTCTGGAAGATGTTGTTTATCGAGGGGATATGCTTCTGGAAAAGATACAAAGTGCACTTGCTGACGTCGCTCAATCACAACTGAAGACAAGAAGTGGTACCCATAATCAGTCTCTTCCAGACTCATAGCACCATGTAGCTAAGAAAAGAACTTTCAAGAATTCTGCATCAGATTTAGATATATGCCTTTCCGACAGTTACAAAAACTTTAACATGTGTTACCTTTGTAGCTTATTTTAATAGTCTCTGTTTTTGCTCCTGGTAAATACACTTACAAATTTATGGTCGAACCAACTTTAAATTATTTTTATGCCATCATTTTTTTTATCTGAATGAATAATGTTCATACAATTAAACATATGCTATAAAAAATGTAGTGATGGGTCAGAGCCTCTTGCTTCAGGATGGAGGGTGCAGGTCACTCAGAGTGGCTCCCCACAAGTTGAGTTTTGGGCAGGGTGAGAGATGGGGGTCTAATTTCATTTTGCTACATGTGGATTTCCTTATGGATTCCTTTGAGAAACTGAGGATTCAGGATTAGCTCTGAAAATGAGGGAAGTTGCTTTGTAATGGAAATTTGCATTGATAACCAAAAGCTCTACTCCCTGGAAAAGGCTGGGATCCGAATCTGCCTAACACTCCTGCCCTTGTTTGCTATAATTTTTCTGGTCTTCTCTCCATAACTGTCCTTCCTGTACTTTTTTTCTTTGTTTCATATGAAGATGATATTTAAGCCAGAAGTCTAAGCCCCCTCTTGGGGATTTACTCATTATCCTTGGATTTGGCCCCTGGGTACATGAGGGATGCAGGTGAACACGCTTCTGCTTGCTTTTCTCTTGTTGATGAAGCTTTGGTTACAAAGGTCCTACCAAGAATTAGAAAGGGCAGAGAGAAAATTATTTTTCCTTGGCTACCCTGGGCAGGCGTGGGAATTGCCATGAGAGGAAATTGTGACTTTAGACCATCTGGATTACCATTAACTAGAAAAATCAACATTTGTGTTTCTCGTGGCGTTGGTAAAGACGGGAGCCTCAGGAGAAGTGATACCGTCGGTTACTGGTGACAAGTTCTGCTTCCCCACATGATGAAGTTTGAACATTAGAGAAGCGTGCCGAGGCAAGCATATAAAGCAGGGTTTATTTAAAAGGGGTAATTTCTTCGGAAGGGAGAAGGGGGCCATAGCTGGTATCCTGGTATCCCAAGAAGTGAGCCTGGTCTACCTTTTTATGCATCCTAAATTTTCTTTGTTCTCCTGCTCTCTTCCCCTTATCTCTCTCCTTCCTGTGTATATGACTAGGCCCAGGAGATGTTCCTGCTGAGATGGTCAAAAGGCGAGAAGCAGATGGGCTGGAGTGCCAAGGTGGAGTGATCTGGGCAGGAAGGGGGTCTGGGGGGAGCATTATATAACAACTGTTATTACCTGTAGGGAGGGACAATCCCTGGGACAGGTTACCTTAGCAACAGGTTGGAGCAGGGGCAGGTTATCTGGATAAGGGTGGAAGAAGGGCCCTGAAGGCATTAACATTTCAATCCCTCTCCAACTTCTCTGACCCAAATTGGCCTCTTTGATCAGATCTGACCCGATTTATCTATCTATACTGACTGGCTCTCTTATTATTATTACTGACTGGCCTCTGCATATTTAATTCTGGCTTCAGAAGCAAGCAGTCATGGGAAAAAGAGAAGTTTCTACTCTTTCCCAAGCATATGAAAATTCTTTGTGGGCACTGAGGTCCTCTTAGATAGAAATCCTCCCACGTTGGTGAAGAACAAGGGCATCTCCTCAAGTGATTCCTTTAAGAAAAACTTCCAAAGTCAGGAGCCTCCCCCCCAGAGGCCAGCAGGGCCTTCTGGTGTCCAGCAGAATAATTAAAAAGTTCCAGAAAAATTTGAAAATCGCTGAAGTCTATTTTGGTCAATTTGTGTGCAATGTGTCAAGGTGGAATTACTGTTAGAAAGCAGCAGCCCGTCTGGTTGTTTCGTCTCTGGGGACAAATTGTAGCCCATGGGAACCTTCAAACCATGAAATCCCAGCATGAGCATCCATGTCCTGCTTCTGGACCCTGGGATTCCTCAGGTGGACCCAGGCCAGCATTCACTTCTCTCCTTCCTACTTCATAACAAAGTCTGAGGCTGTCTCAAGGCACAAGATTTCCTAGCACACAACTGGAAGGAAGCTGCTCTGTTTACGTGTTCGAGGAAAAATGGAAATGATCACGGTCCAAGGAGCTAACTTTACTTTGGCTTAAGAACTAGACATTTAATTCCAAAGGACTGCCTTAGCCTCCCAAGATGTTTGTGGAAGGAAAAATATTGCCATGCTACTTTAACTCTTGCTTTGGTGGTTTCTCCAGAAAATTCTGATAAAAGTTGCTTCTCCCAGACTGAATGTGAAGAGTAGTGTTAAAATAGTAAAATTCCACTGGGAGAGAAAGGTTACTCCCGGCCAAATTCCTTCTCATAACTAACTCCTGACTGATTTGCATGTGACTCCAGCTGGCCCTACAGCAGCATGTGTTATTGGTAATGGGGAGTTTCCTGCAGAATTATCGAGCTTACTGGGATTTTTTCTCACACAAAAAGTTCAGATAGACAAATGGCCCCACCAAAATCAATAATTGATATCAGCTGAGGCCCGTTGTATGCTGTGATTTTCAAACTTTATTACATATTAGAATTATCTGGGAGATTTCACAAATTCCAGTGCCCGGCCCCAGCTTACAAGAGCTAAATCTTTATCTGTAGGCTGGGGTCCAGGCCTCTGCATATTTAAAGATTTCCCCAGGTGACTCCCCTGTGCAGCTATATCCGGTGCCCTAAGAAGGACCCCTGGGAATGAGGATACCGAATTACCATGTGAGTTTTCCTGTGGAATAAGGGATGGAAGAGCTTCTCCATCCTTCAGAAAGAAATCACAGAACTTGGGCAAAGCAGAACCCTCAGGACACATTACAGCCACCACCATGTGATCAGACACAGGCAGGTCTGGGAGCTCCGTAGACACACTCTGTCCTATAGAAGAGACTATAGGGTAAATAAGGAGGCTAAAGACTTTTGTTTCCTGGCCTTTCCCAGGTCTTTCAAATAATCAGTCAACAGTTACTTGATCCAACCAAGGCGGTATTACAGCCACAGGATGCAACGGTCTGGGTTTTGCTGAATTCAAAGACAGGAAATGCTCCTTGTCCACCTGGGTGAGTTGATCAGTGGATTATAGGGCCTGGCAGAAAAGGCTTCGGCAGAGAACATAACCATACCACAAGTGCACGTGTAGAGGTGACCTGGGTGTCCTCACAGTCAGGGTTATGTAAAGTTAGAGCAGGGACAAGGGATGGCACTGAGATTTCATGGAAAAGGGCCCGAGCTACAGGGACATGCCTCAGTGAAGACCTGGCATTCCTGGCTCTGAACCATTGCCCAGCCACTGCCTTCTGTACAAGGGAGGACAGAAGGCATACTATTTCAGAATAACGCAAACATTCATGGATCAGTAGGAGGCATTGTTCTGGGACTCCAGGACACAAAGTCAGCCAAACACATAGAACCTCCCCTCTCCAAGAACCTCAGAATTGGACTTCTGCCCACCCCAATCTAATGCCCTGAGTCTGAATGACCCGAATACCTGCTGTACTAGATTGAAAAATGGCCTCCAATATTGGTCACCTAGAATCTTAGAACACACCTTTGTTTGGAGTAATGTGATTATTCCAACGTAATTAAGTTAGAGATTTGCGATGAGATTTTCCTGGTTTAGAAGTCCAAGGAAGAGTATTCTTTTATGAGACAGAAAAGGAGAGACACAGAGAGACCCTGCTGGGAAAGCCACAGGAAGAGAGAGTTAGAAATCGGAACAGAATGTCTACAATCCAAGGAACACCAAGTGTCGCCGGCCGCAGCCAGCTCTGAGAGAGGTGTGGAACGGAACCTCCCACAGAGCCTCTGGGAGGAACTAACCCCGTCATCCCAGGGTTGGGACTTCTGGCTTCCAGAACTGAAAGAAAATAAACCTTTCTTGTTTTAAGCCATCCAGTTGGTGAGAGTTTATTGCACTGCCCTAGGAAATTAATATATCCCCCATTGCTGGGATTCTTTCCTGCGCCTTTGGGTAAAGATGGCCTTGGCCTAAGCCACTCCATTTAAAAATAAACCTGCAGTCCCACCAGGCACAAGTTTACAGAGCCCTCCCATATGTCCTCGGGCATAGCCTGATAAAAACGAGTCACTTTCCACAACCCTGATAAGAGTCAGGGTGAAGTCACAGGTCATTTGCCTTCACCCTGATAACAGTCAGAGGTGTAAGATCCTTAGAACCATATGTCCTGGCTCTAAAATGTAAGATGTCACCAAGAACCCTGGTAACAGCTGATAGGGACCTAAAGGACGAGCAGAAGCCCCCAAATTTAGTATAAATAATGGAGCAAATGAACAGACATTCAGGAGAGCCTGATGAGGACCTGGACTGACATCCCAACTCTTCTCATCGTCTGCCTGATCCTCTGCATGGTCCTCACCCATCTCAAACTCCTGACCCTGGTGAGAAGGGCGACTTCTCCTTAGGACCATCTCCTCAACCAGCCGTCAACTCCACACCAGGAGAAGCCTCCATGGTTCCTGACCTGATCTCTGTAGTCTGAGAGAGTGAGCATCTGCTGGACTTAAGGCCTAAGACTTGAGACTCTAGATCTGGCACTTGAGCCTAGCGTGCAGAGGGAATGTCTGCATCAAGTCTGTCATGAATAAGTGTGTTTCCAGTGCTTCGAGTTAACGCAGAACTGTTTGCTTTGAGTTGATTACGTCTATTGCAGTGCCCAGCATTAAGGATTGTCATTTTCTTGATTCAGAACCTACTGAGTGAATTGTATTGAGTGATTTCAAGTGAATAAAACATTGATAAGGGCAGAAGCACGTGGACATTCTCTATTTCCCTACTCAACTTCGTAAGTCGCACCTTTGCCCATCGCGACACTTAGTCCACGGCCGCTGTCAGAGTAGGCCTTCTGGAATCCATGTCAGGCGCCCTTGCTCTGCTCAGTCCTTCAGTGGCTCCCTGTCCTTCAGGGTGAAAGCCAGGGTCCTTTCGAGCATCTTCAAAGCCCTCGTCATTCAGGAGTGATGATCTGGCCTCAGTTATCCTTCCAGTCTCATCCCTCGGCCACCCCCGCTGCCCTCTCCTCCAAAACCCTGAGCTCGAGCTGCACTGAAATTTTGCTGGAGATGGTTTTCCACCTGCCTTGAATGATCTGCTTCATCTCTCCCATCTGTCAAGTCTCTGCTCAGTGTTGGATGAGCACCGTTTGCCCCACCCTGTCAAAACAGTGCCACTCTTCTCTCTTCATGCCATTACACTGGACTTCACGTCACATATGATCAGCATAAATACAAACCTAGGTAGAGATTCAGACAGAAGGTTTCTTATTTGTACACAGTGTCTTTCCCAACTGTGTGGCCACCACCGGAGGATGAGGGTTTGGTTTTGTCCGCTACTATATTCCCATTGACCCTCTCTGAAATGTCATATCCTTGAGCTTTTGCCTATCATTGGGCATATTGCACATTATTTTATATTAAGGATATTTCTTCCTCTGTCTTTCTTACCTATACCTAGACTGGACTGAAAGCTTCTTGAAGATAGGACCTGTTTTGTTCCTGCTAAGCTTTTCTCTGCCTCGACTATGACAGTACTTTGTAGCTAGTCAATGCTCAAGAGAAGTTAATTTTGCTTGCAACATGCTTTTATTAAACTGATTTTTTTCTGATCCAGTCTTTTAAGGTATAGATCTGTACAAACTAAAAACTTAAACTTCTGGTTATTTTAAGAGTTTTAAGGATAAACACTCCCAAAAGGATCTTGAACTTTCATGAGCATGTCTTGGGAAGACAGCAATTCTACAAAAAGGTTGAAATCCAAATTATACTTTGGGTGAGAAATGTTCTTATTTTCTTTGACATTTACTAAATGTCAACAGTTCATCTAGTACTGAGCAATTAGATTTTGTTTCTTTTAAAATGCGATGGATGATGTAGACTACATATTGATTTTGTTACTTCTGACAGGGAGGGGGTGATAATAAACAGAAGTTTTTTTTTTTTTTTAAATCTAGTTTACAACAAAAGATTCGTTGATATTTTAAGTAAATCTTAGGGAAGCTGAAACACTTTCTAAATACCATACTTATAACTTCTTTGGATCAGTTATCTAAAGATAAACTGATACACTAATTAAAAATATTCTTATTTATTCACTAATGGATGTCCCAAAGCATTCTTTGAAAGTAGGATTCTTGCCTATTGAAATAGAGGCGCTAGTAAGGCAGAGACTTCATCAGGGTGATTTATCCAAGGAGAGAACTTACCTCACCCCTCTGTTGTGCAAGGACACAGCGAGAAGGTCCTACCCACAGACCAGGAGGAAATGGGCCCTCACCAGACACTGAATCTGAAAACCCCTGACCACGGACTTTCTAGAATCCAGATCTGTGAGAAGTAAATTTCTGTTGTTGATACACTACCCAGTTGACGGCATTTTGTTATAGCGTGTCAAAGGAACTAAGACACAGGGATATGCTAAGTTCATCTGTAGTGAGATGTTTCCACAGTCCAGTGACCTGTTCTGGGCTCTAGTGGTGTGTGTATGTGGTTATGGGCCTGGGTGTGTGCAAGTGCACATGTGTGTTCATAAGTGCATTCAACAGTCCTTGGGCTGTCTATCGGATGATCCCTAGATACATGAAATTAAATAGAGTACCAAAATTCATATTATTTTTTCCTCTCCCAAATTGTGATGCTCCTTACCCTGTATTCAAAACATCAGTGCCTGGCATCAAAGTCTGGCCATTCATTCACCTGGCTGGGAATTGTCATTCTGGCTTTTCCCTTACCCTATCTCCTCACTTCACATCTAATTAAGTTCCGTAAGTGCAACTTCCATCTCAACATCCGTATTTCTTTAGCCCCCCTTTCTGTGATTTCAGTTCAGGTAATCATTATCTTTCACTTGATACAGAGGAATAGTATTGTAACTGGTTCCCTGGTATATCTAGCACATAATTATGTCCATCTCACTCTCCTGATTAAAATTCTACTTAAATGCATGTGACCTTCCAAAATTTATATATTAGGACTTGATCCCCAGGGCACTAGTATTAAGAGGTGGGTCTTTAGGAGGTGAGGGGTCATAAGGCTCCACCCTCATGAATGGGATTAGAATCCTTATCAAAGGGCTTTTTCCTCTTTGCCCTTCCACCTGGTGAGGAAGCAGGAGCAACGTCCCATCTATGGAAGAGAAAGCAGCCCTATCCAGAAACGTAACCCACGGGGCACCTTGACCTGGGACTTCTGAGCCTCCAGAACTGTGAGCAAGAAATTCCCAGTATTTATAATTTAGGTTGTTGTTACGTAGTGTGAAAAGATTAAGACCTTTATCCTGT
Organism: Urocitellus parryii; assembly: GCF_045843805.1. Taxonomy (NCBI): domain Eukaryota; kingdom Metazoa; phylum Chordata; class Mammalia; order Rodentia; family Sciuridae; genus Urocitellus; species Urocitellus parryii. The sequence continues at coordinate 48,341,832 of NC_135544.1, forward strand.
TACCTACAGGATAAAGTCAGAACTCTTGGGCTTAGAGAAAAACAAGTCAGATGACAGAATCCTAGGAAATAACACAAACACTGCAAATCAGTACTTACAGATTTCAGTTAAAAGAATGCTCAGAAAAAAGCTTGTAGTTCAAGTATTTATCTTAATACATAAGGAATAAAAATAAAATAAATGAAGCCTATTCAGGAAATTAGAAAAAGAACAAAATAAATCTAAGGTATTCAGAAACAAGAAAACCACAGAGATAAGTACAGAAAATGAATCAGCAAATTTTAAAAAATGGAGTAAGTGAATTTACAAATTATGTCTTCTTATAAAGATTGAATGAGTATGCTATTAGTTCAATTAATCAAATAAAAATTGAAGTGTATAAATTCACATAATAAGAAAGAATATTAGAGAAATAAATATAGATTTGGAGAAATTTAAATTACCATAAATAACCACCAGAGATTAATAGGCTGAACTCTATATAAGTTAGAGAACCTCAGTAAAATGAATAATTTTTTAGAAAAATATAAACCATAAAACTCCCACAAATCTAATGCAGCTTCAATATTAGAAATAATTTTCAGAGAGGTACCATCCCTAAAACACTAAAAACAATCAATTTATCAGGAAATCTTAACAAAATTCATCACACTGTGTTGAAAATGAAAAACAAAATGTACAATTAGCTCCACAGACACAAAAAATACAATGAAAATTCAACATCTTTTTTTTTACTTTGAAATATCCTTTAATAAAATAGAAATAGATGGATACCTTTGAAAGATAAAAAATATATATATAGGTACATCAACCTCAGAGCCACTGAGAAAATCTTAGAAATATTTCTACTAATGCCAGGGAAAAATAAGATTTTCTTTCATCATCACTATTATTTTATACTGTTTGGTAGTTTCAGAGAATACAATTGGAAATTTTTATATTTTAAGTCTACATAAGCATTAGAAGGCAAGAAAAATTATGAATACATGAAAATGAGTTACCTTATATAGGTTACCTTATATAACTCGTACTATTATCTGCAACAATATTATACCTTTCTTATAGTTTGGATCTGCAATGTTCCCCAAAGGGCTCATTTATTGACATCTTGGGCCCAGTGCATCAACATTAAGATGTAGAGCTTTGGGGAAGTGCCTGGATCATAAGGGCTCTGATTTCACCAACAGATCAGCCCATCCAGGGGGCTCAGAATTGAATGGGCTATTGGGAAGAGGTGGAAACTGTGGGAGGTGGGGTCTAGTTGGAGGAAGTAGATCATTAAGAGCATGCCTAGCCTCTTCCTCGCTCTGTTTCCTTGCCTGTTTCCAGGAGGTAAGCAGCTCTGCTCTAGCAACCCTCTCTGCCCATAAGGCTCAGCCTCATGTTAGATCCATAGTAATGGAGCCAGCCGGCTGTGGATGGAAACCTCTGAAACCCTGAGCCAAAATAAATCTTTCTTCCTTTCATTTGCTTTTCTCAGGTATTTCGTCACAGCAATGGAAAGCAAACTGACACACTTGGTATACAATTCACTATGGTAGAGGAGATGACTTAATAAGCAAAAAGTCTGTAGCTTCATATAGGCAAACAAGTTGGGATACGAAATTAAAGAAACCAGTCTACTAACAGCAACAAAAATGATCAAATACCTAGAAATCAGTTTAATAAGAAATATGAATAAATTTCCAAATTGTTATTTTGGATGTGCCGCAGTCTGGCGGGCACAATTCAGGAGCCACTTGTCAAAAGAAACTAACTTTATTTTTAGAACCACACACGCCAAACAAAACAGCTCCTCAGGAAAAACCCTCAGAGCCCAACTGCCACCACTGGCTTCCCACAAGCCTCTCACCCCAACACCAGCCTCTTAAGGCTATAATGATTTTCTGTTGTTCCATTTTTATTTCATTCTGTCTCGGTTTTGTTTGGCATCATCTTGTTGGGTTGTATTATAGTAGAAATATGGGATCAGAAATTAGTAAAAAACAAACCGAAAGAGTGTTAAGTAAATTGTTAGAGGAAGGAGGCATCCCAGTAAAACCAAGAGCAGGAGGATTGTGGGAGGTGGAGAGGCTGGTGTGGGGTGAGAGGCTTGTGGGAAGCTGGTGGTGGCAGTTGGGCTCTGAGGGTTTTTCCTGAGGAGCTGTTTTGTTTGGCCTGTGTGGTTCTAAAAATAAAGTTAGTTTCTTTTGACAAGTGGCTCCTGAATTGTGCCCAGCCAGACTGCGGCAGGATGCAAAAGAAGATGAACAAATGGAATAATTTCCATGATCTTGATTAAGATTGTTGGTTTATGATAAAATATAATTTTTATCCCTGTGTTAATCCATGTATTTTACATGAAATCAATAAAAAAATTTTAAGAAGAAAAAAATTTGCATGTTTTTAAAATCACATAGAAAATAAGAAGGAGAAAGTTTCTGAAAAAATAAGAGGAGGACTGAGGATGTGGCTCAGCAGCAGAGCGCTTGCCTCACACGTGTGAGGCCCTGGGTTCGATTCTCAGCATCACATAAAAATAAATAAATAAAATAATGGTATTGTGTCCATCGACAACTAAAAACATATTTGAAAAAATAAGAGGAGTGTACAAGGGGAACTGTGTCAAATATCAAGATACAACATAAGACAATCATGATTAAGAGGGTTGTCTAGTGCATGAAAGATAGATTAATGGAAAAAATAGATACACTACACATATAATTATTGCATATGTGTATATATATATTTAATATGCATATGTATGTATAAGATATATTAAAATTCAAATCATTGGAAAATAATTAGATCATTTAATAAATGAACAGGTGTGTAGCCATCTGGAAAAATAAATGATCATTATTTCATATCTTAGACCAAAATTAATTACACATGGTTTAAAAATTTAAAAATAAAAACGTGAAACCATAAACAGAGTAAGAGAAAATATGAAAGTAAAAAAATATTCTTGGAGTTGGTAAGACATTCCAGAGTATAAAACAGAATCTAGAAGCCATAAAAAAGATGAAGATACACAGCTACATTTGTTTAAAACATTCCTGTGTGGCAAAAGAGGAAAGAGAGAGAGAGAGAGAGAGAGAGAGAGAGAGAGAGAGAAAATCAAAGAGTTAATTTCCTTTGTAAATAAAGAGCACCCACAAATATATAGGAAAGTCTAACAAATTATTAGAAAAGTGGAAAAATATATGATGATATTCACAAGTACAGAAATATGAATGACTTTAAAATTTATGGAAAAGACGTTCAACTCACCATAGTCAATCATAGTAAAAGAAATATAAGCTAAAACTATAAAGAGGTAATATTTTCAAAAAAAAAGAAATTTTAATAAAAGTGGTGTTGATTACAGTGTGAAGAAACTTTCTCTTACATTGCAGGCAGGAGAATATATTGTAAAACTTCCCTGGAGGGATATTGACCAATATAGTATAGTATATTTTATTTATTTATTTATTTATTAATTTATTTATTTATAGATGGACAGAATGCTTTATTTTATTTGTTTATTTTTATGTGTTGCTCAAGATCAAACCCAGTGCCTCACACATGCTAGACAAGCGCTCTGCCACTGAGCTACAGCCCCAGCCCCAATATGGTACATTTTGCAGAACTAAAATTTAATTTTTGCTGAGCAATACTTCCAGATATTTTTCTTACAAATCCTTATATATGAAAATTTATAAAAGCACATACACATTAATTACAGCATTATTTGTAATAATAAAACATTGGAAACATTTTATAGTAAAGGGTTAAGTAAATCACTGTTGCTATTTGCTTTCATTTAAAAGAAACAGCTTTATAAGTATTAATATGGGAAGGTCTAAAATATATTAAATGACATAGTTATAGAATAGTATGTGTTTATTACCATTTGTGTGTGGAAAATACATAGAACTATATATTTTTGGGTGATTTTGCTTACAAAATTTTTTTGTGTGTGTAAAACACTGACATAAAATTATATATATATTTACTATACATAACATTATGTTTTGAAGTATATATACATCATATGGAATGACTAAATCCCTAATTAACATGCATTGTCTTACATAGTTACCATTTTGTGGAAAAACACATTATATCTACTCTCTTAGCATCTTTAAGAACCCAATATATGGGGCTGGGGTGGTAGCTAGTGGTAGAGCACTTGCCTGGCACGTGTGAGCCACTAGGTTTGATCCTCAGCACCACATAAAAATGAATAAATAAAATAAAGGTATTGTGTCCATCTACAACTAAAATTTTTTTAAAAAAGAGAATGCAATATATTAACTATAGTCACCATGTTGCACAACAGATTTCTTGAACTTATTCCTCCCGCCTTCCTGAAATTTTTTAACCTTTGATCAACATCTCCCTACTCCCACCAAACACACCAGCCCCTCTTAACTATTTCTGTGACCCAACAGGCATATCGACAAATGCCCAACATAATCAATGAGATATCGCCTCATCCCAGTTAGAATGGCTATTCAAAAGACAAAAGTATTGGTGAGGGTATGGAGAAAAGGGACCCCTTGAACACTCTTGATGGAAATGTCAACTAGGACAGTCATTATGAAAACCTTTACGGCAGTTCTCAAAAATTTAAAAATATGACCATATGATCCAGCAATCCCACTACTTGGGATATGTCCAAAAGAAATGAAATCACTTTGTCTAAGAGATAACTGCACTCTCACGTTTATTGTACCACTATTTACCATAGCCTAGAAATGGAATCCACCTTAGTGCCCATCAACAGAGGAATGGATAACAAAAGAGATGTATGTATATATATCGTATACACAAATACCACATATACACAAATATCACATATACACATACAACCAAACCATTCAACCATAGAAGGAGGAAATCATCACTGGTGATAATACATATGAAACTGAAGGACATTATACGAAATGAAATAAGAAAGAAAAATGTCGTCTAACCTCATTCATTTGTGGAATCTAAAAAAGTTGTCCTTGTTGAACTCTCATTTCTGCCAGATCTCTCAGCTGCTGGCAGCACTAACTATTTCTGGGTCAGGGAACAGGATCACCGAGAGACAAAGGTAGGAGGGAGACCCTTTTTCACTGGGCCTCCTTATGTACCTTTCAAGTTTGGCATTCACACCTGAATTATTTGCTTAAAATAAATGAAAATCATAATTTAAATTTTATCTGATTTGAATATTTGTTCCCGAAGAAAGGCATTGACTGGAGGTTCCCAAATGAGGTGCCAGCCCTGGAAACGAGTAGGGATGATAAACAACAGGGAAATATTTAGGGCGGTGGCGTTGCTCCTGGGGAGGGAAGTCTGGAGCAGTAGTCCTGGATCATGGGCAGAGAGCTGCTGGAGAATAATGAGGACCAGCTGTGAGTCATCCCTGCTGGGCCTGCAGCAGGGGGAATCAGGGCAGATGGGACTGGAGTCACAGAAAACAGAATTGTTAAAGCGCTCCACCGTCTTGGTGGGAGCTCACAACTAGGTCACTGGACTGTGTTCTTGGAGGCAGGCACTTCCAGACTCTTCTTTATTTTGTCTGTGTGTCTTCTTCACCAAACACACAACCATGGGTGGTTTCACCCACCGGGCTGATTTCCACCTGAGGTCTGGCTGGGAGGTTTATGGCCACTGTGAGATGACAGGAGTTGGCAGAGCTGCTCTCCTGGTCGCGTGGGACTGGGCACGGAGGATCAGCAACAATAGCTGCAGGGAGGAAGGCCAGCTGACAGCAGGGAGTCACGGGGGTCAGCTGGGGAGACTGGACCACAGAGAGGCCATCCTGCAGAGATGTTGAGAGGTGGCTCCTGGGCCACCCTGTATGAAGGGCTCTCAGGAGGGAAAGGAGTGAAGGAGAGTTGGCAAAGAAGTAGCAGGAAGGCAAGGTAGACTGACTTCTAGATATTTGTGATTAGGTTTCTCCATCAAAATACTGAAAAGGTGAAGGCTTTTATTTACCTTTCAGTTCTCTGAAGAGCTTGTGTCTTGGGTCCCTGCTTCTAGATGCGATTTTCTCTGTGTTTCCTTGTGTATAGACCACCTGCAAGTTGTATCCTTTTTTAATAGCTCCAGAAAAAAAAAAATTTTTTTTCCTGTGAGTGAGGAGCTTCTGCAGCTTCTTTGGGGTGGTTTGAGCAAGAAGGCTCCCTTCTGTTTGGGGCGCTGGCCAGGACTAAATGGCTAAATAGAGGATATGAGTTAAGGGGTGGAATCACCTTAGGGAGAGTAAACATTTCTCAGTGGCTGAGGATGTAGTTATTTCTCAACTTAATAAAACACACTTGACCTATTAGCCAAAAGTTTTGAGGCACCTGAAAATAAAAGTTTTTGCAAAAAAAAAAAAAAAAAAAAAAAAGAGAGAGAGAGAGATTAATGGGAAGGAAAATTTCGGTCAGATTTTACCATGAAAATAGGGACGAGTGAGTAAACAGAAAGACATGGCATGAGGTCCTGCATGATAAGTGACAGGAAGCCAAAATTCAGGCCATCTTCTGGCAGCCAAAATCCGGCAGCTGAAATGCAAACGTCCCTGAGGGAGGTCACTCACTGACTTGGATTGTGTCAGTGACCAAGAGCAGGTCCCTTTCTGGGAAATGGACTGGACTTGAAGGGAGGAAGAACAGGTTTCTTTCTGTGCGTCTCCTGCCCACGATGATTTTCAACACGGGAGTGAAGTGAGTGCTACCTGGACTGTGAAGGTGGGGATGGGGGTGTTGGATTCCCCATCTGGCCCCTCCTACCCAGTAGCTGGGCACCTCGGGAGAATCATTCCATTTGCCTGTGACTTATATTCTAAAATTGGGAAAAACAGACTAACTGCTGGGAGGCAGGGCTGAATCTCCATCAAGGATTAGAGCTCCATCAAGGATCATTAGAGCCCGATCAGGTGGGCCTGAGGGGCAGTGACCCTAAGTACACAATGGAGCTGCGCCCTGGCCAGTTCCGCAGAGCCACACAGGACCTGGGAGAGCCTTAGTACTCACACTTGTGGACATCCTACCCAAACCATGTCATAAAAATATCGTCATGGACTTTTAATCCACATGAAGCACCATTTTTATATAAAAGAAAAATTGTTGTTATATTGGTACTTCTGATATTTTTTTCTGAATAATTTGCAAGAGACTCTGATAGTCGGGTACTTGTTTACGTGCGCTCATGAGTTCTTTTTTTTTTTTTAAACATTTAATTTTTAGAAGTAGTTGGGCACAATACCTGATTTAATTTATTTATTTTTATGGGGCGCTAAGGATCGAACCCAAGGCCTCACAAGGGCTCTACCACTGAGCCACGATCCCAGCCCGCTCATGAATTCTTTTAAAATGAAAAAATACAAATCTAACCTGAAATGGTTGTTTGAAAGTAATGAAGTTTTTAATAAGTCTTAAATTCAGCATTTAATGAAGTTGACATATTTGTGGACATTTAATTATGTATTTTTAATTCTGATTGTAGATTCCTGAGCCTATTTTGAGGCCAATAATTCTATTTTCAAGTCTCAAAATTAATAGGCTAAAACCTCTCGGCACTGTGAGCCCTCCGGCTGTCTGGTGTCACGGGAAGGAAGGGCCAGGGACTGCGAAGTGCTCTCCATTTCAGGGACGTCCTCCCTCACCGCTCACTTGGGAACCCTGAGCCTTCTCTGCCTAGTGTCCTCTTCATCAGCCTGACTCCAGTGCTGGGGCTGCCAGCCTGGCAAGGAAGGGGATGCAGCTTCCAGTCAGGTGTCCTTGATATCTTTGTGAGTTTCAGCCCAGACTAAAAGAAAGAAAGTAAACCAACAGCCAGCTCCCATCAAGCTGTGGAGGAAGCAGCTCCAACCTTGGGACTGGAAGCCAGTGGACTCAAACCAGAGGGAAGATTCAGGGAATGGTATAAACCAGGATAACAGAATCCTAGTGGAAAGAGATGTACCTAGAATATTCTAGAGAGAAACTTATAGCTCAGCAAGTTACGGGAGCCTGAGCCTGGCCTATTTAACTGTTGTTGGATGATGAACTCCCCTAGAACTTGGTAAATTAAGACAAATTGTTATTTTTTATCTCACAATTTTGTAGAGCAGCATTCAGAAGGAGTTCAACAGGGATGAATGAAAGTGGGAATGGCCAGGGGTTGGGATAGCTGGGGCTAGCCAGGACTCCCTCTTCACACAGCAACTCTGCACGGCTAGCCTGGGCTTCTCCATGGCACAGTGGACCCAAGGTGGTCAACCTTCTCACAGAGCAGCTGACTGACCTTTCCAGACACCAGGGGGAAGCCACATTTCTTTTCTGTCATATTCTATTGGTTTCAACTGAAACCAGTTAGAAGCTACAGAACCAGCCCAGAGTTGGAGGCACAACACAAGGGTGGAGGTTCTAAGAGGCATGATCCATTGAGGGGCCGTCTTCAGAGCCCTCATACCACTCCAGGTGTCTCATGTTGCCTAAAAAGCTCTGGATGGTAGGCACCTCAAGTCCCTAAGGATGGTGACCCCAGTTTGCCTCAACAAACTTTAACCCTATAAAATCTTAGAATTATGTATGTAGGGGCAATAAAATAAATCAAGCATCTGGTGATAAATTTGGGGATAAATTAAGGCATAAGCCATGTATTTGGTGTCTAAAGTGTCACATTCAAGATAATTCTACTTATTTTTGTATCTGACAGATCAGCTTTGTGATTCCAATGTAAAAATGTGACCTTAATTTTTTTTTAGGGCTTCAGATTTTTAGTTGAAAAAAGACAAAAAGGACAAATTTGTGAACAAAATTAAAATGTTTAAGGAAACTTAGACTTCCTTGTATTTTTCAGAATAATTTATTTAGATTTAGGAAAGTTTCTAGTTAGCATAGGTTGTGCTGTTTAAGCTCAGGATTCCAAGTAACTTGAAAGAAATCAAGTCCATTAGACTTTCAAAAGCAAGCTTAAAATGTTTGCAAAAATATACTTAAGTCATAATAGCGCTGATTATTTGAGATATTTCATAATTTCAGTATGCGCTGATTGATAATCAAAAACTGCTGTTAAAGGCAATTATTAAAACTCATTATACTTAGAATAACGAAAACAAACTTTAATTTCAACTAGGCTCAAAGAACAGGATTTAAAAATTATTATAACAATAAATCAATGATCAATTTTGTTCAAAGTAGCCACACATAGTTTTTGAAGTTCACAAACAAATCTAGGCAAACAGAGCATGATCTTCTGATTTTGTCTTGCTCTTCCCCACACTTTTGAAACCCAGATTTCTGTGCCTATCGCAAAATCATTAACTCTAGTGCTAATCACATTAATCTATTAAGAGCTAAAGTATTTATTTTGGACACTTCTTGAAGATTAAAGTGGTCTCATAGGCAGACACTCAGAAAAAAAAATGTTTGGGAAACTACACTTTCCAACACAAATCCAGTTTTGGGGGCTGGAGATTATACTACTGAGGGAAGTTGTATAAGAAAAACAATAAACTGTAAATATGAAGTTAGTGTTAAAAATCAACATTTATTTGTAGAACAAAAAGTCATAATAAATTTGAACTATAAATATTACAAAGTCTAGAGAAGTGATATGATTTTTATCAACATATTTCATAACAATTCTTCTTCCCCCACTCCCCCCTGCCAGCACTGGAGATCCAACCCAGGGCTTCATGCATGCTAGGCAAGCGCTTTTCTACTAGTTTCAACCCCAGACCCTTTTTAAACCTGACACAGAGATAAAGGTAAGTATAACAGAAGAGAGTGTCTACAAACCAATCAGTACTAAGGTATGAGGCTGGTCTTTCACAAATCCTCTAAGGAAAGTCAATGGAGAAAGGACGTCCTTCTAACATGTGGTGAAGGGTTGGGCATCCTGGGCAAATGACTCATCATCTGTGTCTTGTACTGCATACAAAACTCAAGTTGAAATATAAAAGCATAAAAATAAAAATCAACAATCTCCTGGAAAATAATAGAAGGAAAATTTTATGTCTCTATAGGTTATAAATATTTCACATATAGGATATGAAATTGTGAAACAAAATAGAAAACAATATAAACTAGTCACCATCAATGAATGTTAAAATTGCTGCTCTTCAAAAGATGTTATTGGAAACAGAAAGCAAGAAGGGAAACCAGTAGAGCAAAGTAAAGAGATTAGGGGGAAGGAGGAGGGGAAAGAAGGGAGAGGTACTGGGCAAATTAAGCAAATGATGTTTTGTGCACGTATGAATGTGTCACAAAGAATCTCACTTTTATATTTAAATTATTATGCGCCAGTAAAAAAGAAATCATAATCCATAGCCCAGAATAAAATATTTGCAAACCACATATTGGATTATGATCTTAATTCCAAAATACATAAATGCACACAAACATAAATGTGCAAAAGAAGAGATGGAGATTGCAAGATGCACAGGAAGTCACCAGGCATTATAAAAATGAAAATAAAAATCCCATTGAAGTGCCACTCTATACTGCCAGAATGATAGATAAAAACAGCCAGCACTGAGTGCTGACAAGGATGTGGAAAAGCCAGAACTCTCACATACAGCTGGCATGAGTGCAAAAGTACAGTTATCCCAGAAAAAAAAATCTGGAAGTTCCTTTTAGGTTCAATGTAAACTTACCAAATCACCTGGAAATCTCACTTTTTGCATTTACTTAAGATCAGAAATATGCACACATATTTAAATGTTTAAAACAACTTTAACCAAAACTGCCAAAATCAGAATCCAAATGCCCATGTGATAAAGAGATAAATTATGGTATAGTCATACATTAGCATCCCACTCAACATTCAAAAAAAAAAAAAAGTATGTATACGGGCAGTGACATGGGTGATCTTACCAGCATTGTAACAAATGAATGGAGCCATGCACACAGTGTATATACAGTTCCATTTGTATGACATTTGAGAAAAGGAAACTCTATCAAAATGGAAGTGCTACTATTGCTTATGAAAGGCAGGGTATTGGTATTGATCATTGGGGAAGGGTATTGACTTAAAGGAGGCATAAGAAAATTTTTCAGATGGTGGAAATATTTCATATTTTGGTTACATTCCAAACCATATACTTGTTGAAATTATTTTAACTATATTCTTAAAAATTATACCTCAGTAAACCTAAATTAAAAAAAATAAAATTCTCATGAAGATTAAAAAAAAAAAAAACTAGACCATGAAGCAACAACAACAAAAAGACATTATGGATCAAGAATAGGTAGTTGTTAAAGAGAGATAATGGATAGAAGGTATTGGATAGATTGGATGGAAGGATAGTGATATTTGCAGAATTTTTCCAGAATTAAAGACATGAATTTTTATTTTTTTGGTACTGGGGATTGAACTCAGGGGTGCTTAGCCACTAAGCCACATCCCCAGCCCTTTTTATATATATTTTTTTTTTAAATTTAGAGACAGAGTCTCTCTAAGTTGCTCAGGGCTTGCTAATTTGCTGAAAGCCAAGAGCAATTAAAAAATACATTAATAAGTAAGAATCATCATAGTGCAATTACAGAATTTGAAGAATAAAAATAACTTCTTGCAAATTACTATTAACAAAAAGGTCACACTGACAACTTTATAATTAGAGAAGTCAATAGAGAAAAACTCAAAATTAAGAGAAAAAGCACAACAATTAAAGGATTCTCTACTCAATTAAACTCTCAGTTAAGTAGAAGCATAAAAATAAGGTATTTTTGGTACATGTAGTAAAACAACTTTACTGTCACAAGATGTTTCTGAAAGAAATACTAAATAATTCATTCCATCAAGAAGAGAGATGAAAGCAAAAAGAATGGAATCAATAAGCAATGACTTGGAGAAAAGTACACACACGCACAAGCACACAAAAGAAAAATTCAAAATATAAGATTAGGGGCTGGGAATATAGCTCAGTTAGAGTGCTTGCCTCATATGCACAAGGCCTTGGGTTCGATAGGGGGTGGATATATATATATATAGAAGTTGAGGCAATAAATTTGGGATTGGGTGTATTTAGACCCAAAATTTATTGAATTTTTTCATATCAAATTGTATAGAAATTTTACCATTCTCTGACATTCATAAACTCTGAATATTATAAAAGAAAATAATTAATTATAAATTGCTATATGCAATGTTCAGTATTATGCCTTTTACCTTTTTTTTTCATTTTTTTTTTTTTTGATTGTGGCAAAACACACCACATCACATAAGACTTACTGTCCTAATTACTTTGAAACATTTAGTTCAGGGGTATTGAGTAATTCACATTGTTGCATAGTCACCACCAACAACCATCTCCAGAATAATTTTCATCATGTAAAACTAAGATCCTCTACCCATTAAACAACTCTTTATCTTCCCCTACCACAGTGCCTAGAGATCAGTATTCTACTCTCTATCTCTATGATACTGACTACTCTAAGTACCTCATACGAATGGATTCATAATCATACAACATTGGTGTCTCTGACTGACTTATTTTGCTCAGTCTAATGATTTCAAGTTTCATTCATGTTGTAGCAGATGTCAGAATTTCTTTCTTTTTAAGGGCTGAAAAATAATGTACCATCTATTCATGGATGCCTGGGTTGCTTTCATGTTTTAGCCCCTTTGAATAAAGACGCTTTGAAACAGGTTATAGGGATATCTCTTTAAGATTCTAGTTTTGATTCTTTTGAGTATAGGCACAGAAATAGAATTGCTGGATAATTTGGTAATTCTATCTTTTAAAAAAAAATCATCACATTGTCTTCCACAGCAGCTGTACTATTTTACATTCTTACCAACAATGCATGAGGATTCCAATTTCTCCATGTCTTTATGGAAGCAATTATTCTCCATTTTTTTATATTAGCCAACCTAATGAGTATGAGATATGTCATTGTAGTATTGATTTCTTTTTTCCTAAGATCAATGAAATTGAGCATCTTCATATTATCACTGGTCATCTGAGCATCTTCTTTAGACATATTTTTTAAATAAATTTACTTTAATTTTATTTTAGTTTTTAATAGATCTTTATTTTATTTATTTATACACGGTGCTGAGAATCAAAACCAGTACCTCACACCTGCCAGGCAAGTATGCTACCGCTGAGCCATAGCCTCAGCCCCAATGGACAATTGTCTATTTAAGTTCTCTGTGAATTTTTTGATGGTGTTGTTCATTTTGTTGTCGAGTTTTACTTTTCTATATATTCTGAATATTAATCCCTCATCTGTTATCTTATATAAACATTCTTTTAATTCCATTGATTGTCTTTTTTAAATCCACAACAGTGGAATGCGTTACAATCCTTATTACCCATATAGAGCACGATTTTTCGTATCTCTGTATATAAAGTATGTTCACGCCAACTTATGCCATTATACGTGTATTTTTTTGCATTACAATTCTTTTTTTTAAGAGAGAGAGAGAGAGAATTTTTTAATATTTATTTTTTAGTTCTCGGCGGACACAACATCTTTGTTGGTATGTGGTGCTGAGGATTGAACCCGGGCCGCACGCATGCCAGGCGAGCGCACTACCACTTGAGCCACATCCCCAGACCACAATTCTTAGTACACATATATATCACAATTTTTCATATCTCTGTTTGTATATAAGGTATGTTGGCCCCAAATTCAAATCTTCATACAGGAAGCCATTGCTTGGGTCCGTTGAGATCATCTTATAGAAGGAAGGCTTTCAGTCTTTACTATCATCATGGACCAAGAGAACAAGAGTCTGTTCTACATGGTAGGAAACTGATGGAACATGACAACAAGTGCAGCACTAGTTCCTGCTCAGGATCCTGAACCTGAAAGGATGCTAGTCCTTGAGGTGACTAGAAAACTAGACAGGACAACTAGAAAAATTTGAAGGGAGTCTGTGGATTGGACACTCTTACTATAGTAATGTGAATATTCTGATTGGGAGGGCCACAGAGTAGCAACGAACACTAGTGTATTAAAGTGTTTTTGTTTTTAGTCACATACTCTAATACTTAGAGGTGATGAGACATCGTGTCAGTCTGTGTGTGTGTGTGTGTGTGTGCATGTATGTATACACACACACACACACACACACACTTATAGGAAGAAAAGGAAGAAGAAGAAAGAATTGGTGACATAGATGCTAGAGTTCTTTGTACTACTCATGCAACTTTTCTGTAGATTTGAAATTATTTCCAAATTAAAAATTAATAAACTTGACTGAGAAAAATGCAGCAAACAAGAACTTATGACCCAGGTAATACCCAAGTCTCATTAAAAAAAAAAAATCAAGTATGGAAACTTGGAGTTTCAAATTAGGCAAAATAAACAAACATTTTAAAAAGGTGCTGAGATACATTTTGAACTAAAAAAAAACTATTATTTTATCCATCTTTATATTTAGTCCCATCCTGACTAGGTCTTTTTCATGATGAATAAAACATAAACCTCCTTTTGGGGAGGTCGTAGTGGCATGAAGGAAATGGAGGTGCTAACCACTGTGTGGTTAGCAGTCCTAGCCAAGGTGACCCAAGAGATCCATGTTAAAATCATCCCTTTGAGCCACAGATAGAGTGATTACTGGTAAAATAATGAAGGAACAACCAAGGAGATGTAGCTGGGCTCAGAGACCAAACATTTCTATGAGCCAGAAGCTGAGAACAGGGAGGAAGGTCAGGCTCTGGGCCTGGAAACAGGGACAGGAACAGAGCTGAGATGCTGCCTGGAAAAGAGGACTAAAGAGAAGCCCCCCCCCCCCAAGGAGGGCTGGGGTGGGAGGACAAGGGCTCAAGTTCACTGCTGGAACACGGGGTGGGGGCTAGGAAGCCCCCCACCAGTGAAGGAAGTTACTAACAACAGAGAAGTTTGAACTGGGCGACCAGGAGAAGGGTCATCATGAACGTGCCCGTGCACATGCTGTAGATGCTCTGCACAAATCAACTGATGGACGCCCTCAGAGCCTCTGAGGGGGGAGCACTTAAGTATGGGAGGTAAGTCACTTCCCCATGGAGACAAGGTGAGTAAGAGGCAGAGCGGGCTTTTTAACCACTGTTCTGAAGGACCACAGGTCCTCCTTAAATAGGCTGAGAATTCCAGCCCATCTCCCCTTTCACTCTGAGTTAAGATGCTCTAGGTTCTATTAAGTATCTTCCCCTAGGCAGGTGGTCAGGTAGGAATACAAATCCTTGGTAGCAGCAGTAGGAGATCCCTTCTTCTCCTCAAGGCATGTGTTCAAGACCCCACGCAGGTGCCTGAACCATGGATAGTACTGAACCCTACATGATGTGGGTCTTTTTTTTTTTTTCCAGACGTATCTATGATAAAATTTAATTGATAAATTAATACTATTCATAAGAATTACTACTAATAAAATAGATCATTATAGCAATATATTATAATAAAATGTGAATGTGGTTTCTCTCTCAAAGTATCTCACTGTACTGTGCTCCATCTTCTGATGATGACGAGGCGCCTGTATGCTGCAGTGAAGGTATTGTGACATTGAACTGCTGCATAAGGGTTACCTGAACCCAAGTACTGCAATACTACCACAGACAATCTGATAATCAAGCTTCCAAGTGGCTCAGGGCAGGCAGCACACAGTGTGGATACAAAGGGATGATTTGCATCCCAGGCAGGATGGATTTCATCATGCTACTTATAAAAGTGCACAATTTAAAACCTTTGAATTGTCTATTTCTTGCAATTTCCATTATTTTCAGGCTGCAGTTGACCCCAGAAAGCCAAACAGTGGGTTAGGAGGACTACCTTAGTGTTTTGGTTTGTTTTTATTAATCCCATGAGGTACATTTTTTTTCACACATTAACATATATCTCCAAAATCTCAAAGTTTCCCAGGATTTCTGTCGACCAGAAGGCGTTTGTGAGCTTGCTGTTTCTAGGAGAACACAAACATCAGAGTGAGAAGAATGGAGGTCACAGACGTGAAGAAACCCTGAAGATGATATTTTAAGGAATGCTGCACTCCCCACGCTCCTACTGGACGGAGACCAAGGTGGGTGGAAAACGGGAACATCACTCTCTGAACCAAAAAAAAAAAAAAATTCAAAAGAGTTGTGCTATGAATGCTAAGACATTCTAGGAACACCTTTGCTATTAACTTGTACTTATGCACAGAGGGATATATGACAAAAATTAAGTCAGTAGAACTCTTTTTTTAGAAAATATAAAATAAAAATGATATTTTTTGATAAAGTAATATGGCAAGGTTTAATTGATAGTTTTCTTTTCCTTAAATGCTAAATAAAATGGCGAGCCTCCTGTAACCAGTGACATCCTGGATTTCAAAAAAATGTGATAAGCTGATTGTTCTTTAACTCATAGTTGCCTGCTAGGGAGGGATTGGTTCTGATACTTACCTTTGATAGCTCTAATATCAATACAAGGCAGGAATGAACCCCGAATTAGCATTTAAAGACCTACTTCTTTGTTGAAGGTTTGCAAGGCCAGAGGGAGGTAATCACACAACTATTAGACAAAAAAAAAAAGAGTCCAGGGTCAGGGTCAGTGTGGAGTAAGAGTGGAAACAAACAGGCAAAAATCTCAAAATAAGCCTGTTACTCAATATTCCAAAGCCCAGGACATTAGTAGTCAACAGACCCAAACAAATCAGAACAGGATTTCTTTGCAGATGACATTTAGTTAATGAAGCAATATGAAATTGACTTTAAAATAGGAAGTTTATTATGTCCAAAAGAGATAAATGAAGATGTAAGTGAAGACAAAGAATGTTTTTAAAATGGCAGATAAAAATGTAAAAAATTCTTAAAATTAAGCAAATAATTTTGGAAATCAATTTAAATATTAATAATAGCTAATATTTATTACACCAAGAGCTATATCCAAATTGGCTCTTCTAACAATCACAAACACTATCAAGTAAATACTATTATTCTTATTTTAGAGATGAAAAGATGAGACACTGAGGAGCTAGCTATTTGTCTAAGCCTAGTAGCTAATGAATAGCAGAGTGGAATTTGAAACTCATCAAGCTGGTAACAGAGCCTTATCTCTTAAATATCCCCTAAGTCTGCCTAGGCCTAGATTTTGAATGAGAGTATTTGTGAATTAGAGGGTTAGACCATGGCAGTATTATTGTATTATGGTCTATTTGACTTTTGAAATTGAGAAGGGTTTGTTTGATGTACATTGATGCTCCATTGTTTGGGACATAAATATTTATAATTGTTATGTCCTGCTTATATATACTTCCCTTAAGGAGTACGAAATGTTCTTCTTTGTCTGTTCTGATTAACTTTGGTTTGAAGTCTACTTTATCTGAGATGAGAATGGAAATCCCTGCTTGTTTACGTAAACCTTATGAGTGATTAGTTTTGTCCCATCGTTTCACCTTCAGCCTGTGGATGTCTTTGCCCATGAGGTGAGTCTCTTGGAGATAGCATATTGTTGGGTCTTGCTTTTTAATCCAATCTGCCAGTCTGTGTCTTTTGATTGATGAGTTTAGGCCGTTAACACTCAAGGTTATTATAGAAATATGATTCGTATTCCCTGTGATTTTGATTTGTCTTAGTTTCTCATTTGGTTGAATATCCCTTTAGTGTATAGCCTTGCTTTGCTGGTTTTCACCTTTTTTTTTCCCACTTCATCCTCATGGAATATTATGCTGAGAATGCTCTGTAATATAGGCTTTCTAGTTGTGAATTCTTTTAATTTTTGTTTATCATGGGATGTTTTAATTTAATCTTCAAATCTGTAACTTAATTTTGCTGCACACAAAATTCTTGGTTGGCATCCACTTTCTCTCAGAGCTTGAAATGTATTATTTCAGGACCTTCAAGCTTTGAGGGTCTAGGTTGAAAAATCAGTTGAGGTCCAAATTGGTTTCCCCCTAAACGTAATTTGATTTTTTTTTCTCTCACAGCCTTTAAGATTTTATCTCTATTCTCTGTGTTAGTCATTCTCATTATAATGTATCTTGGTGTGGGTCTGCTGTAACTTTGTACATTAGGGGTCCTGTCAGCCTCTTGTATTTGATTTTCCATTCCATTCTTTAGGTTTGTGAAATTTTCTGCCTATTATATCATTGAAAATATTGTTCATTTCTTTGGTTTATATCTCTTCTCCTTCATCTATTCCGATAACTCTTAAATTTGATCTTTCCATGTTATCCCATAATTCTTGGATGTTCTCTTTTGTAGTTTCTTACCATCTTCTCTGCATGTTCAACTCTACTTTCAAGATTATATATTTTGTCTTCGTTGCCTGAGGTTCTGTCTTCCAAGTGATCTAGTCTGTTGGTGATACTTTCTATTGAATTTATAATTTGGTTTACCTATTTCTTCATTTTGAGGATTTCTGCTTGATTTTTTGATTGAAATGGTCTTTCACTTCCTGTATTTTTTCTTTGATTTCACTCCTTGTACTAATCTTCACATATCAGTTTAACTATATACAATCTGAACTCCTTCTTGGACATTTCTTCTACTTTGTTATCAGTGGCTTCTGTTGTTGAAGCATCTTTTTGTTTGGAGCACTTTACTCCCTTGTTTTTTCATGTTGTTAGTGTTTTCCCATCTAAAAGTATAGATCTAAGGCAGCATAAATTCTACCCTGTAGACCTATAATGTCCTGAAGGTTTCTAGCGCTTTGCCTTTACTGGTGAGACCAATATCAACAGCACCCAGTGTACACAATATATAGCCTTAAACCTAATAGCTCCCACTAAGGTGTTGACTGCTTTCTCACATTAAACCAAAATGATGAGTTCAATAACTACCTATAGAACAAACAGAATATTTGTTAAAAATAATTTACAATTTCAATTGGTGGATGAGAGAGCAGAGGTAGTGTAACATTCATTATTTACAAGGGAGGAAGAGAGAAGCTAGAAGTAAAAATTCACAGGAAGAGTGGAAGAGGAGCTGACAGAGATTAGCTGTTGGTTGGAGAAATGGAAAGAAAATTCAAGAAAATAGACAAGAGAGAGGAAGAATACAAACAAAGAGAAAAAAAGACATAAGAATACAGCAAAAATGCAAAACAACATTCATATACCATTTATATATCCTCCACACACTGATGCATAAAAAGCATTCTGTCCCAAATAGGGTAGAGAGAGTAGTAAATCAAAAAGTAAAATAACATAAATCTTGCTGGAAAGTCAAATCGTCTCTGTCAGTGTTCAACAGTTTGAGATCTTGTCTTTGAGATCTCTCAGGATCTCAGACCCAGATCAGCCCTTGCAAATCCAGTCTCTATCCCACCAATCTGGGCTTCAGATACTTCAGGATCAGTCACACTACAATCCCAGGATCTCAATGTTGCTCCTACTTGCAGAGAGACCACCAGGGATACAAAGGAGCAACCCCAAGATGCAGCAGCACGACAAGGGTCACCAGCACTCTCAATAGAAAGACCCCAGGCTCCTCCAAACCCACAGGTCTCAGCTGGAGTCCCCAGAGAGAGGCTATTGTGGTGGTAAACTTGCTGGCACCCAGCCTCCAGGCCCTGGCTGGTGTTCCAAAATGGATGCAGCCACTTACAATCAAACCTGGAGTCTCCCCTGAAGCAGTCCTCTAGGCTGTGGTAGCAGTGGTAGTGGTGGTGGTTGTCAGCAGTAGTGGTAACTGCAGCTAATTAAAATCAAAGCTGAAATTAATGAAATTGAAACAAAAGAAACAGTTGAAAAAAATTGACAAAACAAAAAGTTCATTCTTTGAAAAAGTAAATAAAATAGATAAACCCCTAGCCATACTAATGAAGAGAAAAAGAGAGAAAATTCAAATTACTAAAACACAAGATGAAGAAGGAAATATCACAACGGACATGTCTGAAATACAGAAGATAATTAGAAACTATTTTGAAATTTTATTCTCTAATAAAATAGAAAATATTGAAGACATCGACAAATTTATAGAGACATATGACTGAATGAGGAGGTCCTACATGATTTAAACAGATCAATTTCAAGTAATGAAATAGAAAACACCATCAAAAGCCTACAGTCCAAGAAAAGCCCAGGAACAGATGGGATTCTCAGCCAAGTTCTACAAGAATTTCAAAGAAGAATTAACACCAATACTCCTCAAAGTATTCCATGAAATAGAAAATGAGGGACCCCTTCCAAACTCATTCTATGAGGCTAATATCACCCTGATACCAAAATCAGACAAAGACACATCAAGAAAAGAAAACTTCAGACCAATATCCCTGATGAACATAGATATAAAAATTCTTTTTTTTTCCTTTTTTAAAATTTATTTCTTACATACATGACAATAGTGGAATGCATTACATTCATTATTATCCATTTATAGCACAATTTTTTGTAACTCTGTATATAAAGTATGTTCACACGAAATTATGCCATTATACATGTACTCTCTTTTTTTGCATTATAATTCTTAATACACATTTATACCACAATTTATCATATCTCTGTTTGTATATAAGGTATGTTGACACCAAATTCACATCTTCATATATGTATTTTGTATAATGATGACCATCAATAAAATTCTGGCAAATTGCGAACAAAAATATATTAAAAAGATACTGCACCAAGATGAAGTGGGATTTATCCAAGAGATGCAGGGTTGGTTCAACATATGGAAATCAATAAATGTCTTTCATCATATTAATAGACTTAAGAACAAGATCATATGATCACCTCAATAGATGTAGAAAAAGCACTTGACAAAATATAGCACAAAAGCCCAGCATCATTCTAAATAGAGAAAAATTGAAAGCCTTCCTGTTAAAAACTGGAACAAGCCAAGGTTGTTCTCTTTCACCACTTCTATTCAACATCATCCTTGAAACTCTAACCAGAGAAATTAGACAAAAGAAAGAAATTAAAGGGATACAAATAGGTAAAGAAGAACTCAAACCATCACTATTTGCTGATGACATGATACTATATCGAGAAGATCAAAAAAAAATTCACCAGAAAACTTCTAGGACTAATAAATGAATTCAGCAAAATAGCAGGATGTAAAATCAACACCATCAACCAAATGCATTCCTATACATCAGTGATGAATCCACTGAAAGAGAAATTAGGAAAGCTACTACATTCATAATAGCCTCAAAAAAATGTAGGAATCAATCTAACAAAAGAGGTGAAAGACCTCTACAATGAAAACTACAGAATTCTAAAGAAATAAATTGAAGAAAATCTCAGAAGATGGAAAGATCTCCCATGCTCCTGGATAGGCAGAATTAATATTGTCAAAATGGCCATACTACTACCAAAAGCATTATATAGATTTAATGCAATTCCTGTTAAAATCCCAATGACATTCTTCATAGAAATAGAAAAAGCCATCATGAAATTTATTTGGAAGAATAAGAGACACAGAATAGCTAAAGCAATCCTTAGCAAGAAAAGTGAAGCAGGAGGCATCACAATACCAGACCTTAAACTATACTACATAGCTATAGTAACAAAAATTGCATAGTATTGGCACCAAAATAGATTTGTAGACCAATGGCACAGAGTAGAGGACACAGAAACAAATCCACATAAATATGGTTACCTCATACTAGACAAGGGTGCCAAAAACATTCACTGGAGAAAAGATAGCCTATTCAACAAATGGTGCAGGCAAAACTGGAAATCCATATGTGGCAAAATGAAATGAAACCTCTATCTCTCACCCTGCACAAAAATCAACTTAAAGTGGATCAAAGACTTAGGCACTAGAACAGAGACCCTACACCTAACAGAAGAAAAAATAGGCCCTCGTAAAGTGCAAGGAGTAAAATCAGGAATCAATAACTGGGATGGATTCAAATTAAAAAGCCTCTTCTCAGCAAAGGAAACAATTAATAACATGAGGAGAGAGGCTACAGATTGGGAGAAAACCTTTACCACATTCACCTATGATAGAGCATTAATTTCTAGGACATACGAAGAATTCAAAAAACTTAATACCCAAAGAACAAATAACCCAACCAATAAATGGGCTAAGAAACTGAACAGACACTTCACAGAAGAAGAAATACAGTTGATCAACAAATACATGAAAAAGTGTTCAACATCTCTAGCAATTAGAGAAATGCAAATCAAAACTAAGATTTCATCTCACTCCTGTCAGAACGGCAATCATCAAGAATACAGGAAACAAGAAATGTTGGCAAGGATATAGTGAAAATGTACACTCTTAGATTGCTGGTGGGACTGCAGATTGGTGCAACCACTCTGGAAAGCAGTATGGAGATTCCCCAGAATACTGAGAATGGAATCACCATTTGACCCAGCTATTCCACTCCTTGGTATAAACTCAAATCAGCATACTATAGTGACACAGCCACATCAATGTTTATAGCAGCTCCATTCACAATAGCTAGACTATGGAACCAACCTAAGTGTCCCTCAATAGATGAATGGATAAAGAAAATGTGAGATACACACACACACACACACACACACACACACACACACATATACACTCAGTGGAATGTTACTGAGCTTTAAAGAGGAGTGAAATTATGGCATTTGACAATAAATGGATGATGTGGGAGAATATCATGCTAAGTGAAATAAGCCAATCCCACAAAACCAAAAGGCTGAATGTTTTCTCTAATATGTGGATGCTAATTCATAATAAGGAGTGGGGTACTAGGAAAAAATAGTGTTACCTTAGATTAGGTAGAGGGAAGGGATGGGAGGGGAGGGAAGGGGATGTAGGGACAGGAAACATAGTAGAAACAGACATTTTACTGTATGTATATATGTTACTACATGACCAATATGATTTTGCAACAGGTACACTCAGAAAAATGAGAAATTATATCCCATCTATGTGTGATATATCAAAGTGCATAAATGCATTCTGCTGTCATGTATAACTAATTTAAACAAATAAAAAAATTTTTAAAAAAGAAGAAGATGGTAGTAAGTCTAAACTCAATATAGCACAAGAAAGACAAAAGAAAGAAGCAAATTAATACCACCTAGAAGACAAAGGATTGATAGGGCCTAAGACATATCTGATAGAACCTCCGAAAGGGCAGACTGAAGGAAAGGGTGGAGAGACAGTGTTTGAAGAAATAATTGATAAGAATTTCCTCAAATAAAGATGTGGATCCTCCAACTGAAAGTGCTTAGGATTGGCAGGATAAGAGGCAGAGAATTACAAAGAAAATCTTAAAACTACTGGAAACAAAGGGCAAATTGCCCACAAAGAGCTGGATGAAGAGTGTTCCTCAGCAGCTATAGTAGGTGATAATGGAGCTATATTTTAAAGTATTAAGGGAAAAATGATATTAAACAGGATTTGGGGTCCATAAAACACCATTAAAGGTGGGATTAAAGGTATTTTTAGATCTAAAATATTGAGAATTAAGAGAGATTTGATGATTGATGGATGAGAAAAGGGGAAGGAAAATAAGGGAGGCAGAGTTTGGAGTGATATGGCCACATGCCAAGGAATGCTGGTAGCCACCAAAGACTGGAAGAGGCCAGAGAAGATTCTCTCTGTAGGGATTTCAGCCTGCCTACCTCTTGGATAGATTTCTTTTAAGACTCAAAGTTTGTGGTCATTTATTATGGCAGCTACAGGAAGCTAATAAACCTCCAAAGTGAAAAACAAACAAAAAACTTTCTATAGCTTTGAAACAGCAGAGGTTCAAAAAAGTCCATATGCAATAGCAATGAAAGTTATGCACCAATAAATAAATAAAAAATGAAAGACCTCAATGAAGAAATTTTCAAAATATTATGAAAAGAAATAATGGAAAATAGACCAGGTGAAGGGCCTTAAATTATAACGATTTTCAGTCTTCCCAAATAAATCTGTAAACTGAATTCACTTTCCATCAAGATCTCAGAAGGATTTTTCAGGATCCTAAAATTTACAAGGAAACAGAAGAAAATTATCTAAGACAATTTTCTACTAGAAGAATAATACATGTATGTTGGGGGAAGGTTTTACTACCAAATGTCAAGACTCATACTCATTGAGAATATTTCAAAGATAGACAGAGAATGAGACTGAACTCCAACAAAGAGAATCTCACATACTTGGAAAGTTGATACATCACACAGGTGGTATTATAAATCAATGGTGAACACATGGTTTATTTAAAAATCAGTGCTGGGACAATCTATCTATATAAAATAAAAGTAATTCCCTACTTTGTACCATATCATTTTAGGTAAAGACTTAGCTATGAAAGACAAAGCTTTAAAATATTTAAAGGAATATGCAATAGAAGAAGTTTATGACCTCAGGATATGAATGATACAGAAAGCCAAAGCCATCCATTCCAATAAAACCTTCTGCATAACAAGATTTTACAAAGTGAAAAGACATGTCACAGGTTTGGAGAAAATATGTATAATGTACAATCTGGTAATGAATTAGTAACTAAAATAAGTAAGCAACTACAAACCCATAAGTAAATGATGGGCAATTGGCCAAAGAGGAGATGTGAGCAGCCAATAAATAGAATTATGCTCAATTCCTTGAGCAATTAGAGACATACAAATAAAAACAACAGTGAAATTCCATTTCATACCCAACAGTATGAATTGGTGAACAGTAAGAAGTATGGTTTTGAAGAGGATTTGGAGAAATGGAAACTCTAGTACAATGCATATTGGAACTAAACTAGTAAGAAAAAGATTGTTGAGAAGTTTGAGAAGATTGATCAAGTTTCAATATGGCTCATATCCTCTACATTTATCTCCCAAAGACAGTGTTATGTAGTGATATGTAAATATGTTTATTGTAGTCGTTTTCAGTAATGAAAAAATAGGAAGTAATCTACACTTAAAGAAAACTAGATAAATATATTAAATTATAATATCCAAAGACATGCTATAGCTGGGCATGGTGGCGCATGTCTATAATCCCAGTGACTTGGGAGGCTGAGGCTGGAGGATTGCTAGTTCAAAGTCAGCCTCAGCAATTTAGTGAGGCCCTAAGCAACTTAGCAAGACTCTGTCTCTAAATAAAACATAAAAGGGGCTGGAGATTTGGCTCAGTGGTAAAGCACCCCTGGATTCAATCCTTGGTGCCAAAAAAAAAAAAAAAAGGAAAGAAATACTGTATACCATGTATCAACCTGGAAAAATAGAAAAAACTTAAGTACGAAAGGGTTGTAGACAATGTGCCATCATTAATGTACCATTTTCAAACCTGCCAAACAATATGTAGTTTTCTACTGGATAAATAAATAATTTGAAACTGAAAACATGACTAACATCCAATTCAAGGTGGTGGTTAATCAAGCTTTGACAGTATCTGTAATGCCTTATATCCTCGTTTAAAAAAAAAAGTCTGAAGTAAAGATTGCAGATATTAAGGACCCTTTAAGTTCAGTAGTGGATATATAAATATTATTACTTTGTTCTTGCTTTTCTATTTGAAATTTTTTATAATAAAAATTTAGAAGAAAGAAATCAAAAATAAATAAAATACACTGAGGTCTTTTATATCAAAGTGGAAAGAGAACTTAGAAGATAATGCTATATCTTCCTGCTTGGTTTTTGTTTTTACATGAGCCCTTGGAAGCTGTTGACAGGAATAGCTTTGCATGAGTTTGATATCATCAAGGGCACCTGGATCTGGGCAGTGACCAAGGGTGGAATCTGGCAGAGGCAGAAGAAATAATCCCTAAGCATGAGGGAAGGTGGATGTGCCAGCCCGGAGGTATCATGTGTTCTCCTCTTACTTTAAAAGAGGTTCCAAAGCGTGACTCAAACAAATACTCTCAGCAACACCTTGTTGTTGGTGGTTTTTGAATGCACCTCTTTTTCAGATAACTTGGAAGAGGTAAAGATATTACCTGCACTCTCTAGTGACTGGAACCAGACACATGGGGAAAGAGTGGCTGGCTCTAAATGCATGATAAGTTATGTGACTTGGAGGAAGTATCCAGACCAGAGTCAGGGAAATCTGGTTCCAATCTTAACCAGCTGTGAGCCATCTACAATTTCATCCACTCCCCGAGCCTGTCTCTTACCTGTGAAATGAAGGAATAAGTTCAACAAATCACTAAGGTCACTTATGGCCTTGGCATGTTACAGATAACCCTCAGGGCTGTGTCTTTTACACTTTAAATGAGCCGAACAATTAAAAGCACTTTATTTTTCTTTTTCCTAATGTTGTTTGAGGATTGATGAAAAGTGAGAAGACTAGACTCTGAGACTGGGGTACTCTGTTTCTGCTTTTTGATTCATTGTGTCATCACTGTCATTGTCATTGAGAAAATAGGAAGACTATGTAAAAACTCCTGAGTTGACAACACTCCGCTCAGGCAAATCAGGAGTCATGATATTTTTACAGATATCTTTGGTATGTTAAAACTGTATTAGGAGAATTCTAGAAGACCTCTACCCAGAGAAGGAAACTGAATAAATATTATGAAAGAGAACGCGAGAAAATGATTAATAAGCTGAATTGTTGTTCACATGTTGAGTCTTCAGGGAGGGAAGGAATGACCTCGTGGGATGGCTGTGGCACAGACCACTAATGGCCTCTCTATGTACATTCTCTCCTTACTTTTATTAATGCAGCCTTTAGAGTTTTAGCTGGGCAACTGGCTTCCCAGCTTTTGACTTTTTTCCTCAGTTTGCTTTGTGGATAGGTGCAGGGTCTGGCCAAGGGTGCAAGTAGAAATTATAAGAGCAACTTCTAGGTCTCATATTTTAAAGTGGGAAGTTGTATATTCTTGACCTTCTGATTCCCTTTCAGCAGGCTGCAATGTGGATGAGGCAGCTTTGACTTTGAGAAGAACAAAAGCTTGTGGATGACCATGATGTAGCAACAAGATAGAAGGAGCGTGGGTCCCTGAGTGACCTTGTGGAGCAGAGCCACTACACTGAGACAGCAGCCCGCTTGCTGTAGACTGTTAGGCATGAGAGAAATCAAGAGCCATCCTGTTCGTGCTCCAGAGATGTGGGTATTGTTGCTACATTGGATCAGCCAGTTCCTGATTAATGTGTGACTGAACAGAGCCTGAGCCTTTCACAGAGGTAATGGAGACTCATCAACCATCGGTGAATGCCCGGAAAACCAGGAACAGAAACTAGCTTGAACCTAAACACGAGCAAGCCATCAGAAAAAGCCACAGAGAAGAACATTCTGCAGAACAAATGGCCTTGCTTCTTGAAAAAGATCTGTATCATAAAAGATAAAATTAGAAGCTGGGTACCAAATTTAAAAAGCCTAATGGATCATGACAACTGAATGCAACACAAAATCCTTGACTGGACCCTTGAGTCTAAATATAAAGTATACATAAGACATTATTGATACAACTGGAGATATTAGAATATGAAAATCATGTTCATTAATAAAATAACATACATAGTAAAGCATGAAATTTTACTGAAATATTTGGGACAAAGTGTTCAAACTTATTCCCAAATAGTTTAAAACACTAAAAATAGTAGTAGTGGTAATAAAAATTTATGTATATGACAAAATATTAGCAATTAACAAAAATAAATGAATCCAGATGAAGAGTATACTGATGTTTTTGCACTAATCTTACAATATTTCCGTAGATTGAAAATTTAAAAAAAAAAATAAATATTGGGAGACCTGTTTTTTAAATTTCTTTTTTTCTCTTTAGTTTCTACATATGAGAGAAAACATTTGACTCTTGACTTTCTGGGTCTGGTTTATTTCAGTTAGCATGATGTTCTCCAGTTCCATCTATTTACCAGCAAGGAACATAATTTCCTTCTTCTTTATGGTTGAGTAAAACTCCATTGTGTATATTATACCACATATTTTTTTTTTAATTTTTTTATTAGTTGCTCAAAACATTACAATGATCCTGACATATCATACATTTGATTCAAATGGGGTACGTAATCTTATTTTTCCACGTGTAAAGATTGCAGGATCACATTGGTTATACAGCCACGTTTATACATAGGGCCATCCCGGTGTCTATTGTATTGTGCTGCCCTTCCTATCCCCCCTCCCCTCCCCTCCCTTCCCATCACCTCTTTCTACCCAATCTACTGTGACACGTTTCTCTCTCTCTTTTTTCTTCACCCTCACACCATCTTATATATAATTTTGCATAACAATGAGGGTCTCCTACCATCTTCCGTGCAATTCCCCTTCTCTCTCCCATTCCCACACACCTCTCGTCCCTATTTAATGGTAATCTTTTTCTCATGCTTTTCCTCCCTGCTCTGTTTTGAGTCGCCCCCCTTATATCAAAGAAGACATTCTGCATTTGTTTTTTAGGGATTGGCTGACTTCACTTAGCATAATCTGCTCTAATGCCATCCATTTCCCTGAAAATGCCATGATTTTGTTATTTTTTAGTGTTGAGTAATATTCCATTGTGTTTAAATGCCACATTTTTTTATCCATTCATCTATTGAAGGGCATTTGGTATACCACATATTTTTTGTCCATTCATCTATCGATGTGTATATGAATATATCACAAAGCATTCCAATTTTATATGTAAGTATAACACACCTATTAAACAGTAATTAAATAAATAAAAGGAAGACCACTGGAGTAGTGCAAGGGGATTCGGGGGAGGAAGGAGGTAAGGGGGCAGAACTGGGGCTAGAAATGAAGAAAACCATGTGATACTCATTTATGATGTCAAAATAACCCCACTTTTATGTATAACTATAATGCACTAAAATAGGAATAGTAAAATAAAAATATTGGGCAAAATATAAATGTAAAGATACATGGATATATTTTAGACATTGAGGTAGAAATAGCGTCCTTTAAAAAGACACACATAAAATGACTACATAAGAAAAGATTGATATGTTTGACTATATTACAATCAAGTTCTGTCCAGCAGAAGAATCCTAATCCAACTCCTTCTTGCTTCCAAAGCACATCCATCTCCTCACATACTGTAGTGAATCGGCTGACCATCCTCATCAGAAATGTAGACTCTATTAAGGCAAGGGTTTTTGTGTTTTGTTCACTGGCTTATTCTCAATACCTATAACACTTGTACCACACAGTAGGTATAAGTGTTAAATAATGTTGAAGTAATTATTGAAGGAATAAATGAATGGAATTGAGTAAGGCAATAAGTTACAAAGTTCAATTCTAAATATTACCAGTTTTTAAACTAAACTCTAAAACATAATGGCTCAGTGAACTTGAGTAAGATCCGATTTTGATGAAAAATTCTGCAACTCTTAACTCAGTCACATCATTTCATGCTGTCACGGAATCCCGAGGACTGCTCTGCTGATAGGCTGCCTGGATTCAAATTCTGACGATCTCATTTGTTAACCAAAGAGAAATGATCCTAGTCATGTGAATTCACTAGGTTCCCCCATTTCCTTATCTTTTAAAACAGGGAGAATAATAATAGCCAGTTCCTAGTGTTGGCCTGTACAGTCCATAGAAGGACACATAGAACAAAGAGGTGGGTTGGTACCAGCATTCGGGTGATGAGAACTGCTGTGGCTTATGTCACTCCATAGGCTTGAGTGGGCCTGGCCACCTCCTCATCAGCATCTAGATTCCCTCTTTATGTTCTAAGCTGCTGTCACCTTGAACCTTTTCCTAAATGTTCATATTTTCATTCACTTTCAGGTCTTTGCACACACTACTCCTACTACTTAGAACACCCTTCCCCTAATTTATCTGTTACTCATTGTGCATATCTTATCTCAGAAATCCTCCCCTCGGAGGATTCTTCTTCACCTCTTTTGCCTCCTAGTTTGGCATAAGCACCCTTCCATATTCTTACATGGGCCCCCCCCCCATGGCTGGGCACCATTGAATAAAGGTCAATATCAAATGAATGAATTGCAGCACTATTCCTAGCATGACTAGACAGCTTTCTAATTGTTCTCACTGGCACAAAAGCGATTGATTGCAAAGCTTGGAAATTAGCAGAGGGTAAGAGCTACTAAGAAGTACTTTTCTTCCTTCTCACACTTACAACATTCTCTGTCACCTTCATCCTTTACATCCATGTTACTTGTCCAAGTTAAAGGGAAGGCTAATTCACTCATGATCCAATCCCAGGAGAAATACCCATCTCAGAAGGTTTTTACAGACAGATTTTGTGCTGTCAGTTTAGGCAGACCTTCTTCATAAGAAATGCTCAGGAAAACCTTCCTGTCCCCCCTCAAAGCAGGAACTCACAGCTCTGGGATTTGGAGCTGTTGGAAACCTAGCAACCACACAACTAATGCTACCATTTTTAATCTCAGATCTACCTCACACCAGGCCTGGTTATGTCTTATTAATATCAGGTATGAGTATCCATGGCACATGAGGGTAAGGCAGGATCTCCATCCCTTTCACTGTAACCTTGACTAGAAGTAGCTTTGAAGATGACCAATAGCCTAGTGGTAGAAAAATGTTGGCAAGATAGAGTGTTTCCCTCTGACCATCCCCTTCCCTCCACTGCCCTCTGGCTTGATTCCCATTCCCCATGTCATAAACACGTTGTCCTCGCTCCCTTTTGAGTACAGCTGGTGTCATCTCTGTCCAGATTGCCTTCCAGGGCAGACACCCAAGCTTCAAGGACTCACAGTCTGTACTTAGACCATCTTTTGGGCATGTGAGGTGGGGCTCACAGACTCCCTTGGAGCTGAGCTCTGCTGGCTTTGAAGGGACAGCACATCTGAAGGGTATAATAAAGCTTGTCTTCTCAGAGCACATAATAAGTATTAGCCACAAACCTTTCAAAATATCCAAGGAAAGACTGGGGCTGCAGCTCAGTAGTGGAGTGCTTACCTGGGATGTGTGAGGCACTGGGTTTGATTCTCAGCACCACATAGAAATAAATAAAACAAAGGTCCATCTACAACTTAAAAATATTTTTAAAAATAGATGTTCTCTCTCTTAAACAAATATCAAAGGAAAATGTATTGTAAGAGAAAATATGCACATTAGAAGGAAAAGAATCTTTTCCCCCAAAATCAACAGAAATGCCAGATTGTATAATCCACCCTATCAACCTCATTCTTTCACTAGGATTTGTGGAGATAGGAAGTTCTTACATTTGGCTCAATTCTAGGAACTATTAATGAGCAATAACTATATACTAATGATATGTACCATGCCATAGACTTTAAAAATGGACATATTAAGTCTGCCTACCCTTGAGAAACGAAGACCAGTTGTTTAAGCCATAATTCCACCTCTATAATTTAATCAGCAAAACTTCTCACATTTTTTCTTCCCTTCATCTAGAGGTTACCATTTCTTTAATGAATTTAGTTTACCATTATCTGGAATCTTTCTATCCAGTGCTCTTAAGACTTTGTTAAGGCACATCCTAGAACTGGATAGATAGTCGTCAAGATTTAGACAATATATAATTTTCTCCAAGGAGAAGTCATATTTTATGCTGATTTCTCATGGTTTATAGGTGATACCCAATGGCAAGTTGACTTTTGTTGACTTTAGCAGCACAATTGGAACAACATAATCAATGGTGTCTATATTGACTTTTTGAACTATTAACCATCAGGCATAGTCTAACATTTTCCAAATCTCTTTTTGATGCCCAAATGTGTCAAAAGCATATTTATATATAAATATACCAAAGCTCCATATTATTTTCCCAACAATTGAGATAATTTTATGGGGATGATCTTATGATACATTCCTTGGCTTAGATAGTTTAAACTGTTCTACTTAAAATTTTAATAGCTCAATGAGAATTCTAGGTTTTTTTTAAGAATTTCCTTTTGAAAAGAAAGTTCCATGATGAAAAGCTGTATTAAAAACCATGGTGTAAAGAGAGGATTTAGGAATTTAGGAACTAGACTATCTTAAAAAATTTTTTGTGTTCTATCCCTGTCATTTACTCTGTATGTGAATTTGACTTCATCACTGAATCCCTCTGAAATTCAGTTTCCTCAACAGCTGTATTAGTCACAGTTTCATTATTATAACAAAATACTGGACACAGGATATTTATGAAGCCTAGAAGTGTACATTTAGCTCCTAGTTTTGGAGGTTCAAAGTCCAAGATTGGGAAGCTCCATTTGTTTGGTCTTTGGTGAGGGAGATGAACGGTAGCACATCATCAAATGGTCACATCTTGAATCAGAGGAAGGTGGGAAGAGGAGAACAAGCTCCCCCAATCTCCTTCAAGGTAAACTCCTAATAACCTAAGGAACTCCCACAGGATACCACTTCCTAAAGGTTCTACAACCACCCAATGGCACCATCCTTTAACATATAGATCTTTGAGTGATACCATGGCAGTGAAAGAGGGGTGACAGTTACTGTAGACTGGCATGAGGATTAAGAACAATGCCCAGAAGATACTTAGAAAGTGCCCACGGCACTATGGAACAACTTTCTGCAATGATGAGAACTCCCTCTCTTGCCCTGTTATGAAGTAGCTACTAGACACAGGTAGCAACGGAGCACTTGCAATATGGGACACAGGAATTTAAATTAAATAACTAAATTAAATTTATGTTTAAATAGTCTCATGAAGTTACTGTATTAGACACCACAGTTCTACACTGCAGTAAGTCCTCAGCAGATGACAGTCATTGGTAGGATTAATAGTGGGAAGTTTTGATTTCCTATCCAACCAAGATGGTCTAAGACAGAGAATAAATTAAAAAAAACAAACACTCCAGCAAAAGAGTTCTCATTAAAAATTTCTGAGAATTTTCTAAGATATTTTACGGCATATTGACCTAAGAAGATCTAAATATGATCTGAAGCCCACCAATGTTGTGATTTTCCTAGAGTATAAATGCGATCTTTTAGATACTCACAGCCTCACATCACTGGGAACCTCCTTATCCATGTGGGATAAAGAAGGATCCTCCTGAGCTCTTAAGTGGAGAACCATGTATCTCTTGATACTTAAACCCCTCAAGTTTCCAAACATTTTTTTTTTAAAAAAGAAATTTCTATCAGAGAATGCATTTCTTTTCTTTCTTTTCTTCTTCTTCTTCTTCTTCTTCTTCTTCTTCTTTTTTTTTTTTTGTATTTAAGATCAGCTCCATCCAGAAGCTTAAGAAAAAAAAAATCTCTGAATGCGACAGATCCCAAATTCCATACGCTTTGTTCACCTTGCCACCAAACATGAAACAGAATTGAAGACTATTCAGTTCGGCCAACAAATATTGCTGCAAGTAATTTTATCATGCATTTCTCAGTAGTAACTCTATGCCAGTTTCTAAAAATACTTACCATTTTGGGTCAGGTGGCCTTGGAGACCTCATGGTTTGAGTAACTTGGACTTCAATAGCTCCAATGGCTGCACTCCAGTGACTGTCCCGATCTAAGAGATGGTTTAAAACATGAAAATTCCTTTGTTTATAGTTTAGAACCTTGATTTTATAGTCTGAGTAATTAGGATGCTTCTAAAACTAGCAATTTGAAATAGAAAACTAGAAATTAGTGGCATGCTTTA
The DNA here is from genome assembly GCF_045843805.1 of Urocitellus parryii. Lineage (NCBI taxonomy): Eukaryota > Metazoa > Chordata > Mammalia > Rodentia > Sciuridae > Urocitellus > Urocitellus parryii. Next base: position 48,375,089 of record NC_135544.1, read on the forward strand.
TAACCAGACATGAAGAGACTGATATATTAGTATTTTCCAGCCAACCCAAACAGTGATGAGAAATTAGCCAGAACCTTAAGCAAGTATGAAAGCTTAAGCCAGGTGGACATGAGGCTTTGAGGCAGACATATTCTTTGAAACCTATAAACCAGTACCAAGTAGGACAAGAGCACAGGCAAATCGCAAATAATAGAATGTTGGTGCTGGAAGGATCCTAGGGATATGCCAGTTGAACTGTTTGTTCTACAGAAAAGACTGAAGCCCACCAATGTTGTGATTTTCCCATCGTCACACATCATCAGCTCATGTCAGAGCTCAGAATTGGCTATCACCTGGCTCTCGTGATAGTGTTCTGTCTAATAGAGCCAAGTTGCCCAACCTGGGGGTAGGTCCTTTCCTTCTTAATAGGCAACATACCCTTGCATGAAGAGAGGCATGTTCCCTGCTCACAGAGATTCTTCATCCAGTCCACCATTTCTAAGCAGTCCCAGGGCTCAAGAGAGGGCATCTGTATGGGTGGACTTTCAAGTCATGTTAGCAGAAACACCTGGAGTGCCATCTACTTACTGAGTCCTACTAGACCAAGTTTAGGGCCCCTAGTAGGAACAGAAGGATTCAACTTCCCGGGGATACAGAGATTGCTGAGCAGATGGCCTCAATCAACAAATGATGCTGAGTGTGTGGTTGACTACACAAGGGAAGAGGGATGTAGTCACACAATCCTGTCTTCCCTGTGCAGGAGCAAGCTCCTGATCCACTCTCTGCAAAGGCAAATTCCTGCTACAGTACCAGCCGGTTCACAGACTGTAGAAGCCAGAGTGCCCACCACTACCAGGCATTCTCCTAGCTTAGGACACTGGGATGACACTAGAGAGTCAAGCATGAAGTTTAACTTCAGAGCTCATTTACTCACTCCAGGAACAATTCTTGAGAAAATATCAAGTTCTATTCAAGACATACATAATCTGGACACCTTTAAGTCCATCATAAGTATTTGCTAAGTTCAGGCAGAGGTGTGGGTACAGAAGTTACAACTTGCTTGGATCACGCCATGTTGCTCCCACCTCCACCATCCTGTGGGGCATTGTTTGCACCTCTACAATGGCCCAATTCAATTGTTGATATTTCTTCCTGAATATCTACTTTCCTTTTTCTAGAATATTTTATAATTACTCCTGGGCAAGGAATGGAGATTGCTTCATGATTGCTGAGTGAAAAATAAGCAAATCTGTTACCAACTGCTAGAGACAGACAAAATTGATGGTGATCACTGTTGTAATTCAGTTGTTTTCTACAATTCTGTCCTTCTAGTTGCTTATCTACAATGTGTTTAGCACTGTGCTCTGTGCACAACCTAATGCTGTATGCCCTTTCTTCCAGATATTTGCAATCTTTTTTTTTTTTGCAAAGCAGAGCAGGGAGAAAAGGTAAATATCCAAACAATCCAATGTTAAAGTAATTAAACAAGTAAATGCAATATTCCAACCAGGTGGTTGGTAAAGGGAGCAAGAGCATACAGATGAAAGGCTTCACGAAGAAGAAAGGATGCAATTGGTCTTCAATGATGAATTGATGAACAGAGAGAGGGAAGAGGGGTGGGCAGCTTTGGTGACAGAAGAAGCATGAGGAAGGCACAGAATAAAAAATGAAGGCAAGTTGAGTTTAATGTGGAAGTAAGTATTAGGTACTTCAGAAATTTGTTTCGCCACTTTTGCTAATTTTGGAGGTATGATAAAATCAGGTTATAACTACTTTTTCTGAATCTACTTGCATTTCTGGTGGCAGACAAAAAATTTTTTTTCAATAGCCAATCTGAAATGATTCCATTCGAGACCCTACCAGTCAAAAGGTGTTTGGGGGGGAAATAACTTTGCCTTCTATAATTGAGGAAATTGGGGAAATAGTTTAGTCTTTAGTCTTCCATATTTATAGTCATGTGTTTTAGTCACCTTTTATTTTTCTGCTCTGACTAAAAGGACCTGACAGAACACTTGTACAGGAGGAAAAGTTTATTTGAGGGTTCACGGTTTCAGAGGTCTTAGTCCATGGAAGGCCGGCTCTATTCCTCAGGGCTCGAGATGAGGCTGAATATTATGGCAAGAAAGGGTGCAGAGGGAAGCAGCTCACAACGTGATCAGAAAGCAAGGGGGTGGGCAGATCCATTTGCCAGATACAAATATATATACTCCAAAGACATGACCCAATTCCCACCTTCTCCAGGTACACCCTACCTCTTCATTTACCACTCAGTTAATCCCTATCAGGAGATTAATTCACTGATTGGGTCAAGATTCTTATAACCCAATCATTTATCCTCTGAACCTTCTTGCATTGTCTCACTCGTGAGCTTTTGGGGGATACCACATCTAAACCACAACATAGTGGTTCTCAAACTTGAGTTTTTATCAGAATCACCCAGAAAACTTAAAATAGATGACTGCACCTCACCCTGAGAGTTTCTGGTTTGGTAGGTCTATAGTGGGGCCTGAGAATTTGCATTTGTAACAAGTTCCTGCGATGCTGACATTGCTATTAGGGACAACATGGAATACCACTGAATAAGAGGACAATGCAGTGAGCTTTCCCATCCTTGCTTGTGACACTTGGAAGTGACACCAGCCCAGGTATGAGGAAATAGTTCATATCAACAACCTGAATATATTAAAAAAAAGTATGTCAGTGATTAAATGCTCTGAGTTTGTTTTTGAGATTGTGCAATATAAAAGACAAACATTACAACATGACTTCTAGGTATACAAAGGCTTTTGACAGTAAACGGAGTCATATCAACTTTAGTTGGATAGAAAAAGAAGGTAGGGTTATTGCCACTGATTTTGTGTTTGTCCTTTGACATGGTATGGATGTATTTATCAGGGTTCTTCAGAGAAACAGTGAAAATAAGGTGTGTGTGTGTATGTGTGTGTGTGTGTGTGTGTGTGTACAAAGATTTATTTATTTTACAGATTTTACATGATTATAGAGGCTTGATGACCTCCAAATCCAATGGTGTGGGTCAGCAGACTGGGGAAATCAGGGAAGAACTAAAGTTCAGGTTTAAAGACAGTCTTCTGGTGAGCCAGGAGGAGCTGGGAGGAAGTCCACAGGGAGTCTACTAGTGAGTTCCCCCTTGCTTATGGAGATCAGTCTTTTGTTCTATTCAGGCCTTCAATGGATTGGATGAAGCCCAACTATGTATGCAGAACAACCTGTTTAACCCTAGGTCCACTGACATAAATGCAAATTTAATTCAAAACACCTTTGTATAAATGACCTGAATAATGGTTGACCAAATATCTGGGCACCATGGCTCCACCAAGTTGACACATAAAATGAACCTTTGAAATAGGTTTATTTCATTTTATATGTTTACTTTGCTTTTGCTTTCAAGTTGGGTTCACTTTGATGTTACACATGCTTTTGCTTGCCTAAAGTTTCAGCGATTGTCCTTGAATAATGGGATCTGTAAAGATATCATTGTGAAAGAAGGCGTTTACAGCTTATTCATTTCTTCATTCAGTGAACACCTAGTGGTAATTTTGTGAAAGCCTCTTGGTATGGATTGGTTTTAGGCAGAAGGAGTCTCTGAGACTTTGGTTTAGGGATATATCCATGGTGGTGAGAGAGTGGAGAAGGACCAGGCTCTGACTTGGCTGTGTCCACTCTGGGGAAGCATTCATATCTAGGTTTGTGGCTGCCAGTGGTGAAACACCAGAGGTGATGCGTTGGTCAGCTACAAGGGTTTCAGTACAAATGAAGAATAAGTGCTAGGGAAGATGAATTAGGAGCCAGAAAGATTTCAATCATAGGGACCGATGGTCCTCCCCAGTGTGGGTTTCTCTGGACCTTTGCCTTGAAACCAAGGGAAGTTTTTCTTTTTTATTTACATCTAAGGCTAGTTGACTACTTTGGTGTCCCGTGAAAAAACCACTTGTTGAGAACAGATGAAAGAAGAGTGCAGTGGACTAAAGAGGACCCCCGCCCCATATGATATGTCAGTGCCAAATCCCTACAACTATGAACATGACCTTATTTGGAAAATGGTTTTTATATATTGCATATATGTATATATGTATGTACATAAATATATGTTGACTAAGATGCATATGAAGTTCATTCACGTTTTTCATAGATTCCATTACTCACTAAAACTTATTTGCAATCCCAGAATCCATACCCATGGCACTTTTTCAGGCTTTGTGGACGTGCATCAAGTGACAAAATATTTGAACTACCTGATGTGAATGTCCCCAGCTAAGGTTGGACAAGACAACCCTCCACCTTTTTTACCTCTCATTGTGTAAACAAGTGTCCTTTCCGTGGTCTGTTTGTACCTTTTTTTTTTTCATTGATTTCCTGTTCAGAATGGTCCCTGAGCATACATGTGTAAGTACTTTCTAGTGTCCCTAAATGTAAGAGAGCTGAGTTGTGCCATATAAAATGAGTCACAGTGCTGTTGGCCAAGAGGTCCGTATTAAGGAATCACATCACATATATTCGCTCAAGTGTCTTTTTAACAGAAATACATAGAAAACAAGGATATGTTTCAACCAGCAGAGGAAAATGTGACCAGAGTCTCACAGAAGCTTGTATTTCCTCCCAGGACTGACGTGTCAGATTTAATTAATGCAGTGTTTACAGTGGCTTCACAGATCATAACTACCATGAATAATGAAAAGCCACTGTGTGTGACTGTAAAAAGTATTCGGTATAATTCTGACATGGATTTTCACATGTTCCCTTGAAAGAGCCTTAACCAAACTGTGCCTTGATCCCTCCTGGTTCTCCTTTCCCACATCTTGGCTCACTCCTGCTACGTCAGTGGTTTCTTCTAAGACATTTTCAAATGCTAAATTTGAGGCTCAACTCGAAGTAAGAAGCCAACCCTTGAGAAAGCAAAAAACAATTTCTTTCGTGCTTAATTGGGGAAAGTTATTTCTAGGAAGAAATCAAGAAACAGACACGGGACAGACAGAAAATACTCCCTGGCCCACTGTGGGGACTGCACTTGTGATGTGGTCCATTGGTGTTTCCTGTGTTCATATGTTTGAATCTTGCAATTCATATGTCAATAGTTATAAGACTGATGACTAGGTATCTGTTTCCTCCAAATGTAGCATGCTGTCTGTAAGTGAAGAGAACTGGGTGATCCAAGAGAATCCAGAATTGGAGGATTAGAGAAACCAAAAAAGAGGTTTAGTTGGAAAAGACAGGGCATCTACAGTGCAGAATTGGGAAGCAGTGTCGGAAGCAAGCACTCATCGAGGGGACGGAAGAGACACACGCCATCTGTTGCCTGAGGTCTCAATTGGAAAACTTGAAGGATTCTTCCAACCACTGCAAACCGAGGAGTCAGGAGGTGGGGCGTGGGAAAGTGCATGACTATCGTCGCCCCTCTGTAAATTGCAGCAGTAACTGGGGACACAAAGGCCCCTTGAGAAAGCAGCTGCTTTCCTCCCCCGCACAGCTCGACTAGCAGGAGGAAAGATTACCTAAGAGGAAATTTGCTTAGCCCATAACAAAGTTTATTAGCTTAGCAGATCTGTTTGTTTAATGAATGTCTATTTCTGAGGACTCCATTCATCAAATTGGCTCAGGGCTTAGTAGACTGTGCAAACACTGTCAAAGACCCACAAAGTCAGCACATACAAAAATTCTTACAGCCCAGGGTCTGAGAGGGTTAGAAATAAATACAAGAATGAAAGATAAATACTAACTATCGAAGAATCTGAAGAGACTTTCTCAAGGCTGGATAAAAGAAGGGACTGGAAGGAGCAGTGGTGGCCGAGGTGTCTTTCAAGCAAAGGAGGTCGGAGGCTGAGTTGGGTTGGGGACAGTTATTTACCAAAGTATCAGTGCAAACTATTGGCATCACTACAAATACCTAAAGTCAAAACAGGAGAGATGGAATTCTGCCACTGAGTTCAGAGGTCAAACGTAGGACTAAAAATGAGGAATAAAGTCAAGATGAGGAAAGATGGTGAGTCGTGGCGGTACCTATACTTGGCTCAATGCCAGGAGAAGTGTGACCACAGAAGTCTATCTGAATGGTGCCTAACAGATCAGGCTGTGGGTGACCAGCACCCATTTCATCCACGGATAGTAAAGTGAAACAAGAAACTAGAGAGTTCCTGTACAAAAAGATAAAAGATGCTATGGTTGGAACTTGTCTCCCAAAAGCTCATGTGTTGGAAACTTAATCCCCCTGCCCCCGTGAGTGGATTAACGTTGCTGTCACAAGAGTGGGCTCAGTATCACCAGAGTGGCTTTGTAATAAAAGGGAGCTCTCTCTGGCATGCTCGCCCTATCTGGACCCATGATGCTCTACTCCACCGTGTGACACAGCAGAAAGACAGACCTTTACCAGATGCCAATGTCATGTTCTTGGACTTCCCAGCCTCCAGAACTGTGCACTGAATAAGCCTCTGCTCTTTATAAATTACTCAACTGTGGTACTCAATAATAGCGATAGAAAACGGATTATGATGCCAGAGAATTGCTAAGAACAAGGCTAGCATTTTTTTTTTCCTTTTATCGGCTCTTCATTTTAAAAGCAAAGACGCCCTAGAGGAGAGTCATGTTGCAATGGAAAGAGGAAAGATCTAGAAACTCAGATCAAACCATTCCCTGAGATGCTGCTAATTGACCCAATATCCTGAGTCTGGTTTATCTCTAACATGGGGACAATAATAACTGCTCTGCCCTCTTCAGGCCTAACTAGTTACTCCTCCCTCTGCTTAACTTGCTCTCCTGCAGGATATCAGCTTGCCCTCTCCCTCTTCTTCTCTAGGGCTTATTCTAATGTCAAGTTGTCAGTGAAGTTTTTCCTCACTACAACACACTTCTTAAAACTTCCCACCTCTTGCAGGGTGCAGTAATCCTGTTAGTGACTGGGAAGGCTACGGCAGGAAGATTGCAAGTTCAGAGCCAGCCTCAGTGACTTAGGGAAACTGCCCGCCTCCTGACCTGCTGTAACCCCACCCCCTATTTTCTTTCTCCAAAACACATCATTCTTTACTATATAATTTAATTCACTTGCAGTTATGCTTATATTCTGTCCTCCATCAGATTGTGAAATGCTGGAAGGCAGAGATTGTTATCTGTTTTGGATCCTAAGCTCAGAATCAGGTCTAGAACACAGCAGACACTTGGAGGATATCAGATGCATGGAAATGGAAGAGAACACAACTTTGCTCCTCCACAGGAGGGCTTTCCACTTCCACTGAATGGTTCCACCCAGCAAAATGTCTGCTCAGCACTTTGCTATCTCGCCATTTGACTTTCACTCCAGTTCCTTTGGGGACTGCAGGATCTTTCAATCGACTTTTAATTTCTCCCATTGGCTGCTGCCTGGGAAAGAGCATTAGGAAATGCAAGGTCAGGTGCAACTGGTTTGTTGACCTTCTGGTGAAATGAGACAGGTTCAGAGAAGAAGAGGCTGGAGTGAGACTGCTGATATAGGGCCCTGCAGAATATTCTCTTAGAGCAGAATATTTCATAGGCTTTCAAAAAATGCATGCTGGGCTGGGGTTGTGGCTCAGCAGTAGAATGCTCTCCTAGCACATGCAAGGCCCTGGGTTTGATCCTCAGCACCACATAAAAATAAATAAATAAAATAAAGGTATTGTGTTCAACTACAATTAAAAATAAATACTAATTTTTTTTAAAAAAAAATGCATGCTGGTTATTGCAAGGAGAAAACCAAGTTCATTGATTTCTGTCTTTTGTTTTCCTCTTTTTTAATTTTTAAAATTTTTTTATTAAACACATTTTCCGGGCTCAGTAACTTAGAGAGATCTGCTATTGCTGCAGAATTGTAAAGCAGATTGAGCGTTCTGCCAACAAGAAATCCATTTTCTTTTGGGGATTGTGTACTTGTTTTTGAGTTATTTTCTCTTGGCCTAGAACATGGTTCTAAATTATTCTCAAATGGCTAGCTTCTGGGTCAGTTTTTACATAAGGACATCATTATCTCACTGTGATCTGGTCAAAGCCAGTTTGACCTACTGGGAATAGGAGAGGGCTGGAAAAGAGGCAATCTCTTTGCCATTGGATAATACATGCTCATAGCTTGTTTTTTTTTCAAAATTGGTGGACATAACAACATAAGGACTTGAATGTTCCTGCCTTATGAAATTATCAATAGGATTCAGAGTACAGACCAGGGAAGCAATGCAGCATCATATTAATGATCAGGCTTTAGAATCAAACAGTCCTAAGTCCAAATCTCAGCCTTTATGTTTCTAGTTATATGACTTTGAGCAAATTACTGAAACTGCTTGAGACTCAGCTTTATCATCTCTAAAATGGAGATGATAATCACTACCCAAGGGTGTTCTGTGATCGTCGAGTGAATTAATGTACAGGAAGAAGTTGGCAAATTGTTCTTGCTACTAATTATTATTCTCCCCAAAACCCAGAAGCATGGTTTTGTTAATCAGGGCATTTTTCCACTAGTCAACAAGAAAGAAGTCAGAGGCAGAAAGAGGTGTACTTAGAACAAAATAGTCATACGGTGGAACTTTGGCCAAAGTGACAGGATCAACATGTTGACATTAGAGTGGTTCCTCTGCAGATGGACAGAAGGCCAATGGGAAGCTAAGCCATATACCCTAAGTCAGAGAAAATGATGCTCTCTCCTCCCCGACCTCCCTTCTTCCAGAAGCATCTTCCCAATTCCATCCTATTCTAGGTCTACGCGGATGCCCTCTGGACTTGGATGCAGATAACTTGGTCCCAGTTTGGTTCCCTCAGGAGTTGAGTTGGGCAAATCACTCTATGTCAAAGCTTAATGATTGAGAGAGAGCATGAACACAGAGCCCCTGTGTCTGGGTTCAGATAACCTGCTCCACCACTTACAAGCTGGGTGATCTGAGGCAAGTTGCTTAAATTCTTTCAGCCTCCATTTATCCATTTGTAGACAAGAGATTTACAACAGTATTTACTGTTGATGGGAAAATTAAGTGAGTTCTCAACATGAAGCCCTATAGGCCTATTAAAACTCCCTTTTATTATCTGTAAAATAAGGCAATTGCACCATCTCCAAAGTTCTTACAGGAACTAACGAGTTGAGAGTCCTCTAAGATTCTCCCTGCAGTGGGTGAGCTCCCCACTGCCTGCTCTAGGTCCTTTTCCCCACCCATTCTACTTCATGCATCACTCAAGTTTCACAACGTCCCTCCTTGGCAGAAATTCTGGAACTGTCCAAGTGTGCCAGAGTTGGCTCAATTCGTGGACACAAGTGTTCTTTGCTAAGAGTTTTGATGTGTGTGGAAAATCAGGTGTTTATCTTATCAGTGTTGTATTATGTTCAGGAAAACAACATCATGTTCCTGCACAGGAAGAAGACTGCAGGAGCCTTGTTTGAGAGCAGGGTTGGCCCAAACATCTGTATTATCAACCCAGAGAATCAGTATGGACTGCACATTCCATAGGACAATGGGACGTGTAGAGGGTAGGTCCACCCCTGGCCAAGTTTGAGTGCCCAGAAGCAGAACAGCAGAGTTGAAAGACGTTGAGTCTGGATCCTGGAAACTGGTTTACGCTCCTGCTCTGTGTTAATAAATGCTGGGCCTGAGGACCACCAAACCTCAGAGATCCAATTTTGTCAGCTAATAAGTAGGGATTACAAAACCAACCCCATGTATTGTTTTAAAAATTAAGGGAGCAATGGGGCAGTATAGAGGTAGTAAGAAGTATAGGTTAATACTCTGTGAAGCATGCAGGCTTGACACGTGGTAATTATAATCATTTCCATTAGAACTTAAGCATGTGGAAAATCTTAAAATCCTGAATCTTCCCTGAGAGATGGGACCTTCACATTTTTTTTCTTGTCTGCTTGATAGAGTTGTTTTAATTTTTTTTTTCTTACCGTTTTAACTTAGCAATATATTGACATAGTTCAAAAAGCAAAAGATAGGGCTGGGGTTATGGCTCAGAGGTCGAGTGCTTGCCTCGCACATGCAAGGCCCTAGGTTCGATCCTCAGCAACACATGTAAATAAATAAAATAACTACAAAAATAAATATTAAAAAAAAGCAAAAGACATAAGAAGATATCACAAGCAAAGATGTCCCTGCCCTTTCTTGGCCTGCCCATCTTCTCCTGTTACCAGTTTTTCTGTGAGCTGCTAAAGTTTTTGAAAATACGTGTAGGCAAAAACACTTATCCATTTCAAAATGCATTCCCTCCTTCCTCCTATCTTTTTAACCTCAAATGGTGACACAGTGTGTTCTTTGTGGTGTACTACAATTTTTTCTTAAAAAAAAAAAATCTTAGAATACTTTCATATCAGCACATCAAAAGCTTTCTCACTTCCTTTTCTTCTTTTTTTTCCAACCATCAAATGAATTCTTTTGTGTGAATGTATCATAATATAACAGTCCCCTCTGGATGGAAATCAATTACTTCTAGTCTGCACGATCACAAACTATTTCACACGTATGTGAATATATTTGTAGTATAAAGTCCTGAAAGTATAATCTCCTGGTAGAAAGCATAGGCACTTATATAATTTTAGTATTTATTGATGAGCTGGCTTCTATAAGTATCGTGCTAATTTCTTTTCCTTATTCTTCTCCATGTTTTCCTCTAGCTCTTTAATCTTGTTTTTTTTTTTTTAACTTTTTGATATTGGATAATTTACTTGGAAATCATGCTAGGGTGTGGTGGAGGGTTTTTCCACAAGTGACTACCCAATTGCCAGTCTTCTGCACTGATTCTGAGGTCAACTTTATCAATTCTTTTTCTCATGTTTGCAGACCAGAACTTCCCAGAATGACTCCATCGGAGAGCAGAAGCTCACGAGCAGGGGAACAGGAGTAGCAAGGCACCCCACCACAACCACCCACCAACATGTTCCCATATTTGCTTCATTCTCTTTTGTAGTGCACCAGGGAAATTGTGTATGGAAAGTGGTAGTCATGGGGGAAGCACTTACTCTCCTTTCTTGGAGAGCAAATTTATGATGGAATCACATAAAATTAACTTTAAAACCTGCCAAAGGCTGGACAGAGACTCTTTGTGCCTGTTTATGGAAGTCGTACAGAGGCCAGTCGCACAGAGGAGCCAGACTGTGTCAGGTCCAATGCTCCTCATGTCCCTGGGAGAGAGCAATCATTTCCTCCATGCTACCCGGCTTGACTCATGCTTGTTCTCTCTAGTTCCAATCACCTTAATCATAACGAAATGTCTCAGGAGTTTTTTCTGGGCCTAGACCCAGCGAAGTGCTTTATTTACCTTATCGCACTTAATCCTCATAACACCTCCAGAAGGAGCTATTCATGTCAGGTTTCTGACATGATCCAATCCACCAGCTCACTTCAGCTGCATGAGGGAACTTGGGTGAGACTAGCAGATCTACTCTTCCAACCCTAAACTGTGAGAGCACACAATGCTGTTGTGTTCAAACCACTGTATTTGGGAATGGTTTGTTCTATATCAGTGGATAACAGATTCTGTTAGTTTGTCTTAAATCTTCCTCCAACCTCATATCCTTGTCTAAGAAAGAGCAGAGAACATTTACCAATTGTTCAATCAAGATGAAATGCAAATCTGTAGTCCCTGAAGAAAGGAAAATGTATATTCAGTGATTAAAAAGAGAGCAAGTATATACTATAATCTAATATACATTTATATATGTAATTATAGTATGTATAGTTACACTGTATTATGAATACTATGGTATAGTCATTTATTTTAGTCCATTTTTTGCTTCTATAATGGAACACAATCTGACACTGGGTAATATATAAAGAATAGAATTTTGTTTTGTTTTGTTTTTGGCTCCCAGTCCTGTAGGCTGAGAAGTCCAAGATCAAGGGGCCACATCTGGTTAGGGTATTCCTGCTGCATCAAAACATGGTAGAAGATGTCACATGGTGAGAAAACATGCAGATGAGAGAAAAGGGACCAAACTAATCCTTCATCAGGAACCCACTCCCCAGATTACTAACCTGCTCCTGCAAGAATGGCCTTCATCCATCCATTCATGATGGCAGGATCCTTCAGACCTGCTGAAGGTCCCACGGCTCCACATTGTTGAATTGGGGGTTAAGTTTGATCAGGAACTTCAGGGGACACAGCCAAATCAGAGTCCTATGTTATAGAATAGGAAATAAAGGCTTAGAAAGTAAAATTGTCTCAGATTCTAATTTTTTTCTATTTTTTATTTTTGCTTTTTTGGGGGCATAGTTTGAGACTTTTAAGATGTTCTAAAATAATGTGGAGAGTTCTCATATACCATATCTCCAATTCTTCCAGTGGCAAAATCTTATACAAACCAGTGGGCATTATTAAATCAGATAGCATTTGAACCAATTTGTCTGGCTCCAAAGTCCTTGTTGGTAATCAAATGCTATCTCAGAGTGGTGCTCATTACACACACTGGTGAAGGAAGACACCTATTTATCCCCGGTGTGTTTCCTTCCTGCTCCTTCATGTGACCACACTGGGGTGTGAGCTCAGGACTCACTACTGAAACCCTCCTAGAAGGACTCTCTTCCAGCTTCTGCCATTTCTTTCCAACTAGGGATACATTCTCCTCAGCCTGGAGTGAGCCCCTGTGTGAGAATCCATGGGTGTTCTGGAATTCCTGTTCTGGAAGCAGCTGGGGTACACAACGTGCCATCGTTATGTATTTGAAGTTCAGCTAGACTCTAAGGCTCTCAAGATTGGTGTACATTTTTTCACTCTTGTAGATAGAGAACTTAGCAGATGATCATTGAATGTTTACTGACTCAATGGAAAGGGATGATATCTTCTCAACGGTTTATTCTGGCAAAGGACTTCTTAAGGTATTAGGATCTTTGGATATCTTGACTATTATTGGTAGAAACACATATCCAATTTTTTTTTATTTCCCTCTTGAACAGCAAACATATGAAATGACCAAGAAGGTGGTAGAATTGGAATCAACGATCCAAATAGCTAGAAGTTACATTGCCTTTTGTTCAGTGCTACCCTGAGTTGTTCTACCTTTTCTAAACTTCAGTGGGAGGGGAAAATCACCAAACAAGAATGGCATAGGGTGAAAATGGGTCTTCATGTGCATTACCTTGGGATCTTACTAAAATGATGAATCTGCCTTTGTGACTGGGATGGGGGAGTTGATATTCTGAATTTCCGAAAGCCTCCTAAAGGACCTTAAGTTTACTGATGTGTAGAGCTTACTTCTCGTATTAGGAACCTAGGGAAAGTAAGTATCAAGGACATTAGTAAAACATGAGAGCAGAACAGAGCAGAAAACTGTGACATACTTCTCTTGGCACTAATGGATCTGATTTGGGTCGTCTCTCACTGATTTTCTAATTTGATTGCCTAACAGAGAGTTTTGCATCAGTTGTAGATTGAGAAATGGCAGAGCCTTCCTCCTTTGCCGTTTCCCCCATAAGCCATTCTGAGCAGAGGCATTGTTGGGAGATCAGCCCCAACACACCCAATAGGTTCTTCTATATTTTGCAGATATGTCAAAAGAAACGTGGATGACTGAGCATGTTCTGTTTTTTCCAATCAATATCCTGTGCTGAAGTCCACATGGTCATTTCTTATGTTTGCTGTTCAAGAGGGAAGTAAAAAAAACAATGGATATGTGTTTCCACCAATTGAACCCAGTTTCTCATCTGAACTGAAAAACACATTGACATTATGCTGTGTGACATTAACCTGAAGATACCACAGACATTGCAACCAGTTTTATTTTATATAGATAAAGACTACATGCTTGTCTAAGAACTTATTGAGCACCTCATATTTACTCATACTTTTAAGGTAAAAATAGGAATCTCCACCCAAAGAAGTTTAAAATCAAAATAGTGAGAAATTAACTCCAATACAGTGGGATCCATAGTGACCAGTGGTGAAAGAGAGAAATAATTCAGGACTGAATTAAAGAGTGCCATTGAAATTCCTACTTACCTGCTCCTGCAAGAATGGCCTTCATCCATTCATGAGGGCAGGATCCTTCAGACCTGCTGAAGGTCCCACCTCTCAACACTGATGAATGGGGGAATTTGGCCTCAAGTTAATTTAGTTTTGAGAATTTTTGAGAGATGTGATAAAATCATGGGAGATACATTGGGGTGTCATTAAAATGACACAAAGATAATCTGTGAATCCCTTTCTAAGAGCACACAGTTAGCTCATCCTCAAGGGTGGGAGTAGTCTGACCAGGGTAATAACTGGTGGCCAGCAGCACCCTGCTGTGGTAGGTAGATCCACATCTTTCACAGCACAGGTAGCCTGTCCTTAGCCCTTGGTGGTAGTGTGGCCATGTGGTGGTCATCCCCTTTCCCGTCCACACTTGATTTAACCTGATCGCAGGTTACCAGGAACTGAATTGCCACATCCCATTATCTGTAGACAAGAGGGAGTGAGCAAAGGGATTGGGACATACATGACTTTTATCTTGTCATCGTGGTGAGAAAAATAACTTCGAGGCTGTGAGAAATGCCTTGCCTGCCCTGGTCAGGCTGGTTTCTTATGTTAGCAGAAGTGTATTCATACTGTCAAACATCTCAAGGGAAAGCATGAGAGAGGGTCCCTGCAGAAGGAGGGAGTGTCCCTGCAGAAGAAAAGCCAACCTCTACCTTTTTTTTTTTTTTGAATTTTTTAATATTTATTTTTTAGTTCTCGGCGGACACAACATCTTTGTTGGTATGTGGTGCTGAGGATCGAACCCGGGCCGCACGCATGCCAGGCGAGCGCGCTACCTACCGCTTGAGCCACATCCCCAGCCCCAACCTCTACCTTTTAAAATACAAAGAATGGCCAGGTAACCTAACCCCTGGGCCTTTCTAAATTGGCAGATAGGTGGCCCGTGATACAGTATCTTCATCACTTGAGAGATTAGATGCTAATTCTGAGAGCTCTTTCCTTCCAATTTAGTGGGTCCTTTCACAGAGGAGCAGACATGTGGACTTGGAGTAACCAACACTCAGTTGAGTACCTTTCCCAACCATCCTCAGACCCAGGGAGTACTCCAGGAAGGATGCGACATGGTGGCATGGGGCAGGAGGGTACCATGGAGTCAGCTAGGCCACCAAAGTTCTCCTGCAGGAGCCAGATCAGAGAGGTCATCTCATTACCACCTGGGAGAGGTGGCCATGGGGCTCTGCTGCCTCTGATGGGTCTGGAGGGCTTGCCCTGGATTTGGAAAAAGTAGCCAGGCTATCAGGGCCCAGCAATCTTAAAATAGAGGTTGTGTGATTACTGAAGTATGCAAGGCCAACAGATCAGGAGACAAGCGTCATGGAAAATGTTTTGGACTCTCATATCCCAAGAAGAGGAGGTATGTCACACCACAGGGCATCATGCCACCGGGAAGTACCAGGGTCAGTTAGGAGAGGGAGGGAGTGGGGGAAACGTGGGCAGGAGTGATCATTAAGTTTTCCACTCAAAGAAACAGGGTGGGCAGGGGAAGGAAGCTTTGGAAGGGGTGATCGGCATACTTTTGGCAACTCTGGGGCATAGGGTCGTTCCTAATTGGCATTTGGCCATGATGATAAGGACAGGGAAATTCTGGCCCAGAGTGTGTAGAGGAGTGGTGAGGAAGTGTGGGAGTGTGGGCTCCAATTAATTACTTTGCATTTGACTAGTGTGATCCAAGCCAATTTTTCATTATCTCTAGGAATTAGCTAGTGCTAAGAGAAGCAGGAAGTATATGTTGCCAATAAAGCATCGGGTTGTTGACCAATTAAAATATCTGTCTGAGCATGGAGCTCCAGGATTATTAACCTATAGACAGGTCCTCTAATTTGGCCAGTTACTATGGGTCCTTTGTCTCAGTTGGTGTGGTTGGTCTCTCAGTCTTTTTGTACTACTCTAACAGGATACCACAGACCGGGTAATTTATAAGGTACAGAAATGTATTTTTTCACAGTTCTGGAGTCTGGAAAACTCAAGTTCAAGGTGCCGGCATGTTCTGTATTCTGATGAGTCCTGCTCTCTGCTTCCAAAATGGCGTTTCCTAAGGGGAGGAGCTGTATCCTCACATGGCAGAAAGCAGAAGGGCAAGATTGCTAACACAGGTGAAGCCTCTTGATAGAGGCCTTATTTCATTCATGAGAAGAGGAATCCTCCTGACCTAACTACTCCTTCAAATCCCCCATCTTAATACCATCATATTGCCCAGAAGTTTCAATACTTGAATTTGGAGGGAGCACATTCAAACCACAACAGTTGGTGATGGTCTCTGGATTGTAGGGTTTGTATTAGCCAAACTCAAGAGCAGGTGGGCCTTAACATTTGCCTTGTTTGATAAAAATCATAGCTTGCTTGGAGTTCATGTTCTGTTTCTGTAGAGTGAAAGTTTATGCTCAAATTGGTCCCATATTAGATGAGTAGCTGCCTGACCCAAGGAATTGTCTATAGTTAATGGATCCCTGGAAGGGATGTACCTTTGATCTCTAGTCTGTATGGGATAAAGACAAAATAAAATATGTTTAAAGAAAGAGTGGCTTTGTTAAAGGGCCTAAAATATAATGAATCTTTTTATGTGTGGCAGCAAGACAGGTCTCCCCTTAAATATAGGGAAAGGTGATGGGAAAGTGTTTAAAGTTGGTACAATTATGAGTCGACCCATGGAGTGTAAATTAAGAGAAATTGAGGTTTGGATCAAAATAGGGAATTTTCTAAGGCATCCAGTGCTAGGATAACTGCCTGGAGTTTGCCCAAGTGTGTTGCTTCTTGGGTCCTATCTTTTATCAGTGACATCCAGCTAAGGGACAGAAAATGGCACTATTCCACTGAGCTTGGACATTTCTGGTGGCTGGCAGTTCCATTTGTGCAGTCCATAAACTCCCATTGCTGTTCACCTGGTTAACACCAAGGGCTCCCCTGGTGGCCAGGGAGTCTGGGGTCATGGTGGCCTCCTCCAACATCAGGGCATCTGACAGAGTTCCAAGGACATAGGTGGCTACCCCTTCTTGCAAGGTGAATACATAGGAGGGCCAGGTTTGGTTCCATTATCAAAGGCTGTGGCAGCCACATTGAGCTGCTGGGGTGCCGCAGTCTGGCTGGGCACAAAATCACGAGGCACTCACACCTTGTCGATTCAAACAGCAACTCTTTATTCTCGAACTGTCACCGGCATTCTACACACACGTTCTGGGGAAAAATCCACGTTCTGGGAGAATCCATACTCTCCACTGGGCTCTGAATCCCAAATACTCTCTGAATCCCTCGAGAACTCAACGGAAACTCAAGGAGTGGGCAGGAGCGGGCCGCCTGAGGCAGCAGGATATGCCCTATTCCCAGCAGGGTACACCTTAAACCTGGAACCGCCCTAAACCCAAGGAGCCGGATACTCCCTATTCCCAGCAGGATACACCCTAAACCTGGATCCGCCCTGGTCCTTGAGCAAGGTCACCTTTCTCATGCAATGTCACTGTAAATGACCTGGGTCCAATATGGAGAGTCCTTCCTCTAAGCAACATTGGGTAGGCTGACAAAGAAATTGCCATTCCTACTTGGCAATGGCTCTCAGCACTGGGGTGCTGCTTCCATGACCCAAATATAGTGGGTAGCTGGGTATGGAAGGTCCCAGGTACAAGGTCCATAAACACCTTTATTTCCAGAAGAGACAGGAAGTAGCCAGTCGCTTGTTTTACCAGTGCCTAGCACAAGGCCCTCCCTTCCACTGGACTTCTCTCCCAAACACCTATCACTGGTTCAGTCCCTTGACTTCATGCAGAAGCTCAGGACTCACATCTTAGACTTTCCTGAGCACGTGGTCTAAAATAGCGGCCACTCGGATTCTCTGTTCTGTAACTCTTGGCTCTTATAGATCTATGGATCTACAGCCCCAGATCTTATGGATCTACAGACCAGATGGCTTTGGCATTTAGGTTCACTGTCTTTTCCTCGAGGGCAAGGAGTTGGACTTCATTTGCTTTATTCTCTGCTCCATGTTAGAACCTAGGAGATTGTCTGGCACACTCTAGACTGATGGAAAGAACAAATGCGTAAATTAAGTAGGTGATTTCTTAATCTCTTGAGGTTTTCCCTAATCACAGTCACCTTCTTATTATTTGCCAAACTGTCCTCAGTGGTTGCTGTGCATCTGAACTAAAGCTCACCTGAAAGCAAGAGGTGTGTCCAAGGGAAGCAGGTGCACACTTAAAAACAGTCGTTTTTGCTGAAGTGTAATTTTGTGGTTTTATTATTTTTTTTAAAGAGCAGGACTGGGCTGATGTCAAAGGAACTGAGGTGGGGAGAGTATTCCACAGCCCACTGCTTAGGAAGATGTTGGGATAATGCTGACATTATTCCCATGGAGACAAGGAGGAGCCAGCCTAAAGCAACCTATGAAATGATAACATAGAAACAGCTTTATAAAGAATGCAGAAAAGTAGATAAAGAAATGGAAACACAGGGTAGTAAGTGAAAGAGTGAGTCAATTAAGGGGGGCAGCTGCTCAGAGTCCAGTTAAAAGTGTCCAGTGTTTTAGAATGAAGCACTCGATAGCCCTCCTTAGATCCAGACTCCTGGCCACCCTCCTCTCAGGGTGCACATTTCTCCAGCTACCAGGCTCCAGCCGAGAATAGACAGGATTCTTAGAATAACAAGGCACTTCCACGTGATTCTTCTCTTATCACTCTCTGCTGGGAAGCCCTCGCCAGCTTCCCTCTGGCTGGACTGGCCTCCTGATGTGCTTTTCTGAACTGCACCTGACCTTGACCTCTATCTGGATAGTCTGGGGCTCTCTGGGACTGTGCTGGGTCTGGCTTCTGCAGTCCAATTCATTTCCCCAGCTGTTCACTGTCCCCAGCTTCCCCACGTGGCCAGGCCCTGCCTCCACCTGGCTCTATTCTTCTCCCTGTCCTCTAAACTGTGTCACGGTATTGGCCTGAGCAGAGCCAAACTCCTCCTTAGTCTTGTGCCCAGCCAGCCTCAGTCCTGAGGGTTGGCCAAGAACTAGAAGTCCCTCTACCCCACACCTTGGGCAGACCTGCAGGCAGGTGAATGCCCCAGGGTATCCCTCCTCATGCCCAGCATGGACTGGGTGTCAGGGACAGGGATTCAGGCAAGGAACCAAATCTTATCCAAATGGTTTTCAGTTCTGACTTTTTAAAATCTGCTGTGATCATTTTCTATAGCTGCCCAAACCAATGACCGCAAAGAAGGTGTCTCAAAACAACAGAAATCTATTCTTTCTCAGGTCACGGGGCCAAAGGTCTGAAGTCAAGTGTCAGCAGGCTTGGCGCCCTCTGAGGACTCTGAGGGATAATCTGTTCCCGGCCTCTCTCCCAGCTGCTGGTGGCTGCTTCAATCCTTGACCTTGCTTGGCCTGTGGCAACGTCCTGCACTCTTTGCCTGGGTGTCTGGGGACTTCTCTGTGCACGCTCTTCTTTCTGTTTATTCACCATTGGATTGAGGGCCCACTCCAGTCCAATATGCTCTCACCTTAACCCTTAAGAGTTACACCTGTGAAGACCCTATTTTCAAATAAGGTCACATTCTGAGGTTCCGGGTGGAAATGAGTGTTGGGGACACACTCTTCAGCCCACCACACCTTACAAGCAACATTTAACAAAGCCTCTTCATTCCTTTTCTTCATCTTTCTGGCCACATTGGTGTTTTCTCTACCATTAAGAAACACTGTATAATTCACAAATTCAGCTTCTGTTGATCATGGCTGGGCCTTATCCCCGTGGCTGCTGCCCTCTTTAGGTGACGTCTGTCCACTCTTTTACAATGTTTGTCTGACTCTTGGTGCATCTGAGTTTGTCGCCCCTTCACATGCAGGAGATTTCCTATAGTCAGTATAAAATATACTGAAATAGTAGTGACAGCACAAATGAAATTTCTACCATTTTGGGTAAATCTGTTTATTCACTTTATCCATCTTTTGAACAACACCTATCAAGTGAATGCCCAGGTTAAGACTTTATTATTAGAAGGAGGAATTCAATTTTGAGTAAATATAGACACTCTTGGAGTGTGCTGTATAGTGAAGAAGAAAGATATGAATCACACAAGTAAGTTAAAAACTGAGGCCAGGTACGGTGGAGCATGCTATAATCTTAACAACTCGGGAGGCTGAGGCTGGAGGATCGAGAGTTCAAAGCCAGCCTCAGCAATTTAGTGAGGCCCTAAGCAACTTAGAGAAATCCTGTTTCTAACTAAAATATAAAAAAGGGGCTGGGATGTGGCTCAGTGGTTAAGCGCCCCTGGGTTCAATCCCCAATATAAAAAAAAATGATGACTATGATCAATATTACAAATGAGAGCTCCCTGGTCTTATGAGAAGATAGAATGGGAGAGATTTCAATTAATCTTAAAAGTAGGAAATATTGGTTATGACCGTGCACACCTGGAATCCCAGTAACTTGGGAAATTGAGGAAGGAGGACCAAAAGTTTGAGGCCAGCCTGGGCAACTTAGGGAGATATTGTCTCAAAATAAAAAAAATAGAAGGGGGTGAGGATGTGGCTAAGTGGTAGAATGCCCCTAGGTTCAAACGCCAGTACCAGAAGAAAAAAAAGTTAGTTCAGGCTGAAAAAGGCTGAAGGATGGGGGATTTAGCTAGAAAAAAGTGGGGAAGCCCAGTGTTCAAAGGTCCCGTGACTGCTATGTAACAAGCCTAGAGGAAAAACAATGTCACTGGAGTGGGTGGGAAATGTTCTAGAGATTGAGGAAGGGAAGCTTCCGTCAGATCGAATAAACCCTCTTGACCATATTAAGGAGTTTTTTTTTTCTTTTTCCAAAGAGCAATAGGAAGTTATTAGTGTATTTTAGAAAGAGATATGTTCCTATCTGACTATTAAGGAGATCCTGGGTACAATTTGTGAAACACTCTAAGGAGTGCAAGGGTAGAGCTAGGAGGACCAGTTAGGAAGCTTCTGCCAGAATCTAAGTGAGGAATGATGATATTTGGGGCTGGGGTAGTCTGGCAGAGATGGGGAAATGTAGATGGAGTTGTCAGAGATTTGGGAGGTAAAACCCAGAGAATTGGGTTTGGATCAGGTGTGGAGTGCTAGTGAGTGGAAGAGCTGGAGTCGCTCCTGGGACAGGCAAGTGTGTAAGAGACACTATTAGGTGAGGTCACTGGGAGGGGCTTCTGATGATGGGCGGGGGGATATGCTTCTTTCAGGACATGTTGGAGTTGTTGGGCTGCTGAGATACTCAAGAAGAGACACTGAAGTGAGGGGCTGCTGACTGGTTCTAGAGCCCTTTGAATTTCGGGTTCAATAAAATAACATGGAAAACACTTAGTTTAGCATCTGCACCTAGGTGTTAGTCGATGCTTTTATTTTCTAACAATGTCTTTAATGTGGTCATGATTAAATGCACATGATTGAATGTCTGTCTAACACATTTTTAAGTACAAAAGTAGGGCACAGCACACAGTAAGAGATCAATAAAGGTCAGGGTGGAGATGAAAGTGCTTGTACCTCTGAAAACATTTTTTATTTCTATTTACCAGTTTGAGAAATTTTGTTTCCAGAATTTGATCCAGCTTTGGGAATTTCAGAGTAAAGGGGTGAATATATCCACCAATTATTAAAAAAGAAGAAAAAAAAACAACTTTATTTTGTTTTCCAGACAGAAATTTAGCATTTCTAGAAATGGCCCTTTTAGGGTTATCAGGAAGAGTCCTGAATAAAGAGACAAAAGGCCTGGCTTTAATTCTGACCTTCCCCACTGTGCGACCTCCCTCGGCCTTCCGGGTGAATTGTCCAAGATGACCCCTCTAGGACTAAACCTGAACATCTCAGCAAAAGACACTCTCTCATCAGACAAAGAGTGGTGCCCCAGAAGAGCAATAAGAAGCTGGATCCAGACAGAGACGGGCCCAGCGTGTTCCATGACCAGATCCGCAGAGCAGAGAGGGGCTCCTGAGACGGCGCTGTCTTCTGCTGAACAGTCATCCTGCGCTTGCTTTTTCTTGTTCTCTGTGTTTCTTTTTAAGTCATAGGTCAGTGATTTCCCCACATCCTGCCCTGGGGACAGATAGAGGAAGATGTGATTCACAGAAACAGCTGGTTGGGGACCCTGGTGCCTGGAGACAGATTGGTCTGGGAGCAAGGATGTGGGTGAACGGAGGTGCCACTTTGGGTCTGCAAACCCTTGGGACGCTGGGGCTAGGGAAACAGGAGGCAGCACATGCAAACTGCTGAGAGCAGATCTAACTTGAGTTTACCTCTCCCTGGATGACTCTTCCCAAGAGGAAGCAAGCAGTTAGGAGGAGGACTGAGCGTCACGGTTGCCACCGAGACTTAGTGTACTCCAGAGCGAGGCCAGAGGTCACAGAACTTCAGGAGAGGAAAGGTCTGAAGGAGACACAAATCCCAGTTCTGTTGCTCACTAGCTCCGTGGCCTTAGCAAATCTCTTTTAGAACCTTCCCTTCCACATGTATAAAACCTTTTTCCTCACCTAACCTGCCTCATGGAATTGTCATCAAAGGGAGATTACAGGAAGCCGAGCAGCACACAGCAGGGACCCCTTCCCAGCATGCATCTGAGATTATCTGCGAATCAGACAGAAGGTTTATCTTGCCTCTGAGCATTCAATGAGGAGTTTGCTCTTGTGAAGCTCCCAAGAGAATAAACTCAGGGTACATTCTCTACTTGCTCCTGGTTCCCATGGAGTGATCCCCTCCCAGAGTTCTGCTGGGGTCAATTGTGGGAAAGGAATTTAAGAGAGAGAGAGAGAGAGAGAGAGAGAGAGAGAGAGAGAGAGAAGCTCTGGACGGTGAGCCCCAAACTCTGGGTCTGAGCTCAGTGGACTGTCCCCCCATGTGTTTTCAGCCATCCTGAGACACGTTCTGGATCATTGATCTTCTGGACTGCATTTGCTGGAAACTTCTTGCTACAAATAGAGCTACCTGAGAGTGTGCCAAATCATGGAACCCAGCCCAGATTCCGGGAACTCCAGGAAAATAGATCCACTGGACGGATAAACAGGGTGGATGTGTCAGCCGTATCAGATCTTTGAAGACATCATCATTTCTTACACTGACGCACAGGGGGAAAAAAATGTCTTCACACACCCCTTTCCTTTCCTCTCCAAACTTTATTAAGGTTTTACTAAGCACCGGGTACTGCTTTAAGGACTTTAGGTGTGTGAATGTATTTATCATGAAAATTTAGTCATGTCAGCATGGACCATATATCAATGGTTTTTCCACAACCACATTCCCTCTCCTGTCATTATTGGGGGAAAAGACTGAGACGTTCTCTCGTAGTCTCTGCAGCTGTCAGTGTAGCTTACAGGGAAAGATCCATAAGGCTGTCAAGACTCCGCCTCTCCCCAGCACTCACAGCTTCCCTGCCTCAATCTGCCTAAAGACCCCCACGGTTAATCTCATGACTGGAAAATCCAGATGACCAGTGGCTGCCCCACCCCCTGCCCCATGGCCACACACACCCCCATGTCTGGCCCCCATGCCCTCTGCAGCTTATAGTCATCCATCAGGAAAACACCACTGAACACTTGCTGAACCTTACCTCCACGCTCTTCATCTAACTGGAGGGTCTTTATCCCTGGCTGCGAAATAGAATTGTCTGTAAAGCATAAGAAAAAGTTTTATTTCAATTTTTTTATAAGTTTTATTTATTTTTTTTTTAGAGAGAGAATTTTTCAACGTTTATTTTTTAGTTCTCGGTGGACACAACATCTTTGTTGGTATGTGGTGCTGAGGATCGAACCCGGGCCGCACGCATGCCAGGCGAGCGCGCTACCGCTTGAGCCACATCCCCAGCCCAAGAAAAAGTTTTAAATTAAAAAAAAAAAAAAATCCATACCTTTCTTCTAATTAAGGTGAGGGGTGCAGTGCAGTTAGTCTTTGTTATTTTAAAGAATTTCTAGCAAGGAAGGGGTTCCTTGAAGGCTGTTCCTTGAAGTCCTGTGCAGGATGTCCAGGAGTCAGGGGCTGGCAGGGTGGCCGGGGTAGCCAAGGGCAATCGCCCATCCTTGCTGGCAGGGGCTGCCGTGCATAGGGGGCCTCTCTACTGCAGCTTTCACCCAGAATAAAGGCTGCCCACCACATGCTCCCCCATAGTTCTTAATACTGGTGACACTTAAAAAAATAACATATAGGGCTGGGCTGTAGCTCAGCGGTGGAACACTTGCCTTGGATGTGTGAAGCCTGGGTTCAATCCTCAGCACCACATAAAAATAAATCAAAGTATTGTGTCCAGCTACATCTAAAAAATTATTTTTAAAAAATTAACATATAGTAAAACAGCCTTTTTTATTAGGCTTCTTAATCAGTTGTATTGATGTCCAATTGGATGAGTTTTAACAAATGAGCACAGAACAAATCTGTCACCCCAAATCAGGCTCTCAAGTACTCCTTCATCATCAGTGCTTCTCATGTTCTTTCCGCAACAGCCCCTGGTTTCCTTCCCATCTGGGTTGACTCTGCCTTCTCTGCAATGTGATATAAATGGAATTGTTCAGTGTGTAACATTTGAGACTGGATTCTTTCCCTCTGCCTAGTGTCCTTGAGATCAATCCACGCTGTGGTGTTTATCAACACTTTGTTCCTATTTACTGAGGTGGAGTAGTGTTCCCTTGTGTGGAGGTGTGACTCATGTATCCATTTATCTGTTGAAGGACATTTGGATTGCTTCTGGTCTTTGGTTGGTAGTAGTAGAACGGCTATAAGCATGCCTATTTAGGTTTCAGTGTGAATAGGTTTTCATTTCCCCTGGGTCAATATTTTGCAGTAGGATTGCTGGGTCATGTGTAAGAAATTACTGAACTTCTTCTAAAGTGGCTACACCATTTTACACTCCCACCGGCTGTGTATGGTGGTTTCAGTCATTCTACATCCTTGTCAGAACTTGGTATTGTGGATAGTTTTATTTTGGCCATACCCACAGGTATGTAGTACTGGTGATTTTGAGGGGTGGGTGTTGTTGGTACTTGGCATTGAACTTCACCACTGAGCTGCATCACCAGCCCTTTTTCATTTTTATTTTGACACAGGGCCTCACTGAGTTGCTGAAGCTTCCTTGAACTTGTGATCCCCCTGCCTCAGCCTCCCCAGTTGCTAGAATACAGGCGTGTACCATCACACCCCACTATGGTGAATTTAGTTTGCGTTATCATTGCTATTTTTTTAAGATGTTCCCTTTGATTTTATTATGTAGCTGGAATAAGCTGAAATTGGGCTGCCAATGCTGAATGCCCTAATGGTCCTGCATAGATGCTATTTCTACCTGATGCGGTAGGTGACCGGTCCATCTTCCCACCAGCTGCTCCATCTGCCTTCCATCCACCTTCTCTGACCGAGGGCTTTATTCATGCTGTTGTTTCTTCTCTCTCTTGCCATCATCATTTTTTCCTACTACTAGAACATTAATATCAACAGCATATAAATATGTGTCATTGAAAATCCTTTACCCCACAATCCCTCTCTAGCCACACTGCATTTCTCTGCTCCCCTTTACAGCCGAAGTCTGTGAAAGAGTCGTCTATATTTAGTATCTCCACCTCTCCCCCCATCCTTTTCTTTTGTATCTACTCCAACCAGCCTTTCACCTCCTAGTGCAGGAAAATTGCTCTTGTCAAATGTACATGTGCATTTGTTTTCGTGTGCCAGATCCTAATCTTGGACACTTTCAGTTCTTTGCTCATATAGTCATGAACACTCTGCAGAACTGATCTCTCCCTTGGTTTCTTCATTTCCTTTGGACCTGGCTCTCCCTCCTCCGTAGCTGCTCCATCTGGCCTCCTTTGCTGGTTCCTCTTTGTCTTCCTGACCTCTGTCCCTGGGCTCCGTCCTCAGTCAGCTGTCTTTCACTCGCTTCCCAGATGATTTTACTCTGTGCCACAGCCTCAAATGCCACTTCCAGACTGGTGGCTTGAACTCTGCATCTCTGGAGCAGACCTCCACTGAACTCCAGGCTCACGCAGCAAACTGTCCACTTGGCATTTGCATTCAGATGTTGAGCGGACATCTGAACTTAACCTGTGAGCCACCTCCCAGTTATCTGTTTCCCATCTGCTCTTCCTCATCCCAGAAAACCCTAACTCCATTCTTCCATCTATTTGGCCCCAAAATATTTTTTTAAAACCTTGCAGTCATGCTTTATTTCTCTTTTTCTCTCTCATACCCCACATCCATTCAACCAGAAAACCCTGTTGGCTCTATCTTTGAATATACCCAGAAGGCAAATGATTCTCTCTGTTCCTGCTGCTACGTACTAGTAGCAGCCATCACCAACTCTCACTGAGTTATGGCATTATCCTACTACATGGGCTCTCTGCTTCTAACTTCCTCCCACATTTCATTGAAAACACTTGCATTCTAAACACATGGGTGAGAAGATGTCCCTGAAGTTGCTCCAGTCACTCCCGCCTTGAAGGGCATTTCACTAAGACCTCACCCAACTGCCAACCTCACCGCTAACCCCGGTCCACCTTCTGCCCACCCAGCTCCCTCAAGAGCAATTGCTGTGGCTGGCAGCTTACAACAGATGTGACTGCAATTGTACCCTTAGTAGGTATGACTCAGGGGAACAGGGATGAGAGTATGATCCTCGTCATCTCAAACAAGCCCCCACTTTGGAGTCTTGCAGTTGCTTTTCCCTCTGCTCAGATGTTCTTCCTCTGGATATCTGCCAGCACCTCCCTTTGTCTAAACCTCGGCTCAAATACCCCTTTATCAAAGAAGCTTCCCAGACCACCCTTTCCTAAATACCATCTCTTTGTCACTCTGACTCAGCTTATTGTTTTCTACAAGACACTTATCACCATGTCATGTGGAATTAATTCATTTATTATTATTATTATTATTATTAATTCATTTACCTCCCACTCAAAGGTAAACCCCACAAAGCAGGGATCATTCTAGGTTTTGTTCACCAGTGTATTTTGTTCCTAGCACACTGTAGGAGTCCACTCTTAGTTGGATAAATAAGTGAATGAATCTTCCCTGACCCAACCATGGTGTGACAGCTTTTCCTTCTAAGCCTTCCATGAATTTCATCGGAGGTGAGTTTCATCTGGATCATAAACCCTTGAAGACTCCATATTTGTTTTTGTTTCTTACCACATTTCTGGGTGATAGCCCCGAATCCCTGAATCCCTCTAAGGATGTCCCTGCTCTGCATCTGTTTCTAATGGCATCATTTCAAAGGAGACTCCTATTTGGAAAAGTCATGTGAATGGGAACCATAAGTGGAGTGCCTTGGGACCCAGGGTTCACACACACTGTGTATGCATGAATATTCACACACACACTCGCACGCATACGCACATCATCACACACAGACGTAAACAAGGCAGCCTCTGGGTAAGGACTGCATTTGGGATCTGAGTCAAAAATATGTCCTGTTTTGTCCTCTGTAACATGTCATTTGGCTTTTTAAAATGATTTAAATAAAAAAAAAAAAACAAATAAGCTCAACTCCATGGGGAATCTTACCGAAATTAGTTGGCTGGTTCCGTTTTTAAAACTAGGTCATCCACAACTGAGAAATGACTAAACGCAAAGCATGATGGGACAGAGCCAAAAATGCACGGATCCACCACCTAGCTCGTTTGCACTTTCAGGATATTGTTTCATAAAAATTTTAATCTTATTGGGTTTTCTTTCCTTATTGTCAAAGTCTTACAGTATATTGAAGCAATTTTAGAGAATACAGGGTAACCAAAGTACCCACCCACAAACAAGTCGGTTGATTATAACTCTGTAACTTAAAGATGCTCTTGATATACTTCTGTATAGAATCATATTTCATAAATTTGGCCCCTCTTGGAACTCTGCATTACCCATCCCTCAAGGAGCTAATCCACAAATATAGCCACAGCTGCATCAATAGTATCTGAGTAGAACTGGGAGTCTAAGTCAATTAGCCTAACATTTGCTCATGTCTGGTTTCTGGCCATGTTTTTTCTTACTGATTTGTTAAAGTCTCCTTACAACTTTGTTACTGTTCTAGCCTTATTTTTTTTCCTTTATTTATTCCACAAATATTTATTGAAGCCCTACTATGTATCTGTTGTAGGACTTTGGAATAGTTTGGAATCTTTCAGCAAGTATAACCAAGAAAAGACCCCTACTCTCATTGAGTTCATTTTTTTCTTAGTGAGAGACACATCATAAAACTTTATTCATTTTCTGATGCTGCATGACAAATGACCACAGATGTCACAGCTTAAAACAACAGACATTTATTGTCTCCCAGGTCCTGTGGGTCAGAAGCCTGCATGCTTTAGTGGGGTCCCCTATGGGCTTCCAGGACAGTGTTGGCCAGGGTGGAGTTCTCATCTGGAGGCTCGACTGGAGCACAGCCTACTTCAAGCTTGCTCAGCTGTTGACAGAATTGATTTTTTGTGGCTGATATCCAGGGCAACCTCTTTTTTTAAAGCCAGCAACAGAGACAGACCCTAAGTTGAGTGTGCTAACAAGACAGTTTTATATAACACAATGTAATCATGGGAGTGACATCCTATCCCTTTGCCAAATTCTACTGATTGAAATTATGGTTCCTGCCAACAACCAGGTGAGGCGGGCTACACAAGGGAGGGAATGCCAGAAGGCAAAAGGTTGTTGAGGGTCACCTTAGGGTCCCTCTGGAACAATAAATCATTTTTGTAGTGTGTTAGGCAGTGCTAAGGGCTTTGGAAAATTGGGGAAGGGGAATAGAACGCAGTAAAGAAAACCAGGAGGGCCAAGGGGAGCGGGGGAAGGTCATGGGCTTTCCTGAGAAGGTGAGGTCCACTGAGTCTTGGACGGGGTTAGAGAATTGACAGTGTAGTTTCTGAAAGAAGGAACAGTTGGAGCAAAGTTCCCAAGGTGGAAGCTTGGGAAAGAGAAAGGAGGCAGAGGGGCTGGGTGCCGCGAGCAGAGTCCAAGTGTCGGAGTCCCACTCCAGATGGGCAAGCTGGCAGCAAGAACTTGTGGACCTTTTACTATGTTCTAGGCTCCAGGTGTATGGTGATGAGACATAGCTCCTACAGCCTTATCAGAACAAGGGATAGAGTCAACAGGAAGAGCCAACACCCTCAGGGATGCGCATTAGGTGAGAGGCTCTGAATGCCTCCTGTGTGGGAACTCCTGCAGACCATCATCTTTCCCCATTTTATAAATGAGGAAAAGGAAACCTAGAAGGTTTCAGGTATCTGACGTCATATAGCTAGCCTTCCCTCTGAAGGTGTCCTTTCACCCACAACTAAGTACCTATGAACAAATTCAAAAAGTTCTTTTTTTAAGAAATAAAGTGGCATGAGAGAGAAGGACTGGAATTGGTGCTTTAACTGCTGCTAGAGAAGGGCCCCCTCCCCCTGCCCATCTGAACTGAGAGGGCGGCCACCTGGAGACCTGGGGAGAGAGGAATTGTGACTAAAGAGTGGAAGGGCCCTGAGACATGAAAAGCTTGCTTGATGCATGAAAAGGAAGCCAGTGCCCCTGGGAGGGACCAAGCAGGCAGGACTAGAGAGAAAAGAATGGAAATATGCAGGTGGGGTGAGAGCTCATGGGGACTTACAGGCCTTGCAAAGGATTTGGGGCTTTATTCTGGTTATAATTGGAAGGCCCTGAAGATTTAAGCAATGGAATGCTGTGATCTGATTTTATGCATTAGAAAGGTCACTCTGTGAAGGGTGGATTATCATTAAGGGTCAAGGGTAGAAGCAGAAAAAACGAATTAAGGGGCCAGTGGGCTGATCCCTGTGTGAAATGATGAGGGAAGGTTGAACTGAGGGTGCAGCAGTAGAAATGGAGAAAGTGGTCAGATTTGGGATATATTTCGAAGGCATAAAAACCAGACTTACTGGTACATTGGGATGTGTTGTAGCAAGGTATCGCAGTGGAACTGAGGGATTTGGACCTAAGTAAGTAGGGGATAATGATGAAGTCAGTAATTGAAACAGGTAGTTTTAATTTGGGAACAACTCTACTATTTTATTTTTGTTATTTTTAGGACTTACTAAAAAGGGTATCTTGCATTTTATAGTTTGGGAAACTGGAGAGTTTTTTTGGTTATCTTTTTGCTTCTCAACATTATATCACGAAGATTAATTCATATTTTTGCATTATCTATATTTCACTATTTTATTACTGCATAATATATTCTCTTGTATGATCCACAAAATTTATTTATACTTTCTCCTCTCAAGAGGTATGGCCAGGAAGAATAATGGCTTCTCTAAAGATACCATGTCATTGTGCCCGGGGCCTGGAAATATGTTATGATGCAGTATAAAGAGGAAATAAAATTGCATGTGCAATTAAAACTGATAATCAGCTGACCCGGGGATGAGGCGATAATTCTGAATTATCCAGGTGGGCCCAATGTGATCATCAGGGTCCTGAAACACGGAAGAGGGAAGCAAAAGAATCTGTGTCAGAGTGAGGCAGCAGAAAAAGGCTGAGTCAGCCGTTGCTGGTTTTAAGATAAAACTGGGCCAAGAGCCAAGGAGTGTGGGTGGCCTTTGGAAACTGGAAAAGGCAAGAAAACAGATTCTTCTCTATAGCATCCGGATACAGCTCTGGTATTAGGCCAGTGAGCGCCTCTTTAGGCTTCTGACTTCTAGGCTATGGGATGACAGATTTGTGCTGTTTTAAACCTCTGAGTTTGTGGTAATTTGTTATAGCCGCAAGAAGGAACTTATACAAGGGGCATTTTATGTTTCCATTTCTTAAATGATTGCAAACATCGCTGCAATGAATGTTCTCATATATGTTTACATGTGTAAGAGGTAATAGTTGCTCTTGGGGTACACCCAGGTTGGAATAGCTCAGTCCTTGTCTATGGGAAAACTGAATTTTATAAGATAATGCAACCAAATTGTTTTCCAAAATGGTTGAACCAATCTACCTTCTCAGCAGCATTGTAGGGGCTCCCTGATTGATTTAGATCTTCTCCAACACTTGGTAATGTCTGAGGCGTACATTTTTTTTAACAATTAAATAAGTGTAGAATTGTATCTAGGTGCAACAAAAATCATATGGTTTGAAAAGTCTAAAATGCTGGTTGTTGATGGCATTTTCATATGCTTATGGATGGGTACCTTCCTGTCCTGTGAAATGCAGGTTCATGATTGTTACGTATTTTTCCATTTGCTGTTCTCTCCGGAATTAATAGAAAAGTTTATATAGTCTTGATCTATATGGTCCTTTGGCTGGTGGATGTGTTGAGAACATCCATTGTGTATGTCATTTTTTTCCTTTTTTTTCAAAGCAAGGGTCTGCAACTGAAAAAAATGAATATAAATAAATAGATAAAAGCAAAACCAGTAGACAGAGGAAAGAGAATATGAGGAGGGAAGAAGGGAGGGAAAGAGGAGGCAATGGGGACTGAAATAGAGCAAATTATATTCCATAAATATATGAAAATGTCAAAATGAACCCCCACTATTATGTTTAACTATATGCAATTAAAAAAACATTTTTAAAATAAATAAATAAAATAAGCAGAGGTCTGCAACCTATAACTAGCTGACCAAATCTGGCCTTTGCACGAAGCCTGGTTTTCACATGCTTAAATGGTTGAAAAATAAAGGTACTACAACAAAAATATGTGAAAGAGACTGCGTGGCCAGAAAAGCTCTAAATATTTGGCATTTTTGTTTTAGTCATATTTTCACTGCTGTGACTAAGAGACCCAACCAGAACAATTGTAGAGAAGGAAAAGTTTACTGGGGAGGGCTCATGGTTTCAGTGGTCTCAGTCCATAGACAGCCGGCTCCATTCCTTGGGGCTCAAGGTGAGGCTGAACATCATGGTGGAAGAGTCGGGTGGAGGGAAGCAGAGAGAAACTCTACTCACCAGATACAAAATACATACCCCAAAGTCATGCCCTAATGCCCACCTCCTCCAGCCACACCCTACCCACCCTCAGGTACCACTCGATTAATCCCATAGGGGATCAATTCAGAGATTGGGTTAACACTCTCATAACCCAATCATTTCTCCTCTAAACTTTCCTGCATTGTTTCACACAGGAGCTTTTGGGGGACACCTCACATCCAAACCATAACAATGTTCTTTTCCTGCTTTAAAGCCTCTATTAATGAACATAACTTCTTAATTTGGTTAAGCTCTCAATCTTTCAGAGTCTTATTAAGAAATCCTTCTTAAGGAACAGAGAGATAGCAACCTATATTTTCTAATAAAAGCTTTAATGATTTCCTTTTGGCATTTAGGTTTTTTTCACTAGTTTCAGTTGTGGGGTGTGTGTGTGCGTGTGCGTGTGTGTGTGTGTGTGTGTGTGTGTGTGTAGTGTGAGGAAGAGATCCAATTTCATGCCCCATCTCAACACTGCATAATCATTCATTTCTTCGCCATTGGTTTGGTTTGCTGAGGGTCTTCTGTCCACTTTTGTCATAGATGGGCTTTCCATCTCATTCCATACTCTGAGTTCTATCAGAGAATTCTTCTAGTTCTGTTTCAATATTACACTTTCTTCGCTACTTCAGTTTTACAATATGTTTGGATGTCTGGTAGGATGAGTCTCCTTCACTTCGTCTTCCCATTTGAAAGTGTCTTGAATATTCTTGGCCATATCTCCCTGGGTCAATTTTTAAACCCAGTCTGTCAAGACCCTTGAAAATGTTGTTTGGGATTTTGATTTCAGTTGCATCCAATCTATGGTCTAGAAGTCTAACTAGAGAACGAACATCTAAAAAACATCTATATGAAACATGCTTATCTCTGAAAACTGAAAGCCTCTCCCTAACATAGATCTTCTTTAGCGATTGATTGATTGATTAGTGATTAATTGGGCTTATCTTCTCAAGCTGATCCTGAGAGGTCTTTAGGGTGGGAAATCCACCTAGTCAATTATTCCCTTCATTCCCATTCATCTCAGGGATTTTATGCCTTTGTAGGTGGCTCACACCTCTCCCTCTTGCCTTCTCACTTCTTATCAATGCATACTTGATGAGCACCTGCTGTCTGTAAGACAATGTGCAATGGGTGACACCCAAAAGCACAGTGTAGAGTCCCTGTCTTTAAGAGACTTTAGACCTAGCAATGGAAAAAAAGACATGTGAAAAAATTACTAGCAATTCAAGGCGTTGAGTACAAATTTTCTGAAAATTTTCTAAAAAAAATTTTTTTAAATAGCACATCAACTTAAAAACCATTCAGCTTTAGTAAGGGACAAAAAGATCATCATCCAAATGTACTTCCTCAGTAATTCCCTGGGAATCACTGTTATTAAAGCAACTTACCAGGACTGTCATTTCCAGCAATGATTTCACTCATTCTGAAAAAGATTCTGTGTGATGAAGCTCATATAAGAGACTGGGAAGATCCATTGAAAATTGATTTCCATCTAAAACGGCTGGGTTGAGTTTACATTTTGCCCCTCAGCCATTAAAATAAAAATCAGCGCCCAGAAATAGCTAATTGCCAAAGAGTTCCAAGTACCTAGAATTTGACTTTAAAGTTGAGGAGGGAAGGCCACAGAAGCTTCCTTGGGCGATGACCAGAAGGGAGCTTCCTCTACGTTAAGTAACCCAGAAAGAGTTCAGCCTGTAACCTCTGTCCTGAATCCTGGTGGGCTTGTGTGGTTTCAAGACCCGCTTCCCCTTTTCTTCTTAAAATTAATGTTTTCACTGTTGCTTTTTTATTTTAAGACAAAGTGGCAGCATGATTCATACGGTTACTTCCTCCTCCTCCAAGGTCTTAGAAAAGGTCTTCCAGTTGAGAAAAAAAATGATTTAGTGGAAGATCAGGATTATTGTATTGACTTGCAAAACTCACCCTTCTCCTTTTCATTCTGTGTGATCATTCTAAACCGGAAGACTTGGGTGGGATTTATGCAAGCACTTAAGTTCTCCTTGGAATGTACCCTCAGTCACCTTCACTCTCACTGACCTCAAGCACAGGGCTCCATCATCCCGGGTACATTTATCATGGCAACTTAAATGAAGATGTGGATACTCTAGCAGTCATATAATATCTCTCTTTTCTCATTGCTGAAAGTGAAAAGTTAATTGTAAGTTAGACAACAAAAGAGAGAATGGTATATCAGTAAGGAATGCTGGAATGTCATTCTTGGATTAAGGGGAAGCTGCTTAAACTCAGCAAGCTTCAGTTTCCTCATCTATAACATGGGGATAAAGTATAATATATATATATATATATATATATATATATATATATATATATATATATATAAATATATATGTATTCCATCTCTTCTCTGTCTTGTTTTGAGAATGGCATTTATATGGTTACTTAATTATAAGCTTTACTTGAGTTGCCTGTTTTAAAAAGTACAGATCATCCAGATTCTTATGATTTCCAGAAAACTGGAAATACTTATCATCAGATAAATTGGAGAAATATGAAGTAACAGATAAAATCTTTCTTTCCCTATCCCCCAGAGCTTCAGTTATATTATATCATGAGCTATGGGACCAGCCCTGAGAAATGGGAGCTCATGGAAGGATGCATTTTGCAGGCTGGATAAGTTTACAGAAACAGAAGATGCCCACTTTTCAGTTTCTTACAAGTATACAAAAAAAAAAAAAGTCCTTTTAAAAATCATTTTACACATTGGCCTCTGTCTCTCTTCTTAGGTTGGAGACGGTCCTACAGCTGCTGGGCTCTGGTCTCCATCCCGCCGCTGACTGGTTGGGTAATTTGGAAGACCACTTTCACCTCTCCAGGCTTCCTATTCATATGTGCAAAGTGACCAGAAGGCTTCCGCTTCTGGTGTCCCATTGTCCTGGGATAATCCTCTGCTCAGTTGTCATTCTCTGCATGATGAGCACATCATCCTTAGAAGGAGTCAGTCCACGGCCAGGTAAGGTGAGGGCGTACCTGCCTAAGCTCTGCACCGGTGTCCTAGTGGGGAAATAAAGTCACGGAGAACCTGCCACAGAGTAGCTGGGAGGACAGAGGTCCACGGATAACTCCATGTGAACTCACAAGAGGACCCTCGACAATAAAAATGGGAGAGACACATGATGGCACGGTGGGCAAGGGAGGTCACGAAGCTTCACGAGGGCTTCCTCTAATATTATCAATGACGAGAGTTTTATTATTTTAAAACAAAAGAGCAAAACAAGTATTTTTTTTAAGTCTAAGGGTGCTTATATATTCCACATAACATGTATGTTTATATGGATTATATATAAACTATATTTTATAACTATATTGTTATTTTTATAGAGTTGATATGTAAGTATAATCTCATATTTTATAGATATATTTAAATCCAATGATAAGCAATTAAAAGAAAATTTTCCTCCCCTGTTAAAATTCCAACCATTCCTCCCTCAAAAGCCAACTTAGTGAATTCTGTGTCATTTTCCAGAAATTTCCTCCTGTAAGCACAGAAATACATACATGCATACACAGATAGCCCTGCACCCTCTTCCTTCTCTCTTAACATATCTTGTACCTGAATCTATTTCACCCAGATAGATTGACACGCGTATTTCACACCCATGGAGTCTTCCGTAGGGTCACATAATCATTTGCTGTACCATTTCTCATATGGCCGGACTTGTGGAGAGCTTTCAGTCTTTTTGCTATTAACCAATCACTAAGCAATACCTCAGTGAGTGTCTTTGCACCTCCCTCTTTGTACATATCACACAGGTGTAGCTATAGGATATATTCCTGTAAGTGGAATGACCAGATAGAAAGTCCAGTTAGCATTTTGAAAGATATTGCCAAATTGTTCTCCCTTTAAATCATAGCAAGTGATAGTGTTCTCTCTCCCTGTGTTCATGAAAACTCTGTTTAATAACAACCTCAATGCTCTTTGACCTAATAATAAAAAACAGAGCCTTGTTGTTTTCATTTATAATAAGACTGATTTCTAGAACATTCTCAGACTTTTTTGTCCTGTTTGTTTTCTGCATTCTTGTCCAGGCCTATTGCTTCTTTTTCTATTTGATAAGATTGGGATGAGTTTTATAGAAAGAGTAGGATTGCTGAAGAATCTTGAGTGTCCTGCTAAACAATGTGGACTTATTCAAGCTTGTGAAAGACTTGCTTCTGGAATTTTCTTAAGGACTGTAATTTAGTTCCTAACCAGGGGGCAATTTTGTCCCTGAGAACTTGATAACTTCTAGAGACCTTTCCGTCAGTGGAGGGAGGTAGTTTTACTGGCATCTGGTGGATGTTGACCAGGGATGCTACTAAATTCCATATAATGCAAGCCCTCTGCACAGAACAATGATCCAGCCTCAAATGTCAATAACATAAGAATGTATTATCCCTCCACTAGAAGGACGGAAAACCTAAGAGACTATAATTGAGGAAAAACTTGAGGCCAATGTAGGCACCATGGGCTCTGGCCTTGTCCTCATGTAAATCCCACTGGCCTCTCCTCTCCAGCATTTGCAGCACAAGAGCTGAGCAGAGCCAGCAGAGCCCGAGGGTCCTGGGCTGGTTCCATCCCCACTCTTAGCAGTGCATTGTTATTAGTGGTCTGCATACTTTTTACTTTAGTTACATTAAAATAAATACATAGGAAAACCTCAATCATGCTCCTCCACAACATGTTTTGAGCAATTCAAGCTGTAAAACCTTCTTCAGCATTAAAGCCTTCTTCTGAGTGTCAAAGGCAATAAAATGCAGGGTGGTGGGAGCAGGAGAGAAACCACAGTGGGCTGATTTTATAATGGACATAATCCCAGGGAATACAGGAGGCTTTTCAGATCTTGAGAAAAATGAGTAGTATTTCCTTCCACAGAACCACATCCCTGAAAGTATTCCATCCTCCCACTTCTCAAGGCAGCCTCTAGGCCTGGGCCTCCAAGATGACACTTAGCATCACACCTGCAAATAGTAGTAGGTGCTCAATAAATAAAGGTGAGCAACCCCAGTCAGGGGAAAGTGAACATATAGGTATTTTATTTGAAGCAATTTAATGATAAGGAGTGAATACAACATCAATCGGCATTTACTCTGTGCTGATGTGCTGAGTGGACTTTCTCATTGACTCTTCCCAGTGGCAGGTGACGAGGTGTCACCGTGACACATAAGGAAATAAGGCCTTGAGGGAAGTGGCTTGCTCACAGGCACATAGCTCCTGAGGGGTGGTCTGTCACCAGAGTCCTTCCTTTTAAGCACTGTATTGTATCAATGCTTCTATGAGATCACTAATGTTACATAATTCCCACCATCCATCTTATTTGATCATCACAAGAGATAAATGCATAGATCTCATTGTAATGTAAATGCATTGTAACCATGGAAATACACACACACATTTTTAATGGATATATAGTTATTTATTTTAATCAATACATAGTAACTGCACATAATCATAATGGTGGCGTGCATGCCTACATGTGTCATCATATCAGTCACTGACAGATCTATCACCTCAGACATTTATCCCTTCTTTGCGTTGCAAACGTTCAAAAGCCTCTCTACTATGTAGCCCAGGAAGTTGAGCCTCAGAGAGTGAGACTTTGCATGGGCTTTTTCTCGTCCAGTGAGGAAGTCCACAGAACAGGGTAGAGCACAGCGTGGCTGCAGAGTCGCTAATCAAGACCTCCGGAGACCAAGCAGGAAGCAGTCTGATTTTATTGCGCAGCTACCTTGTACATATCCTCAGGCAGTAGCTGAGCAGACTACAGGCAGCCACCAGTGCAATTTCTGCTATGTGTTCTTGCGGCGATCAATCAAGGAGTGGGCCGTGGAGCAAGCTCAGGACTGCAACTCATGGCCTCACGCCCAGGGCTGTGCCCACGGGGTAAGCGGCCTGCTGCTCACATGCCTAGCCCAGGGGAGTGGCCTGCCACTCAGACGCCCTTATTGCATGCCTCGTAGGCAGTACTCCATGCACCTGTCCCCACAGGACCTGCGTGACGTCCTATGTGTGCTGAGCCACAGTGCTGGGGCTTGAGCTCTCGTTCCCCATACGATGTCACGATTCGCGTCCCTTACCCATCCTTTGCCTCTCACCTCTAGTCCGCCCCCTGTGGTTCTGTAAATGGAGCCACACACACCTTTCTCCTTGCCCCTGGTGCACTGGTAACCGTTGTTACGGGAAGAGGTTGGAGGGACACTTCTGCAGGGGATTTCTCTTCAGGTTCTGGGGGCTTCCTCCTCCAGGCTCTTGCAGTCCACAGTCTATCCCACATTTGGCCCCAGAAGGGAGCAGCCACTTCAGCGCCCAGCTGCCACCAGGGGATAGCAGCCACTTCGACACCCAGCTGTCCAGAGGTCAGCGGCCTTCCTGGGTGCCTCCTCAGCAAACCGCAGTGCATTCTGAGGCTGCTGCCTCTGTGTGAAGAGCCCTTCCTGGCACCACAGAGGGCAGATTTCCAGCAACTTCCGCCAGCCTGTTACCTCTGTAACTTTGTGATCATGCAGTGAGCCTCAGCTGGGCCCCGTGGAAAACACAAGATCTCAGCCTTGGGGCAGTGATTGCTTTTTTTTTTTTTTTAAACCTGCAAACCCTGCACTCTTTAGGATTCTCTTTCCTCCTACTTAAGTGATTCCCCATTACTTCACTGGCTTGTTACAGGAACTATTCATGCTGAGACATCTGTGTGATGGGTCCCCGAATCCCACCTACTGCTTTCCTTTGAGCTTCTTGCAGGGATTAAGACCTGCCAACTACCTGGCATCCCTTAAGCATGAGTGAGAGGTCCAGGAAGCTAGGAGCTGAGGAGCATTTGCTCTTACTTTATTTTCTTGATCTCTCATCTAGGTTTCATGGATATAGGAGAAAAGGATCAATCACAGTGCACTTTTTAGAAGTGTGCTAATCAGCTTTATGGTACTGTAACAGATACCCGAGGTAATCAGCTTATCCAGAGGAAAGGTTTATTTTGGCTCACAGTTTTAGAAGTTTCCATCCATGATCGGTTGACTTTGTTAGTTTGGGGCCTGTGGCGAGGCAACCCATCAGAGCAGCAGAACCAAACCATTCACCTTATGACCAGGACACAGAAGGGAGGAAGAGGAAGGGGCTGGAGTCTGAATGTTCCCTTGCAGGGAATGCCCTTGATGACCAAAAGGCCTCCCGCTAGGCTCCACCTCTGGAAGTTTCTACCATCTCCCAGTAATGCCACAGGATGGCGACCAAGTCTTTAACATGTGGTCCTGATTGGGACACTTACCTAAACCACAGCAGTAAGAGCTACCTGTGAAACAGGCCAAGATCGTTTCATGATGTAAAAACACTTCAAAGTCTTAAATGTTTTCATTTTCAACTATATACCTAAGTAAAATCACCAGCACCCAATTCTTCACCCCAACAGATTGGTAGGTCCCTGTTTTTGTTTGTCTGTTTTTATTTTCTTTTAATCTCAGCATGTTCTTCTCCCAGGCATAGGGACTTAGATCATTAGTTCTCAGGATAATGAGACTTCCAAATGTGCACACAGCAGCTTCACATATGTTAGGTCATTCCACCATCAAAGCAGCTCCTGGGACATCCAGAACAAGAGTCACAGTTCTTTATCTAGTAAGCATAGCCCCTCAATGAGAGTTAAATTGCTCCAAGGGCAAGTGGTAAATAGTAAAACCAGGAGCAAAGACTAAAATCCAAGTGTAAGTTCATCGTTCATTTTCCATTGTCTCCCCACATCTCTCTGTTTCCTGGACAAAAGTGTTTTTTTTTTTTCTGCTAAAGAATTTCAAAGATCAGCAAATGGAAGGTGTGGGGGATTATGTGGCGAGGGGGGCCTGTAGAGCTCTCTTGGCATCCCTCTGTCATTGTTGAGCAGTAGGCAACTCATGTACTGGACGAGCTCCACCCCCGGCCACATAGAGAGAAGCAAGAACTGGGAGGAAGCCAGAGCTGAGCGTGGGAGGGGTGCTGGAAATGCAGTTGCACAATCTGACAGGGACTTGTAAGGTCGATCTTTCCCCAGCAGGAAGCCAAGTCTGCACAGATGTCAGGGTGGGGAGGGCTTGTGGGAGAGGTTGCCTGTCATCTGAAGGTGCGCGCTGGCTGCCCTTGCATGGTAGGTTAGGACTTGCATGCTAGCAGAGAACCAAGCCCGTAATATCTCTCTGTAGACAGGGTGATGGTGTGACTTGCTCACACCAGGCTGTCTCAGTGTGCTCCTGCTGCAGAGCAATTGATATCAGCCAATGGCTTCTTAGCACTCCTTTTACTTTCCAAATTAAATTGCATGTTCCCCCTGAAAGGTCGACCACAGACAGCAGACACAGTGCAGTGCTGGGTTCTGCAGAGTGGTGCCAACTCCTTGAGCATGAGCATGTTAGAGAAGCATGCTTAGGGGAGAACAACTGGGTGTCCTTCAAGTCACCCTCGTTTTGTGGCATACATCTCTCCTCTTGTCACTACTGATTCAGGTGTTCCTCTGCTCACATAGCACTTCCTCCATTCAAGATTCAGTGAAGTCAAATTAATCCTCTAATTCTGGGATTCTCCATGTTTAAGGATCCATTTATTTTAAAAATGCATGTAAATCCTACTTTTTATTTCCTAACAAATTGTGGCAGAGTTGCCTAAGAATTGAACTGAGAGGAAAGTATGTGCAGAGGTGGACATTTCCAAGAATAACCTCTGTGCCACCAGAGCATACCTAGGCATCACCAGCCTATGAGAGCCATGATGGTAGCAACGAAGATGACAATGGCATTTTATGTGCACAATTCCACTGAAGCCCAAAATAATCTAATGAAGTTCACGTAGACACACCGTGTGATATTTACCCAGCAATAACAGGTATCAGCTTCTACCTGTAGACTTCGGTCTTCCACACCTTACAAACACCTCCCTCCCACTCCCGGCCCCCAGGTATCTCTCCTTACCTTGAAGAGTCTCACAAGTATTTTTGTTAATTACATTTTTTTACTTTACATTTTGAAGGAATTCCATATTTAAATAAACATTGCAAAAGTAGTTCAGAGAATTCTACTATAACCCAGATTCCTCAAATGTCAACATGTTACATAACCGCAGTACAATGATCCCAGTAAAATTAACACTGGTGTAAATAACGCCGGAATCTGCTAGAATCTCCCTAGTTTCACTTTTTCTGACCCAAGATCCACTCAAGGCTCACAGACTGCATTTTGTTGTCATTTCTTCTTCATCAACCTTGATGTGGAACAGTTCCTCAAACTTTCTTTGATGTTCGTGATCTTGATATTGCCAAAGAGTACTGATCAGGCCTGGCACGGTGGCGCACGCCTGCAATCCCAACGGCTTTGGAGGAGGCTGAGGTAGGAGAACCGCAAGTTCAAAGCCAGCCTCAGAAAAAGCAAGACACTAAGCAATTCAGTGTGGCCCTGTCTCAAAACAAAATACAAAATCTAGCTGGGGATTGGCTCAGCAATTGAGTGCCCCTCAGTTCAATCACCGGTACCCAGCCACCCCGCCAAAAGGAATACTGATCCGTTATTTTGTATAGTTTTTCTCTATTTCGGGTTCCTGGTGTTTCCTTCTGATTTCCATTGTTTAGGGAACCAATGTCACAGAAGTGACCTGTCCTTGTCAGGGCATCATATTAGGAAGCACATGAGGTCAATTTTCCCCCTTCCAGGTGATGTTAACTTTGACCCCTTATTAAGGAAATAATATCCACAAGGTTTCTCCATAGTAAAGTTACCATTTTTCCTTCTGTACCTAATAAAAGCCTTATGGGCAGATACTTTGACAGCATATAAATACTATGTTCCCATTAAACCTTTGTCTATTAAGTTTAACCTACCTTGATTTTGATTCTCACCTGTGACAACAATCACCATTATGTTTGCCAAATGATGATCAATTTCTCTCAGCCCTTTTACATTTGCTAGACGGAATTTTGTACTAAGAAAGGGCTTTGTTCTCCCTCACTTATTTAATTATTCATTTGCTTATTCATAGTTGCCCCCCCCCATATCTGTGGGTTCTGCAATCACAGATTCAACCAACCTTGGATGGAAAATATTAAAAAAAAAGAAACCTCGAATCTATATTAAACATGTGCATACTCTTTCTCTTGTCATTGTTCCCTAAACAATACAGAATAACAATTATTTTCTTATAATTTACATTGCATTGGATCTAGAGATGTGTTTAAAATGTCTGGGAGCAGGTATTTAGGTTATATGCAAATATAAAGGGACTTAAACACTGCAGATTCTGATATCTGTGGGCATCCTGGAACCAATCCCCCATGGATACTGAAGGACGATTGTATCTCAGCATAGATTCTAGCATTCTTGCTTTATTCCAGTTCATCTTGAATTTGGCCATTGGGATGTCTCTAAAGCAGGCTGCAGTGGGAGGCAAGCTCTCTGGGGTTCACATCCTCCTAGAAGTGGGCACCTGAGAAGCCATGTCTGCAGGAAGCTCTTGCCACAGCCTGAAAACTAGTCCTGCAACTCTGCATCCTGCTGGTCCTCCTGCTGTTCCTGCTTTGCTTCTCTTCTGAAGCCCCCCAGGCCACTTGGGATTCT
Organism: Urocitellus parryii; assembly: GCF_045843805.1. Taxonomy (NCBI): domain Eukaryota; kingdom Metazoa; phylum Chordata; class Mammalia; order Rodentia; family Sciuridae; genus Urocitellus; species Urocitellus parryii. The sequence goes on from NC_135544.1 coordinate 48,417,384, forward strand.
AGATTAGGAAGGGGAACATTGTCAAGCTCTCTGTGGGCCTAAATCACCTGGGCCTCAAGCAATGCCACCCAGGGTCACACATCAAATATGTGGGCTTTCATCAAGGGACATTTTTCCAGCTTCTAACTTCCTTATCTTCTGCTGAGGAATTTAGGAGATCTTTGAGAAGAGAATGTGCTGTTTTGGCAGCTTTAAAACCGCTGGCTGCATAGGAAGGAATCAGGAGAGCCTTGGAGATGAGCAACCAGCAACAGGCTTGGGGAAGCCTCCAAAATCGAATGTACGACAACTGCTCTATTGAAGCAATAATCGGTTCATCCATTGCTTTATTAGGGTATCAGTATGCATCCCTTTACTACATATGTACAGTTCTCCTCTACCTTTGAATAGTTTTTATCTATTATCTAGCTTGATCTTGGTGCATTCTTATGGAAAGAAGTAAAATAGAGCCTATAAAAAATATCTGGTTGATGGATGAGAAAGCTAAGGCCTTGAGAAAGTCATACAGGCCAAAGTGAGCATCTATACCTAAAATTCAGAGCTCTGATCCCCCAACTAAGGTTCCTGTGAGGTCACGTTGCCCGTAGAGTCACTTGGCTTCTCTTGAGGATTTCCTCTACCATACAAAGTTGTGGTTGAACAAGAAATTTTGTTATTCTGAAAAGTATATCACAAATTGGTAGCGGGTAATATAAGGTCAGGAAACAAAGCAGAGCTTTGAACTATTGCTTTGACTTTTTAAATTAAATTTGATTTTAGTGGTGATCATTTTTTTTAATTAACATGGAAACAGGTGATGAGATCTTTGCATTTGTCAAAGAGGATGGAGAAGAAAACATCAAGGAACATAGGACCCAATGGTCTCCAGCTCTTATCCTGCTCTGTTGATCACTGATACCATAAAGAATTTCCTTTGCATTCCCCAAAACTCTTAGGAATGTTTATTAGGTTTTGTCTTCTAAAATTTTAGATATGTACATGTGCACATGTGTATGTATTTATGCTGTTATACAAAATTTTGTGCTTGACACAAAATAAAACAGCATGGAGGGTGGGCAATGGAATCTGGTGCAGAGGTTGGGGACTGATGTGAAGACTGTGTGAGGTTTTTGCAGCTGTCCATTTAAAACAAAACAGAGACCACCTCCAAAATGTCATTGTGACAACCTCAGAATATCTATGACTTGTTTGGGTTGGAGTTTATTCTGGAGAATAAACTGCTGGAGCATATGTGTCCAGGACATAAAGCAGAGCTCTCTGCACAGAACTAGTAAGAGAAACAAGTCCCATGAATTCTGTAAGAGAAATTGGAGACACAGCTCCACATTCTCCTTACCAGCTCCTTCCTCCTCTGGAGTCTGGGATCTAGGGGAGAGGGGCATGAGAATGAGTCTCCACATTATTTAAAAACAGTTTCAGGTATATTTTGCAAGTTTGAGGTGGAGAGGTGGGAGTGGAAAGGTAGATTTTGCTAAAAAGTAGAACTCTAAAGAGGAGCTTGGCTTACAATGGAGCCCAAAGTTCTTCCCCTGTGGAAGTATTAGAAAATCTGGTTAACTTTGGCTTGAATCACAAATGATGATTGCCAACTGCATAAAAATCAGGTAAAACATTTCTTATAAGTGACTGTTACAACTGTTATGCTACAGGTCATTTACTCAGAGAAGGAAATAGGTTCATTTTACAGAGGCTTCTTTATAAGAAAAAACTTTCAGAAAGTATCATGGATGGGAGTCAGAAGACTTGGAATTGCATTCTGGCTGTGCCACTTATGAGTTCTGTGACCTGCATGTGACACGGAACCTTCCAGAATGTCTGGGTCTCCGTCTACAGAGTGGAATGAATGATACCTGCCTTGTTCCTGTCGCATCAAATGAGGAGATTTCTGTATGTTGCAGGGTGCCCTGTGAATTTAAGATAATATCATTATTTTTCATTAGGAGCTTCAACCTTCATATCCTGTGCCACATTTATCTCACTCAAGACCAGAGGAGGCCCTCTGTCTAGTTTTAAGGTTTATTTTAGACCCATGAGAGATGGAAAGTTCCAGAATGTGTGATTGCTCCCCGCCCCAACCCTGAATGTGCCTCCAGACCCTCCCACATTCAGCGTCATTCTGAACAGGACTTGACACAAACCTTATAATAGAATGTTTCCAGTAGATACCGTTCAGGGGCGTATCCAAGTTCTGGACCAATGGCTTATCAGCCAGCTTCCTGTCTGGGGCTCACTTGACCACAGGTCACCCTACAGGGACCAGCAGCTTCCGTGTCAGGGATCATGGTGTCTTTACTGTATTTAGGGCACTGAAATGATAAACAGGGATGGGAAAAAAAAAAAAAAACAAGGCAGATACTGTTGGTTTGAATTTTTTACTTGGCTTACAAACAGTGTGAGGAGTTGGGCTAATATGGCTTAGTCAAGCCCTCTTTCACCTAAAAAGGACGTGTCTAACTTTCTTTGCCAAATAGAATGAAATTCCTTTACCCGTGCTCTCTGGAGAGGAAGAGCCATCTACTTTAGGAGCATTTGGCGTAGCAATGGGAATTGTGAAATGATTTCCAGAGAATTACATCCAGTGATATCTTGTTTGGATAGAAAGTGAGTGTTGGTTTTGTTGTTGTTTTAGTTTTGGGGGTTTTTAGTGGAAAAGTGAATCTTACGAAACCAACCCAAGGCCCTGTGATTTTTCTGGTTCACGCTCCCTGTGTGGGAGAGAAGGCGTGGAAGGACGAGGTGTCTTCATGCTTCCTAATAGTCAGATTTCCACCAACAAACGCTTCCACGTGTGACCCCATAGGAATCTCTCTCATTCCACCACAGATCAAGCTGTGGCTGATTCTAACACCTTGAGGTGTTTGCTCATGGTCTCTCTGGGCTTGAGGCTTCTTTCTGGTGCTCTTTCTACTGTCCTCTGGCTTTCTTAGTCCAAATAGGACAAGGATTTCGAAAAAGCCCTTGGACTTCTTCACACTCCACCAGATTGAGCAACACCTTCAACTCTGGGAGACAGAAGGAAGCCAGCGACGGCCACCTGCAACATGGCAAAAATAATAGCAAGATCCAAGATCCTGGTTCAGGCTCCGGTTCCCTCAGGGTTGGGGATTCTGCTGCAGCCTCCTCAGCAGGCTCCTGTCTCCTGTGGTCCCCTTGTCTATTCTGCATAGCCCTGGCCATGGAGCCGTCTTCCGGGACTACCTACACGTGGTCTCTTCCCCCACCTGGCCTTGCAGGTTCCTTCCAACTCCAGTCCAGCTTGCCTCTCCTTCCTTAGCTCCCACTTCTGCTCCACGTGACACTTCTTCCCCGTCCCACTGACCATCCCTCCCCCATCCTCTATCCATGGTCCCAACATCCCTAAAATACCTTGTGCTCTCCCGGAAGCATCTGCTCTGTCTTTCCTAAGATGCATTCCTGAACTTCTTTCCTCAGCTGAATCCCAACTGCTTCTTGGGAATGCAGCTCAGACTCAGTGGCTTCCATAGCACCTTTCCGTACCAAGAGATCTCACCTGCCTTTGAGCTCTTTCAGAAATTTGCTGAATTTGCACTTCAGGTACTCTCCCACAGCTTCCATACCCTGATGGACTGTGAGCTTCCATACCCTGATGGACTGAAGATTCTGGTCCCTGCACCCCAAATGTTGAAGCCCTAACCCCCAAGGGAATAGTATTTGGAGAGTGGACCTGTGGGAGGTTAATTAGGATTAAATGAGATCATGAGGGTGGGACATGTTTTTTTCATAAAAAGAGACACTGGAGAGCTGACGTACTCTCTCTCTCTACGGCCACGCCTTGAAGAAAACGGGGGTGAGTAATGGAGAGACAGCTGCCATCGGCAGACCAGAAGAGGGTCCTCGCTAGAACACCACCCTGCCTCCGGAACAGTCAGAAGATAAGTGTCCCTGTGTGAGCCACTGGGCCCTCGGAGCAGCCCGAGCTGACCAACATAGATAACATTTCAAGCGGTTTGTTTTACTCCCTATCTTTCCAACAGAACCACTTACTCTCCTAGAGAACAAGGTCTTACTATCATTCTACCCAGGACTCAACGTCCTAAGAGAGATCAGCTCCCTTGAATTCAAGTCAGTATTTTTGGTCAATAGAAGAAGAGCCTGCCTACACTTGTGGAAGTGTGTGTGTGTGTGTGTGTGTGTGTGTGTGTGTGTGTGTTTGGTACCAAGCATTGAACTCAGGGGCCTTCGACCCCAGAGCCACATCCTCAGCCCTATATGTCTCTATTTTATTTAGAGACAAGGTCTCATTGAGTTGCTCAGTGCCTCACTTTTTGCTGAGGCTGGTTTTGAACTAGCAATCCTCCTGCCTCAGCCTCCCGAGCCACTGAGATTACAAGCGTATACCGCTGCCTGGCTGTGGAACTATAGATTTTAAAAATGATTCAAGAGGTCCAGTTTTGTACCTTGAAGATTATATCTAACTAGAATGTTTCCTAGAGATATTGTTTGCGAGAACTCCTGTTGAAACTTCAATGTATAAACCAATTATTTGTTGGTTCCCTCAGTATTCAAATCTTAATGGGTTTTCTGTATTCTTGATGATCCTTAAAATTAGTTTTTCATCCTTCTGTGTTAGTTTGAACCTCCAGGTCGCCATCTTGTTCTCATTAGTTCTTCACGGTGTTTCCTCTCTCTATCATCATGGGGCAAATGTTGGCCTATCCTCCACCTAAACCACTGCCATTTCTCAGGAGAGTAAACCAGGCCTAGGGAGATTTAATGTAATTTACAAAATAAGTTCTTCACTCCATCAAAAAGTCCATGTTTTGCAAAAAGCTATATCTTTTGTTAAAAAAATCATTTTAATTGCTATGAGGAAAAGAAAAAGCCAAGAATATTCCTGAGAGCTGGTTTCCCAGTTCTTCCTTCTGTCTGACCTGGGTTGTTGCCTCTTCCTCTGCGCTGTGTAGTGAAGAAGTTCTAGCAACAGCCAGCAAGGACAGGGCTGGTGTCTTGGTCTATTTTCTATGGCCAGAACTGAATACCGCACACTGGATAATTTATAAAGCAGATAAATGTATTTAGCTCATGCTTTTGGGAGTCCAGCAGTAGGGCGCTGGCTTCTGTTGGCATCGGAGGAGGACCTACCTCCTGGGTAATGACATGCTGGCTGGCATCACATGACACGTCAGGGCAAGCAATCACCCATCCATCCACTAATCTATGAATGGCTCAATCTATGAATTAGTGGACTCATCCACTCATGAAGGCAGAACCCTAATGACCCACTCACCTTTTAATGATCCACTCAGTCCCATTCTTAACACCAATGATGGTGATTAAATTTCAACATGAGTTTTGGTGGGGATGTCTGAACCATAGCAACTGGTTTCTTGAAAACCCACTGAACTTCCACTTAAAAATGTGGGTGGCCCAGAGAGCACAACAGTTGATGAGGATCAGTGTGGGAGGCTATTAGATAGTTACCTACCTCCGTGGGGCTGTGTGTCTTGGGTCTTTCCGCATGAGGCCTTCACCAAGAGTCTGAAGATTCATTCTACCATACAAATGGCTCTGGAAAGGAGAACTCAAGGTCCCCAGGATCCTACTGTTCCTGGTGGGAACAGGCATTTTCCCTAGGCAATCATAACTCATTTATACAGGAACTTATTGTCAAACCTTTGCATACTCAAATCAAGTTGCTATGCATGAGAATTAAAGCAGCTCTGATCAGTGAAAACAAATCTCTAAACCAAAAGAATACTTTGGAAGCTGATAAAGTCAAAACAAAGAGGTCTTAGTAATCTTGCCATGTCTTCACCCCTTCAGAAAGTTCATCTAAGGACGAGGAGGGGTGGTCTCTGTTCTTTCTGCCAGGGTGCAAGCTTTTCCAGGCTACTTCTGATGAATCTCAATTGGTCTAGGAATCAGAGGAAGAAAACCGAGGGTGGAAATTCTCTTAAATGAAAGGCCCCCAAGGACCTGATGGTGCTGGGAGCCCACCCGCCTGCTGCATGCCTGAAGGCTCCACCAAAGCCTTTGGCCAGCTCCTGCGTCTGCAGCAGACACCACTGAAGACACCCTTGGCTGCATAACAGGCTTCCTGGTGGCCCTCACAGATCCAGCCACCAGCATGCAGCCCAACCCACTGAGCTGAGCCCAGAAATGCCTCGAGAAAAACAAGTCACCACACCAGAAATGAAGCACAATAGCTTTTTCACTTGGGTTCATACCATATTGCTCCATGCAACCTTTACAAATGCCAAGTCAAAAGACGGCCAGAGGATGTCATCAGGATGCTGTGATTTTCAAGACCAAGTTTGGAAGGCTGGGTTTACACGCCCCAGCAGAGCAAGCCCAATGGGTGGTTTTTCTAGCAGAGTTCCCTATGTGTGTCTGCAAGCCAGAGCAAGCCCTGCTAGTCGTCTCTCTAGGAATGATGCGCTCCATGTTTTCAAATTTACTGTTCCTATGTTGTTGTGTCCATGGGTAGGGAGGAGGAGTGACAGGCATCTGGAAATCCGTAAGGTTGAACCTGTTAACTTCCAAGCCTGATGAACTTTAGGTACACCCCAAACACACAGGTGGGACCTTTTTCACCCTGCTCTATTCCCAACACTGTGGGGTTCCCGAACCTATTTTTCCATCGCCACTCCATTTTCTTTACCACTTAAGTAAATAAGCCAAATCTATCCTAAGCTCATGCAGCTTTTTAAAAACACCTTCCATGTCCAAGGCACTGGCCACATGCTGTGTGGGGCTCAGAGATGATTCCTAGGGCAGCAGAGAACTCTTCCAATTGCCACTGTCCCCTCCCTGTCACCCCATTTAGTACCCTGGGAACTCAAATCTCTCCTTGCCTCAATCCCTACCCTCAATTTCCTGGATGACTCCAAGTCAGACTCTTTATTGGAAAAAAAAAAATTTGAGACATTATCCTTACAGAAAGGATAACATGAAGATCCCCAAACCCCTGCAGTATGATATCTCAATCGGGAAAATAAACGTTCAGATCGGATCCATGTTGCTGAGCACCAAGGAACTGTATGCGGGCTGAGGCATCATCTGCAGGAGCCTGTGCCAGGGTCATCTGCTGCTTGGCTCCTGGTGGGAGCTTAGCCCCGGCCAAGGCACTGACGTACCAGGAAGGGCTTTCTAAGAAAGATGGCAGGAAGCATCTTCTAATGGGAAATACACTGTTTTTTCCACGCCTCGTCTGCCACCCACTGACTTCCCTCCCCACCAGCCTATAAATGAGAGCGTTCAGCAGGGATTCTGAGATCTGGGCTCTCTGGCGCTGTGCTAAATATCAAGCTAACTGCAGTGAAGGGAGCCTCCACTTCGCAGCGGGGAGGAGCCCAGACGTGGGTGAGCACAGGGAAGAGTCACGGGCACACAGAAACACAGATGCACAAGGCAATCGGGCTGCCAGCGGGCTAGCGCCGCCAGGGAAAGAAACCTTGCTAGAAGTCTCTTCTCAGGAACATGTGCAAATTAGAAAACTGGAACTCACTTGCCACATCTGGGCCGCCCGGTGGGGGCTTTCCCATGTGTGATGCCATTGAGCCCACCCCCGCCCTGGGAAGGCAGACCCTGTCACCCTCATTTTCCCCAGGAGGAAACTGAGGCTCCAGGGTGATTGCATTGTGGCTACCAGCAGGACAGGATTGCTACCCAGGACTGTCTACCTCCTCCTCTTGGGCTTCTGCCAGAAGTCACAGCCCTCCTTAGAGGCACACAGGAGCCCTGGGGTTCATCAGGCCCACTCAGCAAGGTTTCCAGGGTCTGCTTTCTGCAGTTTCCCTTGGTAGCTCACCAGCTCTGCCTGGAATTCACTCCATAATCTCTCCTTTGCTTTCCACAATCCCAACATAGCTATCAAAGAGATCTTACAAAAGCACCAACTTAGCCGTATTGGGACATGAATAAAACCCTTAGCCACCGTCATGGGGAATTAGTTCCAGGACCCCTCAAGTATACCAACATCCACGCTCAAGTCCTTACGTAAAGTGACAAAGTATTTGCCTATAAACTGTGCACATTCTCCTGAGTCCTTTACATCATCTCTGATTGCTCATAACACCTGACACAATGTCAGTGCTGTTTGTAAACTCTTGTTACACTGCATGGTTCAGGGAACAATGACAAGAAACAAGAATTCAGTATGCATTCAGTACAGACACAACCTTCCTTGACCCAACTACACACCACACTCTGCAGCTGGCTGAATTGACAGATGAGGAAGCCACAGGTTCTGAGGGTTGACTATAATCCCCACTGGCCATGAAGTAAGTCCTAACTCCCTGGGGTGGCCTGGAAACCTCTGGAGGAAAGAATCCTACCACACGTTGCCAGACCTGCCTCCTGCCTCTGCACTTGCTCCTGAGGGCCATTTGAGGACCTGCCACACTGCCCTGTCCTTGTACTTGACTCCCCTTTGTGAGACACATGCTCTTCTCTCTACTTCAAGGTCAAATATCTCCTCTGGACAAGTTTCTCTCCCACCCCCCATTCCCCTGCCACTGAGTGGCTACCCAATAGTGGCTAATGGCAGGTAGGAAGGATCTGCTTTTGCTCCCAGACACTTTTAATCCTAATAGAGTCCCCCTCCCAAGCCCCTTCTTGAACAATGATTGAGTTTCTAGAAAGACAGGATTCCATTTTGTTTTTTTGGTATAATAACTGATATTCCATAAGAGATTAATAAATGATCACAATGACCATACAAACACATGAATGCTTGAATGAACCAGAGGGAAATGAGAGGGGAGGGAGACAGGAGGGAAAGCAGAGGAAGAGCCCAGGGTGGGCTGCCAACTTCCTGGGTCACCCGCTGAATCTACATAGAGGGAGCAGGCAGGCTCTGTCTGGCAGGAAGCTGGCTGGTGGTTTAGCCCTGGGGAGCTGCCTTGGGAGTCCCAGGAGACCTTAGGGAACTGCCATGTGCACACCACAGTCCCACAGTGAGAGGGCTGCTGGACCTTGGGGTGACCTGCAAGGTCCAAACTGAAAGAGAATAGCTAAATGACCAGCCGCTTCACAAGTTTACCTTGAGCCTCTCTGTAGAGGAAGGGTTTTCTATGCTGGGAGAAAAACCCCTTGGAATGGAGCAAACTGGAAGTTCCCCTGACTAAGGAGTCAACAGTGTGGCGAGGTCTCCTCCTGGTGGATCTGCATATGATCAGCAAAGGATCTTTCCTAATTCTCTCCCTCTGTCCATTTATTCAATTTTACCTCTCTCCATGTATGTATATAGGTATATTTTTTGTATCTGTATTTGTTTTCTATCACTACTAGCAAATTGCCACAAACTTATTGACTTAAAATAATCCCATTTTTAACCTTACTCTTCTACAGGTTAAAAGTTCAAAATGAAGCTGGTAGGGACGTCTCTTCCTGCAGCCTGAGGTCTGGAGAGGCATTTCGTCTCCTTTGCCATCTTCTTGACACCATCACGTCCCACGGCTCATAGTCCCTTCCATCTTCAGAATCTCTCTCCTTTTTTGGTGGGGGGTAGTGGGGCTTGAACCCAGAGGTGATCTACCACCAAACTACATTCCTAGCCCTTTTATTTTTTTTTTGTTTTGAGCCAGGGTCTCACTATGTTACTGAGGGTCTCACTAAATTGCGGAGGCTGGCCTGGTACTTTGGATCCTCCTGCCTCAGCTTCCCAAGTCACTGGAATTCCAGGTGTGCCAAATCTTTCTGACCCTTCTTCTGGGGTCGCATCGCCTGACTCTGACCTCAGCCAGGACCAGTCCTCCGTTAAGGATCTATTTGATAAGATTGAACCTCTCCCGGAAATCAAGGATAATCTTCCCAACTCAAGACTCTAAATCACATTTGCAGAATCTCTTTGGCCATCATATTCACAGGCTCCAGGAATTGGGATATTGTTAGGGCTCAAAAAAAAAAAAAAAAAAAAAGCCCAAGGATAGGTGTTTTGACATAATGTGAGGCCTGAGAAGCTGCCTCCAGGTCCTTTGGACCTAGTCAGGTTTCTCCCCAGAGGGTGGGAGAGAGCTTATCTGATTAAGGAAAAGAATGCAACTAAATTTAACCTCCTCCTCCCTCAGAATCCCATCCAATCACCAGGGAAGATGATCTCTGGGGAAAGAGGTGAAAGTCTCCACAGTAGGACACCTGCCCAGACAGACATTTCCAGGGTTTTATCATAGCACTAGGCAAGGGCCCAACCCTGAGCTATATCCTAGCCCCTCCCCTCGCAGACCCCTCATCTATTCTTCTGAAGGGGATTCCAAGAGCTAAGAGACCTTGTTCAGGGCACTCATCCTTACCCCTCCAGTAGCTTTTCCTCATCACCCTGTGGGATGCTCCAAGCCTCTTCCTATCCCAGTCTCTATTCCTCTCTGTAATTTAGGAAGCTATTTGAGCCTCAACCGTCCGGATCTTTTGGGGAGACTCATACTTTATGTATGATAACTTTCTCTGATTTTTCCTTGTGTGCACACTTTCTTTCATCTGATCCTTGCAGTAATTCTGGGGCAGGGCAGGGGAGCTAAGGGTACTGAATCTTAGTGCTTATAAGAATGGGATGAAGGCACCCACCCCAAGTCTCCTGGGCAGGAAGCATCCAGATCAAACCTTTCATTTTGAACCCCAGGCGCCTTTTCACTATGCCGTAGTTATCTTAGGAAATGAACATGGCAGAACGAATCATTTCTGAGGTTCTTAGTACCTACAAAATGTGCCCAGTGCTTTTAATGAAAAGCCCTGTCTCTTAACATCTCTAATGATCTCCTGTGCCCCAGAACTGAACACCATTTCAAGTCTGATCAACAGTGAAAAATGAAGTTTTATAATGGAACAAAAATGCTGTGAAGCAATTTAATCAAGTGTAAGATAACATTCCGTGTAGGATTTATTGGACATAATTATAGCTCATAAATAGAGCTATTCAATGAAGCATGCATTTGAATGTAGAATTTCCTTAAAATCAGTCCTCATAAGGTAAACTCTGCAGGTGCCTGGCTCCCGTGGGACACAGGACCTTGAGGCAGCTTCTCAGGCCTCATAGTATGTCAAAGTACCTATCCTTGCTGCCTCTAACCCATTTAGTTATGTTATTTGCAATGCTTCTTTTGTTTTTGAAGAGGGAAACTGAAGCCGAAGTCTGGTGCCATGATGAACTCATTCTGGTTCTTCTGTTGTACACGCCTGTAATCCCAGCAACTCAGAAGCTTGAGGCAGGAGGACGGCAAGTTCAAAGCCAGCCTCAGCAACTTAGTGAGGCCCTAAGCAACTAAGCGAGATCCTGTCTCAATTTAATTAATTAATTAATTAAAAGGACTGGGAATGGGGGATGTTGCTCAGTGGTTAGTGCCTCTGAGTTCAATCTTAAGTACCAAAAAAAAAAAAAAAAAAAAAGTTTCATCTGACGCGTGTAAACCCTAAGGATTTTCCCCATCCCAAAACTCCTTGTCTCCCTCTGGTTGCTAAGAGCTAATCTGAGGAACCACACGAAAAATGTCAATATTCAAAAGATTCAAAAAACAAGAGACAAACAGGCTTTCCAGTCTCAGATCTGTGAAACATTTCATGGGACCACCCAAGTAATTTCGACCAAGTTCAGTTGCTCAGAATTTCTCCACACACATCCTAAAAAGAGATGAAAGCAGAATACACAGGATCCCAAAATGGTAGGATTGGTAAGGACCAACCTCCCAACTTCATAGATGAGGACACCAAATCCCAGACTAGGAAATGACAGGTAGTGAGCAGTGCTAGAGGAACTTCCATTCCAAGTTCCAATCAATCAAGATCGTCCAAGCTCAGGCACCACGGAAAGTTATGAAGAGGGTGAGAGAAGGACCCACCAACCCAAAAGCACCCTTGAGGAGCCCCTGGGGTGGCTTGGGGGAGATCCCACGCACACTCTGAATTGGAAGGATAAATTCAGTAATGTGCATGAGCAGCAGGTAAGTGACTGACTCTGGGGTATTTTCTGCACACCAACAGTTCTCTCATTCGCCAACACCAACTTGGTGTTCAACAACACATACAACTCAATGTTACCCTCACACCCAGAGTTAGTGCAGACCCCACAGATTAAGGGCTCAGTCCATGAGACTACCCCCACTTCGGAGGCTAATCACAAGTCCTAAGCCACCCTCATTTCTGATTGACTGACTATAAACCAGGTTGCCCACAGCCCCGTCCTCGGGTTCCATTATTGTCTAGACAAGCTCACAGAATACTTGTATCCACTTATCATACAGGATACAGCTCAGGAATGGCTGATGGGGGAGAGGCACAGGGTGAGGTATTGTGGGGAAGCGGGGAGTGGAGCTTCTGTCCCTCTCTGGGTGCACTACCCTTACAGCACCTCCAGATATTCACCCACCTGCAAGCTCTCAGAACGCCATCTTTTAGGGGTGTTTGTCGAGGTTTCATTGCATAGGCGTGATTGGTTAAACCATTCACCTCTGATCATTGATCTCCAGCTCCAGCTCCTCTCCTCCACAGGGGTGGAGCCCCAAGTCTTAAGCTACTCCAAGCCCAGTCTTTCCACCTACCAGGCTCTACCTAAAGCCACTTGGGGCCTGACAAGGATCACCTCGTTAAGACAGGACATTCCCATCTTCCTTATCATTTAGGAAATTCCAAGGGTTTGGGGCTCTGTGTCAGGAACCAGGGATAATGACATTTGTCTTTCTATGATACCACGTGACATAACCATGAAGGCCCCAAGATTTCTGAGGGGAAAAAGGTCAATCGCCCTCACAGAAGGGTGCAAGGGAGGCTCTGCCCCCACCAGGTTGACAGCAAGGTTGGCACTGAAGTGACCTGTTAAGATGCAGAAATCAGGGGCTGGGTTGTGGCCCAGTGGTAGAGCACTTGCCCAGCACATGTGAGGCCCTGGGTTTGGTCCTCAGCACCACATCAAATTAAATAAAATAAAGTTATTTTGTCCATCTACAGCTAAAAAAGAAGTTTAAAAAATGCAGAAATCAATGGGCTGGGGGGTATCTAGCTCAGTGGTAGAGCACTTGCCAAGTGTGTGTGAGGCCCTAGGCTCAATCCCCAGCGCTGCAAAAAATTTATTAATAATAATAATAACAAAAGCATAAATTGGCCCCTGCAGTAGTTTTGCTGAGTCTGAGATTCCCACCTCCTCAGGACTGTCTGGTTGTCAATTTGGAATTTTCCTGCATGTGGCACACATAAACCACCACGGCCTCGGTGGGCAGCTGTATTGGAAAAGTGCCGGGCACAGAAAGTGTTTGTTTTTATTATTTTAAATTTTTAATTGATTCTTTAAATATTCTTTTATAGATTCACCCAGCGATGACCAGATGGCAGGCGAAGTTTTCTGTCCTCAAGTCAGCCACCAGCTGTCGCTTTGAGGTAAGTTGTCAGCACATCCCTCAGCCCCTCTTCAGGATCATCCTTTGGAAAACAGAGCCCAAAGACACAGAATCCTTACTCACTCAGCTTAAGAGTTAGAAGGAGGCTCAAGCTGGAGTTCAAAGGAACATAGGACAGAGGTAAATGGAGGACAGAATGCAGAAACTAATCTTTACTCAACATTATTATGTTTGTAAGGTCCACGTGTATTAATAAGTATTCAACTCACAGTCATGCAAGTTGGTCTGGTCCGTGCATTCAGCTGACTAGGTCAGCAGCCGAGCAATTTACTGTGGACTGTGCTGCCCTCTTCTGGAAACAATGGAAATTGACCCTTACTGGGGCTGCAAGTGCTCATGAACACTGAATTCCAAGGCCAATTTCACTATAAGTTGAGACAGAATTTGGAACATCGTTCAAGAGGAAGAAAAGCAACAAGAACAGATGAAAGTGACATCATATTTCTTAAAGTGTGCAGAAAGGTTTCTACAGACCATTCAGGCTTTGAATTTTTTCACTGCTGAAAAAAACGTAAATGGAAAGCCCTGTATGAAATATTGTTCATGAGCAAAAGGTATTTGTTTTAAGATACTCATTTATAGAAGAAGGAGCCCAGGCTTTGGAGTCATATCAACCCAAGTTCAAAGCTGGCCTCTGGTGCTTGTTGTGTGAGTGGATGATGGTGTGAGTGAAAACTGGTCTTTGGACTCTCTAGCAAAATTGGAAGCATGATGCATAGCCCAGGGAGATGCAGTGAGATGACATTTAAAGGGCACCAAGACATTGTAGACTTCCCTTCAAGAAATGTAATAGTGAAAAAAATTACAAAATCCTAATGAGAAAAAATGAAGAGAGACCTGAGTAAGTAGAGAAGTGCTTAAGAAGTTCAAGTATAGACAACATTCATTGACGGAGGTAGAAGGGTTCCCTGTAGGAGTGGCAGTGGGTTTACACTGGCTGAGAGGCACACAGGGGCCTTCTTGGAATGATTAGAAGTGTTGTTGATTTTCATCTCAGTGATATACACAAACCCACAAATTCCTAAAGCACGCACTTAAAAAGTGTGCACTTCTCTAATGTATTACAAACACAATTTTTTCAGAAGATGGGAGGGGAGGGAGAGAAGGTGTAACAGTGGTTCACTCTATGCTTTGAATACAGCCATTGCTGCTCTGCCACTTAACCTATTTTTAAGATGGACATGTTTCTTTCTCTTCCTCTCTCTCTGTTCCTCCCTAATCTCTCCCCATCCCTAATCTCAGGGGGGAAACAGGATCACCTTTTTTTCCCATCCTAGGCATATCTGTCCTTGAGCACACACCCAGAACAGGAACAAAATAATCCAGAAGATCTCAAAAATTACCATCTCCCAAATTAACAAGTAAATTACAACTCCCACAAAGAATGCATGGAATGTAGCCTTTGAGTCACCTCTTTAAAAGCCCCCTGTTCCTGCTGGTGGGCAGAATCACAGCCTTTGGGGACAGGAGTCCCCCGTGTTTCTCCTTTGCTAGCAATGAATGCAACAAATCTTTTTTTCTCTCTCTCAAAAACTGGATCCTCCTTATGAGACTGGCTTCGGAACAAGGACCCAGTTCTCAGCAACAGGAGGAGAAGGAAGAAGATAAGGAGAAAAGAAAGAAAAGGAAAACACTTTGGAAACTAGGGGAGGGGTGGGGGAAATCTCAGAGCTTGAGATAATGATCTCAGCAATTTTAACCCTCCCCAGCATGGCCTTTCTTAGTGCATTCCCTGACCTGTGTTCTGGAAAGTACGGAAGGAGACATCTGCCTAGGAAGACTTTCTGCTGGAGTTAATGTGAGCTCATAGAGTAAAGGTGGGCGAACCAGTGACTCAGCCCAGGTGAAGGGGCGGCCTGTGGGAGCCGGGGAGTTCCACCAGAAACAAGCAAAGCAGTTCCAGAAACTTAAGCAACTAAGCTTGGCCCAGAGAGGAAATGAAATTGGATGCCATCCCTAGCCCCAGTAGCCAGCAAGGCTGCTTTGTTCATGATAATGCAAATGCTTATTATTAATTTAGTAAGTTGTGATGTAACCATATCTGCAAGTTGAGGGAGAAAGGGACCAGTAAAAAATACTCAATCCACATTCATGATAAAGATGGTAGATTACGTCAAAGGATGTCAAGCCAAGGAAGAACTTGAGTCGTTTCTTGATATTAAAATAAATAAATAATAAAATAGATAAAAATGTGAATGTGGAAGATAGACTTTAAGAGTGAGAAGGGATGACACAAAGATGGCTGGTTTTTTGGTCATATTTCAGGCATTTGTTTGGTACTAGGAATTAAACCCAGAGGTGCTTAACCACATCCCCAGCCCTTTTTTATATTTTGCTTAGAGACAAGATCTCACTGAGTTGCTTAGGTCCTCACTAAGTTACTGAGGCTGGGTTTGAACTTGTGATCCTCCTGCTTCAGCCTCCTGAACCACTGGGATTGCAAGTGTGCACCACCATGCCCCACATATTTCAGGCATTATTATTGTTTGACATAGTGATGAATCCTCTGACCATGGAGATGCTCTGACAGACACATCCCCAGGTGTTTCCACCCTGTGAACATCATAGAGAGTACTTACACACACTGAGCTGAGCGGGTGTGGCCTATTGCACACCTGGGCTGTGTGGCACAGTCCACTGCTCCTTGGCTCCAAGCTTGCGCAGCATGTCACTGTACTGAATATCACAGGCAATCACAGTACCGTGTAGGCTCTCGAAACACAGTAGGGAGTGTGTGTGCATTAAGCATGTCTAAACATAGAAAGGGCACAGGGAGCGTCTGGCACATCTGTGAAGGACCCTCAGTGAATGAAGCCTGCAGGACTGGGACTTGCTCTGGGTGAGGCCACAAGTGAGCAGGGGGTGAATGTGGAGGCCCAGGACTTTGGCGTAGCTCATAAACACAGTACACAGAGGCTATCCTACATTTATAGAATTTTTTTCTTTAATAATAAATAACTATAAAACTTTTAATTTTTCAAAACGTTTTGACTTTGGAAATAACACAGTTTAAGACATAAGCATAGTACACAGTGCTACAAAACTATTTTATCCTTAAATATTCATTGTATAAGCTTTTTCTGATTACAAGGTTTTAATTTTATTTATTTTACTTTCTAGACTTTCTTTTTATTAAAAATAAAGACACAAACACACACATGAGCCTAGGCCTCTCAAGGTGAGGATCCTCAGTGTCACTGTCTCCTGTTGCTGCCTTTGGTCCCCTTGCAAGGGGCAGTGGCATCTCCTGTGACATCACGGCCTCTGTTCTTCTGGAATTACCTCCTGAGGAACCTGTCTGGGGTTATTTTACAGTTAACTTTTTAAAATATATGAGTACAGTCTAAAATAATGATTTAAAAGTATAGTAAATTGATAAGCCACTAACAGCTGTTCACAACGGTGTCCTGCGCTGGACATATTGCTCAGGCTCTACTTTTATATGACAGGCAGTTCAGGGTTGTCCACACCAGCACTGCCACATACGTGTGGGTGATTGCTGCTATAGGACCTTGGGATGGCCACAGTGTCACTGGGCACTAGGAATTTCTCAGCTCCATTAACATCTCACAGGTCCACTGTCATGTGTTCAATCCATCACCGATTGAACCCTCTTCCTACACTGCCTCCCACCCTCTGACTTCAGGGGGACATGCAATGACTTGGTTTGGAGGCCAAATCCAGACGCCTTGACCATTTCTCATACCTCCTCATTCTCCAGAAAAGCAAAAGGGAGCGAGAAGGGAGTGGGTGTGGGAGGAGCATGGGGAGGAGGAGGGGGAGGAGGAGGGGGGAGGATCATGAGGAGGAGGAGGGGGAGGAGGAGGGAGGGTGAAGGAACAGGCTTCATTTCTCTTGGTTTCCTGAGACAGGAACTCAGACCCTGCTTCCCAGGTGTGCGTCTGAGGTAAGGTAAGGTAAGGTGGGTGCTGACTTCCTAGGCTTGTCCTGGGCTCCTCACACAGGCCTTGCCCCTGGAGCTCACTGAAGGCCACCCCAAAATGAGCCACATGGATGCAGAGAAGGCCAGATCTACAGAAGGTGACGCCATAGCCCAGAGATGAGAGGACTTCTCCCGGGTCACACAGCCAGTTGGTGTCAGAGCTAGACCAGGACATGAGGACTGGGTCTGTTTGCTCCTGACTCAGCCCTCCAGCTCCCACCCTATGGCCTCCCACCATTCCTTTCTGAAGCCCCTCCCAAGGGAGCCACAATCAGCCTGCTCTCTTCTACTTGATCCCAAGAAAGCCTTTCTCCTGTGCCCGAGCTGGGGGAGAGCTCAGCAGGACCGAGTTGTCATGGCACAGGCCCTGGTGCAATGCCCACGAAGCTCAGCCTGCACCGGCAAGATGAACACCGGCAAGATGAACAAGTGCTGGGGACCCAGAGACCCTTGGCCATCTCATGCAAGGACATGCTAGGTAGGAGGGCTGCCCTTCTTCATGTGGACCTCAGAGAACCCACTCACTGGGCTGCCTCCAGGAACACAGCCAGTCTGCTTAGAACATTTGCTTTTTTCAGCTTGGGCTTTATCTTGGAATAATGAGCTCCACAAACAAGACAGCACAGCGGGAGGTGACATCCTCCAACATTCACCCTCTTCTCAGCTCACTTACATGCAGAAGTGCCAACCTGCAGAAGCGTTCTGGGACTCTGAGGCCGCCATGACTGCGCCTTCTGGAAGTGGTCAGCTACGTCCATCCCATCTCCCTGTGTGCCCCTCCCCATAGGAAATCTGGCTCCTCCCCATCCCTCTCCCAGCAGCCCACTCATCCTCCCACGTGTCTTCTCTGCATCTTTTCCAGCTATTCAGTTGCCACACGAGTGTGAGGTGCTGCAGCTTCCACAGCAGATGTAAACAGGCCCCACTGAAAAGACTCCGTCCTCTGGTTTGTGTCCAGTGTTTTCTGGCTTCTTGAAGTTCCACTGTCACCTTCACTGAAATACCAGCCTCTCCCTCAGAGCAAAGCCTGTCCAAGGAAGGGGGCGTGACCCTTGTCCTTGGAAAGACCCACAGAGCACTCCTAGGCAGATTCCCACCCTGCTGAGTTGTTTATCTACAAATAACCAGAGAGATCTGCTGCACCAGGTGTCCCTGACTCAGTCAGGCTAGGTGGGGACCCATAGCAACCCCCTAGCAGCCACCAATCAGCATGAGACAGGGAAACACCTGGGATGTCAGATGACCCTCCCAGTAGTTTATGGTGGTTGATAACATTTTGGGAAACATTTTGAAGTTCTGCACGTACTCCCCTCTGGCTTAAACCAATCAGTTCAAACGAATCCCCCTCTTGTACTGACCAATCACCCTTACCCAACTTGTTCCCGCCAGTGAATGTGCTAATCATGTTTTAGAGTTGTTTTATGATTTTCCTGCCATGTGTGATGATTTGCTAAGAGATGCTATGATGTATGTGGGGGTCCCTGCCTTCCCCAAAGAGTGTATAAAACTGCTGCAAACCCTGGGCCTCTCAGAGTCACCAGTTGCTGTGTGCACGCAGAGACGGAGCTAGCTGGCAATAAACACCTCTTTGCTGCTTACATCATTCATGGTCTCTGGTGGTCTTTTGGGGGTCCCGAATTCGAGCATAACACACTCCGTTGCAATTGGTACTTTCAAACCCATCACCCCGGAGGTAGGTTTATGGTGGCTGCACCTCCTCCCTGTCATGAGGGGACCTCTCTACCCGCCCCACAATGCAGACCATCTGATATGTTGCTCCACTTTTATAGAAAACTTCCTGTGGCTGATTCCCACCAGGCTTGGCATCTCCAATTTTAGGAGAACTTTGTGTGCCCTGTCAATGTGGGAAGTTTCCCTTGCATCCTCTTATTCATATTACTTATAAGACCATCAATAAAGGCTTATTTGCTTATTTATTTGTTTATTTATTTTGTGATGGGGATTTAATCCAGGGGCACTTGACCACTGAGCCATATCCCAACCACTTTTTATATTTTATTTATAAACAGGGTCTTGCTGAGTTGCTTAGGGCCTTGCTAAGTTGCTGAGGCTGGCTTTGAACTCTCAATCTTCCTGCCTCAGCCTCTCCAGCTGCTGGTATTATAGGCGTATGCCACTGACCCTGGCATAGAGACTAATTTTATATTTTCTCTTTTTTATACTCTTTCCTACATAGGCCCAATCTCTGGTCCTTATCCTACTTCTGATCCACACTTAAAAGGGGGTCTAACTTATTTTGTTGTGTTTGGGGTTGACTCTTGTCAAGAGACTCTTGACATACTCAAGAAATGGCATCCGTTGGTTTCCCCTTATCCTTATCTTTGTGGGGTTGCTCAAGCAATGTTAACTGGCAAGTCAGGGTGAGTTTCCCTTAAAAATCCCCCTTATTTTTTTGAACACATTAGTAATCTCTGTAACAAGCCCAACATTTATTATAAATCCCACCCACACAGATGTGGGCTGGCAGCAGTCCTGCGCAGCTAGTGCCCCTCCCCCGCCTCACTCCAGCTTTGCTTAGGAGCCTCAGTGGACGGTGGACGGTGGACACTCACCCAGCCTGCCTTGGTAGATACAGTTTATATGTTTGGAGGGTTTTCCACTTTTACCTTTGGGCTCCTTCACACTCTGAGACATATGGCATTCTTACTAAATGATGAAAGTCCACCTGGTTTTGCAAATCAGGGGGTCTAATTAAGGCCAAAGCCCTAGAAACATGTCCATCAATCAGGCATTTGTTGTTGCAGTGATAAGGGTTGATTGAGAAGCTCAGCACAAATGTGTTCTGGTGATTCAGGGTTCCTCCTGAACCCATCAAAGTCCTACGAGGGAATCAGAAGTCGGAGCCAGGTATCATCTTGTGAAGTCTGAAGGCCCTGTGTCATGTCATTCTTTCCCTCTCCTTACCCCTGGTGGACCTCTCCATCCTGACTCTGCTCCATCTCTCCCATTATCCCCCCACCCAGACCTGGAGCATCTGGGCCTCTTTGGACTTGAACCCAGGAATACTAACTTACACTATGGTTTTTAGACCATGTATTTCTTGTTTGTCCAAATAGCTGAGAAGCAACTTAGGATGGATGCCACGTCTCCCATCTCTTTGAAACTTCATCCCCCAATAACCACCTCAAAACGAGAGCCAAATGTTGTAATATTTATGGCACCTACTGCATTTGCCCACACACTCTCTTGCTACAAAACAGCCTCTGGTTGGCCGTGTCTGAATTAGGTAATCACTTATTCATGCACAGGTGTGGACAAGGCCTTACTCCTCATATGAGGAAATCCACATTGAGAGAGATTTCAAGGCAGTTTCTGTTCACTTCTTCCCATGAGATCTCGGTTCCTGTAGAATGTCTGATCTATCCTTTACCTACTTTTATTTCTAAGACTCTAAGAGGTTGAGGAAAGATAGGAATACACACAGGTGATTATGAGACTGTCAGCGACTGAAGCACAAGAGAAACTCTCTTCTCTCCATTCGATAAGAATAAAATAGGGAGCCCTCGTTAGTCACTGAGGATAAAGTCATTCTAGCAGTGTATAGGTTTAGCTACAGAAAAAACACTCCATTTATTAAAAAATAAGCAGCAGTACAATATTGAGGATAGCTTCTCAGCTCAGCACGGGGAGTGTATCCAGGAACAGAGGCCAAAACTCTTTTAATTTGTTGGGAATATGCCAGAGAAAACCAGAGAATAGATACAACAAGGCTTGTCAGTCACCCCTCTGGTTTCAGGAGCACACGGCTCGCTGCCACCCCCAGGAAATGAGTCATCCCTTCCCAGAGCTTCTCACAACTCAAGTTCAGTCAATCCCACGGATGCTCTGTCCTCCCACAAGAGCTGGACACCTGTGGCACTGAAGCCCAGAGAGAGAGTTATGCATGGCACCCAGGGGAGGGGAGGAAAGGAAACACCCAGGGGAGAGGAAAGGGAAGCCCCAGGAGCAGCACATCGCCATCAGGCTCCAGGGGCAAAGGCAGTTCCTGAAGCCCAAGCCTCCTGCATTCACCTGTGACAGGGCCCAGGGACACTTCTGCTGCTACTCCTCACTGTCAGGCTCCTCATCGCTGTTCTCCCCCAGGGGAAATTCCTTGGTGGGCTTCTGGGTTGCATAGGTCCAGGTCTCCATGGGACAGTCCTGGCTCAGAATAGCCTGTAGCAAGTGACAAGAGAAATGACTGCATATCTTTGAAGATCTCCCCTTTCCAGTTCCCCCAAGTCTAGTGCTGCTTAGGAAAGCCACCACACCCTCTGTCTGCTTCACCAAGTGCAGAGGCCTCCCAGGGTAGCCAGGCCCATCAACCGCAGTCAGGAAAAGCATCTGAGAGTCTTGTAACTGAATCCTAACGTCATTAATGCAAGATACAGCAGGAAATTGGCTGAAGTTGGCAGCACCCTCCAGCAAACCTTCCTGTTTACTTTTGTTAGCCTCCAAATGTATCCCCTCCCCCGCAGACCCTCAGGGCACTCATGCTGCCAGGAGAGGAAAGGACCTTATTGACTAAGATCATATGGTGTGGACCTTTCTGTACTTTAAAAGCAATGACTTGACAATGATAATGGCAGACTAAAATGAATGCATGTGCTGGGTAGAATTCTGCCCAATGAGGGCAGAGATAACATGGTAATTGTTATGGTCTGGATGTGAGGTGTACCCCCCCCCCCAAAGCTCCTGTGTGAGTCAATGCAAGAAGGTTCAGAGGAGAAGTGACTGGGTTGCAAGAGTCTTAACCCCATCAGTGAATTAGTCCCCTGATGGGGTTAACTGGGTGGTAACTGAAGGTGATAGGGTGTGGCTGGAGGAGTTGGATCCCTGGGGGCATGACTTTGAGGTATATATTTTGTTTCTGGTGAGTGGAGTCTCTCTCTCTGCTTCCTGATGACCACGTAAGCCACTTCCTGGTGCCATACTCCTCCGCCATAATGTCCTACCTCACCTTGAGCCCCAAGGAATGGAGCCAGCTGTCTAGGGACAGAGACCTCTGAAACTGTGAGCCCCCAGATGAACAATTTCCAAGTTTTTCTTGTCAGGTCTTTCAGTCACAGCAGTGAAAAAGGTGACTAAAACAGACATGGACATCTTGCTAGTAACTACCCTAACTACAGGATGCCCCCGAAGGTCCCCTGCTCCCAGCTTTTTGTGAGACTCTTTGTGAGTTTGCCATTTTCCGTTTTTTTACTTAAGATCTTTCTCGACAGCCAGATAGGAGGCTTAAGAGAAGGGACAAAGAAGGACACAAAGGAAAGATGGACATGAAGGAGGGACAAGAAAATGTGGCAAAGCGGAGAGATGATCAACAGAGGGAGGAAGGGGCAAGAGGTGGAATAGGACAGGAGAGACTTTAGGGAGAAACACGCGCGCTTTTTTTTGTTTTGTTCACAAAGCCTTACTAGCTTCTCCTCCTTGGCTGGGGGGCTCCGCAGGAAGTAGCAGAGCGGAGCATAGCTGATGTTGATGACCCCAATGATGACCATGAGCCAGGGGAAGCCGATGGCCCTCACGATGGCACCCCCGGTGGACAGGCCTGCAAAGAAGAACTCAAATTCATAAGAGTCACGGAGCCTTTCTCACCCGTGGGACGCTGTGCTGGGTGCACATCAGAGTATCAAACAGCCTCGCACCAGCTGGACAGCAGCCAGCTGGCTCCACCTCTAGTGCATGTGTGGGAGGAAAAGGAGAGGGGGACACCCACATCTGGGCGCTGCCCTCTCCCCCATCTACCCACCTATGGCAAAGCCCACACAAAAGGCCACGTCGGCGATGGCGTAGACACTCCCGTACACTGAGGTGTGGCGCAGGTCCACCAAGTGCCCCATGATGGGCATCAGAGAGGAATCCACCATGCCTGTGACAAACAGGACACTGTGGGTCAGCAACACCCCCAGTTTTTACATCCCCTCCTCTCCTCCTGCCCTAGTCCACCCTGGGCCTGTTGAGGAGGCCATGGTGGGAATTATGAACCCATCTCTGGGTCCCGGCAGCTCTTCTCCTGCTCCGTCTGCCTTTCCACCTACCTCCTCTGGTGAGACAAGGAGGAGGAGGAGGAGCAGCCACCAAAGCCAACATCAGGGGCATCTTGCACTTACCTATGGCAAAGCCAAGGCCTGCGTTGGGGCCAATGAGACCAAAAATACTGTGGGCCAGAGGAACCTGCAAGAGGAAGGAGGGGGACGTCATCAGCACCCCAGCCGGTTGGCGGGGAGGGTGCAAAGGGTCTTCACCTGAAATGCACTTATCAAGCGTGTGCTTGTGCCACGTGTGTTAGCTCCTCGTGAAGGAGAATTTTCACCTCCATTTTAAAGACACAAAAACGGGCCTGGTACCATTTGGTTACAGAACTAGTAAACAGCCATGATCAAGGTGGACCTCCGACTTGGCTCTTTAGACCATCCCAGTGGTCCTTTTCTGTTGAGGGACTGTCCCTCCTCATCCTTTGGCCTTCTCTACCCAAACACACACTCCTATCCTCATTCTCCACTGAACAGAGTTGCCTCTCTTTTCCATGACAGACCCATCCACAGGTGCTATTTAAGTATGTAACTAGGTGGCCCCTGGAGCAAGAAGAATCGAACAGCCCATGAGTGGAAGGAACAGGTGGCCTGGCTTGGGTACCACATCAGCAAGCTGGGAAAGTCACCCTCACCGCCCGCTCAGCACCCCTGAAATCCCTTCTTTCCCTTTTTGAAGGTTCCTGACACCTTCCCTGGGCACCCAAACCCACCATCCCAGCAACTCACCCTCCAAAGGCTTAGTGTATCATTTAGACATTTGCAGCTGGTAACATCCGTAGGGGTGACACCCCAAGAGGTGTTATATTTACCAAGAGTATTGGTTAAGATTCACGGGGGGCTCCCCACTTTACGAGGACCACCACCCGTGAGATGCTATCAGAATCCTCTTGGGACAGATGGGAATATGGAGCAGACAGAGGTGATGCAAGTAGCTCAAAGTCAGTTGGGCAGCGAGGTCGAGATGGAGCCTGAGCTCCTGCTCACCATCAGGACCACCAGCCCGTCCTGAGCACAGTTCTGTTTTCATCTCCCTCGAGCCCAGAGGCCAGTGTACTTATGATCTCCATTGGGGACAGGAGAAAATGTGGACTGAGAGCGCCTAACAGGAGCTACTGAATCTGAAAAAGCCCTTCTGCCTTCCATCATCTACCAAATATTCTGGTGCCAGAGTCTGAGGCACAGGCAATGGTTCCCTGTGACTTCTTCCGGGGGACCCGTCAGGGTGGGCTGAGTGCAGGAAGTCATGAAATGCACCGTTCAGCTGGCTCCAGATGTGGATACCGGCATGCTTCCCTTCGCTGGCTCTCTCCCAGAGCTGCGGCCTCCTGCTGCCCACTGCCCTGGCCTCCTTCCCGCCTCCCTTCAATGGCATGCCACTTCAGATGGTGGCATCGCCCCAGGGCTAACTCCTGCCTACTCAGAAACAGCTTTTTTGACAGCCTTTGCCAAACATTTTGAAGTTAATGGTCTTGAATTATCTGGCTCTCCCACCCACAAAAGGGCCTTGTTATACTTACACACAGCAAGCTGGCACCGACCACCACCATTCCCACCAGGGAACACAGCCACCTGGGAGGAAAGAGCCATCGGTCATCAAGGGTGCTCAGGGGAGGAGTCCCTGCCACCCGCCACCCCAGCCCTGCATACCGGCCAGCCCTACCCTCCCTAAACCCAGCAGCCCCTTGGGACATGAGAAGGCGGGTGCGTCTGTATATGACAGGGTCTGTCCTGGTCCTTTCCTTGCTGTGTCTCCTCCCTGGCTCAAACCCCTTTCCACAATAGAGGCCCGGGGGCATGCGGGGACCTGCTGACTCAGGAGGCCTCAGCAGGCAGCCCTGGTCTCCTGCTGTGTACCAGTTCACAGTGCCTCCTGCTCTTCGGTTTCATTTGGCCTTACAGATCCATCTCGAAAATCACTCATCTCCTCCTATCCTATTTTATTTGGTCTCAAACATTCATCTCAATAAATAAATAAAACACTAAAATATCAATTTCTTTTCATCTCTAATTTCCTAAGTCAGTGCTTCTGAATTGATTTCAAAAGCCTGAACTCCAAAGATCACTTAAAGCTGTAACTGTTTTTCCCCCGTAGTAGAGAAACAGAATTGGGGTTTCGACTTCTCCGCTCCCAATCCCATTCCCTGGGTGGCTTCTGAGGCTTCGCTGTAGAATTCCCTGGGGTTCCCTGGAGCACCTTTGGACAACCAATGCAATGGCCCAGCTGCCCAGTGGAGAGTAAGGGCTCCCTGTGTCCCTCTGTGAGAGCTCAGGACCGCCCTCTCTCCAGGTTGCCCCCACTGCCACCCATCCCCCACCCTCCCCTGGTAGTTTTTATTGCTCTGTGCTTATCCTAATTTTCAATCTCAGAGAAGCAATTCCTCCTCCCAAGCACAGGGACAGCCTCAGGGGTCTCTCCCATCTCACATTCCTATCACTCTTCCCAGATCCCCGGGCTACATACCGACCCATCTTGTTGGCCAACACACCAAAGAGGTTGGTGCCCATGAGGTAGGACACGCTGGCAGGCAAGAAAGCTAGACCTGCAGAAGGACACAGAGCCTCACCTTGGAATGTGCTCAATTCATCGAAAACATCTTCTATCCTACAAGACACCGACGTCCCCCCTGGTGCCTTCCAGGATTCCCAGACCACTTTGTTTTATGGATGGAGATCCACATATAAACCCAGAGTAGAAGTTGTAGAACCCACATTGCTGTCCTCCTCATGAGCAGGGCTTCCTGTTTGATGATACTTGCTCCTGCATGGGCTCCTGCCATCTGCCATGGAACCCCTGGAGAGCCAGCACCATGCTGTTCAGACTCAGCTTCCAAAACTGTGAGCTAAATAAGTCTCTAGTCTATGAAGTCAGCCTCAGGCAGTGTGTCACAGTAACAAAAAAATTCACTAATACAGAAGATAATAAATCTTACTGGACCGGCTGGTTTTGAAGCATAAAGGAGATATTTAAGGGAGATTAAGCACTTTACACAGTGCCTGGAATGGACGAAGTGCCTTATGAGCACCAGCCTTGATTATTATCAAAAAGTCCGTGACAGGGTCAGGACCTAATCCATGCTTCTCGCTCCAATGCTGGATGTTCGCATTCTCCCACCCTACCCATGTGGCAGCAAAGATGACTCTGGTGTAAGGGTCTGCTTAGAATCAGCAGTGTGAGTTTCCTTGAGTTCCACCAACCCTCTCTGCACGTGGGCCTGGAGGAAACGCACACAGCCCAGGAGAACACATTCATTACAGCTAAACCCAAAGTCAACAATCCACCAGGTCCTAGCCGACAGCTTGTTTGCTTTTTTTTTTGTTTTCCAGTGGTACTAGGTACTGAACCCAGGGGCACTCTACCACTGAACTACAGCCCAACCCAGCTGCTTGTTTGCTTTTAATATTCTCTTCTGTGGAGTAGCAGTGAAGCACACCTTAGTGTATTTGCTTACTCTATCTGCACAGAGTGGCAATCTCTTTAAACTGTGCCTCTGTGTTTATATTTAATTGCCTTAAAAAAGTTTAGAGGTTATAACTACTCAACTGTTTATCTGATTGTTGAAACAGGCACTTCTGGGAAGCTCTCTGGCCTAGAAATAACCACTTGGCATCATTGTAGATGGTGTGAAATCTGCTAAATGAGATTTTTCCCAATCTATGGGGGTTGCTTATTAGGACCGGCCATATCTCGCTTTGAGTTGCAGACGAAGTGCCTATCAACACAAGCTTTTCACAGCGTGCCTTCAAGGGATAGCAGATTACACACAGCTGTGACTATCAAGATGGTTTCAACCAAACAATGATGAAAATAATAGCAGTTATTATTGACTGAGTATATTCCATGTTCCATAAAGTGTACCTATCCTTAAAATGATTACACACCTCAAAACAACTCTAAAAATTATTTCCACCTTTGCAAACGAGAAAAGCAGAGATCAAAGGGTTGAAATAACTTACCCAACATGAAATTAATAAGTGGTTAGATCAGAATTCAAACCCAAGTGGACATGTTTCTAAAGCCTGTGTTATTTCCTGCACTTGGGGACAGTTGCTAGCACCCAATGGATCCCAAGGCAAAGACTGTGTCACATCATGGTCAACAAAGTTGTCCCCTTTGCTCCTCCCAGAAACCTGGAGAGCTGTTCTTCATGTAGAACAGAGGTTTTGGAAGTGTGATCACTGAACAGTTCACTAGGAGCACAGACTCGTTTTTCCTGACCTGCTGGCCAGCACCCAGCAAGCACTCCAGGTACCTCCAATGTCATCATTGGAGAACTTTGAAGTGAGACTTTACAGATGCAGAGAGCACTAGGAAAAGCTGTGGGAGATGCTGGTAAATGGTGACTGAGTCACTGGTAACTGAGACTGGTAAATGGGTTGCTGAGGAAGGACTTCCTCATGCTGTAGTTGCTCATGGGTACCAGTAGCCTAAGTGGCCAGACCCTAAGCCTAGGGGGGGCATTATCTGCACTGAACACTGACTAACTCAATTAATTGTCATGGTCAGAAGCAGTTTCAGCCCAGAAAAATTCAATTTGGCCTAGGAGTGCAGCTGGGAACCCTGCTTAGAACTGTCCCCTTAAAAATTAGATTTAGTGCTTTCTGTTGCATGTTGAGCTATATCAGGCTTTTATCAGCTTCCCCTCGGGCCCCAGAAGCCTCTCTTCCCTGCAGTGACTGAGTCATCTGCACGTAGCAGTCTCTGTCCCCTTTCCTCAGGCTTTCCAGAAAGGGCTGGAGCCTTAGAGCTGAGTCACAGAGTCTGGCCCCAGAGCTTTCCACGGGGATCCAGAGCTGAGTACCTTCCCCAGGGGACAGCTATAGGGCATCCTTCTTGAGCATCATTTTAGAGATGGAAAAAAAAATCAGCAAAGAGAGATGGGGAGTGGAAGAGAGGAAGTGTGGGTGGACGTGGTATCATGTGTTGTGTACAGGATAAGACAGCCCCACACCTGTCATTTATTCCTACAGTCGGTGTGGATGGCAGTGGTGGTGCATATTAAAATTGCACATGGGACAAAGCATTTCTACACCTGAATCACTTATTCCTCCAATTCCCTCTAAACTAGATAGTTACTTTCACTTTCAACTAGAGAGTTATTTGACACTTCAGAGGTGAAAAAGGGGGTTTGCACAGTTTATACAGCTAATCAATGGAGGTGAAACAAAAACCTAAGTCTTTGGACTTCATTAATATTTATTCATTCCAGCCCAGAGCTAAGTATGTGGTCTCTCAAGAGTCTCCTTGATCCCTTCCCCCATGTCCTTTCTTAGGCTACTTTTCTGAAGAATTTTCCACCCACTGAGGCCGATTCGTGGATGTGGACATGGAAGGTAATTCTGTGAAGGAAGCTCATTGTCCCCCTGAGATGTTAATAACCTGGACTTGATGATGCCTTTTGGTTTCCTGTGGAAGGGCCCACAGCACTCACCTTCTGCCCAAGCCCAAGGCAGGGACCAGGTCTCTTACCTAACTGCCACTCGGGGGAGCACATGGTCTGCATCATCCAGATGGGCAGGGTGGGCTCCAGCATGGCCACGCCCATGTTGGCAAAGCAGATGGAACCTGGCAAGGCAGGCGGTTCTGTGGGCCACTGTGCCCGAAGCCCAAACCCTCCCGGCTCGGAGGGAAGCCATTGCCGCCTTACCTGCAGCCACCAGGATATAAGGGTCCTAGAGAAGCATAAGCAGTGGGGTCCCTTTGGCACTCTGAGGACAAGGACGACAGGAACTTCCATTTGTACAGTGTTTACCTCCCTCTTATTCTCACAGAAGCTGAGAATGTGCACACAGGACCTCAGAGACCATCTATCTCGACCCCTTCACTGTGGAGACCTGGAGACCCAAGTCCAGGGAGAGAAAGCGACCTGCCCAATGTCACACCGTGAGCTGGAGGCAGAGCCTGTACTGTCCCACGTGCAGGGCGGGGCCTGATGGGAGTCACAGGGAGTGGGGCAGCACACTCTAGATGTGACCCCTGCCTCCAGATGACTGTCAGGCAGGCCAGGGTCAGTGGTGGCAGGGTCGGGGTTAGACCACAGGGGTTCCAGGGCTTTTCCACTGGATCCCCCTGGCACCAATGTTTGCCCAGAACCACAGGCAGAGTGCTTCATCCCACTCTGCATAAAAACACTACTTTGGGGGACTGGAGGTATAGCTCAGTTGGTTGAGTGCTGGCCTAACATGCACAAGGCCCTGGGTTCGATCCCCAGCACCACCAAAAGCAAAACAAAACAAACCAAAAACACTATCTTGACTCCTCCAGCTGTCTGAATTATTCCTTTCCACCATTTTGAGCCACACTGGACTAGGAGCCTAAACCCTGGGGTTAAAACACCAGCCCAAATGATCAGTTCTATCTTCCCTTTCCCTCAAGATGTACCTTGTCCCGGCCACACTTGGCCACCCCACTCTCCTTCCATGCATCCCAGCTGCCCGCCACCATCACTGCTGTCTTTGCTTCAACTACCTGGTTTCTCAGTTCCAGGGTTCTTCGTCCTACCCACTCTTCAAAGTCAAGCTCAACTGGCTCCTCCTTTCCCACCTTGTCCTCTGACTCAGCAGCTGAAACTTCTCCCTTTTTCAAGCTTCCTGAGCATTCTGTCCTAATCTCCTATGGTGCATACTGTAGTCAATCTTGTAAGAGATCTGAGAGTTTTGATATGATATACACAATGCAAATTAAATATAGAGACCCTAAAGTAAAAAGAGCATGTCCTCATCCCGAACATAGTTCAAAGAAACTGATGTAAATCATAAAAATACACATAAAGAAGTCTAATACACTCTTTTTTTGCAAACACCCCATTTCTAGGAATTTAGAGATCACTGCCAACTTTCTAAAATGCATGCATATAAGGTTATTCATTGTAGCATCATCTGTAACTGCAAAGTACTGAAACCTACATAAATGTTCCAAAAAGAAACAGAATACACAGAGTGGTGGACCATACAGCTTCAGAAGCAATGCAGAACTCTATGTACAGATGAGGAGTGGTTTTCAGAATACATTGTTAAGTGTGAAAGAGAAAGGAGAATGCAAAGACTATAGAGTACGATAACTTTTGTGTAAGAAAAATTGGAGATATGAGAGAACACATGTGAACTATTTATTTTTGGGAAAAATGCAAAATGCATAGGAAAGATAAACTGAAAAACCAAGTGATTGCTCATGAGCAACAGGGTTAAAGAAGGGGAAGGGTAGAAAGCTCATGGAGATTGATAATACCTTTTTGAATCATTTTGACTTTTAGATGATATGTTCTTTACATTCAAAATATGAAATTGTGTTCATGTTATGGATGGAATTGTACCCTCCACCAACTCACAGGTTGAGCACAATTCCTTAATGTCCTATTCTAACATGAGGACTTGGGGGAAATAATTAAAACTAAATGAGGTTTACATGAGTGGAGTGCTGATCTGATAGGAGAAGTATCTGTGTAAGAAGAGGAAGGGACACCAGTGATCTCTGTCTCTGTGCACAGACATCAAAGAAAGACCATGTGGGGTCACAGTGAGAGAAGGTGGCCACCTGCAAGCCAGGAAGAGAGCCCTCACCAGAAACCAACACATTGATCCACACGTTGATCTTGGACTTTAGCCTCCAGAGCTCCAGAGAGAGACTAAATGTCTGTTGTTTAAGACACTGAGCCCATAGCATTTGTCATGGGCAACTCAAGTAAACTAAAAAATTCACAAGAATGGAAAAAAAAAAAAAACTAAAATCAAATGCAAAGAAAAACAAGTGGACACAACTGAATTTGAAGTGCACCATGCGTCATATAATCACACTAAGGGAGAAAAACTAACATGAAAATTACTAATTGCAGAACTTTGGTCATATTCCCCACATCCAAGGAGAAAGAACTGAATGCTATCTTGAATGCTTTCTAGCAAGCTTGCTTTTGGGTGTACGGGTGTACAAACTACAAGCATTGTAGGACTGCATAAAAAGTAAATGTCTGGACTTGGCGGTGGGGGGCACCAGGATTCTCTCTATGGAAAAGATTCAGGAAAGCAGTAAAAAGTGGAGTTTGGACTGGAGGCAGAGGTCTCAGTATGAACTCCTGTGGATATACCGGCTCTGTTACTGAGATGGCATTAAAACAAGGACACCCCCATAGCAGTGGGACAACAAGTGCCCATGTTTTGGTTTCTAAACACCATCCGCCATTGAAAGGAACCTGAGATTCCTGGAGAAATAGTTGATCCCAGGGCTAGGGAGCGGGGTAGGTACAAGATGACGTGACATATGTTTGTATCACAAAGCAAAAAATTACTCAAAAAAAGTCTGTGAGCGTGTTAAAATGACTTTGAAGCCAGTTTGAAAGTGTCTATACTTGCTAAATCTATAACAATTTGACCATCAAAATAAACAGAGATGGTTATGAACTTCAAGCTACTGAATAAAATAAAAATCCATGAGTTCAAACTGAAAATAAGCTTTTATAGACTTTCATGAGTTGAAAACTAGTTGTATTTCTAATAGGGTGGAGCTCAGTAATCACTATGTTGCCATCAAGAAAGCCCGGCAGATGTTTGCCCAGTGGAATGAAAGAAAAGAAAAAAAAAAAAAAAACCAGAATTGAGAACATCATCCAGGCAAATCACTAGGCAACTGATTCTAGTTCGAGGTAGACAATTAATCTGTTGAAGAATCTACTTTCACAGTTTGTACATAACATTTATGGACTATTATTTTAAATTCTATTTTAAAAATATTTATTATTTAGCCTTTAGTGGACACAACATCTTTATTTTATTTATTTATTTTTTTTATGTAGTGCTGAGGATCAAACCCCATGCCTCACGCATGCTAGGTGAACGAGCTACTACTTGAGCCATAGACCCAACACTCTCTTAAATTCTTATTTCCACCTTGCTTCTTTATGATAATGAGAATTCAAATTTATGGGTAATATAGCATTCACTGAACAACTTCTCAGTCCAAATCAATCCTTCTACTACTGTATTGTCACTGGAGTCTTATGTTAACCTTCCTACAAACGTGTGCGGAACATTTCATTGATTATGCCAATTCTTAAAGATACAAATGTGCCGAGCCCTAATATCCAGAGTACACAAAGAACTCAAAAAGTAAACATTAAGAAAACAAACAACCCAATCAACAAATGGGCCAAGGACCTGAACAGACACTTCTCAGAGAAGGATGCACAATTAATCAAAAAATACACGGAAAAAATGCTCACCGTCTCTAGCAATCAGAGAAATGCAAATTAAAACCACTCTAAGATACCAAATCAGTCCAGTAAGAATGGCAGCCATTAGGAAGTCAAACAACAACAAGTGCTGGCAAGGATGTGGGGGAAAAGGTACACTTGTACAATGCTGGTGCGACTGCAAATTGGTGCAGCCAATTTGGAAAGCATTATGGAGATTCCTGGGAAAGCTGGGAATGGAACCACCATTCGACCCAGCTATTCCCCTTCTCGGACTATTCCCAAAGACCTAAAAAGAGCATGCTATAGGGATACAGCTACATCAAGGTTCACAGCAGCACAATTCACAATAGCTAGAATGTGGAACCAACCTAGATGCCAGTCAATAGATGAATGGATAAGAAAATGTGGCATTTGTACACAATGGAATATTACTCAGCACTAAAAAATAACAAAACCATGGCATTTGCAGGGAAATGGATGGCATTAGAGGAGATTATGCTAAGTGAAGTTAGCCAATCCCTAGGAAAGAAATGCTGAATGTCTTCTTTCATATAAGGAGGGGGACTCAAAACAGAGCAGGCTGGAAGAGCATGAAAAGAAGACTACCAATTAGAAGGGACAAGAGGTGGGAGGGAATGGGAGAGAGAAGGGGAATTTCATGGAAATGGAAGGATACCCTCATTGTTACACACAATTACATAGAAGAGGATGTGAGGGGAAAGGGGGAAAAAAAGGAGAGAAATGAATTACAGTAGCTGGGGTAGAGAGAGATTATGGGAGGGGAGGGGACAGAAGGGGGGATAGGGAGGGAATAGGAAAGGCAGCAGAATATAACAGACACTAGTATGGCAGTATGTATAAACCTGCACGTACAGCCAATGTGATCCTGCAAACTGTACACGTGGTAAAAATAAGAATTCATACCCCACTTGAATCAAATGTATGAAATATGATATGTCAAGATCATTGTAATTTTTTTTTAAGCAACCAATAAAAATTTAAAAAAAGAAACGAGACAAGGCCCATATTAAAGAGATTTAAAAATTCTACTGAAATCTATAAGAAAATGTTTGAATGAATCATGAGGTATTAAAAGAAGTACAAACTTAATATCTTGCACAGAATTTATCACCCTATGTTTATAGACTCAAAAAGCTTTCCTTACTTTAACCTTCAACTGTGTTTTAACAAAGCCACATTATTAAGGGCTCTCTACTTCTGGCTTTATTCTTTCTTTCTTACTTAGTCTTTTCCCCCATATGAGATCCTCACCACCACAGTCGTCAATGGCTGACCTTGCATTATAATTCAAGGATCACTCTATGTAACAGCTTCTCCATTGACTGACTGTATTCAATTGCACTTCATAGCAGGAAATGTATATAACACAGCTTTATGTTGTTCACAATATCTACCACAATACCTTGTACTTTTTGGGCACTGAATATATGGATAAGGATACACTTACGAATACTGGATCCTTTTTGTCACATGTGCTCGCGAATGAGCCAGGGTTTTCCCTCCATATCCCCCATAGTTTCCAGGAATATTCCAAACATATTGAGAAGAAGAGAAATGCTTTTATTTGGATGGTCAGTTTCGAATACACTAGGTAGGTATCTCTCTCAGATAGAAATACAAAATGACAAACAGCTGTGGTCAGAGTGAACCATGCTAGAAGACCGAATCTGAGTGATCAGAAATGCCTTTCAGCAGGAGGAGCAACAACCACTGGAACCAGATTCAAGCCAAATGGGATAGGTCTTACACTGAAAAAGGATCATTATTTGTGATTTAAAACAATAAACAAACACAGAACACCTAAAGAGAAGGAGGCACCCTGCTATAATTTGGATCTGGAATGTTGCCCAAAGGTCATGTGTTGAAAGCTTGGACCCCAATCCACCAGCATTCAGAACGGACTCTACAGAAAGGTGAATTGAATCCTGAGCTCTAACCTCGTCTGTGGATCAATCCACCGATGGGTTCATGATTGGACAGGACTATCGGGAGTTGGTCAAAACTGTGGGCGGTAGGGCCTAGTTGGAGGGTAGGCCACTGGAGTTGATTCCCTGGAAGGGTACATCATATTCCTCAGTCCTCTCTTCCCCTCACCATTTCCCTGATCTCCATGAGTTGAGAAGCTCTGTTTTGAAGCCAGGCTCTCTGCCATGGTAATCTGCCTCACTTCAGGCCACAGCAATGGAGCCTGAAATTGAACCAAAATAAATATTTACTCATTTAATTTTCTCAGGTATGTTGTCAAAGTGATGAAAAAGTCTTCTAACACACACACACACACACACACACACACACAGGAGGAATGGTCTAAAGGGAGAAAAGGACACTTGGTATTGTTGATGCCTTCTTCAACAGTAGACACAGCTGGGGTACAGCGTGGATTCTCACTTCAGCAGATGCTAAAAGGGGCTTAAATTTTTATTTTAGTCTTTTATGAGGAGACATTGACTAACACAGGCCTGACTTCTCTCTCAGATTTGGAGACGAATAAGAAGGACCAAGAAGATTTCCTTTTCTAGCACAGGACACAAATGCAGTCACTAGTTTCTGATACCAATCTGAGTAATTATGTCTACTTGCTCTATCTTGAAGGCAAGAGACATTATGAGGTGATTCATATGATCCTTAGAATCTATTTAACCATTAATTTTCCAAAAATTCTTCCTTTTTTAAAATTTTATTTCTGCCACCTTGGGGTTTTGTTTCCTGAACAGACATATAGAAAGAACAGCTCAAGGAAAAGAGTCTCCTGAATATGGGCTCTGGGAAGAGAGTAATGGGAGCAAACCCAAACCCCTTCTAAAGGGTAATAAGGAAAATGATCCTAAAGGAAACAAAAAGGCAAATATGAACAAAGTGGCAGCAGGCTCCATTTGTTGGCCACTTTCTCTGCACCAGCCATCAGGTGAGAACTACACACACTATGTTCTCATTTACTGTTCAACTCATGCTTGTGAGAGAGGTTTCATAAATGCATTCTGTCAGTTTAGCTCCAAAATTGCTTTGGTCCCAACTGGTCTGTCTGTTACAGCCCACGTGCTTCCTCTCTTTGCTTTGTCCCCAACTCTACAAAACTGCCTCCTCATTAACTTGTTGGAATTTAAACACCTTGGAAAGCAGGGCCTTATCTTAACTCCTTCTGATCCTTAGAGGTATGGGAATTACATTTAGGATTGTTACTCCATAGTAGAAAATTTCTCAACTTTCTATTTCGCTCTGTACTCTTGAAACCTGGATTATATTTGGCACTGATAAACAACCATAGGTGAAGTGAACATCAACCTATTGGCTCTAAAACAAATTTTTCTTAAGTGAAATTTAAGCGGAATTTTTGAGCACTTAAATAAACTTCAATCAGAATCAACAAGGACCAAATAATATTAAAATGAACTCGAAAATTTATAGATTAACAGCAAAAGTTTACTTTTGGAAAGGGTAAAGATGGTTCTTTAGTGAAATTTAATCCGTATTATAATTTGAATTCTGAGACTGATTAAGACTCTGTGATGGTTAATTTTATATGTTAACTCGTCTGGGCTACGATGCCCAGATACTTGGCCAACTTTTATTCTGGGTGTGTCTGTGCTGGTGTTATGGGGTGAGATTTACTTTTGAATCGGGGACTTTTAGTTAAATAGATTCCATTCTCTAATGTGGAGCGAGACCTCACCTCGTCAACTGAATGCAACTGAATGGGACAAAGAGCCCACCTCTCCCAGACAAGAGGGAACTGTCCAGTGAACTACCTTTGGATTTCATCTACAACATTGATTCTTCCTGGCTCCACAGCACACTGCCTTGGGACTCAAACTGGGACACTTTCCTGGGTCTCTAGCTCCTCCCAGCCAACCCTGCCCAATCCTGTGAGCCAATAGCTGACAGGCAAGTGCAGGGAAGAAGCAGAGGCCCTGCAGGGGGTGAGTGTGCTACTGGATGCCAGTCCCTGGTCAAAGCGCAGGACAGGCTTCTGAGTTTACAGGCAGGAAGGGATGATTAGTGTTGGTGGAGCCCCAGGAACCCCGCGCTCTGAGGAATTCTGAGCGCTTGGGTCATAATCGACCCCGGCAACGCCGGAGGACGTTCGGGGCAGAGAAGTGGATGGTGATGGACGCGCTTCTCAGAGCTGGTCCGATGGATCACTGAAGTGGCCACGATGTGGTCCTGGTTTGGAGGCCTGGGCTCAGGCTTGGGCCACTTCTTGGGTCAGGTGGGGAGCAGCTTGGCTTTCCTCACCGGCCAGAGCTCCACCTTCAACAGGGAGATGCTTCTGGATGACTTAGGAGACCCAGAAGCAGCTTTACATCATGGTGGGAGAAAGGAAATGGAAACTACTGATTCCACACTAAGATGTGAGAATGAAGGACCGAAAAAGTGCTGTACTGACCTGGAAGAAAAGCATGAAGCATCAGAGCTACAAATAAACCATCAGTCTGTAAGTTCCCAAAATCAACTGCCACAGAAAGAGGTAGAGATCAGCCATCCTAAAGCAGGACAGATTGTACTGCAAGATCAAATGTTCCAACTACAGGCAGCTGCTCAATCAGTACGCTCGGGAGCTTGTGGTGTACCAACAACAACTGCACCGGCTCCGCTCGGTTCCCTGGTCGGTAGTCATTTTTCAGCCTTTCGTGATGATGACACGGACTTTAGTGACATAATTTTATCACAACAAGAAACAAACAGATTACCAACTGAAGTTGCAAAACATGAATCTGAAGTTGGCCACTCGAGGCAGATTGCTGAGGCTCAGGGAACGCACCATTCTGACTCAAGTGAAATCTGCAAAGTACTAAATACTATCAAGACTCTTCAACCAAACCAAAGTCCAGACATATATGATCATCAGCATGAAATTTCAGTTTGGGAGCAGAGTTCTACTGTGGCAGAAAAGGGGAGAACCCTTCCTCAGCATTCAGCAGTGGAAGAAGTGTTCAGGCTTCAACGAGCCCTGGCTGATGCGGAGAAGGAAATCGTGAGACTAAATGGTTTAAACCAGGATAACCGTCTTGCTGAAGACAATCTGAAACTTGAAATGCACGTTGAAGCTCTAGAAAAAGAGAAGTCATCATTGAGTCAAGAAAAAGAGGAACTTCAGATGTCACTGTCAAAACTGAGCCGTGACTATCAAGTCATGAAAAACAAAGCTTCAACGGACATGAATTTGAATGTACAATTACTAGACTTAAAACTTCACTTGAAGGCAAAGGAGGAAGAACTGAATCAGACTATCAATGAAAAGAAAATGCTGATAGCTGAGTTAGAAGAACTGGATCATCGGAATCGGGAAGCTACAGAGCACATGATTTTGATACAAGATGAGCTATCAAAACAACAAAATGAAGGAGACCTTGTCATCAAGAAGTTGGAACAAGATCTAGATGATGAAAAAAAGAGAGTTCATCAACTTGAGGATGAGCAGATGAACATATCCCAAGAGCTGCATGTGCAGAAGGAGAAGTTAACTGAGAATGCACGGAGCCTCAGTGATTTGCATTTAACTAAGCAGAAGCTTGAAGGTAAAGTAGAAGATTTAGTAGATCAGCTAAATCAGTCACAAAAAAATAGTTCAAACGTCCAGCAGGAAAACCTTGGGCTTAAGGATCACATTAGACAACTTGAAGAGGAGCTGTCTGGGTTTAAGAGTAAGTATCGAGCCTCTCTGAATGAAGACTCTAACAGTCATTGTAAGGATGACATGCCTAAAGAACGAGAAGCTGAAGCTAGCAACCTAACGCAAAATCTTTCTGAAGAGGAACAGCTCAATGAAAACTTAACGAAAGTTGCTGTTGAACTCAAGACGGAAAATGAAATGTTGATTTTAGCACGTGACGATGTAAGGCGTAAGTTGGAAGAATCTATTGCTGCTTACAATCAAATCTCTCAAGAAAAAGACACTATCACGGAGACTCTCAAAAGAGACAAAGAAGAGACTGAAGCCAAACTGCACCAGGCAGAAAAAAGACTGTTGGAAGAAGCAAATAATCACAGGCAGACTATTCAGGAACTCTCCAATGCACATGATTGGAATACCTCGGCCTTAAAGCTGAAACACGAATGTGCAGTTCAACTCAATCAAGAGAAGGACTTTGAAATAGCAGGACTCAAAAAGAATATTGAGCAAATGACTGCTGATGAAAAAGAAACTGAGGAAATTTTGGCATCTTACATAGAAGAACAGGAGCGATTGATACAAGTCATAAATGAGAAAGAAGTTTTTATTGAAAAACTCGAAGAAAAAAGTTCACAACTACAAAAGGATTTAGATAAGTGTTCTCAGGCCTTAAGAGAAAATGAAACTTTAAGGCAATCCGTTGAAAGAAAGGACAGAAGTCTTACCTACATGAGAGCAGAAAACAACTATCTGCGAGTAGAACTGGAAATATTTACGCAACCTGTACCAGTGGCTGAGCCTGAAGCTCTTGATGCTATCACAGAACTAGAATTGGAGGTATCTCAACTGAACATAGTCAAAAATCATCTGGAAGATGAAATTCAAGACCATCTGAATATAATTGAAAATCAAAACCAGCATAAAATGCAACTACTTCAGTCTTTACAGGAGCAGAAGGAGGAAATGCATGAATTTAAGTACAAGTATGAGCAGATGAATGCTGCGCATAGCCAGTTAATTTTAGAAAGAGAGGAGGAAATTAAGAACTTGCAGAAAACTGTTGAAGAACTAAAAGCCCAGTTGCCTGGAGAGAGAGGAGACGCTCAAACACTGAATTCTGATATTTTTCAAGAGACCAAAGTAAAAATCCTAAGAGAAAACGAGGTTCAACACTTCCAAGAAGAAGAGAAAGCTCTGCATTCTGCTGAACTAGCCAAAGAAAAACAGTCAATAGCTGAATGGAAGAACAAGGCCGAAAAGCTAGAAGGAGAAGTAACATCACTGCAGGAACGTTTGGATCAAGCGAATGCTCTGTGGGATTCTGCTTCCAGACTGAGAGAAGACTTAGATCTCAAGGAAGAGCAGATGGCAGAACTGAAAAAACAAAACGAGCTCCGAAAAGAAATGCTGGACCACGCACAACAGAAATTGTCGACTTTGGTCAACAGCGCAGAAGGAAAAGTGGACAAAGTCCTCATGCGAAACCTTCTAATCGCTCATTTCCAAACAACAAAAGGCAAACGTCGTCGTGAAGTATTGCAGTTGATGGGGAGCATCCTGGACGTTCCAAAGGACGAAATGGAGCACTTGTTGAATAAAGATTATGGTGGTGTCAGAAAGTGGATGAGGAGTTGCCTTGGAGGGGCTTCAACAAGTGTCCCCAGCACACCTCCGAAACCAAATCAACAACCCCAACCCGTGCTTCATAGTTCTTTTTCAGAACCCCTTTACCAGGAAATGTTAAAGATGGAGCCAAATTAAGAGCTGGCAGAAGCACCAACGGGAATCCACTCTTGGTCCCACGTTCTGCAGCGGTGCCTCTTAGTAACCTCGCTGGAGTTGGACTTGGTGGACCTGGGCGTCCTCTTTTCACACCCATTGCAGATTTCATGCCCACCTTTACACCGTCGCCAGTGTCCCTGCACAACAGGGCCAGAGCTGTACTCCAGGATCTTCTAAATATTTAGCATTATTCTAAAGAAGCCATAACCCTTTTTGATGTTTTACAGCATGGCCTTTTGAAAAAGCACGCATGTGCTTGTAGACAAAAAGAGAAAGCAAAACAGCTGGTATATGTAAGTGTATGGCTACTAGGTATTTTATTTTATTTCTTTAGTTGTTGTTGTTGTTGTGATTTTTTGCTATAGTACTTTTTAAAAAATTTGTTTTGTTTTTTGTAGCACTTTTTGTTTATAGAATTTTGTTCCAATGTAGCAGATAATCATCACCAGTTATCAATTCTGATGTACTTTTGTGAGCCACTGTACAGAGCAGCCTTCTTGAACCACTAGTTCCAACCTCACTTAATGGCATTAAGATAAAAACGATACATGCAATCACAGGAAACAAGAGAAATCCAACCCATAAGAAGGATGTCTCAGATTCAGAGTACATGAAAACCAAATATAATGTTGCAAAACGTTGAGAATATTTAGTTTATCCAAGATAACATTGTACAACTACCAAGCGAAAATTCCAATGGGGAGGACCTAAACAGGAAGCTTAGTGGATAAATTCTAAGATGCTTTGAATCCAAATTCTATGACCCCTATCCATTTTGCTGATTTCCATTTCTCTACGAAAGTCACTTCACATTAATTCAGTTTTCCAGATGATAAATACGTCCAGAAGGAAGAGTATTTTTATGAGGCAACCCCGCCCGAAGTGGGATCACATGATCCATTGCCAATGGAAAAGTTAATTAGTAAGAATGTATCATTAAATATCTGGACTGCTTATCTACATACTATTGGGGGCTCTACAATCATTCTTATAAACACATTTTATAAAACATTTGATCAAAACAAGTTGGGGAGAGAAATAAGCTGACAACAGTTTTTGGAAGATGAAAAGCTTTACAACAGGAGTAGTTATAACCTTTTGATAAATTAAGGTAAAAGATGAATCAAAAGTTTCTAGCTTAAGTAGGTGAAATCAGAGAAGCGAAAAAGCAGATTGCATAGCACATACTTCTCTGACACCCGTAGTTTCTAAAACCATTCAGAACGTTTTTATTAAAATTAATTTAAACAAAATTTAATATGTTTTTAAATATAAAAAATTATACTATCATTTAATATAAATTAATCTAATTTAAATCAATCTAATTTAAATTAATTTTATTAGTAGTATTATTTAAATTTCTTTTATTAATACTATGGTTTGATTTAAATTCATTTTATTAATTGATATTGTTTATTAACTTATGTTAAATTATAGTATGATTTATATTTAAAAATTCATTAAATTTTATTTAAATTAATACAATTTAACAAAGTAAATTTAACATAATATAGATTGAATTATTTAATATTGACTATATAATTTAATATAAATGTCAATAAAGTTAATTTTAATAAAAATGCTCTTAGTTGTTTTGGAAATTACAGGTGGCAGTGAAGTATTAGCAATATTATCTTCTTTTTTCTCCTCTTTGATTTTACCTAACTTAAGCTAGAACCTTTTGGTTTATCTTTTGCTTTACTTTACAAAAATAAAAAAAAAAAGGAAGAAAAACACCTAGTAGCTACACACATATCGGCTTTTCCTTTCTTATTTCTAAATTTCACCTTAACATTTACATTATTTTACCAAAATTAAGATGCCATCAGTTGTTAGGCATGAACAAAATCACTGAAACAACAACTGGAGGACGCATCCCAAAGTCACATTGGCCAAGTATTCAAAACATATAAATGTCTGAGAACCGATGAGCTCTGATAGTAAAGTTTCCCACCTATGAAAAGTTTCCCAATGCTATGGAAAATGATGACATTTCTCTTTTTGTGTTTTTTAAGCTGAGAACCAACCTAAGGTATGTTATCAGAAATTGTATGTAACTCAAGTCTTTAAATTTCTTATTTTTCCTGTACTGCAGACAAAGAGGCTCACAATTCCTTGAGCTCTACTAGCATTTTAGTGACAGGAAAAAATTCAATGATGCATAGTTGTTTATTTGCATTCAATGTCTATCAATCTTACATACTTTGGGAAGGGTCACAAGCCACGGCCCTTATGCCTCCTGCTCTATTTCAAAGCCTCCAGCATCAGTTGCAACAATTCTAGGAAACACTGGGAATACTCTATGGTACAAAATGCACAATTACTTTTATTTGAAAGCATCTCTAAGACATGAGTCATTAGGTGACTTTCTTGTTCTAAGTAAATTTACTGAATTATTATTAAGTGATAACACGGTAAGCCAAAATGAAAAATGAAAGCATATGCTTCAAATCAGAGCAAGGAAGAAATAAGAAGGTATGATGTGTGGTAAAAATACACGAACATGCAAATATTATCCAGCCTTCTTACGTCAAATGTCCTCTCTTTTATTTATTTATTTTTTGGAGGTTACATT
This sequence comes from Urocitellus parryii, assembly GCF_045843805.1. Lineage (NCBI taxonomy): Eukaryota > Metazoa > Chordata > Mammalia > Rodentia > Sciuridae > Urocitellus > Urocitellus parryii. The sequence continues at coordinate 48,459,876 of NC_135544.1, forward strand.
CTTGCATGATATGCATGGAACAACTTTTGGGGGGATACGATCAGAAATTCAGCACTAAAATCTGCCTTCCTGTAACATCACACGGCTTACTCCCGAGAAGAATATCAAAGTATATATTTGGCTTCGACTTGCCAAATTACTTGGAATCTTATTCCAGTAGACTTCACACGGTTGGGAAAAGCAGAGTTCAGATTTGTCATGAGAGATTTTTATATATTCTGCTCACTCCATTGTGTCTAGGTGAGCCTTTGGGTTTCAATGCCTGGAAACACACTTCTTATATTTCAGAATTGAAGAGCTCTTGGAAACGGCGACCTCACTGCATTCTTGAGAAAAATATGTTATACAGGTACTCAGAAAATTACAAAGATTAATCTAGATCCAAGGTTTTTTTAAGACAAGGGGTTTAATGGAGAACACAGCAAGATAGCCTTAGAAATTTCATACTCCCTGCATTCTTAGGAAAAGCTGCTATATTGTAAAGAATAACACCAAACAGAAAAGTTCCTAAGAAAATATTGTGCTTTCAGTTTCCTTGTCTCATAAATTTTATTAAAGTTTCATTAAAGACCCTGTATTTGCTAGCCTTTTTATTAAATACTTTTTTGAGATATTCTATTAATGTCTATGACTGGATTTTATTTGGTCTCACATGAATGTCGCTCCCTGTGACAAAGGGTACATGGGAGGCAGGCAGGATCAGCCTGTCCTCTCCGAGGCACCAGCTGTCCGAACCAGGCTCTGACAGAGGTAGTGAAGGGCACTAGCGTCTCCTGGACTGAGCGAGAGGGTAAGTATCTGAGTGATATTAATTGTGTATAAATGCCACATTTTTTTTTATGCATTCATCTACTAAGTTGTTTCCACAATTTAGCTAATGTGAATTTTGCTGCTATAAACATTGATGCGGCTGTGTCCCTGTAGTATGCAGTTTTTAAGTCCTTTGGGTATAGACCAAAAAAGAGGGATAGCTAGGTCAAATGGTGGTTCTATTCCCAAATTTCCAAGGAATCGCCAAACTGCTTTCCATATTGGCTGCACCAATCTACAGTCCCACCGACAGTGTAGGAGTGTACATTTTTCCTGAAATCCTCACCAACACTTACTGTTGTTGTCTTCATCATAGCTGCCATTTTCAAAAATCGCTGACATTCTAACTGGAGGGAGGTGCAATTAAACCCCTATCTCTCACCATGCACAAAACTCCACTCAAATGAATCAAGGACCTAGGAATCAAACCAGAGACCTTGCATGTAACAGAAGAAAAAGTAGGCCCTAATTACAATCATATGGGATTAGTCCCAAAATTCCTTAATAAGACTCCTATAGCACAAGAATTAAAATCAAGTATCAATAAATGAGATAGATTCAAACTAAAAAAGTTTCTTCTCCACAAAACAAACAATCTGGGAGGTGAATAGGGATCCTACATCTTGGGAGAAAAGTTTTGCCCCATCACACATCAGATAGAGCACTAATCTCTAGGGTATAGAAAGAACTCACAAATCTAAATACACACACACACACACACACACATAAATAAATAAATAAATAAATAAATAAATAAATGAACGAATAAATAAATAAATAAAATAAAATAAAATAACCCATTCAATAAATGGGCCACGGACCTGAACAGACACTTCTCCCAAGATGATATAAAATTAATCAACAAATTTATGCAAATATGCTCATCATCACTAGCACTTAGAGAAGTGAAAATCAAAACTACACTAAGATTTGAGGTTCAATCTTAAAGGCTGAAAATGAGCATGTTTCACCTCTCTTTCTCCTTCTACCACCAAATCCTCATAGAAATTAGAAAAGGACATTTGAAATGCTCAGTGATCCAAAATAAGAATGAGAATTTCAAGGACTGAACACAAAAATAGATTATGAAAGAGTAGATCAAGTTGAAAAGACAAAAGCAAACATAGAACGTGCAAGGAAACAGTTCACTTGCAGAAGCTGAGAGGTAACAGGCTGCTTCATGCTTTCAGTATTACATACCAGGGATCACAGAGCACAGGACAACAATAAGATAGTTATCTGGGGTACCACACTGTGGGGTACATAGAGCAAAAACATGGGAAACCCTGCAGAATAAAAGGCATCAACTGAACATCCCTCTCTCAGAACCCAAACAAGGAACCACCAACAAGCAGGGAGGGATAGAGAAGAGCTGTGTAATGCACTTAAGAAGCCTGACTGAGGAGCTATACCAAGAAGTTGTACCATGCACACAAAACTACATATCATGTTCAAACACACAGGCTACAGCCACCAAAATTTACCGTGCCCTAGACCACAATGAAAACGCCAGCCAATTCCGTAAAGGTGTTATCACACAGGCTGCAATTCTTTGTGCATCTAAAATTAGAAGAATTTTGACTCCTCAAAAAAAAAAAAAAAAAAAATTCCATATACAATGAAATTAGGGCCATAGAAACAATTCCAAATAATTGTTAGATTAAAGCAAAAATCAAGATGGAATTAAATTAAAATACTATAATGGCAGAAGCAACAGGGATTTAGATATATGTATTTGAAAAGAGATTGAAATCAAACGGCATATGCTTTTAACATAAAAACATAAGAAAATACCTGGATACTGGATAAAATAATGTAAATGTTAAGGCAAAATTTAGAAAAAAAAAAAACAAAGGAAAAGCTGATGTGTGTAGCTACTGGGTGTTTTGTCTTCCCATTTTTATCTTGGTAAATTAAGATAAAAGATAAACAAAAGTTTCTAGCTTAAGTTAGGCAAAATGAGAGAGCAGACAAAAGTAGAATATATAGCTAATATTTCTCTGATACCTGTAGTTTCTAAAACCACTAAGTGGATTTTTATTAAAATTAATCTTATTAATATTTTTATTATATAGTTAATATTAAATGATTTAATCTATATTAAATGTTATTTAAATTGACTTTGTTAAATTGTATTAATTTAAATGAAATTTAATGAATTTTTAGTATACTGATTTTAAGTCCTTTAGTTATAAACCAATGAGTGGGACAGCTGGGTCAAATGGTGCTTCCGATCCCAGTTTTCTGAGGAATTTTCATACTGCTTTTCAGACTGGCTGCATCAATTTGCAGTGCCACCAGCAATGTATACGTGTACCTTTTTCCCCCACATCCTCGCCAACATTTACTGTTGCTTATATTCTTGATGATTGCCATTCTGATTGAAGTGAGATGAAATCTTAGAGTAGTTTTGATTTGCATCTCTCTCATTACTAGTGAAGTTGAACATTTTTTCATATATTTATTGACTGATTGTATTGCTTCTTCTGTGAAGTGTCTGTTCAATACCTTGCCCTTTACATTAAAATAAATATATATATATATATATATTGTTTATTGCTGGCAAAAATAGAGTATCATTGAATAGTTCCAAAGTTTAGAGACTTCTAAAAAAGTGGCTTTTATAGACTTTCATGAGTTGAAAACTAGTTGTATTTCTAATAGGGTGGAGCTCAGTAATCACTATGTTGCCATCAAGAAAGCCCGGCAGATGTTTGCCCAGTGGAATGAAAGAAAAAAAAAAAAAAAAAAAAAAAACCAGAATTGAGAACATCATCCAGGCAAATCAGTAGGCAACTGATTCTAGTTCGAGGCAGACAATTAATCTGTTGACGAATCTACTTTCACAGTTTGTACATAACATTTATGGACTATTATTTTAAATTCTATTTTAAAAATATTTATTATTTAGCCTTTAGTGGACACAACATCTTTATTTTATTTTATTTATTTATTTATTTTTTTTAATGTAGTGCTGAGGATCAAACCCCATGCCTCACGCATGCTAGGTGAACGAGCTACTACTTGAGCCATAGACCCAACACTCTCTTAAATTCTTATTTCCACCTTGCTTCTTTATGATAATGAGAATTCAAATTTATGGGTAATATAGCATTCACTGAACAACTTCTCAGTCCAAATCAATCCTTCTACTACTGTATTGTCACTGGAGTGTTATGTTAATCTTCCTACAAACGTGTGCGGAACATTTCATTGATTATGCCAATTCTTAAAGATACAAATGTGCCGAGCCCTAATATCCAGAGTACACAAAGAACTCAAAAAGTAAACATTAAGAAAACAAACAACCCAATCAACAAATGGGCCAAGGACCTGAACAGACACTTCTCAGAGAAGGATACACAATTAATCAAAAAATACACGGAAAAAAATGCTCACCATCTCTAGCAATCAGAGAAATGCAAATTAAAACCACTCTAAGATACCAAATCAGTCCACTAAGAATGGCAGCCATTAGGAAGTCAAACAACAACAAGTGCTGGCAAGGATGTGGGGGGAAAGGTACACTTGTACATTGCTGGTGCGACTGCAAATTGGTGCAGCCAATTTGGAAAGCATTATGGAGATTCCTGGGAAAGCTGGGAATGGAACCACCATTCGACCCAGCTATTCCCCTTCTCGGACTATTCCCAAAGACCTAAAAAGAGCATGCTATAGGGATACAGCTACATCAAGGTTCACAGCAGCACAATTCACAATAGCTAGAATGTGGAACCAACCTAGATGCCAGTCAATAGATGAATGGATAAGAAAATGTGGCATTTGTACACAATGGAATATTACTCAGCACTAAAAAATAACAAAACCATGGCATTTGCAGGGAAATGGATGGCATTAGAGGAGATTATGCTAAGTGAAGTTAGCCAATCCCTAGGAAAGAAATGCTGAATGTCTTCTTTCATATAAGGAGGGGGACTCAAAACAGAGCAGGCTGGAAGAGCATGAAAAGAAGACTACCAATTAGAAGGGACAAGAGGTGGGAGGGAATGGGAGAGAGAAGGGGAATTTCATGGAAATGGAAGGATACCCTCATTGTTACACACAATTACATAGAAGAGGATGTGAGGGGAAAGGGGGAAAAAAAGGAGAGAAATGAATTACAGTAGCTGGGGTAGAGAGAGATTATGGGAGGGGAGGGGACAGAAGGGGGGATAGGGAGGGAATAGGAAAGGCAGCAGAATATAACAGACACTAGTATGGCAGTATGTATAAACCTGCACGTACAGCCAATGTGATCCTGCAAACTGTACACGTGGTAAAAATAAGAATTCATACCCCACTTGAATCAAATGTATGAAATATGATATGTCAAGATCATTGTAATTTTTTTAAAGCAACCAATAAAAATTTAAAAAAAGAAACGAGACAAGGCCCATATTAAAGAGATTTAAAAATTCTACTGAAATCTATAAGAAAATGTTTGAATGAATCATGAGGTATTAAAAGAAGTACAAACTTAATATCTTGCATAGAATTTATCACCCTATGTTTATAGACTCAAAAAGCTTTCCTTACTTTAACCTTCAACTGTGTTTTAACAAAGCCACATTATTAAGGGCTCTCTACTTCTGGCTTTATTCTTTCTTACTTAGTCTTTTCCCCCATATGAGATCCTCACCACCACAGTCGTCAATGGCTGACCTTGCATTATATTTCAAGGATCACTCTATGTAACATCTTCTCCATTGACTGACTGTATTCAATTGCACTTCATAGCAGGAAATGTATATAACACAGCTTTATGTTGTTCACAATATCTACCACAATACCTTGTACTTTTTGGGCACTGAATATATGTATAAGGATACACTTATGATTACTGGATCCTTTTTGTCACGTGTGCTCGCGAATGAGCCAGGGTTTTCCCTCCATATCCCCCATAGTTTCCAGGAATATTCCAAACATATTGAGAAGAAGAGAAATGCTTTTATTTGGACGGTCAGTTTCGAATACACTAGGTAGGTATCTCTCTCAGATAGAAATACAAAATGACAAACAGCTGTGGTCAGAGTGAACCATGCTAGAAGACCGAATCTGAGTGATCAGAAATGCCTTTCAGCAGGAGGAGCAACAACCACTGGAACCAGATTCAAGCCAAATGGGATAGGTCTTACACTGAAAAAGGATCATTATTTGTGATTTAAAACAATAAACAAACACAGAACACCTAAAGAGAAGGAGGCACCCTGCTATAATTTGGATCTGGAATGTTGCCCAAAGGTCATGTGTTGAAAGCTTGGACCCCAATCCACCAGCATTCAGAACGGACTCTACAGAAAGGTGAATTGAATCCTGAGCTCTAACCTCGTCTGTGGATCAATCCACTGATGGGTTCATGATTGGACAGGACTATCGGGAGTTGGTCAAAACTGTGGGCGGTAGGGCCTAGTTGGAGGGTAGGCCACTGGAGTTGATTCCCTGGAAGGGTACATCATATTCCTCAGTCCTCTCTTCCCCTCACCATTTCCCTGATCTCCATGAGTTGAGAAGCTCTGTTTTGAAGCCAGGCTCTCTGCCATGGTAATCTGCCTCACTTCAGGCCACAGCAATGGAGCCTGAAATTGAACCAAAATAAATATTTACTCATTTAATTTTCTCAGGTATGTTGTCAAAGTGATGAAAAAGTCTTCTAACACACACACACACACACACACACACACACAGGAGGAATGGTCTAAAGGGAGAAAAGGACACTTGGTATTGTTGATGCCTTCTTCAACAGTAGACACAGCTGGGGTACAGCGTGGATTCTCACTTCAGCAGATGCTAAAAGGGGCTTAAATTTTTATTTTAGTCTTTTATGAGGAGACATTGACTAACACAGGCCTGACTTCTCTCTCAGATTTGGAGACGAATAAGAAGGACCAAGAAGATTTCCTTTTCTAGCACAGGACACAAATGCAGTCACTAGTTTCTGATACCAATCTGAGTAATTATGTCTACTTGCTCTATCTTGAAGGCAAGAGACATTATGAGGTGATTCATATGATCCTTAGAATCTATTTAACCATTAATTTTCCAAAAATTCTTCCTTTTTTTAAATTTTATTTCTGCCACCTTGGGGTTTTGTTTCCTGAACAGACATATAGAAAGAACAGCTCAAGGAAAAGAGTCTCCTGAATATGGGCTCTGGGAAGAGAGTAATGGGAGCAAACCCAAACCCCTTCTAAAGGGTAATAAGGAAAATGATCCTAAAGGAAACAAAAAGGCAAATATGAACAAAGTGGCAGCAGGCTCCATTTGTTGGCCACTTTCTCTGCACCAGCCATCAGGTGAGAACTACACACACTATGTTCTCATTTACTGTTCAACTCATGCTTGTGAGAGAGGTTTCATAAATGCATTCTGTCAGTTTAGCTCCAAAATTGCTTTGGTCCCAACTGGTCTGTCTGTTACAGCCCACGTGCTTCCTCTCTTTGCTTTGTCCCCAACTCTACAAAACTGCCTCCTCATTAACTTGTTGGAATTTAAACACCTTGGAAAGCAGGGCCTTATCTTAACTCCTTCTGATCCTTAGAGGTATGGGAATTACATTTAGGATTGTTACTCCATAGTAGAAAATTTCTCAACTTTCTATTTCGCTCTGTACTCTTGAAACCTGGATTATATTTGGCACTGATAAACAACCATAGGTGAAGTGAACATCAACCTATTGGCTCTAAAACAAATTTTTCTTAAGTGAAATTTAAGCGGAATTTTTGAGCACTTAAATAAACTTCAATCAGAATCAACAAGGACCAAATAATATTAAAATGAACTCGAAAATTTATAGATTAACAGCAAAAGTTTACTTTTGGAAAGGGTAAAGATGGTTCTTTAGTGAAATTTAATCCGTATTATAATTTGAATTCTGAGACTGATTAAGACTCTGTGATGGTTAATTTTATATGTTAACTCGTCTGGGCTACGATGCCCAGATACTTGGCCAACTTTTATTCTGGGTGTGTCTGTGCTGGTGTTATGGGGTGAGATTTACTTTTGAATCGGGGACTTTTAGTTAAATAGATTCCATTCTCTAATGTGGAGCGAGACCTCACCTCGTCAACTGAATGCAACTGAATGGGACAAAGAGCCCACCTCTCCCAGACAAGAGGGAACTGTCCAGTGAACTACCTTTGGATTTCATCTACAACATTGATTCTTCCTGGCTCCACAGCACACTGCCTTGGGACTCAAACTGGGACACTTTCCTGGGTCTCTAGCTCCTCCCAGCCAACCCTGCCCAATCCTGTGAGCCAATAGCTGACAGGCAAGTGCAGGGAAGAAGCAGAGGCCCTGCAGGGGGTGAGTGTGCTACTGGATGCCAGTCCCTGGTCAAAGCGCAGGACAGGCTTCTGAGTTTACAGGCAGGAAGGGATGATTAGTGTTGGTGGAGCCCCAGGAACCCCGCGCTCTGAGGAATTCTGAGCGCTTGGGTCATAATCGACCCCGGCAACGCCGGAGGACGTTCGGGGCAGAGAAGTGGATGGTGATGGACGCGCTTCTCAGAGCTGGTCCGATGGATCACTGAAGTGGCCACGATGTGGTCCTGGTTTGGAGGCCTGGGCTCAGGCTTGGGCCACTTCTTGGGTCAGGTGGGGAGCAGCTTGGCTTTCCTCACCGGCCAGAGCTCCACCTTCAACAGGGAGATGCTTCTGGATGACTTAGGAGACCCAGAAGCAGCTTTACATCATGGTGGGAGAAAGGAAATGGAAACTACTGATTCCACACTAAGATGTGAGAATGAAGGACCGAAAAAGTGCTGTACTGACCTGGAAGAAAAGCATGAAGCATCAGAGCTACAAATAAACCATCAGTCTGTAAGTTCCCAAAATCAACTGCCACAGAAAGAGGTAGAGATCAGCCATCCTAAAGCAGGACAGATTGTACTGCAAGATCAAATGTTCCAACTACAGGCAGCTGCTCAATCAGTACGCTCGGGAGCTTGTGGTGTACCAACAACAACTGCACCGGCTCCGCTCGGTTCCCTGGTCGGTAGTCATTTTTCAGCCTTTCGTGATGATGACACGGACTTTAGTGACATAATTTTATCACAACAAGAAACAAACAGATTACCAACTGAAGTTGCAAAACATGAATCTGAAGTTGGCCACTCGAGGCAGATTGCTGAGGCTCAGGGAACGCACCATTCTGACTCAAGTGAAATCTGCAAAGTACTAAATACTATCAAGACTCTTCAACCAAACCAAAGTCCAGACATATATGATCATCAGCATGAAATTTCAGTTTGGGAGCAGAGTTCTACTGTGGCAGAAAAGGGGAGAACCCTTCCTCAGCATTCAGCAGTGGAAGAAGTGTTCAGGCTTCAACGAGCCCTGGCTGATGCGGAGAAGGAAATCGTGAGACTAAATGGTTTAAACCAGGATAACCGTCTTGCTGAAGACAATCTGAAACTTGAAATGCACGTTGAAGCTCTAGAAAAAGAGAAGTCATCATTGAGTCAAGAAAAAGAGGAACTTCAGATGTCACTGTCAAAACTGAGCCGTGACTATCAAGTCATGAAAAACAAAGCTTCAACGGACATGAATTTGAATGTACAATTACTAGACTTAAAACTTCACTTGAAGGCAAAGGAGGAAGAACTGAATCAGACTATCAATGAAAAGAAAATGCTGATAGCTGAGTTAGAAGAACTGGATCATCGGAATCGGGAAGCTACAGAGCACATGATTTTGATACAAGATGAGCTATCAAAACAACAAAATGAAGGAGACCTTGTCATCAAGAAGTTGGAACAAGATCTAGATGATGAAAAAAAGAGAGTTCATCAACTTGAGGATGAGCAGATGAACATATCCCAAGAGCTGCATGTGCAGAAGGAGAAGTTAACTGAGAATGCACGGAGCCTCAGTGATTTGCATTTAACTAAGCAGAAGCTTGAAGGTAAAGTAGAAGATTTAGTAGATCAGCTAAATCAGTCACAAAAAAATAGTTCAAACGTCCAGCAGGAAAACCTTGGGCTTAAGGATCACATTAGACAACTTGAAGAGGAGCTGTCTGGGTTTAAGAGTAAGTATCGAGCCTCTCTGAATGAAGACTCTAACAGTCATTGTAAGGATGACATGCCTAAAGAACGAGAAGCTGAAGCTAGCAACCTAACGCAAAATCTTTCTGAAGAGGAACAGCTCAATGAAAACTTAACGAAAGTTGCTGTTGAACTCAAGACGGAAAATGAAATGTTGATTTTAGCACGTGACGATGTAAGGCGTAAGTTGGAAGAATCTATTGCTGCTTACAATCAAATCTCTCAAGAAAAAGACACTATCACGGAGACTCTCAAAAGAGACAAAGAAGAGACTGAAGCCAAACTGCACCAGGCAGAAAAAAGACTGTTGGAAGAAGCAAATAATCACAGGCAGACTATTCAGGAACTCTCCAATGCACATGATTGGAATACCTCGGCCTTAAAGCTGAAACACGAATGTGCAGTTCAACTCAATCAAGAGAAGGACTTTGAAATAGCAGGACTCAAAAAGAATATTGAGCAAATGACTGCTGATGAAAAAGAAACTGAGGAAATTTTGGCATCTTACATAGAAGAACAGGAGCGATTGATACAAGTCATAAATGAGAAAGAAGTTTTTATTGAAAAACTCGAAGAAAAAAGTTCACAACTACAAAAGGATTTAGATAAGTGTTCTCAGGCCTTAAGAGAAAATGAAACTTTAAGGCAATCCGTTGAAAGAAAGGACAGAAGTCTTACCTACATGAGAGCAGAAAACAACTATCTGCGAGTAGAACTGGAAATATTTACGCAACCTGTACCAGTGGCTGAGCCTGAAGCTCTTGATGCTATCACAGAACTAGAATTGGAGGTATCTCAACTGAACATAGTCAAAAATCATCTGGAAGATGAAATTCAAGACCATCTGAATATAATTGAAAATCAAAACCAGCATAAAATGCAACTACTTCAGTCTTTACAGGAGCAGAAGGAGGAAATGCATGAATTTAAGTACAAGTATGAGCAGATGAATGCTGCGCATAGCCAGTTAATTTTAGAAAGAGAGGAGGAAATTAAGAACTTGCAGAAAACTGTTGAAGAACTAAAAGCCCAGTTGCCTGGAGAGAGAGGAGACGCTCAAACACTGAATTCTGATATTTTTCAAGAGACCAAAGTAAAAATCCTAAGAGAAAACGAGGTTCAACACTTCCAAGAAGAAGAGAAAGCTCTGCATTCTGCTGAACTAGCCAAAGAAAAACAGTCAATAGCTGAATGGAAGAACAAGGCCGAAAAGCTAGAAGGAGAAGTAACATCACTGCAGGAACGTTTGGATCAAGCGAATGCTCTGTGGGATTCTGCTTCCAGACTGAGAGAAGACTTAGATCTCAAGGAAGAGCAGATGGCAGAACTGAAAAAACAAAACGAGCTCCGAAAAGAAATGCTGGACCACGCACAACAGAAATTGTCGACTTTGGTCAACAGCGCAGAAGGAAAAGTGGACAAAGTCCTCATGCGAAACCTTCTAATCGCTCATTTCCAAACAACAAAAGGCAAACGTCGTCGTGAAGTATTGCAGTTGATGGGGAGCATCCTGGACGTTCCAAAGGACGAAATGGAGCACTTGTTGAATAAAGATTATGGTGGTGTCAGAAAGTGGATGAGGAGTTGCCTTGGAGGGGCTTCAACAAGTGTCCCCAGCACACCTCCGAAACCAAATCAACAACCCCAACCCGTGCTTCAGAGTTCTTTTTCAGAACCCCTTTACCAGGAAATGTTAAAGATGGAGCCAAATTAAGAGCTGGCAGAAGCACCAACGGGAATCCACTCTTGGTCCCACGTTCTGCAGCGGTGCCTCTTAGTAACCTCGCTGGAGTTGGACTTGGTGGACCTGGGCGTCCTCTTTTCACACCCATTGCAGATTTCATGCCCACCTTTACACCGTCGCCAGTGTCCCTGCACAACAGGGCCAGAGCTGTACTCCAGGATCTTCTAAATATTTAGCATTATTCTAAAGAAGCCATAACCCTTTTTGATGTTTTACAGCATGGCCTTTTGAAAAAGCACGCATGTGCTTGTAGACAAAAAGAGAAAGCAAAACAGCTGGTATATGTAAGTGTATGGCTACTAGGTATTTTATTTTATTTCTTTAGTTGTTGTTGTTGTTGTGATTTTTTGCTATAGTACTTTTTAAAAAATTTGTTTTGTTTTTTGTAGCACTTTTTGTTTATAGAATTTTGTTCCAATGTAGCAGATAATCATCACCAGTTATCAATTCTGATGTACTTTTGTGAGCCACTGTACAGAGCAGCCTTCTTGAACCACTAGTTCCAACCTCACTTAATGGCATTAAGATAAAAACGATACATGCAATCACAGGAAACAAGAGAAATCCAACCCATAAGAAGGATGTCTCAGATTCAGAGTACATGAAAACCAAATATAATGTTGCAAAACGTTGAGAATATTTAGTTTATCCAAGATAACATTGTACAACTACCAAGCGAAAATTCCAATGGGGAGGACCTAAACAGGAAGCTTAGTGGATAAATTCTAAGATGCTTTGAATCCAAATTCTATGACCCCTATCCATTTTGCTGATTTCCATTTCTCTACGAAAGTCACTTCACATTAATTCAGTTTTCCAGATGATAAATACGTCCAGAAGGAAGAGTATTTTTATGAGGCAACCCCGCCCGAAGTGGGATCACATGATCCATTGCCAATGGAAAAGTTAATTAGTAAGAATGTATCATTAAATATCTGGACTGCTTATCTACATACTATTGGGGGCTCTACAATCATTCTTATAAACACATTTTATAAAACATTTGATCAAAACAAGTGGGGGAGAGAAATAAGCTGACAACAGTTTTTGGAAGATGAAAAGCTTTACAACAGGAGTAGTTATAACCTTTTGATAAATTAAGGTAAAAGATGAATCAAAAGTTTCTAGCTTAAGTAGGTGAAATCAGAGAAGCGAAAAAGCAGATTGCATAGCACATACTTCTCTGACACCCGTAGTTTCTAAAACCATTCAGAACGTTTTTATTAAAATTAATTTAAACAAAATTTAATATGTTTTTAAATATAAAAAATTATACTATCATTTAATATAAATTAATCTAATTTAAATCAATCTAATTTAAATTAATTTTATTAGTAGTATTATTTAAATTTCTTTTATTAATACTATGGTTTGATTTAAATTCATTTTATTAATTGATATTGTTTATTAACTTATGTTAAATTATAGTATGATTTATATTTAAAAATTCATTAAATTTTATTTAAATTAATACAATTTAACAAAGTAAATTTAACATAATATAGATTGAATTATTTAATATTGACTATATAATTTAATATAAATGTCAATAAAGTTAATTTTAATAAAAATGCTCTTAGTTGTTTTGGAAATTACAGGTGGCAGTGAAGTATTAGCAATATTATCTTCTTTTTTCTCCTCTTTGATTTTACCTAACTTAAGCTAGAACCTTTTGGTTTATCTTTTGCTTTACTTTACAAAAATAAAAAAAAAAAGGAAGAAAAACACCTAGTAGCTACACACATATCGGCTTTTCCTTTCTTATTTCTAAATTTCACCTTAACATTTACATTATTTTACCAAAATTAAGATGCCATCAGTTGTTAGGCATGAACAAAATCACTGAAACAACAACTGGAGGACGCATCCCAAAGTCACATTGGCCAAGTATTCAAAACATATAAATGTCTGAGAACCGATGAGCTCTGATAGTAAAGTTTCCCACCTATGAAAAGTTTCCCAATGCTATGGAAAATGATGACATTTCTCTTTTTGTGTTTTTTAAGCTGAGAACCAACCTAAGGTATGTTATCAGAAATTGTATGTAACTCAAGTCTTTAAATTTCTTATTTTTCCTGTACTGCAGACAAAGAGGCTCACAATTCCTTGAGCTCTACTAGCATTTTAGTGACAGGAAAAAATTCAATGATGCATAGTTGTTTATTTGCATTCAATGTCTATCAATCTTACATACTTTGGGAAGGGTCACAAGCCACGGCCCTTATGCCTCCTGCTCTATTTCAAAGCCTCCAGCATCAGTTGCAACAATTCTAGGAAACACTGGGAATACTCTATGGTACAAAATGCACAATTACTTTTATTTGAAAGCATCTCTAAGACATGAGTCATTAGGTGACTTTCTTGTTCTAAGTAAATTTACTGAATTATTATTAAGTGATAACACGGTAAGCCAAAATGAAAAATGAAAGCATATGCTTCAAATCAGAGCAAGGAAGAAATAAGAAGGTATGATGTGTGGTAAAAATACACGAACATGCAAATATTATCCAGCCTTCTTACGTCAAATGTCCTCTCTTTTATTTATTTATTTTTTGGAGGTTACATTCTTGCATGATATGCATGGAACAACTTTTGGGGGGATACGATCAGAAATTCAGCACTAAAATCTGCCTTCCTGTAACATCACACGGCTTACTCCCGAGAAGAATATCAAAGTATATATTTGGCTTCGACTTGCCAAATTACTTGGAATCTTATTCCAGTAGACTTCACACGGTTGGGAAAAGCAGAGTTCAGATTTGTCATGAGAGATTTTTATATATTCTGCTCACTCCATTGTGTCTAGGTGAGCCTTTGGGTTTCAATGCCTGGAAACACACTTCTTATATTTCAGAATTGAAGAGCTCTTGGAAACGGCGACCTCACTGCATTCTTGAGAAAAATATGTTATACAGGTACTCAGAAAATTACAAAGATTAATCTAGATCCAAGGTTTTTTTAAGACAAGGGGTTTAATGGAGAACACAGCAAGATAGCCTTAGAAATTTCATACTCCCTGCATTCTTAGGAAAAGCTGCTATATTGTAAAGAATAACACCAAACAGAAAAGTTCCTAAGAAAATATTGTGCTTTCAGTTTCCTTGTCTCATAAATTTTATTAAAGTTTCATTAAAGACCCTGTATTTGCTAGCCTTTTTATTAAATACTTTTTTGAGATATTCTATTAATGTCTATGACTGGATTTTATTTGGTCTCACATGAATGTCGCTCCCTGTGACAAAGGGTACATGGGAGGCAGGCAGGATCAGCCTGTCCTCTCCGAGGCACCAGCTGTCCGAACCAGGCTCTGACAGAGGTAGTGAAGGGCACTAGCGTCTCCTGGACTGAGCGAGAGGGTAAGTATCTGAGTGATATTAATTGTGTATAAATGCCACATTTTTTTTTTATGCATTCATCTACTAAGTTGTTTCCACAATTTAGCTAATGTGAATTTTGCTGCTATAAACATTGATGCGGCTGTGTCCCTGTAGTATGCAGTTTTTAAGTCCTTTGGGTATAGACCAAAAAAGAGGGATAGCTAGGTCAAATGGTGGTTCTATTCCCAAATTTCCAAGGAATCGCCAAACTGCTTTCCATATTGGCTGCACCAATCTACAGTCCCACCGACAGTGTAGGAGTGTACATTTTTCCTGAAATCCTCACCAACACTTACTGTTGTTGTCTTCATCATAGCTGCCATTTTCAAAAATCGCTGACATTCTAACTGGAGGGAGGTGCAATTAAACCCCTATCTCTCACCATGCACAAAACTCCACTCAAATGAATCAAGGACCTAGGAATCAAACCAGAGACCTTGCATGTAACAGAAGAAAAAGTAGGCCCTAATTACAATCATATGGGATTAGTCCCAAAATTCCTTAATAAGACTCCTATAGCACAAGAATTAAAATCAAGTATCAATAAATGAGATAGATTCAAACTAAAAAAGTTTCTTCTCCACAAAACAAACAATCTGGGAGGTGAATAGGGATCCTACATCTTGGGAGAAAAGTTTTGCCCCATCACACATCAGATAGAGCACTAATCTCTAGGGTATAGAAAGAACTCACAAATCTAAATACACACACACACACACACACACACATAAATAAATAAATAAATAAATAAATAAATAAATAAATAAACGAACGAATAAATAAATAAATAAAATAAAATAAAATAACCCATTCAATAAATGGGCCACGGACCTGAACAGACACTTCTCCCAAGATGATATAAAATTAATCAACAAATTTATGCAAATATGCTCATCATCACTAGCACTTAGAGAAGTGAAAATCAAAACTACACTAAGATTTGAGGTTCAATCTTAAAGGCTGAAAATGAGCATGTTTCACCTCTCTTTCTCCTTCTACCACCAAATCCTCATAGAAATTAGAAAAGGACATTTGAAATGCTCAGTGATCCAAAATAAGAATGAGAATTTCAAGGACTGAACACAAAAATAGATTATGAAAGAGTAGATCAAGTTGAAAAGACAAAAGCAAACATAGAACGTGCAAGGAAACAGTTCACTTGCAGAAGCTGAGAGGTAACAGGCTGCTTCATGCTTTCAGTATTACATACCAGGGATCACAGAGCACAGGACAACAATAAGATAGTTATCTGGGGTACCACACTGTGGGGTACATAGAGCAAAAACATGGGAAACCCTGCAGAATAAAAGGCATCAACTGAACATCCCTCTCTCAGAACCCAAACAAGGAACCACCAACAAGCAGGGAGGGATAGAGAAGAGCTGTGTAATGCACTTAAGAAGCCTGACTGAGGAGCTATACCAAGAAGTTGTACCATGCACACAAAACTACATATCATGTTCAAACACACAGGCTACAGCCACCAAAATTTACCGTGCCCTAGACCACAATGAAAACGCCAGCCAATTCCGTAAAGGTGTTATCACACAGGCTGCAATTCTTTGTGCATCTAAAATTAGAAGAATTTTGACTCCTCAAAAAAAAAAAAAAAAAAAAAAATTCCATATACAATGAAATTAGGGCCATAGAAACAATTCCAAATAATTGTTAGATTAAAGCAAAAATCAAGATGGAATTAAATTAAAATACTATAATGGCAGAAGCAACAGGGATTTAGATATATGTATTTGAAAAGAGATTGAAATCAAACGGCATATGCTTTTAACATAAAAACATAAGAAAATACCTGGATACTGGATAAAATAATGTAAATGTTAAGGCAAAATTTAGAAAAAAAAAAAACAAAGGAAAAGCTGATGTGTGTAGCTACTGGGTGTTTTGTCTTCCCATTTTTATCTTGGTAAATTAAGATAAAAGATAAACAAAAGTTTCTAGCTTAAGTTAGGCAAAATGAGAGAGCAGACAAAAGTAGAATATATAGCTAATATTTCTCTGATACCTGTAGTTTCTAAAACCACTAAGTGGATTTTTATTAAAATTAATCTTATTAATATTTTTATTATATAGTTAATATTAAATGATTTAATCTATATTAAATGTTATTTAAATTGACTTTGTTAAATTGTATTAATTTAAATGAAATTTAATGAATTTTTAGTATACTGATTTTAAGTCCTTTAGTTATAAACCAATGAGTGGGACAGCTGGGTCAAATGGTGCTTCCGATCCCAGTTTTCCGAGGAATTTTCATACTGCTTTTCAGACTGGCTGCATCAATTTGCAGTGCCACCAGCAATGTATACGTGTACCTTTTTCCCCCACATCCTCGCCAACATTTACTGTTGCTTATATTCTTGATGATTGCCATTCTGATTGAAGTGAGATGAAATCTTAGAGTAGTTTTGATTTGCATCTCTCTCATTACTAGTGAAGTTGAACATTTTTTCATATATTTATTGACTGATTGTATTGCTTCTTCTGTGAAGTGTCTGTTCAATACCTTGCCCTTTACATTAAAATAAATATATATATATATATGTATATATATATTGTTTATTGCTGGCAAAAATAGAGTATCATTGAATAGTTCCAAAGTTTAGAGACTTCTAAAAAAGTGGCTTTTATAGACTTTCATGAGTTGAAAACTAGTTGTATTTCTAATAGGGTGGAGCTCAGTAATCACTATGTTGCCATCAAGAAAGCCCGGCAGATGTTTGCCCAGTGGAATGAAAGAAAAAAAAAAAAAAAAAAAAAAACCAGAATTGAGAACATCATCCAGGCAAATCAGTAGGCAACTGATTCTAGTTCGAGGCAGACAATTAATCTGTTGACGAATCTACTTTCACAGTTTGTACATAACATTTATGGACTATTATTTTAAATTCTATTTTAAAAATATTTATTATTTAGCCTTTAGTGGACACAACATCTTTATTTTATTTTATTTATTTATTTATTTTTTTTAATGTAGTGCTGAGGATCAAACCCCATGCCTCACGCATGCTAGGTGAACGAGCTACTACTTGAGCCATAGACCCAACACTCTCTTAAATTCTTATTTCCACCTTGCTTCTTTATGATAATGAGAATTCAAATTTATGGGTAATATAGCATTCACTGAACAACTTCTCAGTCCAAATCAATCCTTCTACTACTGTATTGTCACTGGAGTGTTATGTTAATCTTCCTACAAACGTGTGCGGAACATTTCATTGATTATGCCAATTCTTAAAGATACAAATGTGCCGAGCCCTAATATCCAGAGTACACAAAGAACTCAAAAAGTAAACATTAAGAAAACAAACAACCCAATCAACAAATGGGCCAAGGACCTGAACAGACACTTCTCAGAGAAGGATACACAATTAATCAAAAAATACACGGAAAAAAATGCTCACCATCTCTAGCAATCAGAGAAATGCAAATTAAAACCACTCTAAGATACCAAATCAGTCCACTAAGAATGGCAGCCATTAGGAAGTCAAACAACAACAAGTGCTGGCAAGGATGTGGGGGGAAAGGTACACTTGTACATTGCTGGTGCGACTGCAAATTGGTGCAGCCAATTTGGAAAGCATTATGGAGATTCCTGGGAAAGCTGGGAATGGAACCACCATTCGACCCAGCTATTCCCCTTCTCGGACTATTCCCAAAGACCTAAAAAGAGCATGCTATAGGGATACAGCTACATCAAGGTTCACAGCAGCACAATTCACAATAGCTAGAATGTGGAACCAACCTAGATGCCAGTCAATAGATGAATGGATAAGAAAATGTGGCATTTGTACACAATGGAATATTACTCAGCACTAAAAAATAACAAAACCATGGCATTTGCAGGGAAATGGA
Source organism: Urocitellus parryii (assembly GCF_045843805.1). Lineage (NCBI taxonomy): Eukaryota > Metazoa > Chordata > Mammalia > Rodentia > Sciuridae > Urocitellus > Urocitellus parryii. The sequence goes on from NC_135544.1 coordinate 48,478,723, forward strand.
TGGCATTAGAGGAGATTATGCTAAGTGAAGTTAGCCAATCCCTAGGAAAGAAATGCTGAATGTCTTCTTTCATATAAGGAGGGGGACTCAAAACAGAGCAGGCTGGAAGAGCATGAAAAGAAGACTACCAATTAGAAGGGACAAGAGGTGGGAGGGAATGGGAGAGAGAAGGGGAATTTCATGGAAATGGAAGGATACCCTCATTGTTACACACAATTACATAGAAGAGGATGTGAGGGGAAAGGGGGAAAAAAAGGAGAGAAATGAATTACAGTAGCTGGGGTAGAGAGAGATTATGGGAGGGGAGGGGACAGAAGGGGGGATAGGGAGGGAATAGGAAAGGCAGCAGAATATAACAGACACTAGTATGGCAGTATGTATAAACCTGCACGTACAGCCAATGTGATCCTGCAAACTGTACACGTGGTAAAAATAAGAATTCATACCCCACTTGAATCAAATGTATGAAATATGATATGTCAAGATCATTGTAATTTTTTTAAAGCAACCAATAAAAATTTAAAAAAAGAAACGAGACAAGGCCCATATTAAAGAGATTTAAAAATTCTACTGAAATCTATAAGAAAATGTTTGAATGAATCATGAGGTATTAAAAGAAGTACAAACTTAATATCTTGCATAGAATTTATCACCCTATGTTTATAGACTCAAAAAGCTTTCCTTACTTTAACCTTCAACTGTGTTTTAACAAAGCCACATTATTAAGGGCTCTCTACTTCTGGCTTTATTCTTTCTTACTTAGTCTTTTCCCCCATATGAGATCCTCACCACCACAGTCGTCAATGGCTGACCTTGCATTATATTTCAAGGATCACTCTATGTAACATCTTCTCCATTGACTGACTGTATTCAATTGCACTTCATAGCAGGAAATGTATATAACACAGCTTTATGTTGTTCACAATATCTACCACAATACCTTGTACTTTTTGGGCACTGAATATATGTATAAGGATACACTTATGATTACTGGATCCTTTTTGTCACGTGTGCTCGCGAATGAGCCAGGGTTTTCCCTCCATATCCCCCATAGTTTCCAGGAATATTCCAAACATATTGAGAAGAAGAGAAATGCTTTTATTTGGACGGTCAGTTTCGAATACACTAGGTAGGTATCTCTCTCAGATAGAAATACAAAATGACAAACAGCTGTGGTCAGAGTGAACCATGCTAGAAGACCGAATCTGAGTGATCAGAAATGCCTTTCAGCAGGAGGAGCAACAACCACTGGAACCAGATTCAAGCCAAATGGGATAGGTCTTACACTGAAAAAGGATCATTATTTGTGATTTAAAACAATAAACAAACACAGAACACCTAAAGAGAAGGAGGCACCCTGCTATAATTTGGATCTGGAATGTTGCCCAAAGGTCATGTGTTGAAAGCTTGGACCCCAATCCACCAGCATTCAGAACGGACTCTACAGAAAGGTGAATTGAATCCTGAGCTCTAACCTCGTCTGTGGATCAATCCACTGATGGGTTCATGATTGGACAGGACTATCGGGAGTTGGTCAAAACTGTGGGCGGTAGGGCCTAGTTGGAGGGTAGGCCACTGGAGTTGATTCCCTGGAAGGGTACATCATATTCCTCAGTCCTCTCTTCCCCTCACCATTTCCCTGATCTCCATGAGTTGAGAAGCTCTGTTTTGAAGCCAGGCTCTCTGCCATGGTAATCTGCCTCACTTCAGGCCACAGCAATGGAGCCTGAAATTGAACCAAAATAAATATTTACTCATTTAATTTTCTCAGGTATGTTGTCAAAGTGATGAAAAAGTCTTCTAACACACACACACACACACACACACACACACAGGAGGAATGGTCTAAAGGGAGAAAAGGACACTTGGTATTGTTGATGCCTTCTTCAACAGTAGACACAGCTGGGGTACAGCGTGGATTCTCACTTCAGCAGATGCTAAAAGGGGCTTAAATTTTTATTTTAGTCTTTTATGAGGAGACATTGACTAACACAGGCCTGACTTCTCTCTCAGATTTGGAGACGAATAAGAAGGACCAAGAAGATTTCCTTTTCTAGCACAGGACACAAATGCAGTCACTAGTTTCTGATAGCAATCTGAGTAATTATGTCTACTTGCTCTATCTTGAAGGCAAGAGACATTATGAGGTGATTCATATGATCCTTAGAATCTATTTAACCATTAATTTTCCAAAAATTCTTCCTTTTTTTAAATTTTATTTCTGCCACCTTGGGGTTTTGTTTCCTGAACAGACATATAGAAAGAACAGCTCAAGGAAAAGAGTCTCCTGAATATGGGCTCTGGGAAGAGAGTAATGGGAGCAAACCCAAACCCCTTCTAAAGGGTAATAAGGAAAATGATCCTAAAGGAAACAAAAAGGCAAATATGAACAAAGTGGCAGCAGGCTCCATTTGTTGGCCACTTTCTCTGCACCAGCCATCAGGTGAGAACTACACACACTATGTTCTCATTTACTGTTCAACTCATGCTTGTGAGAGAGGTTTCATAAATGCATTCTGTCAGTTTAGCTCCAAAATTGCTTTGGTCCCAACTGGTCTGTCTGTTACAGCCCACGTGCTTCCTCTCTTTGCTTTGTCCCCAACTCTACAAAACTGCCTCCTCATTAACTTGTTGGAATTTAAACACCTTGGAAAGCAGGGCCTTATCTTAACTCCTTCTGATCCTTAGAGGTATGGGAATTACATTTAGGATTGTTACTCCATAGTAGAAAATTTCTCAACTTTCTATTTCGCTCTGTACTCTTGAAACCTGGATTATATTTGGCACTGATAAACAACCATAGGTGAAGTGAACATCAACCTATTGGCTCTAAAACAAATTTTTCTTAAGTGAAATTTAAGCGGAATTTTTGAGCACTTAAATAAACTTCAATCAGAATCAACAAGGACCAAATAATATTAAAATGAACTCGAAAATTTATAGATTAACAGCAAAAGTTTACTTTTGGAAAGGGTAAAGATGGTTCTTTAGTGAAATTTAATCCGTATTATAATTTGAATTCTGAGACTGATTAAGACTCTGTGATGGTTAATTTTATATGTTAACTCGTCTGGGCTACGATGCCCAGATACTTGGCCAACTTTTATTCTGGGTGTGTCTGTGCTGGTGTTATGGGGTGAGATTTACTTTTGAATCGGGGACTTTTAGTTAAATAGATTCCATTCTCTAATGTGGAGCGAGACCTCACCTCGTCAACTGAATGCAACTGAATGGGACAAAGAGCCCACCTCTCCCAGACAAGAGGGAACTGTCCAGTGAACTACCTTTGGATTTCATCTACAACATTGATTCTTCCTGGCTCCACAGCACACTGCCTTGGGACTCAAACTGGGACACTTTCCTGGGTCTCTAGCTCCTCCCAGCCAACCCTGCCCAATCCTGTGAGCCAATAGCTGACAGGCAAGTGCAGGGAAGAAGCAGAGGCCCTGCAGGGGGTGAGTGTGCTACTGGATGCCAGTCCCTGGTCAAAGCGCAGGACAGGCTTCTGAGTTTACAGGCAGGAAGGGATGATTAGTGTTGGTGGAGCCCCAGGAACCCCGCGCTCTGAGGAATTCTGAGCGCTTGGGTCATAATCGACCCCGGCAACGCCGGAGGACGTTCGGGGCAGAGAAGTGGATGGTGATGGACGCGCTTCTCAGAGCTGGTCCGATGGATCACTGAAGTGGCCACGATGTGGTCCTGGTTTGGAGGCCTGGGCTCAGGCTTGGGCCACTTCTTGGGTCAGGTGGGGAGCAGCTTGGCTTTCCTCACCGGCCAGAGCTCCACCTTCAACAGGGAGATGCTTCTGGATGACTTAGGAGACCCAGAAGCAGCTTTACATCATGGTGGGAGAAAGGAAATGGAAACTACTGATTCCACACTAAGATGTGAGAATGAAGGACCGAAAAAGTGCTGTACTGACCTGGAAGAAAAGCATGAAGCATCAGAGCTACAAATAAACCATCAGTCTGTAAGTTCCCAAAATCAACTGCCACAGAAAGAGGTAGAGATCAGCCATCCTAAAGCAGGACAGATTGTACTGCAAGATCAAATGTTCCAACTACAGGCAGCTGCTCAATCAGTACGCTCGGGAGCTTGTGGTGTACCAACAACAACTGCACCGGCTCCGCTCGGTTCCCTGGTCGGTAGTCATTTTTCAGCCTTTCGTGATGATGACACGGACTTTAGTGACATAATTTTATCACAACAAGAAACAAACAGATTACCAACTGAAGTTGCAAAACATGAATCTGAAGTTGGCCACTCGAGGCAGATTGCTGAGGCTCAGGGAACGCACCATTCTGACTCAAGTGAAATCTGCAAAGTACTAAATACTATCAAGACTCTTCAACCAAACCAAAGTCCAGACATATATGATCATCAGCATGAAATTTCAGTTTGGGAGCAGAGTTCTACTGTGGCAGAAAAGGGGAGAACCCTTCCTCAGCATTCAGCAGTGGAAGAAGTGTTCAGGCTTCAACGAGCCCTGGCTGATGCGGAGAAGGAAATCGTGAGACTAAATGGTTTAAACCAGGATAACCGTCTTGCTGAAGACAATCTGAAACTTGAAATGCACGTTGAAGCTCTAGAAAAAGAGAAGTCATCATTGAGTCAAGAAAAAGAGGAACTTCAGATGTCACTGTCAAAACTGAGCCGTGACTATCAAGTCATGAAAAACAAAGCTTCAACGGACATGAATTTGAATGTACAATTACTAGACTTAAAACTTCACTTGAAGGCAAAGGAGGAAGAACTGAATCAGACTATCAATGAAAAGAAAATGCTGATAGCTGAGTTAGAAGAACTGGATCATCGGAATCGGGAAGCTACAGAGCACATGATTTTGATACAAGATGAGCTATCAAAACAACAAAATGAAGGAGACCTTGTCATCAAGAAGTTGGAACAAGATCTAGATGATGAAAAAAAGAGAGTTCATCAACTTGAGGATGAGCAGATGAACATATCCCAAGAGCTGCATGTGCAGAAGGAGAAGTTAACTGAGAATGCACGGAGCCTCAGTGATTTGCATTTAACTAAGCAGAAGCTTGAAGGTAAAGTAGAAGATTTAGTAGATCAGCTAAATCAGTCACAAAAAAATAGTTCAAACGTCCAGCAGGAAAACCTTGGGCTTAAGGATCACATTAGACAACTTGAAGAGGAGCTGTCTGGGTTTAAGAGTAAGTATCGAGCCTCTCTGAATGAAGACTCTAACAGTCATTGTAAGGATGACATGCCTAAAGAACGAGAAGCTGAAGCTAGCAACCTAAGGCAAAATCTTTCTCAAGAGGAACAGCTCAATGAAAACTTAACGAAAGTTGCTGTTGAACTCAAGACGGAAAATGAAATGTTGATTTTAGCACGTGACGATGTAAGGCGTAAGTTGGAAGAATCTATTGCTGCTTACAATCAAATCTCTCAAGAAAAAGACACTATCATGGAGACTCTCAAAAGAGACAAAGAAGAGACTGAAGCCAAACTGCACCAGGCAGAAAAAAGACTGTTGGAAGAAGCAAATAATCACAGGCAGACTATTCAGGAACTCTCCAATGCACATGATTGGAATACCTCGGCCTTAAAGCTGAAACACGAATGTGCAGTTCAACTCAATCAAGAGAAGGACTTTGAAATAGCAGGACTCAAAAAGAATATTGAGCAAATGACTGCTGATGAAAAAGAAACTGAGGAAATTTTGGCATCTTACATAGAAGAACAGGAGCGATTGATACAAGTCATAAATGAGAAAGAAGTTTTTATTGAAAAACTCGAAGAAAAAAGTTCACAACTACAAAAGGATTTAGATAAGTGTTCTCAGGCCTTAAGAGAAAATGAAACTTTAAGGCAATCCGTTGAAAGAAAGGACAGAAGTCTTACCTACATGAGAGCAGAAAACAACTATCTGCGAGTAGAACTGGAAATATTTACGCAACCTGTACCAGTGGCTGAGCCTGAAGCTCTTGATGCTATCACAGAACTAGAATTGGAGGTATCTCAACTGAACATAGTCAAAAATCATCTGGAAGATGAAATTCAAGACCATCTGAATATAATTGAAAATCAAAACCAGCATAAAATGCAACTACTTCAGTCTTTACAGGAGCAGAAGGAGGAAATGCATGAATTTAAGTACAAGTATGAGCAGATGAATGCTGCGCATAGCCAGTTAATTTTAGAAAGAGAGGAGGAAATTAAGAACTTGCAGAAAACTGTTGAAGAACTAAAAGCCCAGTTGCCTGGAGAGAGAGGAGACGCTCAAACACTGAATTCTGATATTTTTCAAGAGACCAAAGTAAAAATCCTAAGAGAAAACGAGGTTCAACACTTCCAAGAAGAAGAGAAAGCTCTGCATTCTGCTGAACTAGCCAAAGAAAAACAGTCAATAGCTGAATGGAAGAACAAGGCCGAAAAGCTAGAAGGAGAAGTAACATCACTGCAGGAACGTTTGGATCAAGCGAATGCTCTGTGGGATTCTGCTTCCAGACTGAGAGAAGACTTAGATCTCAAGGAAGAGCAGATGGCAGAACTGAAAAAACAAAACGAGCTCCGAAAAGAAATGTTGGACCACGCACAACAGAAATTGTCGACTTTGGTCAACAGCGCAGAAGGAAAAGTGGACAAAGTCCTCATGCGAAACCTTCTAATCGCTCATTTCCAAACAACAAAAGGCAAACGTCGTCGTGAAGTATTGCAGTTGATGGGGAGCATCCTGGACGTTCCAAAGGACGAAATGGAGCACTTGTTGAATAAAGATTATGGTGGTGTCAGAAAGTGGATGAGGAGTTGCCTTGGAGGGGCTTCAACAAGTGTCCCCAGCACACCTCCGAAACCAAATCAACAACCCCAACCCGTGCTTCAGAGTTCTTTTTCAGAACCCCTTTACCAGGAAATGTTAAAGATGGAGCCAAATTAAGAGCTGGCAGAAGCACCAACGGGAATCCACTCTTGGTCCCACGTTCTGCAGCGGTGCCTCTTAGTAACCTCGCTGGAGTTGGACTTGGTGGACCTGGGCGTCCTCTTTTCACACCCATTGCAGATTTCATGCCCACCTTTACACCGTCGCCAGTGTCCCTGCACAACAGGGCCAGAGCTGTACTCCAGGATCTTCTAAATATTTAGCATTATTCTAAAGAAGCCATAACCCTTTTTGATGTTTTACAGCATGGCCTTTTGAAAAAGCACGCATGTGCTTGTAGACAAAAAGAGAAAGCAAAACAGCTGGTATATGTAAGTGTATGGCTACTAGGTATTTTATTTTATTTCTTTAGTTGTTGTTGTTGTTGTGATTTTTTGCTATAGTACTTTTTAAAAAATTTGTTTTGTTTTTTGTAGCACTTTTTGTTTATAGAATTTTGTTCCAATGTAGCAGATAATCATCACCAGTTATCAATTCTGATGTACTTTTGTGAGCCACTGTACAGAGCAGCCTTCTTGAACCACTAGTTCCAACCTCACTTAATGGCATTAAGATAAAAACGATACATGCAATCACAGGAAACAAGAGAAATCCAACCCATGAGAAGGATGTCTCAGATTCAGAGTACATGAAAACCAAATATAATGTTGCAAAACGTTGAGAATATTTAGTTTATCCAAGATAACATTGTACAACTACCAAGCGAAAATTCCAATGGGGAGGACCTAAACAGGAAGCTTAGTGGATAAATTCTAAGATGCTTTGAATCCAAATTCTATGACCCCTATCCATTTTGCTGATTTCCATTTCTCTACGAAAGTCACTTCACATTAATTCAGTTTTCCAGATGATAAATACGTCCAGAAGGAAGAGTATTTTTATGAGGCAACCCCGCCCGAAGTGGGATCACATGATCCATTGCCAATGGAAAAGTTAATTAGTAAGAATGTATCATTAAATATCTGGACTGCTTATCTACATACTATTGGGGGCTCTACAATCATTCTTATAAACACATTTTATAAAACATTTGATCAAAACAAGTGGGGGAGAGAAATAAGCTGACAACAGTTTTTGGAAGATGAAAAGCTTTACAACAGGAGTAGTTATAACCTTTTGATAAATTAAGGTAAAAGATGAATCAAAAGTTTCTAGCTTAAGTAGGTGAAATCAGAGAAGCGAAAAAGCAGATTGCATAGCACATACTTCTCTGACACCCGTAGTTTCTAAAACCATTCAGAACGTTTTTATTAAAATTAATTTAAACAAAATTTAATATGTTTTTAAATATAAAAAATTATACTATCATTTAATATAAATTAATCTAATTTAAATCAATCTAATTTAAATTAATTTTATTAGTAGTATTATTTAAATTTCTTTTATTAATACTATGGTTTGATTTAAATTCATTTTATTAATTGATATTGTTTATTAACTTATGTTAAATTATAGTATGATTTATATTTAAAAATTCATTAAATTTTATTTAAATTAATACAATTTTACAAAGTAAATTTAACATAATATAGATTGAATTATTTAATATTGACTATATAATTTAATATAAATGTCAATAAAGTTAATTTTAATAAAAATGCTCTTAGTTGTTTTGGAAATTACAGGTGGCAGTGAAGTATTAGCAATATTATCTTCTTTTTTCTCCTCTTTGATTTTACCTAACTTAAGCTAGAACCTTTTGGTTTATCTTTTGCTTTACTTTACAAAAATAAAAAAAAAAAGGAAGAAAAACACCTAGTAGCTACACACATATCGGCTTTTCCTTTCTTATTTCTAAATTTCACCTTAACATTTACATTATTTTACCAAAATTAAGATGCCATCAGTTGTTAGGCATGAACAAAATCACTGAAACAACAACTGGAGGACGCATCCCAAAGTCACATTGGCCAAGTATTCAAAACATATAAATGTCTGAGAACCGATGAGCTCTGATAGTAAAGTTTCCCACCTATGAAAAGTTTCCCAATGCTATGGAAAATGATGACATTTCTCTTTTTGTGTTTTTTAAGCTGAGAACCAACCTAAGGTATGTTATCAGAAATTGTATGTAACTCAAGTCTTTAAATTTCTTATTTTTCCTGTACTGCAGACAAAGAGGCTCACAATTCCTTGAGCTCTACTAGCATTTTAGTGACAGGAAAAAATTCAATGATGCATAGTTGTTTATTTGCATTCAATGTCTATCAATCTTACATACTTTGGGAAGGGTCACAAGCCACGGCCCTTATGCCTCCTGCTCTATTTCAAAGCCTCCAGCATCAGTTGCAACAATTCTAGGAAACACTGGGAATACTCTATGGTACAAAATGCACAATTACTTTTATTTGAAAGCATCTCTAAGACATGAGTCATTAGGTGACTTTCTTGTTCTAAGTAAATTTACTGAATTATTATTAAGTGATAACACGGTAAGCCAAAATGAAAAATGAAAGCATATGCTTCAAATCAGAGCAAGGAAGAAATAAGAAGGTATGATGTGTGGTAAAAATACACGAACATGCAAATATTATCCAGCCTTCTTACGTCAAATGTCCTCTCTTTTATTTATTTATTTTTTGGAGGTTACATTCTTGCATGATATGCATGGAACAACTTTTGGGGGGATACGATCAGAAATTCAGCACTAAAATCTGCCTTCCTGTAACATCACACGGCTTACTCCCGAGAAGAATATCAAAGTATATATTTGGCTTCGACTTGCCAAATTACTTGGAATCTTATTCCAGTAGACTTCACACGGTTGGGAAAAGCAGAGTTCAGATTTGTCATGAGAGATTTTTATATATTCTGCTCACTCCATTGTGTCTAGGTGAGCCTTTGGGTTTCAATGCCTGGAAACACACTTCTTATATTTCAGAATTGAAGAGCTCTTGGAAACGGCGACCTCACTGCATTCTTGAGAAAAATATGTTATACAGGTACTCAGAAAATTACAAAGATTAATCTAGATCCAAGGTTTTTTTAAGACAAGGGGTTTAATGGAGAACACAGCAAGATAGCCTTAGAAATTTCATACTCCCTGCATTCTTAGGAAAAGCTGCTATATTGTAAAGAATAACACCAAACAGAAAAGTTCCTAAGAAAATATTGTGCTTTCAGTTTCCTTGTCTCATAAATTTTATTAAAGTTTCATTAAAGACCCTGTATTTGCTAGCCTTTTTATTAAATACTTTTTTGAGATATTCTATTAATGTCTATGACTGGATTTTATTTGGTCTCACATGAATGTCGCTCCCTGTGACAAAGGGTACATGGGAGGCAGGCAGGATCAGCCTGTCCTCTCCGAGGCACCAGCTGTCCGAACCAGGCTCTGACAGAGGTAGTGAAGGGCACTAGCGTCTCCTGGACTGAGCGAGAGGGTAAGTATCTGAGTGATATTAATTGTGTATAAATGCCACATTTTTTTTTTATGCATTCATCTACTAAGTTGTTTCCACAATTTAGCTAATGTGAATTTTGCTGCTATAAACATTGATGCGGCTGTGTCCCTGTAGTATGCAGTTTTTAAGTCCTTTGGGTATAGACCAAAAAAGAGGGATAGCTAGGTCAAATGGTGGTTCTATTCCCAAATTTCCAAGGAATCGCCAAACTGCTTTCCATATTGGCTGCACCAATCTACAGTCCCACCGACAGTGTAGGAGTGTACATTTTTCCTGAAATCCTCACCAACACTTACTGTTGTTGTCTTCATCATAGCTGCCATTTTCAAAAATCGCTGACATTCTAACTGGAGGGAGGTGCAATTAAACCCCTATCTCTCACCATGCACAAAACTCCACTCAAATGAATCAAGGACCTAGGAATCAAACCAGAGACCTTGCATGTAACAGAAGAAAAAGTAGGCCCTAATTCCAATCATATGGGATTAGTCCCAAAATTCCTTAATAAGACTCCTATAGCACAAGAATTAAAATCAAGTATCAATAAATGAGATAGATTCAAACTAAAAAAGTTTCTTCTCCACAAAACAAACAATCTGGGAGGTGAATAGGGATCCTACATCTTGGGAGAAAAGTTTTGCCCCATCACACATCAGATAGAGCACTAATCTCTAGGGTATAGAAAGAACTCACAAATCTAAATACACACACACACACACACACACACATAAATAAATAAATAAATAAATAAATAAATAAACGAACGAATAAATAAATAAATAAAATAAAATAAAATAACCCATTCAATAAATGGGCCACGGACCTGAACAGACACTTCTCCCAAGATGATATAAAATTAATCAACAAATTTATGCAAATATGCTCATCATCACTAGCACTTAGAGAAGTGAAAATCAAAACTACACTAAGATTTGAGGTTCAATCTTAAAGGCTGAAAATGAGCATGTTTCACCTCTCTTTCTCCTTCTACCACCAAATCCTCATAGAAATTAGAAAAGGACATTTGAAATGCTCAGTGATCCAAAATAAGAATGAGAATTTCAAGGACTGAACACAAAAATAGATTATGAAAGAGTAGATCAAGTTGAAAAGACAAAAGCAAACATAGAACGTGCAAGGAAACAGTTCACTTGCAGAAGCTGAGAGGTAACAGGCTGCTTCATGCTTTCAGTATTACATACCAGGGATCACAGAGCACAGGACAACAATAAGATAGTTATCTGGGGTACCACACTGTGGGGTACATAGAGCAAAAACATGGGAAACCCTGCAGAATAAAAGGCATCAACTGAACATCCCTCTCTCAGAACCCAAACAAGGAACCACCAACAAGCAGGGAGGGATAGAGAAGAGCTGTGTAATGCACTTAAGAAGCCTGACTGAGGAGCTATACCAAGAAGTTGTACCATGCACACAAAACTACATATCATGTTCAAACACACAGGCTACAGCCACCAAAATTTACCGTGCCCTAGACCACAATGAAAACGCCAGCCAATTCCGTAAAGGTGTTATCACACAGGCTGCAATTCTTTGTGCATCTAAAATTAGAAGAATTTTGACTCCTCAAAAAAAAAAAAAAAAAAAAAATTCCATATACAATGAAATTAGGGCCATAGAAACAATTCCAAATAATTGTTAGATTAAAGCAAAAATCAAGATGGAATTAAATTAAAATACTATAATGGCAGAAGCAACAGGGATTTAGATATATGTATTTGAAAAGAGATTGAAATCAAACGGCATATGCTTTTAACATAAAAACATAAGAAAATACCTGGATACTGGATAAAATAATGTAAATGTTAAGGCAAAATTTAGAAAAAAAAAAAACAAAGGAAAAGCTGATGTGTGTAGCTACTGGGTGTTTTGTCTTCCCATTTTTATCTTGGTAAATTAAGATAAAAGATAAACAAAAGTTTCTAGCTTAAGTTAGGCAAAATGAGAGAGCAGACAAAAGTAGAATATATAGCTAATATTTCTCTGATACCTGTAGTTTCTAAAACCACTAAGTGGATTTTTATTAAAATTAATCTTATTAATATTTTTATTATATAGTTAATATTAAATGATTTAATCTATATTAAATGTTATTTAAATTGACTTTGTTAAATTGTATTAATTTAAATGAAATTTAATGAATTTTTAGTATACTGATTTTAAGTCCTTTAGTTATAAACCAATGAGTGGGACAGCTGGGTCAAATGGTGCTTCCGATCCCAGTTTTCCGAGGAATTTTCATACTGCTTTTCAGACTGGCTGCATCAATTTGCAGTGCCACCAGCAATGTATACGTGTACCTTTTTCCCCCACATCCTCGCCAACATTTACTGTTGCTTATATTCTTGATGATTGCCATTCTGATTGAAGTGAGATGAAATCTTAGAGTAGTTTTGATTTGCATCTCTCTCATTACTAGTGAAGTTGAACATTTTTTCATATATTTATTGACTGATTGTATTGCTTCTTCTGTGAAGTGTCTGTTCAATACCTTGCCCTTTACATTAAAATAAATATATATATATATATGTATATATATATTGTTTATTGCTGGCAAAAATAGAGTATCATTGAATAGTTCCAAAGTTTAGAGACTTCTAAAAAAGTGGCTTTTATAGACTTTCATGAGTTGAAAACTAGTTGTATTTCTAATAGGGTGGAGCTCAGTAATCACTATGTTGCCATCAAGAAAGCCCGGCAGATGTTTGCCCAGTGGAATGAAAGAAAAAAAAAAAAAAAAAAAAAAAAACCAGAATTGAGAACATCATCCAGGCAAATCAGTAGGCAACTGATTCTAGTTCGAGGCAGACAATTAATCTGTTGACGAATCTACTTTCACAGTTTGTACATAACATTTATGGACTATTATTTTAAATTCTATTTTAAAAATATTTATTATTTAGCCTTTAGTGGACACAACATCTTTATTTTATTTTATTTATTTATTTATTTTTTTTAATGTAGTGCTGAGGATCAAACCCCATGCCTCACGCATGCTAGGTGAACGAGCTACTACTTGAGCCATAGACCCAACACTCTCTTAAATTCTTATTTCCACCTTGCTTCTTTATGATAATGAGAATTCAAATTTATGGGTAATATAGCATTCACTGAACAACTTCTCAGTCCAAATCAATCCTTCTACTACTGTATTGTCACTGGAGTGTTATGTTAATCTTCCTACAAACGTGTGCGGAACATTTCATTGATTATGCCAATTCTTAAAGATACAAATGTGCCGAGCCCTAATATCCAGAGTACACAAAGAACTCAAAAAGTAAACATTAAGAAAACAAACAACCCAATCAACAAATGGGCCAAGGACCTGAACAGACACTTCTCAGAGAAGGATACACAATTAATCAAAAAATACACGGAAAAAAATGCTCACCATCTCTAGCAATCAGAGAAATGCAAATTAAAACCACTCTAAGATACCAAATCAGTCCACTAAGAATGGCAGCCATTAGGAAGTCAAACAACAACAAGTGCTGGCAAGGATGTGGGGGGAAAGGTACACTTGTACATTGCTGGTGCGACTGCAAATTGGTGCAGCCAATTTGGAAAGCATTATGGAGATTCCTGGGAAAGCTGGGAATGGAACCACCATTCGACCCAGCTATTCCCCTTCTCGGACTATTCCCAAAGACCTAAAAAGAGCATGCTATAGGGATACAGCTACATCAAGGTTCACAGCAGCACAATTCACAATAGCTAGAATGTGGAACCAACCTAGATGCCAGTCAATAGATGAATGGATAAGAAAATGTGGCATTTGTACACAATGGAATATTACTCAGCACTAAAAAATAACAAAACCATGGCATTTGCAGGGAAATGGATGGCATTAGAGGAGATTATGCTAAGTGAAGTTAGCCAATCCCTAGGAAAGAAATGCTGAATGTCTTCTTTCATATAAGGAGGGGGACTCAAAACAGAGCAGGCTGGAAGAGCATGAAAAGAAGACTACCAATTAGAAGGGACAAGAGGTGGGAGGGAATGGGAGAGAGAAGGGGAATTTCATGGAAATGGAAGGATACCCTCATTGTTACACACAATTACATAGAAGAGGATGTGAGGGGAAAGGGGGAAAAAAAGGAGAGAAATGAATTACAGTAGCTGGGGTAGAGAGAGATTATGGGAGGGGAGGGGACAGAAGGGGGGATAGGGAGGGAATAGGAAAGGCAGCAGAATATAACAGACACTAGTATGGCAGTATGTATAAACCTGCACGTACAGCCAATGTGATCCTGCAAACTGTACACGTGGTAAAAATAAGAATTCATACCCCACTTGAATCAAATGTATGAAATATGATATGTCAAGATCATTGTAATTTTTTTAAAGCAACCAATAAAAATTTAAAAAAAGAAACGAGACAAGGCCCATATTAAAGAGATTTAAAAATTCTACTGAAATCTATAAGAAAATGTTTGAATGAATCATGAGGTATTAAAAGAAGTACAAACTTAATATCTTGCATAGAATTTATCACCCTATGTTTATAGACTCAAAAAGCTTTCCTTACTTTAACCTTCAACTGTGTTTTAACAAAGCCACATTATTAAGGGCTCTCTACTTCTGGCTTTATTCTTTCTTACTTAGTCTTTTCCCCCATATGAGATCCTCACCACCACAGTCGTCAATGGCTGACCTTGCATTATATTTCAAGGATCACTCTATGTAACATCTTCTCCATTGACTGACTGTATTCAATTGCACTTCATAGCAGGAAATGTATATAACACAGCTTTATGTTGTTCACAATATCTACCACAATACCTTGTACTTTTTGGGCACTGAATATATGTATAAGGATACACTTACGATTACTGGATCCTTTTTGTCACGTGTGCTCGCGAATGAGCCAGGGTTTTCCCTCCATATCCCCCATAGTTTCCAGGAATATTCCAAACATATTGAGAAGAAGAGAAATGCTTTTATTTGGACGGTCAGTTTCGAATACACTAGGTAGGTATCTCTCTCAGATAGAAATACAAAATGACAAACAGCTGTGGTCAGAGTGAACCATGCTAGAAGACCGAATCTGAGTGATCAGAAATGCCTTTCAGCAGGAGGAGCAACAACCACTGGAACCAGATTCAAGCCAAATGGGATAGGTCTTACACTGAAAAAGGATCATTATTTGTGATTTAAAACAATAAACAAACACAGAACACCTAAAGAGAAGGAGGCACCCTGCTATAATTTGGATCTGGAATGTTGCCCAAAGGTCATGTGTTGAAAGCTTGGACCCCAATCCACCAGCATTCAGAACGGACTCTACAGAAAGGTGAATTGAATCCTGAGCTCTAACCTCGTCTGTGGATCAATCCACTGATGGGTTCATGATTGGACAGGACTATCGGGAGTTGGTCAAAACTGTGGGCGGTAGGGCCTAGTTGGAGGGTAGGCCACTGGAGTTGATTCCCTGGAAGGGTACATCATATTCCTCAGTCCTCTCTTCCCCTCACCATTTCCCTGATCTCCATGAGTTGAGAAGCTCTGTTTTGAAGCCAGGCTCTCTGCCATGGTAATCTGCCTCACTTCAGGCCACAGCAATGGAGCCTGAAATTGAACCAAAATAAATATTTACTCATTTAATTTTCTCAGGTATGTTGTCAAAGTGATGAAAAAGTCTTCTAACACACACACACACACACACACACACACACAGGAGGAATGGTCTAAAGGGAGAAAAGGACACTTGGTATTGTTGATGCCTTCTTCAACAGTAGACACAGCTGGGGTACAGCGTGGATTCTCACTTCAGCAGATGCTAAAAGGGGCTTAAATTTTTATTTTAGTCTTTTATGAGGAGACATTGACTAACACAGGCCTGACTTCTCTCTCAGATTTGGAGACGAATAAGAAGGACCAAGAAGATTTCCTTTTCTAGCACAGGACACAAATGCAGTCACTAGTTTCTGATAGCAATCTGAGTAATTATGTCTACTTGCTCTATCTTGAAGGCAAGAGACATTATGAGGTGATTCATATGATCCTTAGAATCTATTTAACCATTAATTTTCCAAAAATTCTTCCTTTTTTTAAATTTTATTTCTGCCACCTTGGGGTTTTGTTTCCTGAACAGACATATAGAAAGAACAGCTCAAGGAAAAGAGTCTCCTGAATATGGGCTCTGGGAAGAGAGTAATGGGAGCAAACCCAAACCCCTTCTAAAGGGTAATAAGGAAAATGATCCTAAAGGAAACAAAAAGGCAAATATGAACAAAGTGGCAGCAGGCTCCATTTGTTGGCCACTTTCTCTGCACCAGCCATCAGGTGAGAACTACACACACTATGTTCTCATTTACTGTTCAACTCATGCTTGTGAGAGAGGTTTCATAAATGCATTCTGTCAGTTTAGCTCCAAAATTGCTTTGGTCCCAACTGGTCTGTCTGTTACAGCCCACGTGCTTCCTCTCTTTGCTTTGTCCCCAACTCTACAAAACTGCCTCCTCATTAACTTGTTGGAATTTAAACACCTTGGAAAGCAGGGCCTTATCTTAACTCCTTCTGATCCTTAGAGGTATGGGAATTACATTTAGGATTGTTACTCCATAGTAGAAAATTTCTCAACTTTCTATTTCGCTCTGTACTCTTGAAACCTGGATTATATTTGGCACTGATAAACAACCATAGGTGAAGTGAACATCAACCTATTGGCTCTAAAACAAATTTTTCTTAAGTGAAATTTAAGCGGAATTTTTGAGCACTTAAATAAACTTCAATCAGAATCAACAAGGACCAAATAATATTAAAATGAACTCGAAAATTTATAGATTAACAGCAAAAGTTTACTTTTGGAAAGGGTAAAGATGGTTCTTTAGTGAAATTTAATCCGTATTATAATTTGAATTCTGAGACTGATTAAGACTCTGTGATGGTTAATTTTATATGTTAACTCGTCTGGGCTACGATGCCCAGATACTTGGCCAACTTTTATTCTGGGTGTGTCTGTGCTGGTGTTATGGGGTGAGATTTACTTTTGAATCGGGGACTTTTAGTTAAATAGATTCCATTCTCTAATGTGGAGCGAGACCTCACCTCGTCAACTGAATGCAACTGAATGGGACAAAGAGCCCACCTCTCCCAGACAAGAGGGAACTGTCCAGTGAACTACCTTTGGATTTCATCTACAACATTGATTCTTCCTGGCTCCACAGCACACTGCCTTGGGACTCAAACTGGGACACTTTCCTGGGTCTCTAGCTCCTCCCAGCCAACCCTGCCCAATCCTGTGAGCCAATAGCTGACAGGCAAGTGCAGGGAAGAAGCAGAGGCCCTGCAGGGGGTGAGTGTGCTACTGGATGCCAGTCCCTGGTCAAAGCGCAGGACAGGCTTCTGAGTTTACAGGCAGGAAGGGATGATTAGTGTTGGTGGAGCCCCAGGAACCCCGCGCTCTGAGGAATTCTGAGCGCTTGGGTCATAATCGACCCCGGCAACGCCGGAGGACGTTCGGGGCAGAGAAGTGGATGGTGATGGACGCGCTTCTCAGAGCTGGTCCGATGGATCACTGAAGTGGCCACGATGTGGTCCTGGTTTGGAGGCCTGGGCTCAGGCTTGGGCCACTTCTTGGGTCAGGTGGGGAGCAGCTTGGCTTTCCTCACCGGCCAGAGCTCCACCTTCAACAGGGAGATGCTTCTGGATGACTTAGGAGACCCAGAAGCAGCTTTACATCATGGTGGGAGAAAGGAAATGGAAACTACTGATTCCACACTAAGATGTGAGAATGAAGGACCGAAAAAGTGCTGTACTGACCTGGAAGAAAAGCATGAAGCATCAGAGCTACAAATAAACCATCAGTCTGTAAGTTCCCAAAATCAACTGCCACAGAAAGAGGTAGAGATCAGCCATCCTAAAGCAGGACAGATTGTACTGCAAGATCAAATGTTCCAACTACAGGCAGCTGCTCAATCAGTACGCTCGGGAGCTTGTGGTGTACCAACAACAACTGCACCGGCTCCGCTCGGTTCCCTGGTCGGTAGTCATTTTTCAGCCTTTCGTGATGATGACACGGACTTTAGTGACATAATTTTATCACAACAAGAAACAAACAGATTACCAACTGAAGTTGCAAAACATGAATCTGAAGTTGGCCACTCGAGGCAGATTGCTGAGGCTCAGGGAACGCACCATTCTGACTCAAGTGAAATCTGCAAAGTACTAAATACTATCAAGACTCTTCAACCAAACCAAAGTCCAGACATATATGATCATCAGCATGAAATTTCAGTTTGGGAGCAGAGTTCTACTGTGGCAGAAAAGGGGAGAACCCTTCCTCAGCATTCAGCAGTGGAAGAAGTGTTCAGGCTTCAACGAGCCCTGGCTGATGCGGAGAAGGAAATCGTGAGACTAAATGGTTTAAACCAGGATAACCGTCTTGCTGAAGACAATCTGAAACTTGAAATGCACGTTGAAGCTCTAGAAAAAGAGAAGTCATCATTGAGTCAAGAAAAAGAGGAACTTCAGATGTCACTGTCAAAACTGAGCCGTGACTATCAAGTCATGAAAAACAAAGCTTCAACGGACATGAATTTGAATGTACAATTACTAGACTTAAAACTTCACTTGAAGGCAAAGGAGGAAGAACTGAATCAGACTATCAATGAAAAGAAAATGCTGATAGCTGAGTTAGAAGAACTGGATCATCGGAATCGGGAAGCTACAGAGCACATGATTTTGATACAAGATGAGCTATCAAAACAACAAAATGAAGGAGACCTTGTCATCAAGAAGTTGGAACAAGATCTAGATGATGAAAAAAAGAGAGTTCATCAACTTGAGGATGAGCAGATGAACATATCCCAAGAGCTGCATGTGCAGAAGGAGAAGTTAACTGAGAATGCACGGAGCCTCAGTGATTTGCATTTAACTAAGCAGAAGCTTGAAGGTAAAGTAGAAGATTTAGTAGATCAGCTAAATCAGTCACAAAAAAATAGTTCAAACGTCCAGCAGGAAAACCTTGGGCTTAAGGATCACATTAGACAACTTGAAGAGGAGCTGTCTGGGTTTAAGAGTAAGTATCGAGCCTCTCTGAATGAAGACTCTAACAGTCATTGTAAGGATGACATGCCTAAAGAACGAGAAGCTGAAGCTAGCAACCTAACGCAAAATCTTTCTGAAGAGGAACAGCTCAATGAAAACTTAATGAAAGTTGCTGTTGAACTCAAGACGGAAAATGAAATGTTGATTTTAGCACGTGACGATGTAAGGCGTAAGTTGGAAGAATCTATTGCTGCTTACAATCAAATCTCTCAAGAAAAAGACACTATCACGGAGACTCTCAAAAGAGACAAAGAAGAGACTGAAGCCAAACTGCACCAGGCAGAAAAAAGACTGTTGGAAGAAGCAAATAATCACAGGCAGACTATTCAGGAACTCTCCAATGCACATGATTGGAATACCTCGGCCTTAAAGCTGAAACACGAATGTGCAGTTCAACTCAATCAAGAGAAGGACTTTGAAATAGCAGGACTCAAAAAGAATATTGAGCAAATGACTGCTGATGAAAAAGAAACTGAGGAAATTTTGGCATCTTACATAGAAGAACAGGAGCGATTGATACAAGTCATAAATGAGAAAGAAGTTTTTATTGAAAAACTCGAAGAAAAAAGTTCACAACTACAAAAGGATTTAGATAAGTGTTCTCAGGCCTTAAGAGAAAATGAAACTTTAAGGCAATCCGTTGAAAGAAAGGACAGAAGTCTTACCTACATGAGAGCAGAAAACAACTATCTGCGAGTAGAACTGGAAATATTTACGCAACCTGTACCAGTGGCTGAGCCTGAAGCTCTTGATGCTATCACAGAACTAGAATTGGAGGTATCTCAACTGAACATAGTCAAAAATCATCTGGAAGATGAAATTCAAGACCATCTGAATATAATTGAAAATCAAAACCAGCATAAAATGCAACTACTTCAGTCTTTACAGGAGCAGAAGGAGGAAATGCATGAATTTAAGTACAAGTATGAGCAGATGAATGCTGCGCATAGCCAGTTAATTTTAGAAAGAGAGGAGGAAATTAAGAACTTGCAGAAAACTGTTGAAGAACTAAAAGCCCAGTTGCCTGGAGAGAGAGGAGATGCTCAAACACTGAATTCTGATATTTTTCAAGAGACCAAAGTAAAAATCCTAAGAGAAAACGAGGTTCAACACTTCCAAGAAGAAGAGAAAGCTCTGCATTCTGCTGAACTAGCCAAAGAAAAACAGTCAATAGCTGAATGGAAGAACAAGGCCGAAAAGCTAGAAGGAGAAGTAACATCACTGCAGGAACGTTTGGATCAAGCGAATGCTCTGTGGGATTCTGCTTCCAGACTGAGAGAAGACTTAGATCTCAAGGAAGAGCAGATGGCAGAACTGAAAAAACAAAACGAGCTCCGAAAAGAAATGTTGGACCACGCACAACAGAAATTGTCGACTTTGGTCAACAGCGCAGAAGGAAAAGTGGACAAAGTCCTCATGCGAAACCTTCTAATCGCTCATTTCCAAACAACAAAAGGCAAACGTCGTCGTGAAGTATTGCAGTTGATGGGGAGCATCCTGGACGTTCCAAAGGACGAAATGGAGCACTTGTTGAATAAAGATTATGGTGGTGTCAGAAAGTGGATGAGGAGTTGCCTTGGAGGGGCTTCAACAAGTGTCCCCAGCACACCTCCGAAACCAAATCAACAACCCCAACCCGTGCTTCATAGTTCTTTTTCAGAACCCCTTTACCAGGAAATGTTAAAGATGGAGCCAAATTAAGAGCTGGCAGAAGCACCAACGGGAATCCACTCTTGGTCCCACGTTCTGCAGCGGTGCCTCTTAGTAACCTCGCTGGAGTTGGACTTGGTGGACCTGGGCGTCCTCTTTTCACACCCATTGCAGATTTCATGCCCACCTTTACACCGTCGCCAGTGTCCCTGCACAACAGGGCCAGAGCTGTACTCCAGGATCTTCTAAATATTTAGCATTATTCTAAAGAAGCCATAACCCTTTTTGATGTTTTACAGCATGGCCTTTTGAAAAAGCACGCATGTGCTTGTAGACAAAAAGAGAAAGCAAAACAGCTGGTATATGTAAGTGTATGGCTACTAGGTATTTTATTTTATTTCTTTAGTTGTTGTTGTTGTTGTGATTTTTTGCTATAGTACTTTTTAAAAAATTTGTTTTGTTTTTTGTAGCACTTTTTGTTTATAGAATTTTGTTCCAATGTAGCAGATAATCATCACCAGTTATCAATTCTGATGTACTTTTGTGAGCCACTGTACAGAGCAGCCTTCTTGAACCACTAGTTCCAACCTCACTTAATGGCATTAAGATAAAAACGATACATGCAATCACAGGAAACAAGAGAAATCCAACCCATGAGAAGGATGTCTCAGATTCAGAGTACATGAAAACCAAATATAATGTTGCAAAACGTTGAGAATATTTAGTTTATCCAAGATAACATTGTACAACTACCAAGCGAAAATTCCAATGGGGAGGACCTAAACAGGAAGCTTAGTGGATAAATTCTAAGATGCTTTGAATCCAAATTCTATGACCCCTATCCATTTTGCTGATTTCCATTTCTCTACGAAAGTCACTTCACATTAATTCAGTTTTCCAGATGATAAATATGTCCAGAAGGAAGAGTATTTTTATGAGGCAACCCCGCCCGAAGTGGGATCACATGATCCATTGCCAATGGAAAAGTTAATTAGTAAGAATGTATCATTAAATATCTGGACTGCTTATCTACATACTATTGGGGGCTCTACAATCATTCTTATAAACACATTTTATAAAACATTTGATCAAAACAAGTTGGGGAGAGAAATAAGCTGACAACAGTTTTTGGAAGATGAAAAGCTTTACAACAGGAGTAGTTATAACCTTTTGATAAATTAAGGTAAAAGATGAATCAAAAGTTTCTAGCTTAAGTAGGTGAAATCAGAGAAGCGAAAAAGCAGATTGCATAGCACATACTTCTCTGACACCCGTAGTTTCTAAAACCATTCAGAACGTTTTTATTAAAATTAATTTAAACAAAATTTAATATGTTTTTAAATATAAAAAATTATACTATCATTTAATATAAATTAATCTAATTTAAATCAATCTAATTTAAATTAATTTTATTAGTAGTATTATTTAAATTTCTTTTATTAATACTATGGTTTGATTTAAATTCATTTTATTAATTGATATTGTTTATTAACTTATGTTAAATTATAGTATGATTTATATTTAAAAATTCATTAAATTTTATTTAAATTAATACAATTTAACAAAGTAAATTTAACATAATATAGATTGAATTATTTAATATTGACTATATAATTTAATATAAATGTCAATAAAGTTAATTTTAATAAAAATGCTCTTAGTTGTTTTGGAAATTACAGGTGGCAGTGAAGTATTAGCAATATTATCTTCTTTTTTCTCCTCTTTGATTTTACCTAACTTAAGCTAGAACCTTTTGGTTTATCTTTTGCTTTACTTTACAAAAATAAAAAAAAAAAGGAAGAAAAACACCTAGTAGCTACACACATATCGGCTTTTCCTTTCTTATTTCTAAATTTCACCTTAACATTTACATTATTTTACCAAAATTAAGATGCCATCAGTTGTTAGGCATGAACAAAATCACTGAAACAACAACTGGAGGACGCATCCCAAAGTCACATTGGCCAAGTATTCAAAACATATAAATGTCTGAGAACCGATGAGCTCTGATAGTAAAGTTTCCCACCTATGAAAAGTTTCCCAATGCTATGGAAAATGATGACATTTCTCTTTTTGTGTTTTTTAAGCTGAGAACCAACCTAAGGTATGTTATCAGAAATTGTATGTAACTCAAGTCTTTAAATTTCTTATTTTTCCTGTACTGCAGACAAAGAGGCTCACAATTCCTTGAGCTCTACTAGCATTTTAGTGACAGGAAAAAATTCAATGATGCATAGTTGTTTATTTGCATTCAATGTCTATCAATCTTACATACTTTGGGAAGGGTCACAAGCCACGGCCCTTATGCCTCCTGCTCTATTTCAAAGCCTCCAGCATCAGTTGCAACAATTCTAGGAAACACTGGGAATACTCTATGGTACAAAATGCACAATTACTTTTATTTGAAAGCATCTCTAAGACATGAGTCATTAGGTGACTTTCTTGTTCTAAGTAAATTTACTGAATTATTATTAAGTGATAACACGGTAAGCCAAAATGAAAAATGAAAGCATATGCTTCAAATCAGAGCAAGGAAGAAATAAGAAGGTATGATGTGTGGTAAAAATACACGAACATGCAAATATTATCCAGCCTTCTTACGTCAAATGTCCTCTCTTTTATTTATTTATTTTTTGGAGGTTACATTCTTGCATGATATGCATGGAACAACTTTTGGGGGGATACGATCAGAAATTCAGCACTAAAATCTGCCTTCCTGTAACATCACACGGCTTACTCCCGAGAAGAATATCAAAGTATATATTTGGCTTCGACTTGCCAAATTACTTGGAATCTTATTCCAGTAGACTTCACACGGTTGGGAAAAGCAGAGTTCAGATTTGTCATGAGAGATTTTTATATATTCTGCTCACTCCATTGTGTCTAGGTGAGCCTTTGGGTTTCAATGCCTGGAAACACACTTCTTATATTTCAGAATTGAAGAGCTCTTGGAAACGGCGACCTCACTGCATTCTTGAGAAAAATATGTTATACAGGTACTCAGAAAATTACAAAGATTAATCTAGATCCAAGGTTTTTTTAAGACAAGGGGTTTAATGGAGAACACAGCAAGATAGCCTTAGAAATTTCATACTCCCTGCATTCTTAGGAAAAGCTGCTATATTGTAAAGAATAACACCAAACAGAAAAGTTCCTAAGAAAATATTGTGCTTTCAGTTTCCTTGTCTCATAAATTTTATTAAAGTTTCATTAAAGACCCTGTATTTGCTAGCCTTTTTATTAAATACTTTTTTGAGATATTCTATTAATGTCTATGACTGGATTTTATTTGGTCTCACATGAATGTCGCTCCCTGTGACAAAGGGTACATGGGAGGCAGGCAGGATCAGCCTGTCCTCTCCGAGGCACCAGCTGTCCGAACCAGGCTCTGACAGAGGTAGTGAAGGGCACTAGCGTCTCCTGGACTGAGCGAGAGGGTAAGTATCTGAGTGATATTAATTGTGTATAAATGCCACATTTTTTTTTATGCATTCATCTACTAAGTTGTTTCCACAATTTAGCTAATGTGAATTTTGCTGCTATAAACATTGATGCGGCTGTGTCCCTGTAGTATGCAGTTTTTAAGTCCTTTGGGTATAGACCAAAAAAGAGGGATAGCTAGGTCAAATGGTGGTTCTATTCCCAAATTTCCAAGGAATCGCCAAACTGCTTTCCATATTGGCTGCACCAATCTACAGTCCCACCGACAGTGTAGGAGTGTACATTTTTCCTGAAATCCTCACCAACACTTACTGTTGTTGTCTTCATCATAGCTGCCATTTTCAAAAATCGCTGACATTCTAACTGGAGGGAGGTGCAATTAAACCCCTATCTCTCACCATGCACAAAACTCCACTCAAATGAATCAAGGACCTAGGAATCAAACCAGAGACCTTGCATGTAACAGAAGAAAAAGTAGGCCCTAATTACAATCATATGGGATTAGTCCCAAAATTCCTTAATAAGACTCCTATAGCACAAGAATTAAAATCAAGTATCAATAAATGAGATAGATTCAAACTAAAAAAGTTTCTTCTCCACAAAACAAACAATCTGGGAGGTGAATAGGGATCCTACATCTTGGGAGAAAAGTTTTGCCCCATCACACATCAGATAGAGCACTAATCTCTAGGGTATAGAAAGAACTCACAAATCTAAATACACACACACACACACACACACACACATAAATAAATAAATAAATAAATAAATAAATAAACGAATAAATAAATAAATAAAATAAAATAAAATAACCCATTCAATAAATGGGCCACGGACCTGAACAGACACTTCTCCCAAGATGATATAAAATTAATCAACAAATTTATGCAAATATGCTCATCATCACTAGCACTTAGAGAAGTGAAAATCAAAACTACACTAAGATTTGAGGTTCAATCTTAAAGGCTGAAAATGAGCATGTTTCACCTCTCTTTCTCCTTCTACCACCAAATCCTCATAGAAATTAGAAAAGGACATTTGAAATGCTCAGTGATCCAAAATAAGAATGAGAATTTCAAGGACTGAACACAAAAATAGATTATGAAAGAGTAGATCAAGTTGAAAAGACAAAAGCAAACATAGAACGTGCAAGGAAACAGTTCACTTGCAGAAGCTGAGAGGTAACAGGCTGCTTCATGCTTTCAGTATTACATACCAGGGATCACAGAGCACAGGACAACAATAAGATAGTTATCTGGGGTACCACACCGTGGGGTACATAGAGCAAAAACATGGGAAACCCTGCAGAATAAAAGGCATCAACTGAACATCCCTCTCTCAGAACCCAAACAAGGAACCACCAACAAGCAGGGAGGGATAGAGAAGAGCTGTGTAATGCACTTAAGAAGCCTGACTGAGGAGCTATACCAAGAAGTTGTACCATGCACACAAAACTACATATCATGTTCAAACACACAGGCTACAGCCACCAAAATTTACCGTGCCCTAGACCACAATGAAAACGCCAGCCAATTCCGTAAAGGTGTTATCACACAGGCTGCAATTCTTTGTGCATCTAAAATTAGAAGAATTTTGACTCCTCAAAAAAAAAAAAAAAAAAATTCCATATACAATGAAATTAGGGCCATAGAAACAATTCCAAATAATTGTTAGATTAAAGCAAAAATCAAGATGGAATTAAATTAAAATACTATAATGGCAGAAGCAATAGGGATTTAGATATATGTATTTGAAAAGAGATTGAAATCAAACGGCATATGCTTTTAACATAAAAACATAAGAAAATACCTGGATACTGGATAAAATAATGTAAATGTTAAGGCAAAATTTAGAAAAAAAAAAAAAACAAAGGAAAAGCTGATGTGTGTAGCTACTGGGTGTTTTGTCTTCCCATTTTTATCTTGGTAAATTAAGATAAAAGATAAACAAAAGTTTCTAGCTTAAGTTAGGCAAAATGAGAGAGCAGACAAAAGTAGAATATATAGCTAATATTTCTCTGATACCTGTAGTTTCTAAAACCACTAAGTGGATTTTTATTAAAATTAATCTTATTAATATTTTTATTATATAGTTAATATTAAATGATTTAATCTATATTAAATGTTATTTAAATTGACTTTGTTAAATTGTATTAATTTAAATGAAATTTAATGAATTTTTAGTATACTGATTTTAAGTCCTTTAGTTATAAACCAATGAGTGGGACAGCTGGGTCAAATGGTGCTTCCGATCCCAGTTTTCCGAGGAATTTTCATACTGCTTTTCAGACTGGCTGCATCAATTTGCAGTGCCACCAGCAATGTATACGTGTACCTTTTTCCCCCACATCCTCGCCAACATTTACTGTTGCTTATATTCTTGATGATTGCCATTCTGATTGAAGTGAGATGAAATCTTAGTGTAGTTTTGATTTGCATCTCTCTCATTACTAGTGAAGTTGAACATTTTTTCATATATTTATTGACTGATTGTATTGCTTCTTCTGTGAAGTGTCTGTTCAATACCTTGCCCTTTACATTAAAATAAATAAATATATATATATATATATATATATATAAATATATATATATATATATATATATATTGTTTATTGCTGGCAAAAATAGAGTATCATTGAATAGTTCCAAAGTTTAGAGACTTCTAAAAAAGTGGCTTTTATAGACTTTCATGAGTTGAAAACTAGTTGTATTTCTAATAGGGTGGAGCTCAGTAATCACTATGTTGCCATCAAGAAAGCCCGGCAGATGTTTGCCCAGTGGAATGAAAGGAAAAAAAAAAAAAACCAGAATTGAGAACATCATCCAGGCAAATCAGTAGGCAACTGATTCTAGTTCGAGGTAGACAATTAATCTGTTGAAGAATTTTCAACTATTGTGATAAAATAAATAAAAAATAAAACACTCATATTCTCTTATAAAGGCTGAAAAAAATCTTCTGTTGAATTATATTTGGAAGCTCTCCTCCCTGCCCAGCAAAAATCCTCTGTGGTCACATCCTCACAATTCAATAAAAAAGGAAAAAATTCCATAACAAACGAGAGAATAAATGTACTTCTAATAGACAACAAACATTGCTTGATCCAAAGTAGCAAAGGCTTTCTTCAACTATTTAAAAGGCTTTCTAATTCTCCCTTGGAAAGCCAACTCTCCCTGAGCTCTCATTTAACTAGCAGTTCTATTTCAGAGAAAAATACAAGGAACACTCCAAAATGAAATAAATAAGACTTTTTTTTTTTTGCCTAAAACAATAAAGTCAAGTTTAGTTGGTTTATGTTTACAAATTATGACTATTTTAACAAGCAAAGAATTCAAGACCACATTGTTTTATCTGTCATTATCTTTATAAAAGGTCAACCACAGATTATATCCTAACTTTTACTGGTAGTGATTTCTGAACACTCCATGGTAAGATACACAATGAATCTATGAGAACAAACTCTGTGGAGCAATAAATCACTACAATTACTCTTTATGGCTCAACCCTCAGAGGCTCTCACATTGTTCATTTAATTATGCTGTTGCCCATCATCTTTATCAGGTTTCAAAGTCCTCTGGAATATAATAAAAAGGAATACTAAGGAGAGTGAAAAAAAATGTAGTAGTACATGTGGCAAAGCAAAAATGTGAAATATATGCCTTAAAAGTTAAAGTAAATAGTACTTGACAGTAGGTTGAGTCATTTTCAAGGAATCAGATAACTCTAAATTTTTTTTTTTGGGGGGGGGCATGTACAAGGGATTAAACTCGGGGCACATGACCACTGAGCCACCTCCTCAGCCCTGTTTTGTATTTTATTTAGAGACCGGGTCTCAATGAGATGCTTAGGGCCTCGCTTTTGCTGAAGCTGGATTTGGATTTGCAGTCCTCCTGCCTCAGCTTCCCAAGCTGCTGGGATTACGGGCATGCACCACTGCATCTGGCTTGAAATAGTTCTAAATTTTGACAACTGTAAGAACAGAGAGCCTCAGGGGAGTTGTTTCTCTTCTCTACGATTTTCTTTCCTCACTTGAAAATGGGTTAAATGAGCATTTCAAGAGTAAGAATCAGGGGGCTAGGATTGCAGCTCAGTGGTAGAGCGCTTGCCTAGTATGTGTGAGGCACTGGGTTCAAAGTTCAGCACCACATAACAAAGTAGCAAATATTTACAACTAAGAAGAATATGTGTGTATATGTGTGTGTATTCTTCTTTATATATATATGTGTGTGTGTGTATACACACACACACACACATATGAGGAGTAAGCATCAGTGGCCAATCCCCTCTCCTAATCTTTCTTGCCCTGTCCACAGTATTTCACCCAGTGAGCAAATTCCTCCTGGCAAACACTGTTTTTTATTTTGTTTCATTTTTTCACCTGGTTTCCACCACCCACACTCGTTCTTCACTTGTTGGTCTCCTTCACTGGTTGCTCTTCTCTCCAACCTCTACTCTTTTGGTGGTCCCATCCAGTGTTACAACTTTAATATCCACCAGTAATTTCCTGCTCTCAGGGCCTCTGGGCTGGTTAATAGATCCCTTCAATGAAACACATGAAACACACCAACTATCTAGTCTCTATCTCTCACCCCAAACCCTAGATTGTTTTAAAAATAAAAACAAAATGAAACAAACAAACAAAAAGACGAGAGAGTTGGAATATGTGATCATGTTCTGGCCATTCTTTTGATATAATGCTGATTTGATCACATTCAATTCTTTGATTTAAAAGCTGGACATATGGAAAAAATTGCTGCTTTACCAAATCAGATTTCATTTTTCAAATACAGTGTGGAAGCAGTCATAATATTTTCACTCAAATTTTGGATTTAGAAAGCAAAAAAATTATTCAGTAACTTGAGTTGAGCTGTCCAGTTTGGTTCTTTATTGTTGTATTGTTCTCCTTTCAGCTATCTCCTTTCAGTAATCAGTCAGTAGGACCGAGTTTTATCAATTAACATTGTTAAATTATCTGTTAGATTATCATTAAGTTATTAGTTCCTTTCCAATATGTATACGGTTTCCATATTGTTAAATCCTGCTTCAGATTAAGGCTAGTAATAGTTGCTGTCACTGTTAATACTACATAATATGGGTGATGGTGACTAAAATAAAATAGATTATCATTAAGTTATTAGTTCCTTTCCAATATGTATACAGTTTCCATATTGTTAAATCCTGCTTCAGATTAAGGCTAGTAAGAGTTGCTGTCACTGTTAATACAACATAATATGGGTGATGGTGACTAAAATAAAATTACTGTCACTACTAATCATCACACAAACAAAAAAACAAACTTAAGTTTAACCTGCCAGCAACCCAGGAGGCTGAGCCAGGAGGATCACAAGTATCTGCCATTTAGTAAGACCCTGCCTCATCTTAAATAATAATAACAATAATAAAAGGGCTGGGAGTGTAGTTCAATGACAAGGTGCTGCTGGATTCAATCTCTAGTATGGAGAAAGAATAAAATTAACCTGGTCAATATGTTGCATATAAATTGTTCAATACTGGATAGATCCCCAAAATAGCAGGTGGCAACATATCATTAAGTCACTTTCCATAAAGACCTACAGAACAGGTTACCAATGTGCCCAAATCAATGCTTGCATCAATGCTGAGGCCCTGATTAATTCTTGTGACTCAGAGCTTTCCAGATCTCTTTAGGAAAGTGTCCTCTGTTCTCCACAGTTAGCTGTGGCAGTGCTTTCCTTCCTGGAAAGCATGTAGCTTAGAGGCTCTTACAGTCAAATTAGAATCCACTACTGCAGGGGATGAGGGTGCACAGCTGGGGTCCCAGCTATTCCTTGTCCTTTCAGACTTACTGGTAAGGTCTATTTCCTCTTCAAGTCATTGATGCTTCTCTCTTATGACTTCTGTTATTTTGCTAGGAATGAAAGTTTACATTAAAGAGCAGTTCGGATGAACAGTATGCCCAGCAAACTTCTCATTCTTGTGCGTTTCACTGTCAAGCATTAAACTATAAGGAGTTAACTCATGATATAAAATAATACATGTAAGTGTAACAATGTTCATTGTACTCAATTTGCAAACTATTAAAGGGTGAGTAACTACATCTCTTACCTGGTCCAACAGCTCATCTGTGTTTCTATGACCCAAAGCCTCTGTCTGGACCTGAACAAATAAAGTTACTCTCTACTCATTGCAATAAAGCAGCCAGAGTTGCTATAGCCACATCCTTTCTCTCTTTAGCAATTATTTTGAATTCCAAAACTCTTTTGCCTCAAGAAATCAAAAGACACCAGGTGCAGTGGCACACTCTTATAATTCCAGTTACTCTGGAAGCTGAGGCAGGAGGATGGCAAGTTCAAGGTCAGCCTGAGCAATTGTGCAAGACCCTGTCTTAATATAAAATTTTTGAACAGGGGCTTGGGGTAGCTCAGTGGTAAAGCAGTAGCCTGGCATGCAAGGTTCTGGGTTCAATCTCCAATACCACAAAAATATGGAAAATAAAAAGTCAAAGGTTGAATGTTTAAGAATCTCTCTATAAATCTCCTTTGCCTTTTTTATTTTTTTCAACATGCTAATGACTACGTGACATCTAGATAGCGTGTGCTGTGTGTGTTTGTGTTTTTAAAAGCATTCTTCTATGATGAGTGTGTATTACTTTGAAAATGAGAAAAAAATACTTTATAAAACTTATACATAAAAATGAGACTACTTCACCACCATCATAACATCTACCAAGTATTAAATAGTTATCAGGTATCATTCGACTTGCCTCTATCATCAGGAATCTTTCTATTTATATCCATTTATTTGTTTGCAGTGCTGGGGGTGGAATGCAGGGCCTCACACATGCTAGGCAGTTGTTCTACCGCTAAGCTATTGCACCAACCCCACCATGCACCTTAAAACAAACATTGCCAGGGAACCATCCTCTCCACTTTAGAGAAAATAAACTGAGATCCTGAGAGATTAAATAAATTTTCAAAAGAACACAGGAAAAGAAAAAGTGGTAAAAGTGAGATTCAAATACAAATTTCCTTCTCCAAAGATTGTTCTCTTTCTATCAGGCTTCTGAGGGCAGGCCGAGTTTTAGAATATCCACATAGTTTCCACTCCCATGACACATTTTAAAGAAAACTGAGGAAGGAAAATAATAATTAGTCATATGAAGGATGAAAAAAATAGCATGGAACACATCTAAATGTTCTTGGGACTGACATGTGATGAGAAACTTGACTAGAGAAAATGAAGTCCTATAGGATTTAACTCAGGCAAACCATCCGCTCTATTATTAAATTACTTGGTGTTTCACAGCAAAAGAATGAAGATGAAGCTTATTTTTAAAAATACATTTTCCTACATGAACCAGGTTAGCCTATTACTACAGATGGATGTGGTAATTTCCAAAGAAGATTCCTCTGACAGCTCCAGAATCAGATCATTTCTGGAAAAGTTCAAGTGTATCCCTCCAATTGTAGGGGACTGAGTGGAGAAACTTATTTGTCATTGATTTGTGAAGTACTGAGTAAATTTCAGCTTCAAGCTATTATTCTTTCTAAGGTAGTCTCGTCTACATCAGTGGTTTGAAACTTCCCAGATACAAAGCAGAGTAGTTTTGCAACTGTGCTTTCTTATTCTGTATTATTTTAATATAACTAAGGCACTGTATCTATAACAATAGTTTTTAAAAGATGTAGATTTATATTCCTTTGTATATTAATTTGGGTCTTTCAGGGTTTAAATTCAATGCAGCCAAAGTAATTGGAAGACAGTAGTCAAGCCAGTTGCAATAGTGCACTCCTGTAATTCCAGATACTCCAGAGGCTGAGGAAAGAGCAAGGCCACCCTCAGCAATTTAGCAAGACCCTGTCTCAAAATAAAAACTAAAACGACTGGGGATGTAGCTCAGTTGTAAATTACCCCTGAATTAGAGGAAGAAGGAGGAGGAGGAGGAGGAGGAGGAGGAGGAGGAGGAGGAGGAGGAGAAGGAGGAGGAGGAGGAGGAGGAGGAGGAGGAGGAGGAGGAGGAGAAGGAGGAGGAGGAGGAGAAGGAGGAGGAGGAGGAGGAGGAAGAGGAGGAAGAGAAAAAGGAGGAGGAGGAGGAGAAGGAGGAGGATGTATATTAATCTGGGTCTTTCAAGGTTTAAATTCAATGCAGCCAAAGTAATTGGAAACAGTAGCCAAGCCAGTTGCAAACCATCAGCTCTATTATTAAATATTACTACTAAAGGTAGGAAGATTTGACAGTGGTTATTGAAAAAATATAGTAGTATAGATATGGTAGTATAGCTCTAATATCATCAGTAGTATACAATTTTTAGTCTTCAGAACAAAAGATGTATTCATTCAGAATACTAAGTCACTCAGTGAATAGATTCTTATTGAGTGCTTATTACACACCAGCAGCACCAGAGTCACAGGCATGTACCCTGTTGTCTTGAAATTCTTAGTTATTTTTGAGGAAGGGTACCATATTTTAATTTTGTTGGGAATACAGCACTGAACAATAGCATCATAGTTCCCTCCCTCAGATGATTTATAGAGAGAAAAAAGAATAAAATATTAATTATATGATTAATCAATAAAATGTTATAAACAGTATGATAAGGAAAGTATGGAGTAACTATTGATAGCATTCAGCAGATCTTTTGTGCTGTTCAGAAACGAAGTGAAATAAAATCTACCACTAAAATAATAATGGACATATATTATTTTCCCCCATTCCTTCAAAGTCATGATGAGAGTTGAAACCCAGCAATTTTGTGGTTCCTCTCTTCAATTTTGCTGACCTTTATCTTGCAACAGTTAATATGCTTAAGGGAAATCTAGGACATCACAAGCCAGAACCATATCTGTGGCTTTTTCTGCCCTTGCCTCTGCAGTTCTTATTCATAGTGCTTGAACTTGTGGTAAAATAAGGTTGTAATCTGGGGTTAAAATGTTGGTAATGTTCAAAAGATGAGTCAAGAAAGATAACTATCATTAGCCCTTGTCATGTGAACTCAAAAAATACCTTATCCTGCCATAGCTCAGGGGAAATTCTGAGCCTATCTACATTCAGCACTTTAAGCAGTCAGATTTGTGATGGCATGTTCAGTCTTTTCAAGTTGTTAAGAAAAAAGAGAGAGTCTCAACTTGACATAGGCTATGAATGTTTGCTGTAGGAATAAACAAGGAAGGGAGCACTGGAAATCTCAAAACCCTTTGCCTCCTGGGGTGCTGGAGCAGCACCAGTACCCCCATGTACAGGATGATGTTCTCATGATTCAACTTCTCTTTGCCTCCCTTTTTAGAGGAACTTAACATTATGATTGTGATGGCAACTCAAAATAAAAAATAAAAAGGAGCCTGGTGCGTTGGTGCATGCCTATAATCCCAGGGGCTCCAGAGCCTGAGGCAGGAGGATGGTAAGTTCAAAGTCAGCCTCAGCAATTTAGCAAGGTCCTAAGCTACTTAATGAAACCTTTCTCAAAGTAAAATATAAAAATGGCTGGGGATGTGGTTCAGTGGTTAAGCACCCCTGGGTTTTATCCCTTGTACCAAGAACAGGGCAGGGGACTAGGGTTATAAATCAATGGCACAGTGCCCATGTTCAAGCCCCCATACCACAAAAAAGCAAACATGGCAAGCCATTGAGTAAGTAGATACAAAATGTAGGATTTAAACTAAAGGCTTAAATTTAACAGTGACATAATTACTTAGCCCAAGTTTTCTTTTCTTCATCTATAAAATGTTTTAAACTAGGTTTAAAAGTTCCTTTCAGCTCAATGAGTCTTTATCTTATTATATACAGAACATAGCAGCCTTAATTCTAGTACAAGATTTGCTTCCAAACAGAATCCATTGACAAAGTGTCTAGCAGTCAACTTCAGTCCCCTAATTATCTTTGTGAACTTTTGTCATTTCCGGGTGGGATCTCCAAATGTATTCCCAGAAGTAGAATCAGTAAATGCCTCATATTCTAGACAAGAAGATGTCAGAAGGGTACAGAAAACAAATACTGGAAATTGGGCACCTGAACTCCACAAGGCTATCTGCAGACCTAACCACATGCATGTCCTCTCACACCACACTGACATCACTTCCTCATCTGGTTACCACACTGGGAAGCATGATTAGTGTGGGATTAAGCCAACTCTGTGTTTGATAAGGAACTACACTCCATTGTCTCCAGAGGTAGAATTTTCACCAGAGAGAAGACCCCAAAAGGTGAAGTCTTTTGTCCTAATAGCCTTCATAAAATCTGAAGTATGTAAGTAAATGAAGCACATGTTATTTCAGTGGAAATAAAATGAAATATCACTTATATACTTCTGAGCAAAAACTAAAGATATGTTGAGAGTTTTTTCTTTTTAATTTTTTTTTTGAGGGGGGAGCTGTTTTTCCCTCCTCCCAACTTTTGTATCAGGTATTGAACTCAGGGGGCACTTAACTACTGAGCCACAACCACAGCCTCAGCCCTTTTTATTTTTCATTTTGAGACAGAATTTTGCTAAGTTGCTCAGTGCCTAGCTGAGTTGTTGAGGCTGGCTTTGAACTTGCCATCCTCCTGCCTCAGCCTCCAGAGTTGCTGGGATTACAGGTGTGTGCTACCACCCCTGGTGGCTTCTCTCTCATTTTTAAAGGCAATATTATATAAGTAGATCTATACATAATAAGATTGTTGAGGCAATATGAGTCACTGGATTTGCCTAATATCATTTTTTTTAAACTCAAAGCACACTGTTTCACCAAAAAAAAAAAGGAGATTTTGTTGTTTTTGGAGTGTCCGGAGCCTGTGTTCCTTCCCCACCTCACTTGCTGTGTGAATCTTCACTCTCCTCTCAGGGCCTGTTTTATTTCTTCCAAACAAGATCATCATCAAAGTTTAGGAGACAAACTTCCTGGGAAACAGCCTGTAGTTTCAACCACACAGATGGCATTTCCACCCTGACCATAACTTTATCACTTAAACTAAAATATGGTGACACTTCTATTTAGATAAAAGTTCCAGGGTTTTGTCTCAAATGTCATCAAATCCAGCATCAAGTTAGAATGATATCCTGTCCTCAGATTTTTGTCTCTCTTAGATAAACTATGACTCTTTAGCTTGTCTCCGGGGCATCAGAGTTAAACAGAGTTGACACACAAAAAAATGCGGAGTAAGTGGAAGAACATACTTTTCATTCAATCAGATCCTCCAGCTTTAAGGAAAACGGTACACCACCCATTCCTTTTCTCTGCTGCCTGCTTCTCTACCACTACCAGATTCGCTCCATGATATTATCTCCTCAGTTTCTCTCCAAATCCTGCATGCAGCCCTGCTATGTGGAGGTGGGGCATGTAGTATTGTGTGAATGTGGAACGTTGGTCTCCTACGTAAGTACAGGGTCATGATAGGAGCAAGTAAAATGTCTGACTCCTGTTGCACATATCCAGACACCTTCTGTGTGTCCTCAGGTAACAGTGTCCTGGGTAGAAATGAATGCACTTGGGAACCATCATGAGCTCCTAATGATGGAGCCTGCTGATTGAGAATCGCATGTTATCCCCTTGAGATGGGTACAATCTTGGCAAGACCCAAAATCTGGAAATGATTTGAAATATAAAGGGGTGTTTTCTACCTTTACAGTAACACAAATTTCATCGTTTTGAATTATTAACTCCTAAAGGAAAATCAGGTGAGACACTCTAAAGTCAAACATACAGGATGAGAAGTTCTCTTCAAGAGCCTTAGGAAATGTCAAAGTCAAGATTTACGTATTAACGGTTCTATCTCATGCTGTAAAATTAAGTTTTAAGGTCTGCGTTTTAGAAGATAATTTGAGTCTTAAGTTTTAAGTACACACTAATGGTTTAATTTATGGCTAATAACGGTGACTTTATTTCTAATGTTTTGCATGCTTGTTTTTCAAAAGTTAAAACATTCCCATGATTCAAAACTCAACAAAGAAGATAAAAGTGAGATCTTCCCCACAACTTATACCCATCCACCTAATTCTCAGCATCAACCAGTGCTGTCACAGCCCTACCTACTGTCTCCTGGTCTTTAATGCAAATCAATTCATATATTGTTTCCTTCCTCCGATTGGAGCAAAGGTATACCTTATCAAAACTGTTCTGTCTCTGGCTTTTTCCCTTAAGAAAACTGAAAGAAGCTGAGTGCAAGGATGCACACTTGTAATTCCAGCTACTCCAGAGGCTAAGGTGAAATAACTGCAAATCAAGCCACCGAGACAACTTAGTGAGACCCTGTCTCAAAATAAAAGTTTTAAAAAACTTGGAATACAGCTCAGAAGAATAACCACTTCTGGGTTCAATACCCAATACCAAAACCAAACAAACAAACAAAAAACACAATGGACCCTAGAGCCAATAATGGACAAAATAAAGCATTCCATATCTACTCCTAATGCTTACTGAACTTATTTCCAAAACATTTCCATGTATGTTAAGTAAGTTATTAGACATGATGTTAACAAAATAAATCACTCTAATGGAAACAGCCTATAAATCATAATCTACTAAATTTAACCATCTTTTGTGTTTTATTTGGTCCTAGCTGATATATTCTCTAGACCTCTATTATATTATATATCTGTAAGAACATAACGAAAAATGTGCTTGAAAATGTTGATAAGAATTCTAACCAGGCCCGATGATGGACATTTCTAATCCCAACAAGTCTGAAGGCTAAGGCAGGAGAATTCAAAGTTTGAGGCCCCCACAGAAACTCAATGAGAACCTATCTTTTTCTCTCTTTTGTTGTTGTTGTTATCTTCCAGGAATTGAATAGAGCACCTCTTAACCACTGAGCAACTTCCCCAACCATTTTAAAAAAAAAATTTTTTTTTTTTTTTTTTTTTTTTTTTTTTTTTTAAGAAAGGGCCTCCCTAAATTGCTGAAGCTGGCTTTGAACTTTCAATCCTCCTGCCTCAGCCTCCCAAGCCACTGGGATTACAGGCATGCACTAGCTCGCCCAGCCCCTTGAGATGCTATCTTAATGTAAAATTGAAAAAATAGGACTGAGAGCCTATGTTCACTGATAGAGTACTTGCCCAGCATGCTCTAAGGCAATGGATATGATCCTCAATTCCCCAGATGGGGTGGGGGTGTGGAGAGGGCTTTGGACTGAAAATAGGCCAAATAATCTGCCAAAACATGCTTCTATTAACTCCAACAGGGGGAACAGGGGGTCAAATTGGACTAATAGGGAAAAATAAACATAAAATACAAACTTCAAAAAGTACAAAAATAAAATTTAAATAATTATGAGGACCGAGAAAAAAAGGGGGGAAAGCTTAGAAAAACCTTCAAGGGCATGGATTTGGCAATGCTTTAATTGTAAAATATGATTAATGAATATGACAGAATTTGGAGAACTTAAAAGTACAAATTGTTTACAGTCTTAGTCCAGGCATAACTGCTGGCTAAATCTGTAACTGTTGAAAATTTCTCCACTGTTTTCTTACTTAATCTTCAGCCAAGTATCCATTTCCTTTTGCTCTTAAAGCCAGATTGATGACATTTTAATTTTTACGTTATCTCTTTTTTCCTCGTACCTACAGTTTTAGGAACAGATGCATTTAGCCAATAAATTTAATTTGAAAGCATTCCAGGGGCAAAAAGCAATAAACCAAGAAGAAAGAGTCTCCATGTTACTTCAATCTGTACAGTTTAAGTATTTGAAATATTGTTGCTCGCCTATACATCTACTTATTTATTCTGCTTCTCTAATACTACAGTGGATGCTGTAGTATTACTTTGTTTACTTTGCCCATCATCTTAGCCCGCTATACCTTTCAGAGCACTGAACATAAAGTAAGTATTCCTTACATATTAATTTGAGGTGGTGCACACCTGTAATTCCAGATACTAAGGCAGGAAGATAGTAAATTCAAGGTCAGCCTTATCAATTTAGCAGTGTTGGGGATGTAGCTCAGTGGTAGAGTGCCTCTAGGTTCAATCCTCAGTACTGAGGGAAAAAATTTGTGTGTATGAATACACATGTAAATATGATAGTGTATATATAAATATGAATACGTATATATTCAATGAACAAATCCAGAAATGAAATATCTCATTGAAGAACCTAAATTCTAACTTAAAATTCTTCTCTGCTGTGGTTTACAATTATTTTCTCTTATCTAACTTCCATTTGAGGAAAAAACATAAGTTATCATTAAAAAAATATCAATAATTTCGTAAAATTTTGATGACTGACAATCTACTTTGAAGAATGGGCCAGGCACAGTAGCACATGCTGAAGGTTGCAATTTATCAAGACTGTACAAATATTTAAAATAAAAAATAAAAGGGGGCCAGGCACAGTGGTTCACACCTGTAATCCCAGTGGCTCTGGAGGCTGAGACAGGAGGTTCCTAAGTTCAAAGCCAGCCTCAGCAACCACAAGGTGCTAAGCAACTCAGTGAGACCTTGTCTCTAAATAAAATACAAAATAGTGCTGGGGATGTGGCTCAGTGGTCAAGTGCCCCTGAGTTTAATCCCCAGTACCATAAATAAATAAATAGGCCTGATGTTGTAGCTCAGTGGTAGAGCAACCCTGGTAGAGTTCCACAGTACTGGGGACAATAAAAAGAAATGGGTAGGTGAATGTTTAGTTTTAGTTTAGTGCTAGTAACTCAACATAGAAATCTTTCATGACCATATCTTTTGGGAAGACAATATAGGTTTCTATGGGTGGGAGTCCTTTGTTTTATATAGGTAAACAGACACACACACACACATACACACTCATTTGTGGCAGCACTTAAGATCAAACCCAAGACCTTGCATTTCTTTTTTTTTTAATAATGTTATTTTATTTTTTATACCTTTATTTCATTTGTTTATATTTATGTGGTGCTGGGGGTCAAACCTAGTGCCTCATGTATGCTAGGCAAGCACTCTACCACTCAGCTACAGTCCCAACCCAGGACCTTGCATTTCTTGACAAACACTCTACCACTTAGCTACATCCCCAGCCCTTTTCTTTAATTTATTTCCATCCCCATATGTTTAAAAAGGATTTAAGTCAGTATTCACGGTACATTTGTTTTAATTATAGCTATTAAATTCTCACAATACCTAACTGTTTTCTGGGCACTTAACAAATATTTAATACATCAGTGACATCAAAGTGCTTATTTGCTTATTTGAAAAAAATGTGTAACTTATTTAATGAGGCATGGAAAAAATAATGAAATCAGCTTCTAGGTTTTAGCTTTTTCCTCTAGTGCTCATAGTAGCTTTATATTTTTCAAACTTTCATATACATAAGTCACTCATCAATCACCATCAGCTTTTCATGGGGTTCTATTCTGCCCACTTAGTCCTTCCATCAGGTACTATAAAAGGTAAGATTGTCCTTCCAAAATGTTGCATTATTTCTAAAGTTCTGAAAGAGAGAATGCATTTTGGGAAGCACAGAATGTCCAACTAGGGAGTGACTTGGTCATTTTGGACTAACGAAATATCTCATATCTATGATTTGAGGTTACATTGTTTGTAGAAAGGAAACTTCAAGGACATTTCATGAAACTTCTATTGTCAATATCGCATTTTTCCTGAGCCTTTATTATGCTTAGAAATTTATGAATATTATATTTATAATTAAGCTAGATGGAAATCAATGCGATCTTTAGATACATAAATCAGTCTTTAGATGAAAGTCTAAGAAAATGATGTTATGGAACATTAGAGAGGAATAATTTTAAAACAGAACACTCATATGGCAGTCATAAAAGAGAACCAGGGAATTTTTCTGTTCAGAACCTGTATTTTAAAGATGTAGACATCCAGGGTATCAAAACAAACCATTTGTGTTATGTCTCCTGTGTCTATTCAAAATGGGAAGTTCAAGGAAATTTGCCAGGTATTTTAAATAAACACTGCTGGTTAATGTCCTCATACCACAACAAGCAAACGCTCAGGAGACTCTATTCCTGGTACGTTAAAAAAAAAAAAAAAAAGAAAGAAAGAAAAGAAAAAAATGCTTTTTATATCCAAAAAGGTAAATTCTCTTACATAAATTATCAATTTTCTCATTAAAATAGCTGAGTTAACAAAAGAACAAGCACTCAAAATTTACAATAACAAAGAAATTATTTCTTTGTGCTAATGCACCATAAAGTTACATAATATTTTAAAAGTAAAATAAGACATAGAAAGTATCAAACAATGGTGCAGCCTGCTCCTACAATTCTGCTGTAGAATGTGAACAGGAAGACACAGTATCTGATCCTCAATGAATGTCAAGCACCAATGTGCTACTGACAACATTATTGTTGTTATTGTTGTCATTATTGTTTTCTGTACTAAGGATTGAATCAGGGCTGCTTTACCACTGAGCTGTATTCCTAAGCCTTTTTATTTTTTTATATCGAGATAGGATCTAAGTTGCTGAGACTGGCCTTGAACTTGTGATCCTCCTGCCTCAGCCTCCTGAGTCTCTGGGATTAAAGACCTGTGCCACTTCAGCTAGTCATGAATATTATTTTATTATACATGATAGCAGCTACACGGAAATCATTCCCACTTTACAAATCAAGAAACTGAGATTGAGGCACTCAATCACAAAGCCAGTAAGATGTGATCTATAAGATTTGAGCCTATTGCTGTCTAAAACCACTATGTTCTTATCTTCTAGGGAGTACGAGGTTAATTACTAGGCTACCAATAGACCTTAAACACAATTTGATTATTGTATCTTTTAGAACTAGTTTTCATAAGTAGTCCCTTTAAATCTCATCTAAAATTCGAGTAGTCTTATTTATTTACCTTTTTTTTTTTTTTTTTTTTGAAGTGGATGTCTAACCAAGTTGTTCAGGCTGGAACAATTAAAACTTGGGATCCTTCTTTCTCAGCCTGCAGAGTGGCTGGGATTAGAGTAGTGTGCCACTGCCCGGATGCAATTTACAGACTTCATCCTTTTGAAGCAGTACTCTGTGATAACTGAAAGAATCTGTTGACCTAAGGTCCTAAAAGGATTGCTAAATTTAAAAGTGAACCCAAACCGGGTGTGGTGGTGCACGCCAGCGATCCCAACTATTCAACAGGAGTATCACAAATTCAAGGCTGGCCTCAGCAACTTAACAAAACCCTGTCTCAAAATAAAAAGTAAGAAAAAGGACTGAGGATGTAGCTCAGAGCATACTGGGCTCAATCTCCACTACAGCAAAATTAAATAATTAATTATTATTATTTTAAATACCCAGGAACAGTGGTACATGCCTGTACCACTGTACATGTATAGGTACATGCCTGTACCTGTAATCTCAATGACTCTGCAGGCTGAGGCAGGAGGATTGCAAGTTCAGGCCAGCCTTTGCAACTTAGTGAGATCCTGTCTCAAAATAAAAAAGAAAAAGGGCCAGGGATTTAGCCCAGTGGTAAAATACCCCTGGGTCAAATCCCCAGTATAAATAAATAAATAAATAAATAAATAAATAAATAAATGTGAACTCAGATAATGTTTTTTCTAAATAATTTCATGGAGCTTCCAGAGTTTAGATTTTAACATTGAGCAAATGATTAGCTTTTCAAAAACAACAAAATAATGAAGAAAGGACAGATGAAGAATGTATACACATACACACCCTCACACACACCCTGAAAGGAATCTTTTCCTTTGGAAAATAATGGAACGTTCTTTGTTGGTTGCTAATTTCGTAGCATTGTTTTCCTTAAAAGGTACAATTTAAGGCTATTTGGGGCATAATATAACATTTTGATAGATATGTAGTTATGTAGCCAAGAGTATAAAGTTGTACATCGTGTCTAACAAGAATGTTGCTTTCAAACAAATACCCTGAGGGAAAATGGCTATTAATCAGAGATCAATTTTGCCACTTTTGATTGTATAAGTCAGAAAGAAGCCCCTTCACAAGAAGCAATTCTCCAGCCAGAGAACTGTGTCCCCAAATTTAAGCAAGGACTCTCTTAGTGTAGTCCTTCAATTAGTTGATTTGCTTGTTAGATAGACAGCTTGGTTTCTCCAAAGCCCTGTGAATCAGGGGATTGAGCTCAAATATCTGACAAGTTCCTTCAGTCATTCTGATATGCAAGATAATTCCAAACGTATTGTAGTCCAGGCTGACCAAATCCCCTTCTCTTACTAGCTCCTATATTTTCTGGGGTCTGCCTCTCCAACTTGCTGCAGATTGACTCAATGTTAACAACCTAAAAGTGTAGTTTCGAATTACAATGTTAAGTGGAGGCTTTCAAATTACTGTAGGCTGCTGTTATTACCATTGGAATGTTTGAATCCAGGGAACAAGTTAATCCCAACCCCACACAACTGAGTGAAACTCCTATGATCACCATCCACCAACACTGTTTCTGGGACCTGAAATAAATCCTGCCCTGTTGGGCTCCTGAGACTACCAAGATTCTCAGTCCTGTCTGCCCCAAAATGAAGTTCCTGGGCTCCAACACTCTGCTTCTGCCTGTGACTGTGAATCATCAAAAACTGACCTCATGATACCACTTCTGCCCATTAACCTCACTGCATGGCCCATTCCACTGATCCCTCACTGACAGATTCTTCCGGCCACCTTCCCACCTTCCCTGCCATGTTTCTCCCTTAGTAACCTATTTCACCACAGACAAGCTGGAGCGGAGGCAACTCATCCTATTACACCACATTCTGCAGTCTACAGATCATATCAACCTTCCCTTTCTCAATCCTTGGAGTACTATGGCTTGTTAATATTTTCCTCCTCAAATACGTCTTGACAAGTGAATGCCTTCTTTGGAGGGGTGGATAGGGTCACCGGTTAGGTACTGAGAATTGAATCCATAGGCAATCGACCACTGAGCTACAATCCCAGCCTTTTCATTTTTTATTTTGGGACAGGGTCTCCCTAAATGGCCAGGCTGGCCTTGAACTTCCATTCTCCTGCCTTAGC
Organism: Urocitellus parryii; assembly: GCF_045843805.1. NCBI lineage: Eukaryota > Metazoa > Chordata > Mammalia > Rodentia > Sciuridae > Urocitellus > Urocitellus parryii. The sequence continues at coordinate 48,522,057 of NC_135544.1, forward strand.
CTCTTAAATTGCTGGGATGACAAGCATGTGCCACCATACTCAGCTGAATGTCTTCTTTCACATGAATTATGCATTTATTTATTCATTCAATAAAATTTGAATAATTAATATGTGCTACATGAAGGGAATAACAGATAAACGATATACTAGGAAGGGAGACAAATTGTAAGCAAATGACCATGTTGTACTATAAATATTAGCATAAACTGAGCGTGGTGATGCACACTTGTAATTCCAGAAACTGAGGAGGCTGAGGTAGGAGGATGGCAAGTTCAAAGCCAGCCTCAGCAACTCAGTGAAGCCCTAAGCAACTTGTCTCAAAATAAAATATAAAAAGGGCTGGGAAATGTGGTGCAGTGGTTAAGTACCCCTGGTTCAACCCCTGGTACCAAACAACAACAACAAAAACCACCATCTAAAACCAAAGGTTAATGTTTCCCCCATACTGCTTCTCCCATCCTCCATCTCCCTCATCATCATCAGCCATGAGGTCCCCAGAAAATTATGGGACAAGAATAGAAAACTCAAAATTTTTATAGATGTCCAAGGACACAATCACAACAATTTACTTAATGATCACTTTTTTGTTGTTGTTTTTAATTTTTTGGTACTAGGGAATGAATTCCTGTCCTTGAACATGTTAGGCAAACACTCTTTATTTTGTTTTGAAGTTGGGATGGGGGGATCCCACTAATTTGCCTGGACTGGCCTTAAATATACAATCTCAGTTTTCTGAGTAGCTGAGTCTGTCTACAGGTGTGTACTCCAGGTGCACCTCAGTTTAATAATTTTAATGTGGTTTATTTTTTATTCTAGAATCAGGAAATAGTTTATTCCATAAGATAGAATAAATGTTCTGATGAATGAAAGAGATTGATTTTCTTGACAGGAAGGACTAAAGAAGCTGGGCACAGTGGTGTATACCTGTAATCTGAGATGGTAGACCTGAGGTGATATACTTGAGGCAGGAACATCTCAAGTTCAAGGCCAGCTTGAATAATTTAGGGAGACACAGTCTTAAAATAAAAATAAATAAAGTAAAAAGACCTGGGACTGAAAAGGTCATCATTACCCCAGGTACATGTATGATTGCACAAATGTTGTGACTATATATGATATACAACCAGAGAAATGAAAAGTTGTGCTCCATTTGTGTACAATGAATGGAAGTGCATTCTACTGTCATGTATAACTAACTATAACAAAAAGAAAAGAAAAAAGAACTGGGCTATAGTTCAGTGATAAAGAATTCCAGGTTCAATCCTAAGTACCCCCACCAAAAAAAAAAAAGGGGGATACTGAAGAAAACTGAAATACATTTTTTAAAAGCAGATCAGACATTTCAGTTACTTTCTTTTTTTGCGGGGGGAGGGGAGGGGGGATACCGGGGATAGAACTCAGAGACACTTGACCACTGAGTCAAATCCCCAGCCCCATTTTGTATTTTATTTAGAGGTAGGGTCTCACTGAGTTGCTCAGTGCCTCAACATTGCTGAGGCTGGCTTTGAACTCACGATCCTCCCGACTCAGCATCCGGAGCCACTGGGATTATAAGTGTGCTCCACCACACCTAGCAAAGTTACTTTCTTTGTAAAATGAGGACAAGGAGACAGAACAATAAGAAAATAGTTGATTATTAACTTCAGGCTACCTTTTTTGTATAAGGATTACAGCTGAGGGAACTTCATTATGCCAATTGAATACTGAGCTGTTTGGAAAATTTAGCTGTTATCTCTTTAATCCCGATTTCTTGGAAGGTCAGATAAACAGTTTATTCAGTTTAATGACAGGAAACTTTAGTACAAGTAACTCCATTTTTATTTTTAGCTCATTCTGTTGGAGACTAGTGCATAAACTTAGTCCGAAACAATGTCCTTGCTGAACATGGTGGCTTACACCTGTAATCCCAGTAACTCCAAAGGCTGAGGATCCCAAATTCAAGGACAGCCTCAGCAGCTTAGTGAGTCCCTAAGCAACTTAGTGAGACCCTGTGTCAAAATAAAAAGAGCTGGGAGAGCAGCTGAGGGGTAGAACATTTACTAGCACAGGTGAGGCCCTTGTTTGATCATAAACACTGAAAAAGCAAAACAAAACAATGACCTCCTTGAATTTTTATTTAACAAAAGGGAGAAACAGAATCAAGTAAGAAACAAGTAAGTGAAGAAACAAGTAAGTGAATCAGGGCATCATTCAACCACAGGAAAACAGAGGCAAACTGAAAATCATAGTCTCCCCACAACTGTTTTGAGGGGACTGTCTCTGATCAATTCCTAGCAGTTATTGTAACCCCGGAAAGCAATGTTATCTCATTTTCCAATTTTGTTAACAAGAACCTGAGTATACTAATATTTGTGAGCAATTTCTTAACGTTTAAAACATTGGGTGGCCAGTCAAGGATGACTGATATATATTAAATACATCACTAAGCCACAGGTCATTAGGGAGCAATACAGACATAACAGAGTATCATTGCACAGATTACACATGAAATACAAAAGGAAAAGGCACTGAAATGGAGAAGTCTGGTGTATACCACCTTAATTCCTGGGTCTACCTTCATGCTGAAACTTCTCTGTTTCTTGCTGTCTGCTTCTAGCTTTCTAATCACTGCTTCCCAACCCCAGTTACACCATGATCAGATCTGACTTGCACTATAATCATAACACCCAGCTACATGCCCCACCCTCCACTCCCTGTGTCCTACCTCTTTCTACCCATCCATCCTTTGTGGCCACATCTTTTTCTAAAATACAATCTACCTAATGACCTCTTCATGTAAATCAAATGACCTCCACAGCCTGTCTCTGGACAGCAGGCCTCCTCTCTTCCCCTCTGCTTTCTACAATATTCTCTATGCATGGCTCAAAACTGCTTGCTGTTCCCCAGACACACCATATAATTATATTCCCCTGCACAAGTTGTCCCTTCTGCACACGATGACTTTCCTTCCCTTATTAATCTAGCAAAATACTAGTCAGCATTCAAAGCCACAGGAAAAAATCCACTTCCATGGGTATGTAACAGGGTTCACTTGATACTCTGCAACTTACATGGTTTTTTTTTCTTTTTCCCAACCTTCTCCTCCCTGATCTTCTTTTCTCTGAACTTCTTTCTGATCTTCTTTTCTCTGATATTCTCCTTCCTGATCTTTCCATCCTAATCTCATTTTCTCTGAGTCACCTCTTTAAAAACCCTCTGTTCCTAAGGATGGGCAGAATCACAGCCCTTGGGACAGGAGTCCCCTGTGTTTCTCCCTTGCTAGCAAAGCAATAAACCTTCTTTCTCCTTTTTCTCAAAACCGTATCCTCCTCATTGGATTGGCATGGGGACAACTACTGAGCTTTCAGCAACAGGTATTACCTGTCTCTCTCAAGAGAATGTGCTCACACTTATGTGTTTATGGTGCTATGGTTTCTGTTTTGTTTTGTTTTTTTTATTTTGTTTTGATTTTTTTGTTTTGTTTTGGTTTGCTTTGGTTTTTTCCCTTGCTCCCTTCAAATTTTGTATTCTTTGAAAGCAGTGCTTGGGAAGCTAAAAGTAAAGATTCCATGAGTCGACTTTTACTTTTCATTGCTTCATTCCACCTGTTCCTACTTCAATACTTTATTTAAAACAGTTTAACTATTAAAAAAATAAGTTCAAAGAAATGGGTAGGCTGTGACAGGTAACTAAGCACTAGAAGAAAATTAATAGAAAACAAATTGACATAGTGCTGTAGAGAACAACTCACTTCAAAATAAAATTAGAGGAGGAGAAAATCAACCACAGAGCCAAGGCCTTCAAAGCAGGGCAGAGCATTTTGCTTCTGGGAGGTGTGAAGAGCTTAGCTTCCCCTTCAAATGTCTGTACTCTCAAGATCCCTTTCTGTTTCTTGGGAAATTCTAAACACATTACCATGGCCTTTTCAATGCAAGGATCTGTTTCCTGTAACTCTGAGCCTCCTTTCAATTAAGATCAAATGGAATTCAACATGAAGCAGAGCCACTGACTCTTTCTCCAGTTCATGTTAATTATAACTCTGGTGCATGCCTTGCAGCTTGTTCTCAGCCTATCTGATTTTGTGAACAGACAGAGCAAAGCTTCAAGGAGGCTGAGCATTCTGCCTCTATTATTATAATGTTTGCCTGGAATAATACATTGGCATTTTTTCTTCCCAGAAAATCTTCTCATATACGTTTATTACATTAAAAACATTAATCTTCACTAGAAGCTAACCATAAAATTATCTCTATTCAATTCCTGCTATATTCTTTAGGGAATTAAAGGAAACTCAGATATTTTGTTCTTACATACTAATGTGAATTTGCTACCTCTAAATATAACATTCAAATAATCTACTGCTTTGTGAAAAGAGGGCAACCGTTTCTGGACTAAAATCTTTAAACAATATGTGGTACCCTATGTGAAGCCTTGGAGGTGGGAACAGTCCACAACAGTCAACATACCAACTATTTCCTTAGAGTTTGCAAAGAGGTGGTCGATTTGTAGTTAGCTTTGCCAAATAAAATAGAGGAAAACAAATTTGTCTTATATTTTTATTCTCTAGGCCTGCTTACAGACTGATTTAATTTAGAACACATACAGCTAAAGAAGAATCCACCTATCAAATTTTTGAAAAATAAAAATGTCTGACAACATTGAGCTCACATTCTTGCATTCTATCAGCTGGAGCTTAGTGTGTATGGCCCTTCTTTATTTTTTATTTATTTTAGGGCAAAGACTTTTTATTTCAATTTGAGTATTTACAGCAATATATAGAACAAGAAAAAAAATAAGACTTCAGAGAAAAACAGATCATCATTATGAGGGTAATACCCATGTTCTGATTTGTTTTAAGAAAAAAAATGCTGTGGCGCTCAGTGGCGCACACCTGTAATCCCAGCAGTTTAGGAGGCTGAGGCAGCAGGATTGAAAGTTCAAAGCCAGTGTCAGCAACGTAGCAAGGCCCTGAGCAACTCAGTGAGACCCTGTCTCTAAATAAAATACACAAAAAGGGCTGGGGATGTGGGATGTGGCTCAGTGGCCAAGTACCCCTAGGTTCAATCCCGAGGGGGGAGTGCCCTTTTTAAATGCCACTGTGTAGACTATGCTATTTCTGTCTTGTATCCAGACCTCACCTATGATACAACAAATTGTAACCCTGTGTAAGAAACCTGAATTGAAGACCTAAATCTTAATTCCAATTCCCAACCAAAATGTTTTTTTCTTTATACAGTTTAAGACAGCATTTTTACACACGAAAAGGAACACCTACTAAATATTAAAAAGTTAATTCAGGAAAACTGAAAATGATTTTACAAAAGACACTGAGGTTGGCAAAGCCGCAGCCGTTTTCATTTCGGATCAAACACTGGAATGTCCACAGAACTACTGTGTGGGAACTACTGTCCTGTAGCAAGGCCATTTTGTCTTGTCTCGTGCCCCTTTTTAAAATCACCATTTGTTCCTCAGTTTATCTACTACCTGTCCTCTTGATTCCTGGGTCCTATAGGCCTGAGTGTTCCTCCCTGGCCTAATCCAAACTCTATTTACACACTGTGTGATCACATACACCCACCAACTGTAGCAGTCTCACCTTAACTATGCCCACATTCCAGTTGAAAAGTAGGTAACTTCATTAGAATAATACATTTGTACTGACTATACGTTATCAGACCCCATTATATATGCCTTAAAAATACAACTTACTTTTCAAACATCCTATGATTCTTGGGGACTTTTTATTTTGCTTTGTTTTCAATGGCATAGTATTTGCACAGCTTCCCACATACTTTATTTAACTGATTAATTAATTAATGTTTTGGTGCTAGGGATCCAACCTAGGGCCACGCTCACCAGGTAAGCACTCTACCAATGAGTTACTCTTCCAGCCCACTATCTGATTTAGCTTCAGCCCTCAGCCTATCAGGTTAGAGAACATGCCATAGTGGAAAAAGCATAGTGGATTTTAACTGACAAGGATGGAATATTTTAGTCCCTGTTCTATAACTAAGATAACTGCATGACTTTGGAAAGCCATTTAATCTCTCAGCATCTCAGTTTTCCTGTATGAAAAATACAGAGTTTGGACAAAACAGCTTGACTCTCAGTCTCTACTGCTGTTAACAATGGATGATACTATGAAGTTAGCTCATAATCAAGATCTTCTCAAACTTGAGAATCAGAACATCAACTCCTGAGGTTAACAGTTAAGTAACTTTCCTGTATTACTGTAAAGTTTTATGACTTTGGAAAACATTCATCTATTGTCAGACTTGCATAGCATCACTGCAGATTGCTAGGAGATAGTAAATGTTTTTACAAGCAAAAAGCCTTCACTTTTTCCTACTGCTATCTATATATATATAAAAAAAAAAAGAAGAAAAAGGTTTACACAACTACTGGTCTAAAACATCCCTTTTGTTTACTCAGAGCAATTGATAGACTTTTTATTCTAATTTTATTTTGGTACTAGGATTAAACCCAGGGTGCTTTACCACTGGGTTACATCCCCAGCTCTTTCTATTTTTTATTTTGAGACAGTGTATTGATAAGTACCTTAGAACCTTGATAAATTGCTGAGTCTGGCCTCCAACTGGCAATTCTCCTGCCTCAACCTCCCAAGTCCCTGGGATTACAGGTGTGTGCTGCTGCTGCATCGTGTATTTTTATTTTTTTGGTACTGGACATTGAACCCATAGGCACTTTACAATTGAACTACATCCTCAGTTCTTTTTATTTTTAAATTTTGAGCCAGGCTTGATAAATTGCTGGGGCTAGCCTCAAATTTAAGATCCTCCTGCCTCAGCCTCTTATGTCCCTGAAATTACAGGCAAACCTATCACACCTGAGTTCTTAAAGATGTAAACTAAAGAAAAAGAAAGGCTGCTTTGGGGCTGGAGTCATGGCTCAGTGTTAAAGTGCTTGCCTAGCATATGTGAGGCACTGGGTTCGGCCCTCAGCACCACATAAAAATAAATAAATAAAAGTATGTGTCCACCTACAACTAAAAAGATATTTTAAAAAAGAAAAGAAAGGCTGGCTTTTATCCTCTAAACTTCAGCAGCTCCAGGAAGGAGACAGAAGTACTGTGTAGACAAATTTCAAAGTGAAAGAATGTCACTGAAGAACTATTACCAGCAGTGGTCTAGTTGATTCAAATTATCAAAGGGTGGGTTTTAAAAAGCAGGGAAGTGAGCCTGGCGAGGTGGTACATGCCAGTAATCCCAGTGGCTGGGGAGGCTGAGGCAGGAGGATCGTGAGTTCAAAGCCAGTCTCAGCAAAAGCAAGGCCCTAAGCAACTCATTGAGACCCTGTCTGTAAATAAAATACAAAATGGGGCTGGAAATGTGGCTCAGTGGTTGAGTGCCCCTGGTTTCAATCCCCAGTATCAAAAAAAAAAAAAAAAAAGAATCAAGGAGGTGAAATTTCCAGTTTGTGGAGACAAGATCATGCTTGAATACACCCAGTCTCTATCACAAGATTAAGCACCTACCTCATAAAAACTTCCCTTAATGTTAATTAACATAGTAAACACTTTCTCTATACACACACTTATCTCCCCCAACTGCTTTTTTTTTTTTTTGGGGGGGGGGTCTTGTAATCACAGATCATTGATTCTCAGAAAGACCAACATCAATCCTATCTTCATTCCCACAATTAACTTCCAAACCGAAATTGTTTCAGTTTGGAAACTGAAGAATGAGCCAGACAAAATTATCGTAGACAGAGAACTTGTTAGTCATAGAAACAGGGAAGTAATTCTGAAGTTTGTTAAATTGCTATCATTAAAAAAGTTATTAGTCCATTGTTATATTTGGTAATCATGTAAAATTAAAATGAAACAAAGCAATCGAAGTGAGAAAGCAGAAGATAAAAATTTACCAAAATATTCAAAAATTTGCAATAACTCTACTTATTCTGTTATTTATTTTTTTAAAAAGTAATAAACATAAGCTATCCCAATTATTAGTTTTTTAAAGTGGATCCCATATGCAACCGTATATATTATCCATATCTTTAGAAAGTTGAGTAGATAAGTAAAATTTTTGTTACAATATTATTTTAAAACTAATAGAGAAAATGCATGAATTATCATATACTACTACCAGCAACATAAAATTATTAAAAAATAAAGGAACGTTTTAAATTTAACTTCCCTCTATCCCACCTCCCTCGATAAGTGTTTAGCACTCCAAGAAGAATTATAGCAAGGAAAATATTTAATTTGTCAATAGATAAAGATGCTGTCAATATACGCATTTCATGACCAACATATAAATCCATCAATAAATGGTAAAATTTTATATATTTTATACACACACATCATATATTTTATTATATATATATAATAAAATATAGAGGGTGCATTCTGAAGTGGCATGTTCGGGCTTCATTCTTACCCTATAATTCTTGTTGAATGGTGCAATGGGGTGAAATCATCCTGGAAATTTGCATTGGTGGAGTTAGAAGAATCGACATCTTTCCCAGATGAGTAACAAATACCATGTGTGTAAATATAGTTACTAATTGGTAATATAGAAATATATATATCTCCATCCCAGACACTAAATAATAAAGGCTAGAAATAATGTTGGAGCAGGTTAGGGCAACTCAATTAAAAGGACAATTTATCAAGAATGCTGGAAGTTCTACATACCAGCCTGGCACTTGCAGTTCCACCTACACAGGAGGCTGAGGTAGAGGATAACTTGAGTCCAGGTGTTAGAGCCCACCCAGGGCAACATGTAATGCCGTGTGACCCCATCTCCAAAAAGTAAAAAATAAATGGAAAAGCAAGTGGGAGAGGGAGGAGAAGGAGAAAAAGAAAAAGTTCTACGTTCTGTATGTTCCATATACAAAGTATAGTCTAGCAGGAAGTGCTGAAGAAAATGTCTTTGTGTAATGCTCAGCAAAGGAATTCTCTAACTTTTTGTTTCTCTAGGAGTGAGAAACAGAATAGGAATAGTGGTTGTATTAAGGTTAAATATATAGTTACATATATTATATAATATAATATATATTTAAGTATTTAAGTGATAGGTATATAGGTATACACACACACACACACACACACACACACAGTGTGCAGCACCTGGCACATAAGAAAAAAGTCAAGAAAATATTTCCAGTAGCTATAGTAACAAAAACGGCAGGGTACTAGCACCAAAACAGATGCATAGACCAATGGTAGAGAAAAAAAGACACAAAGACAAACCCACATAAATAGATATCTCCTACTAGACAAAGGAGTCAAAAATATTCATTGGAGAAAAGAGAGCCTCTTCAACAAATGGTGCTGGGAAAACTGGAAATTCACATGCAACAACATGAATTTAAACCCCTATCTCTCACCCTGCATAAAACTCAAAGTGGGTCAAAGACTTAAGCATTAGAAAAGAGACCTTGTGCCTAAAAGAAAAAAAGTAGACCCAAATCTTCACCATGTTAGCTTAGGAACTGACTTCCTTAACAAGACTTCTAAAAGGCAAGAAATAAAATCAAGAATCGATAAATGGGATGGATTCAAACTACAAAGCTTCTTCACAACAAAGGAAGCAACCAAGAATGTGAAGAGACAGCCTACAGAATAGAAGAAAATCTTTACCATGTACACCTCAGATACGGCATTAATATCCAGAATATATTAAAAACTTAACACCAACAAAACAACCCAATCAATAAATGGGCCAAGGAACTGAACAGACACTTCAAAGAAGAAATACAATCCCAATCAACAAATATAGGAAAAACTGTTCCACATCTCTGGCAATTAGAGAAACGCAAATCAAAACCACTCTAATACTAGTCAGAATGGTAATTATCAAGAATATAAGCAATAATAAAGCATTGGCAAGAAAAAGTGCTGGTGGCAAAGTAAACTGGTGCAATCAGTGTGGGAAGGATTATGGAGATTCCTCAGAAAACCTGGAATGGAACCACCACTTGACCCAGCTATCCCACTCTTCAGTCTATACCCAAAGGACTTAAAATCAGCATACTATATTGACACAACCACATCAAATTTTACAGCAGCTCAATTCACAATAGCTAAACTATGGAACCAGGCAAATGGATGGAACTAGAGAACATCATGCTAAGTAAAATAAGCCAATCCCCAAAAAACCAAAGAATAAATGTTTTCTCCGATAAGCAGATGCTGATCCATAGTGGGCACAGACAGGTAAGAAATAATTAAGGAATGTTGGATTGTGCAGAGGGGAATGAGGGGAGAGGTGGGGCAGAGGGGAATGAAGGGAGAGGTGGGGCAGTGAGGATGGGAAGGAGGGTAGAATGAGACAGACATTATTACCCTGTGTACATGTATAATCACACTAATGGTGTGACTGCACCATGTAGTCAGAGGAATGAGAAGTTGTGCTCCTTTTGTGTACAATGTGTCAAAATGCATTCTACTGTCATGCATAACTAATTAGAACAAATTTTAAAAAATAAAAGGGAGACCAGTAGACTAGAAGAAGGGGAAGGGGGAGGGAGACAGTAGAAAATGAAATTCATTAAATTATACTGTTTTATGCACATATGAATACATTATAATAAATCCACTGTTATGTATAATCCACTAATAGAAAAAGGGAAAAAAATAAAACACACCAGCTTTCAGGCAGATTTTTTTTTTTTTTTAGTTCCTATCTTTTACTTAAAATGATTTCAAGATCACATTATATAAAATAGAAAACTGGTGTTTGACAGGAAACATTTTCCTCATACTACGTAATATAATTAGAGGCAAAAGGAATTGCCAGTTCTCAGAACAGATCATAAAATTATGAAGTCAGAAAAAGCTGGTTCTATGAAGATTATTGTTGAGACCCATCTGTGAAACCTCCCTGCTCACAATAAAGATATGCTGATTTAATCTTTGACATGTGATTAAATTTATAGGAAAAACTTAAAACACATCAAAACATGAAGAAGCTTTCAAATTTTTTAGCACTGTTTCTTAAAGTGTGATCCACAGCCCAGCAGCATTGGCATGGGAACAGGTTAGACATGTAAATGATCAGCCCCATTACAGAACTGATGAATCTGAAATTCTGAGGAAAGAGCCCAGTAATACTTGTGTTTAGTAAGCTTTCCAAGTGATACTGCTGCATGAGAAAGAGTGACTCAGGGTATGCCTTGAAATTACATTATCAACTTTCTACCTAAAGGTGGTAAAAAATTAAGGATCATAAACTCAACTATAAAAAGCAGTGTATCAAAGAGAAGCTAGGAATAAAGGCCAAAAATGTTTGAAAAACTATTTAATTCTGCAGAAGACTCACTTACAAGCTTTATGAAATAAGTACATAATTAAAATAGAATATTATAAATTAAAAATACCTAAGCTATAGCTTTAAAACTGCACATCACCCTCCAAAAAAATGGCTACAAAGTAGTATGCTTTACAATCAATATCAACTTTTCAATGAACAAATATTAAAACATTTTAAGTGAAGAGTTAAGTCAGCATTAGAGTCTATGACAAAGACACTAATTTGTTTATTTAAAAAAAAATGCTAACAGCCAGTGAAAATGCAACATTGAAGGTTAAAGATATCTATGGAACAATTCAACTTCAATTTTTTGAATTCATAAAATAAATATTATCACAGGTTTCTAAAAACATCAGTGACTGAATTTCAGAAAAAACAAATCACTAGCCAGGCATGGTGGTGGCATGCCTATAACCTAGTGTCTCAGGAGGCTGAGGCAGAAGGATCCCAAGTTCAAAGCTAGTCTCAGCAACTTAAAGCGACCTGTCTCAAAATTAAAAATAAGAAGGGCTGGTGATATGGCTCAGTGGTTGAGCACCTCTTGGGTTCAATCTCTGCTATCAATAAATAAATAAATAAAAATCACTGCCCAAAATTCTTTCTACATCTCAGTTCCTCAGTTCTCTTGACACTGGCATCATGTTGTATAGTGCTTTTTCTCTGAAGCAGATAGGCACCAGACTTTAAAAAACAAAAAACAAAAAAACAGTACTATGGATTGAGTTATGTTCTCAGCCCTTTATTTTCAATTTTGAGACAGGTCTCCCTAAGTTGCCCAGGTTGGCTGCAAACTTTTTTGCCTCAACCTCCTGAGTAGCTGAATTACAGGCATCCACCACTTTGCCCAGCAACATTTAACATTTTTATCATTTAACTTCTGTACTTGACAACTCCTATAACTGGTACCTCAATATACTTATATACTTAGTATATACTTATATATACTAAGTTAATCAAAAGCCAACATTAAATAGCAAACTTAGGAGCCAATTCCAGGGGCACATTAAAAATCAGTGTTTGTCATCATGAATTATGCAAATCCACTCACCAATACACATATATGTAAATATAAATTTGATGAAAAAATATTAGTGTTCATGAAAAACTGAAATGCAATGTAACTATTATACTAATAATTCTTGTTTAAAAAAAAAAAAACCCTACAGATGAAGGTGTATTTTTAGTTAACATTTAATCAAAATTGTGTTTTCTGAAAAATATTTAAGTACATATTAAAATACATGTCTTCTTTTAAATCAGATATTCTTAACAGGGGTATGCATTAGAGACCCCGATATAAATGTTTAAAACACATATTTAAACTAAACACTTAGATTTGAATTCTCCTATACTCAACCTTAATTTGCACACTGATTAAAAAAAAAAAAAAAAAAAAAAAAGAATCTATTTTGACTACAGGCCAAAGGCTGCAATTACTATTTATTTCTGCTCTAAGTTTGCTCCACTAGACCCAGATCCTGTCAGTCACAGACCTATTTTTAGTTCAAGGGCCTTCCAAGTAGGAACAAGCTGAAGCTCTCCCCCATCTTCCCATTAAAAAACCTGCAGCTTAGAGTCCATTTACTCATAAGTAAAAAATAGCTACCTTAATTATTTCTATATTTCATCTTTTATTATGAAAGTTGATATGCAAACATTAAATCAGAAGAACACATTTTAGGTTCAATATAAAATCCAAGATTCATTTTACAGCATTAATGATTTTATTTTATTATGGTAATCATTATATTATGACTTTATGCAGAAACTAATAATGGCATCCACTGAAAAATCCTTTTGAATTCCTAATTGGGTCAAATTATTTAAAAATTAACTATGCCTATTATAGTAAAAAGTAAGGGGAAATCTCCCACAAAACACAGTAAGACTGTTTTATAATAATAATAATAATAATAATAATAATAATAATAATAATAATAAAAAGTGCTAAGAAATTGGCTAGTGTATTAATTAAGCTCCCAAGAATAAAGTATCTCAAAATTGTTATGCCAGGTAAAAGCTACTGAGATATTATATGAGAGTATAGAACAATCAGCATTAGCTATGAGAAATGTTTCTGCTGTTGTTAAAAAGGATATATAACACTTGGCTTAATTTGTTTGTCTTCAAAATTTTACTTTTGTGTATTTAACACATAAAAAACTAAGATCAATTACTAACTACTCAACACAGGTTTTTTTGTGTTACACACATAATTCATTAAACAAATGCAAATGATAGTCACAAGGAAAAGAGCTTCTTACCTTTCGAATAACTTGTTGCTGCTGTGCATGCTTTGCTCTTAATTCAGACACCTCCTTCCAAAGGGACTCATTCTCACTATTATAATTAAAAAATAAATAAATAAATAAGATTTAGTCAGAAAACCAAACCCCAGTATCTTAATTAAGAATACTAGAGAATTAAAAAACACAAACCTAGAGAACTTAACTATGTTTGTTTTCACTATGATATGTATTTTTATGAGACCAGAAAGCTGGTTCAATAATACAGGAATGACAACTATCTCAACACAACTCCAGAATCATTCCTTCTTAAATGTAGTATCTGCTATTCATGGCAAAATATACAAAAAAAAACAAAAAAAAAACACAAAAAAAAAAACACTTAAAACACTTCTATATCCATATAGTAGCAAGCAATTTACTCCTTTTGATAATGTGGTTCACTGCTTTTTTTAATGTTCATCACTTAAGTGAGGTTAGACTTTGTGAATCACCTTAGGAAAAAAAAGTGACATTTACTGAACAATTGCTGTGCTTCAGGCACTATGCTAAACGTTTCAATTAAGCATTTAAATTTCTCTAAAATCAGCCAAGTAAGGAAGAATTGTCTTGAAAGATTAGGACATTGAGGTACAGAGAATTTGTGGGAACCTGCCCAGTGTCACACAGATAATTCTATAACTGTTAAAGCCAAACTAAAGTGAGACTCTCAAACTACCTTGATAACTGTCTCAAACAAGCATATGCAAGCCACTGTTTTATTTTTTTAAAAGATGGAATATTCAACAATGTCAAACCAATAACTTGCCCAATACTAAGATTTTTTTCCTTTGCTGTTTCTTAATTGAAACTGCACTGTCATTAGCAGAGTGAAAATGGTGAGAAGATATAAAAGATAATCTACCAATTAAATAATTTTCAACTTTTGTTAATCTCCACAAAAGCTATTTTTCTCAGTCTGAATTATTACAAAAAGAAATGTGGATTTAAATACAGAGGCATATGAAAAGAAGATTTTCTTTAATACTTACTTACTGAATAACTGCTATATTTTTTCAGAAGCACCTTTAAAGATGCTATTATCTGCCTACTAAAGGAGGAGATCATTGCCTCTAACACTTAAAGGATGATCTGGGGAGCTAAACTGAGATTCAAAGAATTAGGTCCAAGTATAGCCAACAGACACATCCTCAGTGATTAAATAAAATATGCAAAATGGAGAAATTTATATTTATTCAAAAAAAGAACCAAAGCCCAAGGTTACTTTAAAATATAGTTAGGAATATGCAAATCAGTCCATATCTGAAATGGGTGAAGAATACATCAAGGAACTACTCTCAAGCCCTTGGAAACTATTAAAGGGAAAAATCTCAGCTGCTTCCTAAGAGTAGTAAAATACCTCTCTCTCTCTCTCTCTCCCCTCTCCCCCCCCTCTCTATTATATATATATATAAACTTATTACTTTGGTAAGTTAGGAAAACCTACCAAGTAATGTCATAAAACAAAACAAAGCATCTTTTTGAAGAAAAAGGTTTAAATAACATTCTCCCACACCTATGCAGAACAAATATCAAGTAGGGCAAATCTCTTGGGTTCTTTTATTCCCAACTTTTTGTGTCCTGTTTTTTCCTAATAGAACTCATGGAAGAATTTTAAAGGAGGAGAAGGGAAAAAAAAAAAAAAAGGATGAGTAATATATAAGATTTTTTGTATGTGCCCTCTTTTGTTTGTGAACACCTAAGTAGAAATGTATTTCCTACACTAAAGACTTATTGTTTCTTCAGTAATATTTGTTTATCAAATTGTTTTGATGTTCTTAGGTTCATACGTGATCCTGACCATCACAATTAAAACATATTATTAAAGTTAAGTCTATGACTACAAATCAAAAGTAATAAGAACCAATGCACCAGACAACTCCAACACCCAACACATTAGTATTATATTTGGAAGAATGGCTTACCTTTTTAATTCTGAAAGTCCGGACTCAATTGTTTCCTGTTTTACTTGAACCTTCTGAGCACTACTTACAATTTTTGTTAAATCTTCCTGGCGAATTTTATTTTCTTCTGGTTTTGAAGACGAAACCTTCCAAAAAGCAAATTTAGAAAATCAAAAATACACGGCACACCCATGATTATAATTCAAAGCTTCCCTATTATAAGAATTTTTTGTGATCTACTCAAAGGGAGATTTTGTTCTAAAAGCCCAGGGTGGAATTCTAGGAAAAGAATACACTTCACAGCTCATCCAGAGAGAAAGCAAGAAATAATCAGAAAAAAAAAAAAAAAAAAAAATTTCTTAAGTTTCCGTGAGCAGTAACATCTTAGGGTTTTTTTCTTTTTCTTCTGCCAAATTCCCTGTAAATTTCTCAAGCCTTTTTATTACCACATTCCACTTTTAATTAAATTTATACAGTAATGGCTACATGGCAGGTCATTTTCTTTCATGGTTTACAGCCCTTTTATGGATTTAGTAAAAATATCTTATTTCAGCAAAAGATATTCATTCAAAAATGTAACAATTAATGCCTATCATGTACAAAGGACTTATTCTGTACAATGGATATATATCAGTAAACAACAAAAAAAGTCCTACAGTGAGGACTTTTTTTCAATCAACACAGGAATGAACCTTCCTATTATAATAATGACTCTTCATCCTCAATCAGAATGTTGTAAGCATTTTCCTTTCATCAAGAAAATGAAGAATGAGCTCTCACTACAGATGAACACAGGGAAAGGTGGAGGATAGAAAATTTAATTAAAGTTTTATTGGTCTGATTCATTCTAACAAAGAACACCTGTGTATTTTCTGTACATTCTGCATTACAATAGCTAAAACTGCTCATTGGTCAATCATACATGTCAAAATCTTAGCTAAATAATGTTAACAACAACTCACCTTCCTTTTAATGTTCTCCAACAAGTCATCCTGGCCTTGTTTGAAGTAAGGATGCTGAAATTCAACAGGACCATCTCTTTCCTGCTTTACTATTCCAGAGTCAGTATGTACTACTTAACGGAAACCATCTGAAAAAGATTGAAAATTTACTCAGACTGGAATTAGACAACAGTCAAAAAGTCACACTGCTTGTGTGGAATTTTCCTTTATCAGCTTAATGAGAAAAAAATGGTTTAATCAGTAATTGGTTAGCAGAACAAATAAACTGCTGTCCATACTTACACATATTTAGTTGCCTTACAAAGCTTGCCATGTTATTGTGCTTGAAGTATTTTGGAAGAATTTCTTTTGCAAATCTTTGTTCATCCAAGACCAGAAAACTTTGGCCATTCTAAAGAAAACCAGAAAAGGTCAATTAGTTAAGGTTCTCTGGCACACTCATATATATGAATCCCAAACCTGTCCTGACCAGTCCTTCCATGATACCTTCAAATCAAAATTCTATTCCTGATAATGGCAACAACAAAAAATTGCAAGTAAGTGCCAAACTGCAATTAAATTTTTTGATATCTACCTGACACCAAATACTGCATTATATCATTAGCATTTCCATTAAATAAGAAAAATAGACCATTTCTGCTATCTGTATAACAATAAAATAAATAAGATAAATTAAAAGGAAACAAATTTTATCAGTATCTGTAGTAGACACTATACTAAGATGCACTGATTACAAATCAACTGCAAAACTCTAAGCTATATGTTTACTACATTAACACTGAAAGTTAACAGTGGCCAGGTGAGGGGGCCCAAGCCTGTAATCCCAAGATTTTCTCTGTGTAACAAAACAAGCAGCTATAGGCAACATATAAATAGACTGATCACGGCTATGTTCCGATTAAATTCATAAAACACATGACTGGCATTTGGGCTGTAGTTTATCAATCCTTGCTCAGAGTTCTAAATGTCAGATTTCCAGTAAGTTCCACCAGTCCAACACAAATGACTTCTCTTCCATTCAGTGAAATATGGCCACACTTTCCCCAACAAGGCCAGGATCCTAGCTTTGAGGGAAGTGCCTACTATGGCATTATCATAGCTGTACCAACACTGACTGTTCCTACTAACTACTCCTATATTCTTTAGAGTTTTCTTTACTCCAATTCCTATGAAATAGTAATTCTATTAAACTTTCCCTATTGAAAATATTCTGTGGATGTTGTCTTTTGATTGGATCATAACTGACAGACTGTTAACCTGTTTGCTCTCCTTTATGGTACTTATCACTGCTCAGTTATTCATTTTTTTTTAAACATGAATGCTGCAAATGAGGATCAAGATCTCATACACTGTTTATTTGAAAAAGGAAAGAATCTCAAATTTATTTCACTTTCACAGTGCTGAGGACTGACCTCAGGGACTCTCACATATAGACAAATCATTCTACCATCCCCAGTACCTCAAATTTATTTTTAAATATATAGCTCACAGATAATAATAGTTATATTTAGAAAGTATCTTATAAAAAAGAAGAGTTGAGGCTTAAATACCACCACAAGGTTCTTCATTAAACATGTTTAAAAGTAAAAGAAAGTGGGCAGGGGTGTGCACCTGTAAATCCCAGCTACTCTGGCATCTGAGGCAGGGGGATCACTTAGGCCCAGGCCAGCATGGACAACAGCAAGATCCCTTTTCCTTAACTGGGATTTTAATTACGTTAGACAAAAACAAAACAAAAAAACTTGGGTTCTCAGGATCTTTTTAAGTTTTAATATCTTCATATCACCTGCCAAATGACCATGTCCTCACACCTCTCTGGCCCTCTGAGGTTTTCTGCTGGGAAAGTCAGAATGCCAATCACACCCCAGGGAGTGAAGAGGCCAGGCAGGCAGGGAACCACCATGTACTTCAGTGTCAGGGATTTGGTTTCCTTCACACCATTCCTATGATTTTCAAAGTTAAAAAAACACTGTTCCACATGATGTGAACAAATGGCTTTTACGACAATTTTTAGGAGGAAAGTAACTAAATCTCATTTAGTGTAATCTTCATCTAGAGTCCCCAAATCCCCAGCATTTTATTAAATTTAAAAGTTTCCATAAAGATTCTGGTTAAGAGTTGAGGGAAGCTATTTTGATGTCTGCTGATTAAGAAGTTACACTTCTATAATTAACCAAAAATAATTAACCTTGGTCTGTCCCAGTGTTCTGAGACAGCTTCATTAGCTACCAAAAGAATTACGAAAGCACTTTTTTTTTTACATGTCTCTTGAAAGGCAGCTACTTGGTACAGAATCAAGAATGTATTTTCCTATTTGCAGTGAACACAAAAGGTAGATTTCAAGATAACAGCTGTTATGGAAACTAACTTTGAGGCTACCTACGAAAACAAGTGCTCAAAGCAAGACAAATTTTCTATTTCAATACTCCTTGTATCAAATCTGGCTGTACAGGGGCTGGGGATGTGGCTCAAGCGGTAGCACGCTCTCCTGGCATGTGTGCGGCCAGGGTTCGATCCTCAGCACCACATAAAAAAAAAAGATGTTGTGTCCGCCAAAACCTAAGAAAAAATAAATATTGAAAAATTCTCTCTCTCTCTCTCTCTCTTAAAAAAAAAAAAAATCTGGCTGTACAATTTATTTTCAGTAAAACAATTCATCAAATATTCTACTGAGTAGCTAGACTCAGTTTGTATACAAAGTACATAGCTGGAGAAAAAATAAGCTTCATAAACCCTAATATTCAAGATATAGCTATAAGATAAATTATTTTTTAAAATCATATTTTCCTCAATAAACAAAGTAAAAAGCAACAAAGGTCTATATAATCTACACTTTAAAAGAAATAACTGCTACATAGTCCTTGATTTCCACCTCCAAGAAGTGAGAAAAGAACAAAGAGTTGTGTTTGATCACTTTATAAACAGCAATCTCCAAAAGTTTTACATTTGACCAAAGAGAACATTAAATAAAAGTTTAAAAAAAGTATGTTTGTGTGTGGGTGTGGCGGGGGTGGGGGGAGAGTTGAGGTTAATCAAGGGCTTGCTTAAAAACTAATCAAGAAAACTAGTTATTTTATTCCAACAACAAATATCAAAATTCCTCATCTATCATTCTTTTAATTGTAAAGATTAAATTACAATTAGAACCAATACAATATATTCATCATTATAAAAATGAATAATAGTACATCTATTTGATTTCCATAATCAAGCAGCAAATAACTTAATGCTTATATGAAATATAAAGTCTTTACTTTTTATTTGTAGGAAAGGTGGACAAACTTCCCTCCATTAAGATGTCACAAGTAGTTCGTATTAAAGGGGAAAATGCAATTCCTAAAGTCATCTAACGCTTTTCTCATAATTCCCGACAGCAATGGAAATCGCTTCCTCAAGTTCTGAAATCTCTATGTACAATGAAAAATGTGCAAGAAAGCTAGATATTTCTCATCTTTTAAGTGTAAAGTAAGTTCTGTAAGTTTTTCCTTCAGAGAAAGCCCATGTGATCAATTACTGAATTTAATCACACAATTCCACTTCAACTAATCTAAAATTGGTGTGCTTTGTCTAAAAAGCTTCAGAAGTAAAATTAACTTTGTTTACAGTACTGTAGTAGCTAGTGTAGTGTTTAGAAACACCCCTCTTCCACATTAGCATGCCTTCCCTAGGCATCATCTCTGATAGTCCAAAACAATTTATCATAAACACTGTATTCTTGTAGATAAATATATGAAGACGAATCAAAAAGTCTCCTTAAGAGTAAAATATCTTAGCCTTCTGTATATAAAATCTGAATCTGAAAGGTAAAATGTACATTATTTTCAAGTATATAAACTATGTGCTAAAATAAAAATAAAAAAATAAATAAAATGTCTTCTTTAGTTCAAGCCATGTGTCTGTGAGGGATGTGCGCTAGGAGATGGGTCCTCCATGCTGAGGGTCGCTCCTGCCGGCTTCAAGTAATGCTGTGTTTTCCCCTGCATCTTCTTTGAAAGTGGTAGGGCACTGTGGCCCAGACTCATTAGTGGATGAGGATGGCAGGTTGCTGCCACTGCCACTGTTTCTGCCCTCCTCTTGTGAAGCTACACTCATATTCCCAGGCAAAGTGCTTCCAGGGGTAGACTCAGGAGTGGGCAGCTCCTGAACATCCTCAGGTTCTGCTCCCCAATATCCCAGGGCTTTGATGACATCAAGTTTACACATCGGACATGTTCGGTGATCCAAAAGCCATGGGTCAACGCATATTCTATGAAAAATATGCTTGCATGGCAGAATTCTGATAACGTCCTTTACTTTAAAATTTTCAATACACACTGCACAATTCTCAGCATCAACATCAATTCCCTTTTCTCCATGCTTTACAGTATGAAGTAGAAGCTGGCCAATAACTTTCTTAGTTTCCTTTCTATGGCTCTGACTTCCAAACTGCGAGCCAGTATACAGGAAACGTTGTATATAGTAAAATATTAGCCAGGCTAAGGAGATAATCATCATAGTGATGAAGGCAATGGCCACAAACACCACAGACTGACCGCTGATGAACTCCTGCACATGACGGGTGCCAATCCCTATGGTCACTTTTACTGGAATTCCTTTTTGTACCACATCTAAAATTTCTCTTCCTTTTAGATAGCTAACCATAATGACCACTATACTTCCTGTTCCAGCGTGGGACATGGACTCTGTGAGGTTCCCGTAGCGCTCTTCATTGTACACCACCACCGCCCAGGCGTTCCTCCGCGACGCCGCCAGCACCTTCTCCTTGAAGGTGTAGCCCCGCCCGCCCCCCCCCCGCGCCACCAGGGCGACCCACGGCGCCGGGCCCTGGCCGCCCGGCGGCGGCGGCGGCGTGGGCACCAAGAAGCGCGTGCCTGGCGCGCAGCCCTCGGGGTCTCCTCCCGGCGCGAGCGGGACGCCCACCAGGCCCTGCGCGTCCTCCTGGGGCGAGCTGTCACCGAAGCGGCCGCTCTCCCAGACGCTCCCCACCGTCAGGTTCGTCTGCGGGTCCACGTACTCGAGGCCCACCACCGCCGAGTACCACTCGAGCGCTCGGCTCTGGGCCCCGGGCGCGTACCAGGCCAAGGCCAGCAGCGCCAACGCGCCGCGGGCTCGGATCCCGGCCATAGCCCGCCGCGGCCACGCCATGGCCTGACCGCCGGGCTGCGGAGGAGGCAGCGGGCGCCCAGCGTGAGGGCTAGCGCGAAGCCGCGGAGCAGCCAAAGGAAACTGCCGCCCGCCGCCGATCCGCAGGGGAGTCTCAGTTATTCATATTGGCTTATTTTATCTATCAGTACCTTCTACTAGAATGTAAACTCCACGAACAAAAGCACTTTGGTTCACTACTGAATAAATTCCTAGTACCTAGCATACTGGGCATTAACAGGTCCACAACAAATATTTATGATTAACTTACTAAATGAATCTTTAGTTCAATAAACTCAATCATATCTGTCGAATCTCAACTCTTGGATAATATCAAATAAAGATGAAAGTTTCTTATTTGAATTTGCATTGTCTTCCTCACACAAAGCCCTCATTCACTCCTATCATTCTGTGTCTCTACTTTGGTATTCCTTCAGTCTCTACTCTAAAATTAATAAATTACATCTTTGAGTACAAAAATTCAACCTTATTGCCATAAACCCATGAGGCTCAAGCAATTCAACAGTGAATTCTCCCTTCTCCCTAAACATTTTACAAGGGTCAGAAAGCCATTACTGAGTGGGACAAGAGATTGGTACCTTCTCCTCCATCCTTACCCATAAATGTTGGCAAACTTTCCAAAAGTAGTCAGTAGCCATTGCTAATGCCTAAATTAAACTTTTGGCACTCTTAGTGTAGAATGCTCAAAATGTTCTTACAAATAATCTAATACTTTAGGATCACTGAAAACAATTTCCAGAATATAAATGTGCAACTTTAACAAGTCTGTAACTTCTCAATGTTCACCAATTATTTCTTAAGTCTTTAACTCCTCTTTTACATATACAAATAAAAATAATTTGCAAATGAGTCTTCCAACTTTTTTGCAGGCCCATCTAACTTGGATTTTACCCTTACTTTGCCATATTTGTGTTTCACTCTAGAACATCGAAACAATGCAATGGTTGCCAGGATATTCAAATTCCTTCAAAACAGCTAGAAAACACTACAGTTTTCTGGTTTGCTCCCTCCAACTCCTATTTCTTTATTCATCTGTGCTGATTTGAGAATACTAGAGAATTGCCAAAAGGCACAAAAAAGTGGAACAAATGGGTATGAGGTCTCTAGTGAAATCGTGCATCCTTCTCAAGCAATTTGAGAAACAGAGACAAAGGTAAGAACACTGACCTTATAGTAATTTCCTTCTTTTATGGTACTTTATAATAATTATCAACAGTCAATAGCAGTAAAAGCTGTTCTTCACTATCAATGACAAGAACTTTCATTTAACCTCCATAACCTCTTGTCTCTGTATATCAGGTTTCCCCAGTTTCTTCCTAGCTAAACATGTGTCCTTCTCTTTAGGATATATTACATTTAAAAACATGCTTTAGGTTGTCTGAAAATACTATCTCTTTTCTTGACTGTGGAAATAAATTGTTTACCTGAACAAAGAACTATTATATGAAATTTTGAAGTTATGGGAAATGTTTTTTTAAAAAAAAAGACAACTTTTTGATTGGGGAGAGAATAAAGGAAAAACTGAAATATGTATAGTGTGTTTTTCTTAAAGACCTTGGATCTAAAGACTTATTAAAAATTTTGAGTCAGTAACAAATTTAGTATAATTTTGATCATTCACAATATTATTTCTGTTTAATGAAGAGAGGATTATTTCACTTAATTTTGTCAAACTTCAAGAAAAACTAAAGTTACGTAAGTCTTTAGAACTGTTAAGCCAAACTTTCCAAACTGCAGCTGGTGAGTTTTCTGTCCTTGCCTTACACTCAAGTTAGAGATTATTTTCCGCCACTGGGGGAAAAAATGCCTAAAAGATTGCTTGGTTCCCAAAACATCTGCTTCTTCGAAAAGGCCTTAATATGATTTTCAATCAGATACTATAAATGCTAAATTACCTCAACAGAAGTGCAGCACAAGTATGGGAAAATAAATAAATAAAACAGAAACAACTATAAATAGCAACTTTTGAAAGATGCGGGTAACTTATTTTGGTTTTTCAACTAACATCACTGTTTAAAAGTTTTACCTTTCAGTGTCAGCACTGCTTTTAGAAAATATGTGTGACAGCATGATTGAAGATAGGCAGGTGCACTAAGCTACTAGGTTAGTACTAGATAACATTTATCCAGATTTATCCACTAACTTGTGAAGGATATCATTTTTTTTTAAACAGAGAGGGGAGAGAGAGAATTTTAATATTTATTTTTTAGTTATCAGCGGACACAACATCTTTGTTTGTACGAGGTGCTAAGGATCGAACCCGGGCCGCACACATGCCAGGTGAGCGCACTACCACTTGAGCCACATCCCCAGCCCCATGGACATCATTTTCGTATAAAATTAAACATGGAACCAGGCATGATGGAGCACACCTGTAATCCCAGAGGCGCAGGAGGCTGAGGCAGGAGGATCTTGAGTTCAAAGCCAGCCTCAGCAACAGTGAGCCACTAGGCAACTCAGTGAGACCTTGTCTTTAAATAAATTACAAAATAGGACTGGGGATGTGCTTCAGCAGTTGAGTGCTTCTGGGTTCAATACTCGGTACCAAAGAAATAAAATAAAAATTAAATATGGTGCTAATCTCTATATTAACTTTAGTACAGTTGGTGGAGCTCAGAAATCTATGTTAGAAGATTGACCTTGGGGATCAGAAATCTATGTTAAGAGGCTGATCTCCGATCTTGACTAGCTGTGTAACTATAGCTGAGTAATCCAACCTGTCTAAGCCTAGAATCCTCAATTATGGTGGGTGAGATGGAGTTAAACTAGATGATCTCTAAAATTCTTTTCAAATGTTCTTTATCATTTCTACCACTAGCACAGGGATTTCACTCATTCATCAAACACTAAACACTTATTGTAACTCTGGCACAGACACAGACCTGAGTTCATTTTCATTTTCCTACTGGTATATTAGAAAAATGAGTAGTTAAAATATACACTAAGCTGGGCACAGTGTCCCACGCCTGTAATCCCAGTGACTGAGGAGGCTGAGGGAGGAGGGCTGCAAATTCAAAGCCAGCTTCAGCAACTTTTGAGACCCAGTCTCAAAATAAAAAATAAAAAGGGCTGGGGATATGGCTTAGCAATTAAATGCCTGTGGGTTCAATCCCCTGTGCAGGAAAAACAAACAAACAAAAAAAAGCTGACTTAATAATTTAATAATGGAATAAAAAATTACTGTCTTATTTCTTTGCCTTAAAATTCATGAAATTAAGTATTTGGGGATGAGTATGAAACTCTGCAATTGATACTGCAGGTGTGCGTGTGGTCAGGTCGCTAACCCCGCGCCCAAGAGCCCGGCCCGGGTCTCCGGGTTCCGATCCCTACCCGAGCCGGATGGAGGATGAGTGTGCAATAACGCGGCTCCCGCGCCCGAGGTCCGTCGCTTGCCCAGGCTGCGCGGGGCCGGTTCCGAACGCGACCCGGCCGACCGTTACGGGCCGCCCCGCCCCCACCCCGGCGCAGGGCGAGCGGCGCGGCCGGGCCCCAGCTCCCCTCGTGAGCCATACCAGGGGTCCTCTAGAGGCTGCGCGCAGAGGCCGCGCGCGGTGCCGCACAGCCGCTGCGCGCAGAGGCCGCGCGCGGTGCCGCACAGCCGCCGCGCGCCTGGCAGGGAGCGGCGAGCCGCGGCGGTGGTGGTGCTGCCGGAGGCGGCGGCAGCAGCTGCTCCCCGAGAACGCCCACCACGCAGGCGCAGCAGCCCTCGGCCCCGCCCCCCAGCCAGCCCGGCCGGCGCTAGCAGTAACAGGTGTCAGGCATTATCAAAAACTCCATACCTGAAAATATTCCCAACTAAGTGATCATCTACCGTTAAGAAAAACCCAAAATGCCTCATGAATTGATTCCAATAATCCAAGTGTCTACTAAAGTAAATGTGGTGTCGATGTTCATAATCATCCTGTCTAGAATCTGTGTGTTTGGAACTAGAAAGGGTCTCGGGCCATGGAGGCAACCCATCCGTCCATGCATCTTATCACAGAGAAACTTAGAGCAGACTGGATAAGAGGCTGGAGTGGGGTCATCCTTGTTTGGAAGCAGAGTCATGATCAAATACTCTAGGCACCCAGACACCATTCTGCGGGCCACTGTTTGGAAATTCAGTAATTCATCCTTAGCTCCTCATCAAGTTACTCAACACCGTCTATTAGCACTTCCATCATCATAATTATAAAATACCCGACTACACACATGGCCCGTCTCCAAAGAACACTTTGCCATTTTCTATTTAATGTTTGAAAAAGCCACTGATAAGCAATAGCCGGCGTTGGAACGTCTGCCTACTCCCCGGACAGCTCTCCTCAGAAAAGATGCCAGAGGCAAAGCGAGGGCTGTGTGCGTGTGGTCAGGTCGCTAACCCCGCGCCCAAGAGCCCGGCCTGGGTCTCCGATCCCGATCCTTACCCGAGCCGGATGGAGGATGAGTGGGCAATAACGCGGCTCCCGCGCCCGAGGTCCGTCGTCTGCCCAGGCTGCGCGGGGCCGGTTCCGAACGCGACCCGGCCGACCGTTACGGGCCGCCCCGCCCCCACCGCGGCGCGCGGCGAGCGGTGCGGCCGGGCCCCAGCTCCCCTCGTGAACCATACCAGGGGTCCTCTAGAGGCTGCGCGCAGAGGCCGCGCGCGGTGCCGCACAGCCGCCGCGCGCCTGGCAGGGAGCGGCGAGCCGCGGCGGTGGTGGTGCTGCCGGAGGCGGCGGCGGCGGCAGCAGCTGCTCCCCGAGAACGCCCACCACGCAGGCGCAGCAGCTCTCGGGCCCCGCCCCCCAGCCAGCCCTGCAGACTGTAGCATCAAAGGCATCAACAGGAAGAAAGGTTGAAGGTCGCTGGCCGTAAATTCCCAAGCCAATATTTTGTACAGTGGGGGTTTTCATCAAAGTACAGAACTCCAGCATAGAGAAGGAAGGGAATTCTGAACCATGTCCCATCTGCATCAGAGTAAAAAGTGGCTCCAAGGAACCAATTTCTTGTTGTTGTGTTTTGCTTTGCTTTTGAGAAAAAAAGTAAAAGATGTTTTATTGCTTTGCTAGCAAAGGAGAAGCACGGGGGACTCCTGTTGCATGGGCTCTGATTCTGCCCATCAGAGGGAACAGAAGGCTTTTAAAGAGCTGATTCAAAGGCTACCTTCCAGGTGTGCCCTGATGCCATCATAATTCACTTGTTAATTTGAGAGATGTTTTAGACCTTCTGGTGCCATCCCCGAAATCTGAATTATTCATTCTTAAGGACAGATATCTCAGCTTAGGATGGGAAGGAGGTAATCTGTTATTCCTGCCCCATGCACAAACGCGCTCCAGATTAACTGAGGGTGGGTCAGGGTGGGAGAGGGAGAGAAAGAGAAAGAAACATGGCCATTTTAAAAATAAGTCCCAGCAACAGAGCAGCAAGGGCTGTATTCAAAGCATGAAGTGGACCACTGTTCCATTTCCCCACAGGCAATTCCTACCTTACATTTCTATGAAAAATGGGCAATGATATCTCCAAGCCGCTTCCTGCTGAGGGAGAGGGAAGGTGACCTACAGTCCTTGTTCTATCAGGTGGGGCATGGACTTACAGGTGTCCAGCATCAGGGCAGTGCATAGTCCATGGTGGCTGTTGGTGGAAGACAGACAAGGCATACCTAGGGCAGGGATCATGCTAGAACAGCAATACACGAGACAGCAGAGCATTACTTTGTTTTTTTGTTTTTTGGGTTTTTTTTGCAAACAATTAGCACAAGAGCAATTAGTATTTCAGCCAGTCTCTGAAAACCAAGAAGATAGTAACTCATTGAAGCTTCAGGTGGGACACAACATACCTTCAATCTGTGAGTGGAGGCCACTTTGTGCTTTAGGAATGTTACCAGAGTCATTGGAAACATCCACAACATTTAGTTTTTATAATGGCACGTGTCCCCTTGAACTGTAGTTAAAATATCTAACGTCAACTGATTTCTGTAAAATAACTTGCTCATTATCATCACCTCTACGTTTAGTAGAGAGATCCCTTTAACTGTGTCGTTTAGGGCTCTCTTGGTAAAGCTAGTTAGGGCTTTTGTGTGCCACATCCCATTGTTTAGACCAATCTGAGGGAGAAATATCAGGGTTAAGTCATCACACCATTGAAAAACAGATCGGGTTTATCTATGTAGGAGCTTAGGAAGATTTGTTGGTCAATGAGATCAGGCTCAAATTGACTCCTGAAAAATTTGTGACTCTAGAGTCCCTTGTGATAGTTATTATTAGGTGTTCCCAAAGAACCAGATTTTAAAATGGATTATTCAAGTAGATTCCAACTTGTTTCAAAATTCAGGCAAAAATATTTGCATATCTAGTCTTAACCAGTATTTAATATTTCATTATTTAAGTCTTCACAGGAACCACCCAGTGATATTCCATCACTGACAGAGCTGATGTCATCTTGTCCTTTGAGCCTGCTGTCATATTGATGGCCACACATGGGCCACATAAGAATGGTCATTGAGGATATGACCAAGAGGTTTCTGGCAAATGTGATAAACTCTGATGCATCAGGAATCTTCTAAACATTCAAAAAAATATAAAAAGGATGCATATTGGTTTGTTTTCCTAGTCACTTGGCCTATTGAATTGCAAATCATACATGTATGACTCTGTGTGTTTTCTTCCAGGGTCTTTCTTTCCTGATTTCAAGCCCTCCGAAACAGTTTTTAAAATAGTATTTTGGCTTGGATACCTAAACAGCTGCATCAACCCGATCATCTATCTGTGCTCCAGTCAGGAGTTCAAGAAAGCCTTCCAGAATGTCTTGAGAATCCAGTGTCTCCGCAGGAAGCAGTCTTCTAAGCACGCCCTGGGCTACACCCTGCACGCCCCCAGCCAGGCCCTGGAGGGGCAGCCGAAGGACATGGTCCGCATCCCCGTGGGATCCGGGGAGACCTTCTATAAGATCTCCAAGACGGACGGGGTCTGTGAATGGAAATTTTTCTCTTCCATGCCCCACGGATCTGCCAGGATTACAATGCCCAAGGACCCATCAGCCTGCACCACGGCTCGGGTGAGAAGTAAAAGCTTTTTGCAGGTCTGCTGCTGTGTGGGGCCCTCGGACCCCAGCCTTGGAGACAACCACCAAGTTCCAACCATTAAGATCCACACCATCTCCCTCAGTGAGAATGGAGAGGAAGTCTAGAGGACAGGAAAGGTCAGAGAAAAGGGGTGACCCTAGGCTCCCTCCCCACTTCCCACTCAGAAGGCCACGCACCCTTCCTGC
The DNA here is from genome assembly GCF_045843805.1 of Urocitellus parryii. Lineage (NCBI taxonomy): Eukaryota > Metazoa > Chordata > Mammalia > Rodentia > Sciuridae > Urocitellus > Urocitellus parryii. The sequence goes on from NC_135544.1 coordinate 48,550,853, forward strand.
AGGACAAGAGGGCACCATCCAGCACAGGCCCATCTGGGAACGGGGTGGGGGAGGAGACCCAACTCATCAGGCAGCAGGTGGGTCTCATGGAAGAGGCAGGATGTCTCACCACTGTAAAGGGGGTCCGGCGAAACGTCGGAGGGAGAGACCACTCAAGAGACTGACTCCATGCAATTGGCAAAAGGGGATTTATTGAGGATCCATTCCAGCGCGCTGGGACTCTGTGCTCACTCAAAAAGGGAGAGCAGCCCAGAGCCCCGAGCAGAGTTCAAGCAGAGCTTAAGTACACTTTTTGGAGAGGGTGGGGGGCTTTGCATACATCAGAACAAATCATCATGAGGCACGGGAAAATTGAACAACAACCCTGAGTCAGGATTAGTGCATACATTGGCGGGAACAGATTGGACAGGGGTGATTGGTGCTCCTAAGTGGGGTACACATTCAAACTGATTGGTTTAGGTCCTGCAATGCCTACGTGCCAAGCAACTCAGAACCCTTAGCTATTAAACAACCAGAAAGTCAGTGGAAATATTTACTGGGCAGTTCCAGCATTGTCCTAACAACTTTACAGAGATTACAGGTTCCGGGGATAGCAGAAGAATTTTAACAATACCTAGTCTTTACTTTTTAGCCCAGGTCTTGCCATTTAGAAGCTTTACAATGCCGGTCTTTTACACTTTAACTCAGACTTTTGCAGCTTAGAATCAGCTTAGAAACTTTACCTTTACACCACCACCTGGTTCAAAGTGAGCCAGACGGCATTTCCCCCAAGCTAATATCTCTCGGTCATTTTCTGAATCTGCTTTCCACAACTGGCCCTTTCCACGAAAAACACCATGGGAAACAGAATTTCATACACAATCCCAAAGACTATAAATATAGGGTTATGATTTCATCATGAATATTTTGAGCACACACTCTAAGTTTGGAGCTATTTCTTGATGAAAGTGAGGGGATTTTATTTTCAGGCTAAACCTACTCACAGCCACATTTGACATTTATGGAGACAGGGCCGAGAGAGCAAGGACTGTAAGATGGCGGCCAATACCCGAACACGTTCTTTTAGAGCAAGTTTTAAAATGCCATCATTTCTGATACAACGAGTTTCTCAACTTGGGTGCAACTGGACAGTGAGATTTACCCTTGGCTGCACTTTGGATATTGTTCCTTGTCCCCTAAAGGGACATTCATGTCTCAGAATGAGACAAAGACACATTCTCTGCCATTGGGCTTGGAGAATGTGGAAATAACCAAGCAGGAAAAGCAGACTTTTCCCAAGAGACATGAGGCTCAGTTTTGCAAATTAACGACTGAGGACAGAAATCCTTCCAGAAGCTCCCAGATTATATGAAAGAAAGCCCCTTGTGCAACATTTAAAGATCAAGAAGTTGGGGTGGGTGCTCATTTCCCCCTAAGGTAAAGATTGCCAAATTACTCCACAACATTTTTGATGTGGCCTAAAAAGACCTTTCTTGACAAATCCCTTACCTTTTCCAGAACTCCAATTTGAAAATACAGAGCTTGGGGCTGGAGATGTGGCTCAGCGGTAGCGCACTCGCCTGGCATGCGTGCGGCCCGGGTTCGATCCTCAGCACCACATACCAACAAAGATGTTGTGTCCGCTGAGAACTAAAAAATAAATATTAAAAAAATTCTCTCTCTCTCTCTCTCTCTCCTCTCTCACTCTCTCTTTAAAAAAAATTTAAAAAAAAAGAAAATACAGAGCTCATTCTCTTTTGACTTCCATTTCTTTTTATCTGCTTGCCAACTGCATATTGAGGTGAGGTTTACCTGGGTTGTATTGGAATGAGCCCAAGGTCCAGGTATATCCTTCCTGAACTTTGAAAGACACTTATGCTCAGCCTTGAACATGGAATGACTGATGGCCAAAGAACTGCCCAGAGCATGAGTTTGCAAACATTTTTGACAAAAACCCATCTATCCTGGCAAAAGATCCAGTAGCCTATTCAATTTCATCTATGCCTGCTTTCTGCAAGAACCTGGGGAACATGCTATTTTTCAATTATACAAACACCAAATTTTGACAAACCTTAATAACTCAGATGACTGCTAATGACGGAGAGGGTAACCATATGTAAAAATTCAAATATGCCTGTCATTCCACATTAAGAACTTAAAAAGTAGGATTTAAGAATTCCAGAGCAGGTTGAAGGGGATGCGGAACCTTCCAGCAAGGCTGTGGCCCCAGTATCTTTCTCTTCCTTCCTTGCTGCAAGGCGCTCATTTCCTTAAATCTTTCTCAAAGGCGACTCTCTTTCCACACTGCCACGGATGGTGTACCTGCATGTGGGTTGGGGTTTTGTGGTGGGGTGTGTTTGGATTTTGAGTAGGACTGCTTCCTCAGTGTTATTCTGCCTAGAGTCCTCTGATTGTCCAGAGGGACGGATATTTGGCCTTGTGTTCAGAACTTGGGTTCTGGCGCTTAGAAGTTGGCTGGATTTTTAGACTCTCCTGGTCCTCTCTGCATGTCCCATAATGCTTCTACCAGATGTGTCCTTCGTATTCTCCAGGCAGGCATTAGGGAGAACTGGAATATGCAGGCCTCACTGATTGCTGCCTTGATAGGAAAGATAAGCTCTGGTGTCCAGAGAGCTTCTTTCAGATTCTGAATTTAGGGGAAAAAATTCACACATGGCCCTGGTTTCCCCTGCAGGAAGGGTATCCTCATAGGTAATCACTTTTCTTCAGCAAAATGCCATCCCATGTTAGAGATGATCTTTTAAACACTTGTACAGATAAATCCAAATTTTAGATATGGGAAAAAGAAGAGCACCCAAAAGTCAAGCACGCCACTCCCAATCAAAGCAAACCACTAAGAAATCTTTTGACCATCAGATAAAAACCATGACAATTGTATCCATGTAAAATTGTCCATAAATAATTGTCTGCTCCACTGTTCTCCACTCTCTCTGCGGAGGCAAACTTTACATGTTTTTTTTTTCTTTTCCCATAGCATGATAACTGGTATAAACATGCCAAGAAATTGGTAATGTCACCCAAAAGTTAGTAACAACGTGGATTAAACAATACACAAGTTATGTTTTACTCATCCACAAAAATATCTGTACTTTTAAGCATGCCAAAAATTATCTAAAATTGTTACAGCTAAACAAATGATTGTCATATTTATACTCACATGTTTACTGTTTCTATTTGGAGTGGGAGGAATTTACCCAGAGTAACAGTGGTTACAATGTTTTCTCCAATGTGTTATAAAAAGCAGCTGCTCTGGGATTGTCCCCACATCACAAGAATCGATGTTGATGTCGCATGGGAGAGGCGAGATCGGCCTTGATTCTGCAGATCGTATTGCTCGTGTTGAAAGGGTCCTTGAAGTTCTTTATTCAAAAATTTTTCCAGACGATTTGCAAGGGTTTCAGAAGAGCATTTTACTCACCCTCCTTTTCTTCTCATTTGCTTCTGGGGCGAGACCTGCACAGGTCCTCATACCCACACTTTAAAATGTGGTTCCTTGGGATTTGCTGCAAATTAACCTTGGCCAGTAGGCTACCAAATCTCCAGTGCAGCCAAGAGCAGGTCGTCATCAGAAATTTGGTATCTACAATTCCAGAAGACCACACCACTTTTTTAGGGTTGATTATCTAGAATGTTGTTCAGACCTTGCAAGAAGGGACAAGTATACCAACTTGGGAGAAGATGGGCACATGAAAGAATGCAGAAGAGGCTGCATAGGCCAAGAATGGAAAACACAATCTTGGCCAGGACACCCACTGGGAGGTGTGTTGAAGTTATTGATTACCAGCAATGGTTCATAGGAACACTCCGGAAGTGTATTTTTTTGAGAAAAATGAACGTTAACAGATCCATTGCTTACTCTCACATGTATTCCAACTTTTTAAAAAATTTTTATTTGAGTTGGAGAAAAGGGAAGGGATGATAGGTTTTCCACCATGAATTTCAGAGAATGTGTTGAGCATGGGAAACTCATGGATGCCGCTGTGAGAGAAGGGTTCAGAGTGGTGATTGCCAGGTTGCCAGAGACCCAGGCAATCTGAGGCACCTTGGCAGCTGTGCCACTTGCTAGACGGCAGCCCCCTGCCTCTGGATTTTCTTTCCCATATGAAAGCGGCACATTGCAATCATCTTGGTCTCTCCTCTCTTCAGTGTGCACCATCACACAGATCTTCTAGCTTCAGTGGGTCTCTTGTTCATGGCCTGGGGGTGAGAACAGTTGGGGAAACTATTTGCTTGGGCAAGTAATTGTTCATCCTTTAATGACAGCTACTTAGTCACAGCTGGACAAACATTCTCAGTTGCTTCTGGGGCGAGATCTGCACAGGTCCTCCTGCCAAAAAAGACGCTGCCTCTTTATGTGAACATTTGTTGATGTATTTAAGGACAAGAGCTCTGCTCATCAACAAAGGGGGGAGGGGTGGCAATCAAGAGGAAGTCAAGCAGGTGGAAGGCAAATCTCCTAGAATAAGCCAGGGAAGGCAGAGGTAGCACACATGGAGACATCAGAGCTGTACTCACTCGACCCTCTGATCTCTTTTACACTACTAGGACTTTTAACCATGAAACCACCTGTACACAGCTCCCGCCGAGCCAGTTGGAACACTGTTGCGCCTGCTCCGTGTCTACAAACTAAGCTGTGGAGCAGGGCTGAGTCCACCATCTTCCAAAAGCAATGGCAGCAGTGGCCTCTGGCCCTTCAAAGTCCCTGCAAGATGAGTGAGTGGAAATGACTGTCACCCAGCTGAGCCAGGAAAACAAGTTAGGATGTCAGCGGAGGACCCTGGCCCCTTGCCCGGGTTGCCATCAGCACAATCTTATTTTTGATCCCCAGACCCAAATGTCATGTGGGTGGACTGGGAATCGCTGCATCTGCTCTGGGTAGGACAATGTCATTTCTTCTTCGCCACTGCAGCCGGATTATGGGTTCTCCCACCTGCAGGGAAGGCTGCGGGGTGGCAGGGGGCTGAGGGGCAGGGCATTTAGTGGTGTTTTGCTGCAGCTAAGAAGCAAGGAACTGCCATTAGGCTGGAAGCTTGCTCATTTCAAGAGGCAAAATTTTTCCTTTTCCTGTGGCTCAGGAGTTACTACATTATCTCCTTCCATATCATGTCAGGGTGGACATGTTATAATCTGGAAATAATTTTGGCCAGACTAGGAAAGCTACAGACTTCATTACATAAAAAAAATCTTAAAGCAGTTGTATACTGCATTTAGAGAAAAATATGCCGAGGGCATGGGCCTATTAAACAGCCTGAATACAGCAGGTGCATTTGAATGTGAAAGAGAAGACATGAAGACTGAAAAGCCCAATGTGAGTCTCTTATTTTCATCCATGACTTTGCTTTTTATTTGTCCAGGTGATTTCTCTTATCTCGGGACATTCCCATGTGGCAGAAAGAGAAGCAAGGGCTTCACTTGGCATATGAAGAAATAGGGGAGTGAGTGGAGGGGTTTCTTTGAATATCCCCATATTCAGCCGACACCTCCATGTCCCTGAGGTCCACAACCTCTAACTTTCCTGTTTTGCTCCTCCATCTCTAACCCATAATTCCAGCTGTTGGCACCTGCTCCCCTGCTCTCTCTGGCAGCACAGTATCATCCCAGGGGCCAGGTTTGTCCCCGTTTCTCTCCGTGGCTACCAGACAGGACATGTAATTCTGCTCCTTCTCCCTAGCTAGGACACCACAGAGTTAAGGAAAAGTTAGGATATGAGGCTCTTGGTTTGCTCAATTTGGTGGCATGTAAGCCACAGTCAGCAGTGACTGTCACCATAAGGTCCTCAGGAACACAAAGGTCCCAAAGGGAATCACGGGAACACTCCTACTCCCAGTGAGCCTGCCAGTCACTGCGGACACTGATGGTCAGCAGCAAACTACCTCCCTGTGCCAAGCACTGAACTTGGCATGAAAACCACAGAGAGGCACAGACAGTTCCCACCTTAGGAGCTGGATGGGTTCCAAGTTCACCTGCCTAGAAATCAAGAATGATTTTCCAACAGGCATTGTTATTCATGGGGAGAGGAGGGCTGTTCCCAGATGAACCAAAAAATAAAAGTCTATTTAATGTTCACCAAGACTTGGCAAACTTTTTCTGTAAACAACTAGTTAGTAAATGGTTTAGGCATTATGAGTTTTATGTTCTCTATCACACATATTTCTCTGTTTGGACATTTTGGGGGTAGGGGAGATCACCCTTTAAAAATGTAGACCCATTCTTAGCTTGAAAAAAAAAAGGTGTGGGCCAGATTTAGCCCATGAGGATCAATTTGCCACCCATCACAGCTTCCAGCACAGTACAAATAATAGGAAAGAGTTTGGGGTGTTCAGCATATAAACATTTTTTAAACATGTCATTCATTGACACATCTCCACTTAGCTAAATCAATGCTCCCAACCTGCATGAGTTGCTAGGCAAAGTGACAAGTTCAGGTCCCAGGGTGATTTTCTGAGCAGGTGCAAAAAGCAGAGGTGAGACCCTCTGCACTCCATCACTGTCCCCCGCAGAGCAGACAGGTCCACAGGAGCACAGGTGAATGCGTGGCTGGCTCAGCCCTTCACCTCCTGGGCCTGACTCGGAGAACAGCCACAACTACATGCCCCTTGACCACGGCTAACCTCAAATTCCTCCCAGGCCCTTGGGAACTGCTAAAGGGGAGGTCCACAGAAGTCTTTGGGAGCCACACTTGGCTCCTTGGAGAGTCCTCCTGACCACAGTGCCCTGTACCGGGCATTTGCAAGCCCTGCTAGGAGCTCACTAAGAGTCATGGGGTACAAACGGAGGGCATCTGCCAAAGGACAAACATAAGGAGGAGCTCTTCTCCTCCTCTTCTTTTCCTATTTTTTCTTTTTTTTCTGTAAGTCTGGGGTCCCCTAACTGGGAAAGACGTGGTGTTGCTATGGGGAAATGTAGTTGGCCCTCCCAGGCACCAAAGCCAGGTTCCGAGCGAGGTGTGTGCTGGGCAGCACATGCCCTTCCCTCTCCAGCCCTGGTAGGTGCTGAGGGGCAGAAGGACATTCCCAATTGGAAATAATCTCTGAGCTCATGGCCCCCAGCAGGGTGCCCACAGTGCTGAGGAGACGCCTTCACTGGGCCTGGGTGCAGTGGGTGCAGAACTGCTGGAGAAGGACCTGGAAACATTGAGGCTCTTTTAATGATACTGCCGTCTCCTTTGAGTACAAAAGGGGAGCTTTGGATGAACACTGTGTGGCAGGGTCCCTTCCCCCTCCCCTGCTCTTGATCTTGCCTTTCCCAGCCTCCTGTCCTGTCCCTTCCTCTGTTTCCATAACTCCACCCTGAACTTGCTGCTGACTTTACTGACCATGTGAGATGTTGGGGTAGGCACCCTTCCTGCAGTGTTGGGGTAGGTACCCTTCTCCGTGGAATGTTCTGCTCTGGGTGACAGGACGGGGCTTCCCTGAGTAACAGCCCTGACTCAGTGAATTCTGGTCCCTGCAGCCTCCCTGCCCAGGGCGGGGGACCTGTCCACAAAGGTGAGGACATTCCCAAGGCCCCAGTCCTCAAGAACATTCACCCTCTCCTTGTATTGCTGTCTCTCTGGGCTTACACTGTTGGTTCCAATGAAGGTGCGACACTGTGTGTGGCCACGTGTTAGAAAACAGCTGGTGGTCAGAGCGGTTCCTGGTGTTGCTGACCACGCTCTCGGGGTGGGCACCTCTTCCTTTGCCAGTGGTCGCTGCTTACTCTGACTCTATCTTGCAAAGTCACCTTCTGTCCTCTTGCTCCTCATCTTTTGTCTATTACCTTTAATGTTTCTTTTCTGTTGGACTTTCCCTTGGGGCCTTCAAGGCCTTAATTCATCCTATAAAGTAAACCTGGCTCCTTTAGCATTGGGCACAGGAGGCACACCCCAGGCAAAACTGTCAGCTAGGCAGAGATGTTCTTCCCTTCTGGGCTCTGCTGCTTCTTCCTGTCCCCACCAGCCCATCTGTGACTGGGACTTCTTCACTCCCCTTGTCCTTGCATTGGGAACTTTTCTGCCCCAAGAAAAGAGTTCCCTCCCACCGAGTGTGTTCTGGTTTTTGCTGCCATGGCTCCATGCATCTGTAGACCCCTGTGTTCGTCGCAGGCCCATCATTACAAAGCACTGCAGACTGGGTGGCTGCCACCAGACATCTTCTGTCCTACTGCTCTGGAGGCTGGAAGTTCAAGGTCAAGGCATTAGCAGGTGGTTTCTTCAGAGGTCTCTCCCTGTCTTACGCCGTCTGTACGTGCACAGGTCTCTGTCCTAACCTCCTCTTCTCATCAGAACACCAGGCTTATTACAGCAGGATTCACCCTTGTGACCTCCCTAAAGACCCTGTTTTCAAACACAGTCCCGGTGTGAGATAAGGGGGGTCAGGGGTTAGGATTTCCATAGGAAATTGGGAGGCACTCAGCTCACCCATCTGAACCTTCCCTGCTCTCCTTTCTTCCAATAACAACAACAAAAAAAGTGTCCATAATTCTTTTCCCAGATCGGAAGGTCAAATTCGGCCCTTTCTGATTACCCCAATCCCTCCCCAAGTTCTTACACCAATTCTCTGTAAAATATATTTGTCAATTAAGCATGCACTGATTTTTAAAATCCATATCTATTTAGTGTACTTTAAAATGTGAATTGCATACACTGTGCATATATAGGTTCTGTCTACTCAACTAGATAAAAACTCCTGGGGAGCGTGAACAGCCATGTCATTTAATTGGACTAAGACCCCCAGTCCCAAGTAGGCAAGGAGAGAGAAGAGTAGACTAGGGTCTGGAGACCAGGCCCATAGGGACATGGACATACCCAGGAAGGCCCAGGGAAAAGGTATAGTAAAGCCGTCACAGTGGTGCATGCCTTTAATCCCTGTGGCCTGAGAGGCTGAGGCAGGAGGATCGCAAGTTCAAAGTCAGCCTCAGCAATTTAGTAAAGCTCTAAGCAACTTAGCAAGACCCTGTCTATAAACAAAATATATAAAAAGGAATGGGGATGTGGCTCAGTGGCGAAATTAGGTTCAATCCTGGTGTTAAAAGAAAATATTTTAAAAAATCATAGTAAGATCCTAATGAAGGGGAAGATCACAGCCGTGGAGACTCCCAGGCCAGCAGCCACCTCAAGTCAGGGGATAGATGGTCATCCCAGAGACACCGGCACCAGGAAAGCAGAGCCCCCTCCCTGAATGTGCAGACCCCGGGCCCCGAGGGCAAGGTGGAGTCAAGGACCAGCTGCAGTCCAGTCCTGAGAACCAGATCTGGGAGGACCTTCGGGAACCTTCCAGTCACAGGTGGATTAAGGGTATGTAGATGGGACCTGCCCAACTTCAGGATTGGCTTGGAAAATGGGTACCCAGGAGCCTTCCAGCAGGTTTGAGGCATTTCCGTCTCTTCAGTGTCATAACCTAAGAGAAGAGGAGAGCAGGCTGCTCTGACCCCGCAGGATGGGAGGCTTATACTCAGATTAATTGAGACCCCAGAAGGCTACCTCGCGCCCTACTGCCTAAGCCTCGGGTGGCTTCTGCAGGGTCCTGGAGCACCTTGTGTGCCCACCTGGCCTTTCTTGTGAAATTCTCCTATTTCTGTTTCATCAGCCTCCTGAGCTGTTGTGGACATGTTCCTTGCCCTGACAGCACAGAGGGCATTTATCCTCATTAGGAAGACTCAGGGCGCTGACACATGGGCATCTCCTGGCTCACGTTCTGCTTGGGTTTCCCCTCCCCCGCCCTGTCCCAGGGGACTCTCAGATTGCAATTGTTCCTCGTCCCCCAATATCAACAGCAAGGAAGCACCCCTGTTGCTAGAGCAACACCGGTCATCAGCTTTGGTCCAATTTAGAAATCAGGGAAAGAAAAGTCACATGAAAAGCCGGGGCCGACAGAAGAATTCAGTGTGTTCAAGCCAGACACCACCCAAATACAGGGTGGCATGCCTGTAGCGACCGCTCACTGATTTATCCACTTAAAGAAAAATTGTCTTTCTCCCCAGACCTGGGTCTGCATCCTTTAGCTCAACCTGGCCTCACCTCCCACTGCTGCCATCGCCAGGGTTGGGAGGCCCGTTCATCAAACACCAAGCATCGGGTGAGGACTTTTTGCCCCCCAGTGTCTTCCCTTCCCAGGGCCCTGTGTCATGCGGGAGAGGACAGTGGTGGTAAAGAGCAGAGACGGAGGTGACGTTGACAAACGGTAGGGAAGGAGCAGTTTCAATTTACAAATAAGGACGCCCAAATTCCAACCAACAAGTAGGGAAGCTATTAAAAATATGCTAGAGAGCATTTTTGTGAGCAAAACATACCAGCATTGCAAGGATTTAAGTAACAATTTATTGCCAGTTTTCTACAGACTTTTTTTTTTAAAAGAGATAAACATTGATTAGAAAATAATTGAATTAAAAAGTGGAGTCCCTTGCTGGCTGTCCCCTCCATTTCAGCAGTTGGCAACCAAACATGTCACACAACCCCAATTCCTAAACTTCAGTGGAGAGCGAAGATAAGGCTTGAACTATGCAAGCTCTCTTTGTGGAGCACCTGCTACATGCCAAGCCCCGTGCACACTGTGGGAAGGTGAGGAGCCAGATCTCACAGTCACATTCCCAGGGAAACATTCTCACAGAGAACAGTGCAATGACGGGGGCATGAGAAGAGGAGGGCAGGGAAAGCTGTAGGGAGTCAGAGAAAGAGGGAAGATGGGAAAAGGGAGGCCTGCCTGCCCTCCCCTGGGGCTCTCCTTGTGTGAGCTCTCTACCTGCGGAACCTGACCTCCCTGCCCTCCCAGAGCCCATCACAGGAGGGCAACTGGAAGGATCTTGAGAGCAGTGTGGTGGGAATTGCTGCGGACGGAGTCTCAGACCTGCCTTCGGTACTGTCTGCATCTCTCAGTGACTAGGCAAGTCTTTTGACCGCTCTGTCCACGTGTCTCACCTGTGAATTGGGGAGTGGGTGAAGGTATGCAGGAAGATGCCTCATGTGCTGATAAAACCTATGGAATTCAGCAGGCCCCCAACACACGCCAGACACCCCATTTCCCCTCCCAGTTGCTGTCCACCTAAGATGATTAGAACACAGTTCACCTGTATCTGCAAGCCCTGAAAGAAACCACATGCAGGGAGAGAGAGGCTGGATCTCCCCCTTCCTTTGCTCTTCACCTACTGCAGCTTTACCTATTGCCAGAGGTTGATTTGCACTCACTGAAACACTCACTTCTCTTTATCTAGGCAGGAAGTCACAAGCAAGCATGTGCCAACCTGGGGCACTGACATGTCTAACTCAGGGTACTAAGCATCAGATTCTCGATTATCCACCTCCAGCTCCCATGCTATTTTCTTTGACTTGGAAATATTCCTCCCTGGATTTTTTTTTTTTAATCAGACTCCTGAGGTTGTGTGATGTGTGATTGTGTGATTACCGAAGTATGCAAGGCCAACAGATCAGGAGACAAGCGTCATGGAAAATTTTTTGGACTCTCATATCCCAAGAAGAGGAGGTATGTCACACCACAGGGCATCATGCCACCGGGAAGTACCAGGGTCAGTTAGGAGAGGGAGGGAGTGGGGGAAACGTGGGCAGGAGTGATTATTAAGTTTTCCATTCAAAGAAACAGGGTGGGCAGGGGAAGGAAGCTTTGGAAGGGGTGATCGGCATACTTTTGGCAACTCTGGGCCATAGGGTCGTTCCTAATTGGCATTTGGCCATGATGATTAGGACAGGGAAATTCTGGCCCAGAGTGTGTAGAGGAGTGGTGAGGAAGTGTGGGGGTGTGGGCTCCAATTAATTACTTTGCATTTGACTAGTGTGATCCAAGCCAATTTTTCATTATCTCTAGGAATTAGCTAGTGCTAAGAGAAGCAGGAAGTATATGTTGCCAATAAAGCATCGGGTTGTTGACCAATTAAAATATCTGTCTGAGCATGGAGCTCCAGGATTATTAACCTATAGACAGGTCCTCTAATTTGGCCAGTTACTATGGGTCCTTTGTCTCAGTTGGTGTGGTTGGTCTCTCAGTCTTTTTGTACTACTCTAACAGGATACCACAGACCGGGTAATTTATAAGGTACAGAAATGTATTTTTTCACAGTTTTGGAGTCTGGAAAACTCAAGTTCAAGGTGCCGGCATGTTCTGTATTCTGATGAGTCCTGCTCTCTGCTTCCAAAATGACATTTCCTAAGGGGAGGAGCTGTATCCTCACATGGCAGAAAGCAGAAGGGCAAGATTGCTAACACAGGTGAAGCCTCTTGATAGAGGCCTTATTTCATTCATGAGAAGAGGAATCCTCCTGACCTAACCACTCCTTCAAATCCCCCATCTTAATACCATCATATTGCCCAGAAGTTTCAATACTTGAATTTGGAGGGAGCACATTCAAACCACAACAGTTGGTGATGGTCTCTGGATTGTAGGGTTTGTATTAGCCAAACTCAAGAGCAGGTGGGCCTTAACATTTGCCTTGTTTGATAAAAATCATAGCTTGCTTGGAGTTCATGTTCTGTTTCTGTAGAGTGAAAGTTTATGCTCAAATTGGTCCCATATTAAATGAGTAGCTGCCTGACCCAAGGGATTGTCTATAGTTAATGGATCCCTGGAAGGGATGTACCTTTGATCTCTAGTCTGTATGGGATAAAGACAAAATAAAATATGTTTAAAGAAAGAGTGGCTTTGTTAAAGGGCCTAAAATATAATGAATCTTTTTATGTGTGGCAGCAAGACAGGTCTCCCCTTAAATATAGGGAAAGGTGATGGGAAAGTGTTTAAAGTTGGTACAATTATGAGTCGACCCATGGAGTGCAAATTAAGAGAAATTGAGGTTTGGATCAAAATAGGGAATTTTCTAAGGCATCCAGTGCTAGGATAACTACCTGGAGTTTGCCCAAGTGTGTTGCTTCTTGGGTCCTATCTTTTATCAGTGACATCCAGCTAAGGGACAGAAAATGGCACTATTCCACTGAGCTTGGACATTTCTGGTGGCTGGCAGTTCCCTTTGTGCAGTCCATAAACTCCCATTGCTGTTCACCTGGTTAACACCAAGGGCTCCCCTGGTGGCCAGGGAGTCTGGGGTCATGGTGGCCTCCTCCAACATCAGGGCATCTGACAGAGTTCCAAGGACATAGGGGGCTACCCCTTCTTGCAAGGTGAATACGTCAGAGGGCCAGGTTTGGTTCCATTATCAAAGGCTGTGGCAGCCACATTGAGCTGCTGGGGTGCCGCAGTCTGGCTGGGCACAAAATCACGAGCCACTCACACCTTGTCGATTCAAACAGCAACTCTTTATTCTCGAACTGTCACCGGCACTCTACACACACGTTCTGGGGAAAAATCCACGTTCTGGGAGAATCCATACTCTCCACCGGGCTCTGAATCCCAAATACTCTCTGAATCCCTCGAGAACTCAACGGGAACTCAAGGAGTGGGCAGGAGCGGGCCGCCTGAGGCAGCAGGATACGCCCTATTCCCAGCAGGGTACACCTTAAACCTGGAACCGCCCTAAACCCAAGGAGCCGGATACTCCCTATTCCCAGCAGGATACACCCTAAACCTGGATCCGCCCTCGTCCTTGAGCAAGGTCACCTTTCTCATGCAATGTCACTGCAAATGACCTGGGTCCAATATGGAGAGTCCTTCCTCTAAGCAACATTGGGTAGGCTGACAAAGAAATTGCCATTCCTACTTGGCAATGGCTCTCAGCACTGGGGTGCTGCTTCCATGACCCAAATATAGTGGGTAGCTGGGTATGGAAGGTCCCAGGTACAAGGTCCATAAACACCTTTATTTCCAGAAGAGACAGGAAGTAGCCAGTCGCTTGTTTTACCAGTGCCTAGCACAAGGCCCTCCCTTCCACTGGACTTCTCTCCCAAACACCTATCACTGGTTCAGTCCCTTGACTTCATGCAGAAGCTCAGAACTCACATCTTAGACTTTCCTGAGCACGTGGTCTAAAATAGCGGCCACTCGGATTCTCTGTTCTGTAACTCTTGGCTCTTATAGATCTATGGATCTACAGCCCCAGATCTTATGGATCTACAGACCAGATGGCTTTGGCATTTAGGTTCACTGTCTTTTCCTCGAGGGCAAGGAGTTGGACTTCATTTGCTTTGTTCTCTGCTCCATGTTAGAGCCTAGGAGATTGTCTGGCACACTCTAGACTGATGGAAAGAACAAATGCCTAAATTAAGTAGGTAATTTCTTAATCTCTTGAGGTTTTCCCTAATCACAGTCACCTTCTTATTATTTGCCAAACTGTCCTCAGTGGTTGCTGTGCATCTGAACTAAAGCTCACCTGAAAGCAAGAGGTGTGTCCAAGGGAAGCAGGTGCACACTTAAAAACAGTCGTTTTTGCTGAAGTGTAATTTTGTGGTTTTATTATTTTTTTTAAAGAGCAGGACTGGGCTGATGTTAAAGGAACTGAGGTAGGGAGAGTATTCCACAGCCCACTGCTTAGGAAGATGTTGGGATAATGCTGACATTATTCCCATGGAGACAAGGAGGAGCCAGCCTAAAGCAACCTATGAAATGATAACATAGAAACAGCTTTATAAAGAATGCAGGAAAGTAGATAAAGAAATGGAAACACAGGGCAGTAAGTGAAAGAGTGAGTCAATTAAAGGGAGCAGCTGCTCAGAGTCCAGTTAAAAGTGTCCAGTGTTTTAGAATGAAGCACTCGATGGCCCTCCTTAGATCCAGACTCCTGGCCACCCTCCTCTCAGGGTGCACATTTCTCCAGCTACCAGGCTCCAGCCGAGAATAGACAGGATTCTTGGAATAACAAGGCACTTCCACGTGATTCTTCTCTTATCACTCTCTGCTGGGAAGCCCTGCCAGCTTCCCTCTGGCTGGACTGGCCTCCTGATGTGCTTTTCTGAACTGCACCTGACCTTGACCTCTATCTGGATAGTCTGGGGCTCTCTGGGACTGTGCTGGGTCTGGCTTCTGCAGTCCAATTCATTTCCCCAGCTGTTCACTGTCCCCAGCTTCCCCATGTGGCCAGGCCCTGCCTCCACCTGGCTCTGTTCTTCTCCCTGTCCTCTAAACTGTGTCACGGTATTGGCCTGAGCAGAGCCAAACTCCTCCTTAGTCTTGTGCCCAGCCAGCCTCAGTCCTGAGGGTTGGCCAAGAACTAGAAGTCCCTCTACCCCACACCTTGGGCAGACCTGCAGGCAGGTGAATGCCCCAGGGTATCCCTCCTCATGCCCAGCATGGACTGGGTGTCAGGGACAGGGATTCAGGCAAGGAACCAAATCTTATCCAAATGGTTTTCAGTTCTGACTTTTTAAAATCTGCTGTGATCATTTTCTATAGCTGCCCAAACCAATGACCGAAAAGAAGGTGTCTCAAAACAACAGAAATCTATTCTTTCACAGGTCACGGGGCCAAAGGTCTGAAGTCAAGTGGCAGAAGCAGGCTTGGCGCCCTCTGAGGACTCTGAGGGATAATCTGTTCCCGGCCTCTCTCCCAGCTGCTGGTGGCTGCTTCAATCCTTGACCTTGCTTGGCCTGTGGCAACGTCCTGCACTCTTTGCCTGGGTGTCTGGGGACTTCTCTGTGCACGCTCTTCTTTCTGTTTATTCACCATTGGATTGAGGGCCCACTCCAGTCCAATATGCTCTCACCTTAACCCTTAAGAGTTACACCTGTGAAGACCCTATTTTCAAATAAGGTCACATTCTGAGGTTCCTGGTGGAAATGAGTGTTGGGGACACACTCTTCAGCCCACCACACCTTACAAGCAACATTTAACAAAGCCTCTTCATTCCTTTTCTTCATCTTTCTGGCCACATTGGTGTTTTCTCTACCTGTAAGAAACACTGCATAATTCACAAATTCAGCTTCTGTTGATCATGGCTGGGCCTTAGCCCTGTGGCTGCTGCCCTCTTTAGGTGACGTCTGTCCACTCTTTTACAATGTTTGTCTGACCCTTGGTGCATCTGAGTTTGTCGCCCCTTCACATGCAGGAGATTTCCTATAGTCAGTATAAAATATACTGAAATAGTAGTGACAGCCTAAATGAAATTTCTACCATTTTGGGTAAATCTGTTTATTTACTTTATTCATCTTTCGAACAACACATATCAGGTGAATGCCCAGGTTAAGACTTTATTATTAGAAGGAGGAATTCAATTTTGAGTAAATATAGACACTCTTGGAGTATGCTGTATAGTGAAGAAGAAAGATATGAATCACACGTAAGTTAAAAACTGAGG
Organism: Urocitellus parryii; assembly: GCF_045843805.1. Classification (NCBI taxonomy): domain Eukaryota; kingdom Metazoa; phylum Chordata; class Mammalia; order Rodentia; family Sciuridae; genus Urocitellus; species Urocitellus parryii. The sequence goes on from NC_135544.1 coordinate 48,567,017, forward strand.
CCAGGTACGGTGGAGCATGCTATAATCTTAACAACTCAGGAGGCTGAGGTTGGAGGATGGAGAGTTCAAAGCCAGCCTCAGCAATTTAGTGAGGCCCTAAGCAACTTAGAGAAATCCTGTTTCTAACTAAAATATAAAAAAAGGGCTGGGATGTGGCTCAGTGGTTAAGCGCCCCTGGGTTCAATCCCCAATATAAAAAAAAAATGATGACTATGATCAATATTACAAATAAGAGCTCCCTGGTCTTATGAGAAGATAGAATGGGAGAGATTTCAATTAATCTTAAAAGTAGGAAATATTGGTTATGACTGTGCACACCTGGAATCCCAGTAACTTGGGAAATTGAGGAAGGAGGACCAAAAGTTTGAGGCCAGCCTGGGCAACTTAGGGAGATATTGTCTCAAAATAAAAAAAATAGAAGGGGGTGAGGATGTGGCTAAGTGGTAGAATGCCCCTAGGTTCAAACGCCAGTACCAGAAGAAAAAAAAGTTAGTTCAGGCTGAAAAAGGCTGAAGGATGGGGGATTTAGCTAGAAAAAAGTGGGGAAGCCCAGTGTTCAAAGGTCCCATGACTGCTATGTAACAAGCCTAGAGGAAAAACAATGTCACTGGAGTGGGTGGGAAATGTTCTAGAGATTGAGGAAGGGAAGCTTCCGTCAGATCGAATAAACCCTCTTGACCATATTAAGGAGTTTTTTTTCTTTTTCCAAAGAGCAATAGGAAGTTATTAGTGTATTTTAGAAAGAGATATGTTCCTATCTGACTATTAAGGAGATCCTGGGTACAATTTGTGAAACACTCTAAGGAGTGCAAGGGTAGAGCTAGGAGGACCAGTTAGGAAGCTTCTGCCAGAATCTAAGTGAGGAATGATGATATTTGGGGCTGGGGTAGTCTGGCAGAGAAGGGGAAATGTAGATGGAGTTGTCAGAGATTTGGGAGGTAAAACCCAGAGAATTGGGTTTGGATCAGGTGTGGAGTGCTAGTGAGTGGAAGAGCTGGAGTCGCTCCTGGGACAGGCAAGTGTGTAAGAGACACTATTAGGTGAGGTCACTGGGAGGGGCTTCTGATGATGGGCGGGGGGATATGCTTCTTTCAGGACATGTTGGAGTTGTTGGGCTGCTGAGATACTCAAGAAGAGACACTGAAGTGAGGGACTGCTGACTGGTTCTAGAGCCCTTTGAATTTCGGGTTCAATAAAATAACATGGAAAACACTTAGTTTAGCATCTGCACCTAGGTGTTAGTCGATGCTTTTATTTTCTAACAATGTCTTTAATGTGGTCATGATTAAATGCACATGATTGAATGTCTGTCTAACACATTTTTAAGTACAAAAGTAGGGCACAGCACACAGTAAGAGATCAATAAAGGTCAGGGTGGAGATGAAAGTGCTCGTACCTCTGAAAACATTTTTTATTTCTATTTACCAGTTTGAGAAATTTTGTTTCCAGAATTTGATCCAGCTTTGGGAATTTCAGAGTAAAGGGGTGAATATATCCACCAATTATTAAAAAAGAAGAAAAAAAAACAACTTTATTTTGTTTTCCAGACAGAAATTTAGCATTTCTAGAAATGGCCCTTTTAGGGTTATCAGGAAGAGTCCTGAATAAAGAGACAAAAGGCCTGGCTTTAATTCTGACCTTCCCCACTGTGCGACCTCCCTCGGCCTTCCAGGTGAATTGTCCAAGATGGCCCCTCTAGGACTAAACCTGAACATCTCAGCAAAAGACACTCTCTCATCAGACAAAGAGTGGTGCCCACAGAAGAGCAATAAGAAGCTGGATCCAGACAGAGACGGGCCCAGCGTGTTCCATGACCAGATCCGCAGAGCAGAGAGGGGCTCCTGAGACGGCGCTGTCTTCTGCTGAACAGTCATCCTGCGCTTGCTTTTTCTTGTTCTCTGTGTTTCTTTTTAAGTCATAGGTCAGTGATTTCCCCACATCCTGCCCTGGGGACAGATAGAGGAAGATGTGATTCACAGAAACAGCTGGTTGGGGACCCTGGTGCCTGGAGACAGATTGGTCTGGGAGCAAGGATGTGGGTGAACGGAGGTGCCACTTTGGGTCTGCAAACCCTTGGGACGCTGGGGCTAGGGAAACAGGAGGCAGCACATGCAAACTGCTGAGAGCAGATCTAACTTGAGTTTACCTCTCCCTGGATGACTCTTCCCAAGAGGAAGCAAGCAGTTAGGAGGAGGACTGAGCGTCACGGTTGCCACCGAGACTTAGTGTACTCCAGAGCGAGGCCAGAGGTCACAGAACTTCAGGAGAGGAAAGGTCTGAAGGAGACAGAAATCCCAGTTCTGTTGCTCACTAGCTCCGTGGCCTTAGCAAATCTCTTTTAGAACCTTCCCTTCCACATGTATAAAACCTTTTTCCTCACCTAACCTGCCTCATGGAATTGTCATCAAAGGGAGATTACAGGAAGCCGAGCAGCACACAGCAGGGACCCCTTCCCAGCATGCATCTGAGATTATCTGCGAATCAGACAGAAGGTTTATCTTGCCTCTGAGCATTCAATGAGGAGTTTGCTCTTGGGAGGCTCCCAAGAGAATAAACTCAGGGTACATTCTCTACTTGCTCCTGGTTCCCATGGAGTGATCCCCTCCCAGAGTTCTGCTGGGGTCAATTGTGGGAAAGGAATTTAAGAGAGAGAGAGAGAGAGAGAGAGAAGCTCTGGACGGTGAGCCCCAAACTCTGGGTCTGAGCTCAGTGGACTGTCCCCCCATGTGTTTTCAGCCATCCTGAGACACGTTCTGGACCATTGATCTTCTGGACTGCATTTGCTGGAAACTTTTTGCTACAAATAGAGCTACCTGAGAGTGTGCCAAATCATGAAACCCAGCCCAGATTCCGGGAACTCCAGGAAAATAGATCCATTGGACGGATAAACAGGGTGGATGTGTCAGCCGTATCAAATCTTTGAAGACATCGTCATTTCTTACACTGATGCACAGGGGGAAAAAAAAAATGTCTTCACACACCCCTTTCCTTTCCTCTCCAAACTTTATTAAGGTTTTACTAAGCACGGGGTACTGCTTTAAGGACTTTAGGTGTGTGAATGTATTTATCATGAAAATTTAATCATGTCAGCGTGGACCATATATCAATGGTTTTTCCACAACCACATTCCCTCTCCTGTCATTATTGGAGGAAAAGAGTGAGACCTTCTCTCATAGTCTCTGCAGCTGTCAGTGTAGCTTACAGGGAAAGATCCATAAGGCTGCCGTTAAGACCCCGCCTCTCCCCAGCACTCACAGCTTCCCTGCCTCAATCTGCCTAAAGACCCCCACGGTTAATCTCATGACTGGAAAATCCAGATGACCAGTGGCTGCCCCACCCCCTGCCCCATGGCCACACACCCCCCCATGTCTGGCCCCCATGCCCTCTGCAGCTTATAGTCATCCATCAGGAAAACACCACTGAACACTTGCTGAACCTTACCTCCACGCTCTTCATCTAACTGGAGGGTCTTTATCCCTGGCTGCGAAATAGAATTGTCTGTAAAGCATAAGACAAAGTTTCATTTTAATTTTTTTATAAGTTTTATTTATTTATTTATTTATTTATTTTTTAGAGAGAGAATTTTTCAACGTTTATTTTTTAGTTCTTGGCGGACACAACATCTTTGTTTGTACGTGGTGCTGAGGATCGAACCCGGGCAGCACGCATGCCAGGCAAGTGTGCTACCACTTGAGCCACATCCCCAGCCCAAGAAAAAGTTTTAAATCAAAAAAAAAAATCCATACCTTTCTTCTAATTAAGGTGAGGGGTGCAGTGCAGTTAGTCTTTGTTATTTTAAAGAATTTCTAGCAAGGAAGGGGTTCCTTGAAGGCTGTTCCTTGAAGTCCTGTGCAGGATGTCCAGGAGTCAGGGGCTGGCAGGGTGGGCGGGGTAGCCAAGGGCAATCGCCCATCCTTGCTGGCAGGGGCTGCCGTGCAGAGGGGGCCTCTCTACTGCAGCTTTCACCCAGAATAAAGGCTGCCCACCACATGCTCCCCCATAGTTCTTAACACTGGTGACACTTAAAAAAATAACATATAGGGCTGGGCTGTAGCTCAGCGGTGGAACACTTGCCTTGGATGTGTGAAGCCTGGGTTCAATCCTCAGCACCACATAAAAATAAATCAAAGTATTGTGTCCAGCTACAACTAAAAAATTATTTTTAAAAAATTAACATATAGTAAAACAGCCTTTTTTATTAGGCTTCTTAATCAGTTGTATTGATGTCCAATTGGATGAGTTTTAACAAATGGGCACAGAACAAATCTGTCACCCCAAATCAGGCTCTCAAGTACTCCTTCATCATCAGGTGCTTCTCATGTTCTTTCCGCAACAGCTCCTGGTTACCTTCCCATCTGGGTTGACTCTGCCTTCTCTGCAATGTGATATAAATGGAATTGTTCAGTGTGTAACATTTGAGACTGGATTCTTTCCCTCTGCCTAGTGTCCTTGAGATCAATCCACGCTGTGGTGTTTATCAACACTTTGTTCCAATTTACTGAGGTGGAGTAGTGTTCCCTTGTGTGGAGGTGTGACTCATGTATCCATTTATCTGTTGAAGGACATTTGGATTGCTTCTGGTCTTTGGTTGGTAGTAGTAGAACGGCTATAAGCATGCCTGTTTTGGTTTCAGTGTGAATAGGTTTTCATTTCCCCTGGGTCAATATTTTGCAGTAGGATTGCTGGGTCATGTGTAAGAAATTACTGAACTTCTTCTAAAGTGGCTACACCATTTTACACTCCCACCGGCTGGGTATGGTGGTTTCAGTCATTCTACATCCTTGTCAGAACTTGGTATTGTGGATAGTTTTTATTTTGGCCATACTCACAGGTATGTAGTACTGGTGATTTTGAGGGGTGGGTGTTGTTGGTACTTGGGATTGAACTTCACCACTGAGCTGCATCACCAGCCCTTTTTCATTTTTATTTTGACACAGGGCCTCACTGAGTTGCTGAAGCTTCCTTGAACTTGTGATCCCCCTGCCTCAGCCTCCCCAGTTGCTAGAATACAGGCGTGTACCATCACACCCCACTATGGTGATTTTAGTTTGAGTTATCATTGCTATTTTTTTAAGATGTTCCCTTTGATTTTATTATGTAGCTGGAATAAGCTGAAATTGGGCTGCCAATGCTGAATGCCCTAATGGTCCTGCATAGATGCTATTTCTACCTGATGCGGTAGGTGACCGGTCCATCTTCCCACCAGCTGCTCCATCTGCCCTCCATCCACCTTCTCTGACCGAGGGCTTTATTCATGCTGTTGTTTCTTCTCTCTCTTGACATCATCATTTTTTTCCTACTACTAGAACATTAATATCAACAGCATATAAATATGTGTCATTTAAAATCCTTTACCCCACAATCCCTCTCTAGCCACACTGCATTTCTCTGCTCCCCTTTACAGCCGAAGTCTGTGAAAGAGTCGTCTATATTTAGTATCTCCACCTCTCCCCCCATCCTTTTCTTTTGTATCTACTCCAACCAGCCTTTCACCTCCTAGTGCAGGAAAATTGATCTTGTCAAATGTACATGTGCATTTGTTTTCGTGTGCCAGATCCTAATCTTGGACACTTTCAGTTCTTTGCTCATATAGTCGTGAACACTCTGCAGAATTGATCTCTCCCTTGGTTTCTTCATTTCCTTTGGACCTGGCTCTCCCTCCTCCGTAGCTGCTCCATCTGGCCTCCTTTGCTGGTTCCTCTTTGTCTTCCTGACCTCTGTCCCTGGGCTCCGTCCTCAGTCAGCTGTCTTTCACTCGCTTCCCAGATGATCTTACTCTGTGCCACAGCCTCAAATGCCACTTCCAGACTGGTGGCTTGATCTCTGCATCTCTGGAGCAGACCTCCACTGAACTCCAGGCTCACGCAGCAAACTGTCCACTTGGCATTTGCATTCAGATGTTGAGCGGACATCTGAACTTAACCTGTGAGCCACCTCCCAGTTATCTGTTTCCCATCTGCTCTTCCTCATCCCAGAAAACCCTAACTCCATTCTTCCATCTATTTGGCCCCAAAATATTTTTTTAAAACCTTGCAGTCATGCTTTATTTCTCTTTTTGTCTCTCATACCCCACATCCATTCAACCAGAAAACCCTGTTGGCTCTATCTTTGAATATACCCAGAAGGCAAATGATTCTCTCTGTTCCTGCTGCTACGTACTAGTAGCAGCCATCACCAACTCTCACTGAATTATGGCATTATCCTACTACACGGGCTCTCTGCTTCTAACTTCCTCCCACATTTCATTGAAAACACTTGCATTCTAAACACATGGGTGAGAAGATGTCCCTGAAGTTGCTCCAGTCACTCCTGCCTTGAAGGGCATTTCACTAAGACCTCACCCAACTGCCAACCTCACCGCTAACCCCGGTCCACCTTCTGCCCACCCAGCTCCCTCAAGAGCAATTGCTGTGGCTGGCAGCTTACAACAGATGTGACTGCAATTGTGCCCTTAGTAGGTATGACTCAGGGGAACAGGGATGAGAGTATGATCCTCGTCATCTCAAACAAGCCCCCACTTTGGAGTCTTGCAGTTGCTTTTCCCTCTGCTCAGATGTTCTTCCTCTGGATATCTGCCGGCACCTCCCTTTGTCTAAACCTCGGCTCAAATACCCCTTTATCAAAGAAGCTTCCCAGACCACCCTTTCCTAAATACCATCTCTTTGTCACTCTGACTCAGCTTATTGTTTTCTACAAGACACTTATCACCATGTCATGTGGAATTAATTCATTTATTATTATTATTATTATTATTATTAATTCATTTACCTCCCACTCAAAGGTAAACCCCACAAAGCAGGGATCATTCTAGGTTTTGTTCACCAGTGTATTTTGTTCCTAGCACACTGTAGGAGTCCACTCTTAGTTGGATAAATAAGTGAATGAATCTTCCCTGACCCAACCATGGTGTGACAGCTTTTCCTTCTAAGCCTTTCCATGAATTTCATCGGAGGTGAGTTTCATCTGGATCATAAACCCTTGAAGACTCCATATTTGTTTTTTTTTCTTACCACATTTCTGGGTGATAGCCCCGAATCCCTGAATCCCTCTAAGGATGTCCCTGCTCTGCATCTGTTTCTAATGGCATCATTTCAAAGGAGACTCCTATTTGGAAAAGTCATGTGAATGGGAACCATAAGTGGAGTGCCTTGGGACCCAGGGCTCACACACACTGTGTATGCATGAATATTCACACACACACTCACACGCATACGCACATCATCACACACAGACGTAAACAAGGCAGCCTCTGGGTAAGGACTGCATTTGGGATCTGAGTCAAAAATATGTCCTGTTTTGTCCTCTGGAACATGTCATTTGGCTTTTTAAAATGATTTAAATAAAAAAAAAAACAAATAAGCTCAACTCCATGGGGAATCTTACCGAAATTAGTTGGCTGGTTCCGTTTTTAAAACTAGGTCATCCACAACTGAGAAATGACTAAACGCAAAGCGTGACGGGACAGAGCCAAAAATGCACGGATCCACCACCTAGCTCGTTTGCACTTTCAGGATATTGTTTCATAAAATTTTAATCTTATTGGGTTTTCTTTCCTTATTGTCAAAGTCTTACAGTATATTGAAGCAATTTTAGAGAATACAGGGTAACCAAAGTACCCACCCACAAACAGGTCGGTTGATTATAACTCTGAAACTTAAACATGCTCTTGATATACTTCTGTATAGAATCATATTTCATAAATTTGGCCCCTCTTGGAACTCTGCATTACCCATCCCTCAAGGAGCTAATCCACAAATATAGCCACAGCTGCATCAATAGTATCTGAGTAGAACTGCGAGTCTAAGTCAATTAGCCTAACATTTGCTCATGTCTGGTTTCTGGCCATGTTTTTTCTTACTGATTTGTTAAAGTCTCCTTACAACTTTGTTACTGTTCTAGCCTTATTTTTTTTCCTTTATTTATTCCACAAATATTTATTGAAGCCCTACTATGTATCTGTTGTAGGACTTTGGAATAGTTTGGAATCTTTCAGCAAGTATAACCAAGAAAAGACCCCTACTCTCATTGAGTTCATTTTTTTCTTAGTGAGAGACACATCATAAAACTTTATTCATTTTCTGATGCTGCATGACAAATGACCACAGACGTCGCAGCTTAAAACAACAGACATTTATTGTCTCCCAGGTCCTGTGGGTCAGAAGCCTGCATGCTTTAGTGGGGTCCCCAATGGGCTTCCAGGACAGTGTTGGCCAGGGTGGAGTTCTCATCTGGAGGCTCGACTGGAGCACAGCCTACTTCAAGCTTGCTCAGCTGTTGACAGAATTGATTTTTTGTGGCTGATATCCAGGGCAACCTCTTTTTTTAAAGCCAGCAACAGAGAGACAGACCCTAAGTTGAGTGTGCTAACAAGACAGTTTTATATAACACAATGTAATCATGGGAGTGACATCCTATCCCTTTGCCAAATTCTACTGATTGAAATTATGATTCCTGCCAACAACCAGGTGAGGCGGGCTACACAAGGGAGGGAATGCCAGAAGGCAAAAGGTTGTTGAGGGTCACCTTAGGGTCCCTCTGGAACAATAAATCATTTTTGTAGTGTGTTAGGCAGTGCTAAGGGCTTTGGAAAATTGGGGAAGGGGAATAGAACGCAGTAAAGAAAACCAGGAGGGCCAAGGGGAGCGGGGGAAGGTCATGGGCTTTCCTGAGAAGGTGAGGTCCACTGAGTCTTGGACGGGGTTAGAGAATTGACAGTGTAGTTTCTGAAAGAAGGAACAGTTGGAGCAAAGTTCCCAAGGTGGAAGCTTGGGAAAGAGAAAGGAGGCAGAGGGGCTGGGTGCCGCGAGCAGAGTCCAAGTGTCGGAGTCCCACTCCAGATGGGCAAGCTGGCAGCAAGAACTTGTGGACCTTTTACTATGTTCTAGGCTCCAGGTGTATGGTGATGAGACATAGCTCCTACAGCCTTATCAGAACAAGGGATAGAGTCAACAGGAAGAGCCAACACCCTCAGGGATGCGCATTAGGTGAGAGGCTCTGAATGCCTCCTGTGTGGGAACTCCTGCAGACCATCATCTTTCCCCATTTTATAAATGAGGAAAAGGAAACCTAGAAGGTTTCAGGTATCTGACGTCATATAGCTAGCCTTCCCTCTGAAGGTGTCCTTTCACCCACAACTAAGTACCTATGAACAAATTCAAAAAGTTCTTTTTTTAAGAAATAAAGTGGCATGAGAGAGAAGGACTGGAATTGGTGCTTTAACTGCTGCTAGAAAAGGGCCCCCTCCCCCTGCCCATCTGAACTGAGAGGGCGGCCACCTGGAGACCTGGGGAGAGAGGAATTGTGACTAAAGAGTGGAAGGGCCCTGAGACATGAAAAGCTTGCTTGATGCATGAAAAGGAAGCCAGTGCCCCTGGGAGGGACCAAGCAGGCAGGACTAGAGAGAAAAGAATGGAAATATGCAGGTGGGTGAGAGCTCATGGGGACTTACAGGCCTTGCAAAGGATTTGGGGCTTTATTCTGGTTATAATTGGAAGGCCCTGAAGATTTAAGCAATGGAATGCTGTGATCTGATTTTATGCATTAGAAAGGTCACTCTGTGAAGGGTGGATTATCATTAAGGGTCAAGGGTAGAAGCAGAAAAAACGAATTAAGGGGCCAGTGGGCTGATCCCTGTGTGAAATGATGAGGGAAGGTTGAACTGAGGGTGCAGCAGTAGAAATGGAGAAAGTGGTCAGATTTGGGATATATTTCGAAGGCATAAAAACCAGACTTACTGGTACATTGGGATGTGTTGTAGCAAGGTATCGCAGTGGAACTGAGGGATTTGGACCTAAGTAAGTAGGGGATAATGATGAAGTCAGTAATTGAAACAGGTAGTTTTAATTTGGGAACAACTCTACTATTTTATTTTTGTTATTTTTAGGACTTACTAAAAAGGGTATCTTGCATTTTATACTTTGGGAAACTGGAGAGTTTTTTTGGTTATCTTTTTGCTTCTCAACATTATATCACGAAGATTAATTCATATTTTTGCATTATCTATATTTCACTGTTTTATTACTGCATAATATATTCTCTTGTATGATCCACAAAATTTATTTATACTTTCTCCTCTCAAGAGGTATGGCCAGGAAGAATAATGGCTTCTCTAAAGATACCATGTCATTGTGCCCGGGGCCTGGAAATATGTTATGATGCAGTATAAAGAGGAAATAAAATTGCATGTGCAATTAAAACTGGTAATCAGCTGACCCGGGGATGAGGCGATAATTCTGAATTATCCAGGTGGGCCCAATGTGATCATCAGGGTCCTGAAACACGGAAGAGGGAAGCAAAAGAATCTGTGTCAGAGTGAGGCAGCAGAAAAAGGCTGAGTCAGCCGTTGCTGGTTTTAAGATAAAACTGGGCCAAGAGCCAAGGAGTGTGGGTGGCCTTTGGAAACTGGAAAAGGCAAGAAAACAGATTCTTCTCTATAGCATCCAGATACAGCTCTGGTATTAGGCCAGTGAGAGCCTCTTTAAGCTTCTGACTTCTAGGCTATGGGATGATAGATTTGTGCTGTTTTAAACCTCTGAGTTTGTGGTAATTTGTTATAGCCGCAAGAAGGAACTTATACAAGGGGCATTTTATGTTTCCATTTCTTAAATGATTGCAAGCATTGCTGCAATGAATGTTCTCATATATGTTTACATGTGTAAGAGGTAATAGTTGCTCTTGGGGTACACCCAGGTTGGAATAGCTCAGTCCTTGTCTATGGGAAAACTGAATTTTATAAGATAATGCAACCAAATTGTTTTCCAAAATGGTTGAACCAATCTACCTTCTCAGCAGCATTGTAGGGGCTCCCTGATTGATTTAGATCTTCTCCAACACTTGGTAATGTCTGAGGCATACATTTTTTTTAACAATTAAATAAGTGTAGAATTGTATCTAGGTGCAACAAAAATCATATGGTTTGAAAAGTCTAAAATGCTGGTTGTTGATGGCATTTTCATATGCTTATGGATGGGTACCTTCCTGTCCTGTGAAATGCAGGTTCATGATTGTTACGTATTTTCCCATTTGCTGTTCTCTCAGGAATTAATAGAAAAGTTTATATAGTCTTGATCTATATGGTCCTTTGGCTGGTGGATGTGTTGAGAACATCCATTGTGTATGTCATTTTTTTCCTTTTTTTTCAAAGCAAGGGTCTGCAACTGAAAAAAATGAATATAAATAAATAGATAAAAGCAAAACCAGTAGACAGAGGAAAGAGAATATGAGGAGGGAAGAAGGGAGGGAAAGAGGAGGCAATGGGGACTGAAATAGAGCAAATTATATTCCATAAATATATGAAAATGTCAAAATGAACCCCCACTATTATGTTTAACTATATGCAATTAAAAAAACATTTTTAAAATAAATAAATAAAATAAGCAGAGGTCTGCAACCTATAACTAGCTGACCAAATCTGGCCTTTGCACGAAGCCTGGTTTTCACATGCTTAAATGGTTGAAAAATAAAGGTACTACAACAAAAATATGTGAAAGAGACTGCGTGGCCAGAAAAGCTCTAAATATTTGGCATTTTTGTTTTAGTCATATTTTCACTGCTGTGACTAAGAGACCCAACCAGAACAATTGTAGAGAAGGAAAAGTTTACTGGGGAGGGCTCATGGTTTCAGTGGTCTCAGTCCATAGACAGCCGGCTCCATTCCTTGGGGCTCAAGGTGAGGCTGAACATCATGGTGGAAGAGTCGGGTGGAGGGAAGCAGAGAGAAACTCTACTCACCAGATACAAAATACATACCCCAAAGTCATGCCCTAATGCCCACCTCCTCCAGCCACACCCTACCCACCCTCAGGTACCACTCGATTAATCCCATAGGGGATCAATTCAGAGATTGGGTTAACACTCTCATAACCCAATCATTTCTCCTCTAAACTTTCCTGCATTGTTTCACACAGGAGCTTTTGGGGGACACCTCACATCCAAACCATAACAATGTTCTTTTCCTGCTTTAAAGCCTCTATTAATGAACATAACTTCTTAATTTGGTTAAGCTCTCAATCTTTCAGAGTCTTATTAAGAAATCCTTCTTAAGGAACAGAGAGATAGCAACCTATATTTTCTAATAAAAGCTTTAATGATTTCCTTTTGGCATTTAGGTTTTTTTCACTAGTTTCAGTTGTGGGGTGTGTGTGTGCGTGTGCGTGTGTGTGTGTGTGTGTGTGTGTGTGTGTAGTGTGAGGAAGAGATCCAATTTCATGCCCCATCTCAACACTGCATAATCATTCATTTCTTCGCCATTGGTTTGGTTTGCTGAGGGTCTTCTGTCCACTTTTGTCATAGATGGGCTTTCCATCTCATTCCATACTCTGAGTTCTATCAGAGAATTCTTCTAGTTCTGTTTCAATATTACACTTTCTTCGCTACTTCAGTTTTACAATATGTTTGGATGTCTGGTAGGATGAGTCTCCTTCACTTCGTCTTCCCATTTGTCTTGAATATTCTTGGCCATATCTCCCTGGGTCAATTTTTAAACCCAG